>NC_080837.1:34386152-35009352 GCF_030435755.1 Ochotona princeps | reverse complement strand
TGGATCTAGCCGTTCCACGCTGAACTTTGTCCCATCCACTTCCATCTTGTCCCTTGTGCCCTTCATCCCCCTGCATCTTGTCCTTTTTGCCCTCTGGTACCTCCCAGTGCCCCATCATCTCTACCCCCAGGGACTCGGAGATCATGCAGCAGAAGCAGAAAAAGGCAAACGAGAAGAAGGAGGAACCCAAGTAGCTTGTGGCTTCGTGTCCAACCCTCTTGCCCTCCGCCTGGGTGCCTGGAGCCAGTCCCACCATGCTCGCGTGTCCTGTAGTGCTCCCAGGTCCCAGCACCGATGGCATTTCCTTGCCCCAAGTCTGCAGCCGGGTCCCTTTTGTGCTTCCTTCCCCTCAGGTAGCCTCTCTCCCCCTGGGTCACCCCTGGGGGTGAGGGGGTTGCCTCTTCCCAGTGTTTTTTATTCCTGTGGGGCACACCCCAAAGTATTAAAAGTAGCTTTGTAATTCCTTGAGCGCCTGGTTTGACTGGGGACTTGGGGGGAAGGGGATTGGAGGAATGACTGCCCTTTCCTACCAAAGGGGGAGAGCTATTTAGATTCCTAAAGAGGTTGTGGATATGTAGACTTATTAAGTGAAACATCACAGGAGAAGCCTTTATTTATTGTTCTGTGTCAGCCAGGATAAGATGTATGTGGTAGAGGATTCCTTTAAGAACCATAGAAACGTCTTTTCTGTGATTTTTGTCCCCTACCCAGACCTCGAACACCAGCCCAACGATGGAGTTGGGAGCCTAAGAGGGAAGGCTCCAAGACCTAAGTTTATAGATTTCCTCCTCATTGTTCCTCAGTTCGTTCGTCTGCTTGTAAGTTGGCCAAATATTCCTGCTGCTCACTGACTTCTGTGGTCAGCTGCTCTCAAAGCATTCACGTTCTCTTCTTTGATTCTTGAGGGTGGGTTCTCTTGCCACTTAGCCCTAGACCTCCAAATCAAGATTAAAACCTGAGGTAGTCTCTGCTTCTTTCTTGCTATGCCCTGATTGGTTCTGGGCTTACATCACTGAGCTCAGGCTGAACTGATTTTTTTTCCTCTCTAGGCAGAGTTAAGTCTTTAGTTTCTGGTCTTTTCCCCACCCCCACCTCAGCTCAAGAGCCAGGAAAGGGCTGGTGCCACACTGTCTGCTGTAAATTAGTAGTGGTTCCTGAGTTGCTGATTTGGGAGTTAGGCTTGTGAACTGGGGTGAAGACATATGGTAGCTCTAGTGAGGGTGTGTGTGGCTAATTCTCCCAATTCAGACATTGTAATGGCCTAAGCCTAAGGGGACATGGCTCGCCATTCTGTCCTTGAGGTACTGAGCTGTGCCGGACAGTTTACCTGAGCCCAGAGTAGGAGTACAACCTCAGGAACCAGAGTTTGTTATCTGGTGACACTGATCCGATGGCAGTGTTGCCTGAAGACAGGAGGCGGCTGGGAATCCGGGGTGGGAGACCAGCAGAGCGGTGCCAGTAACAGTCCTACAGACAGGAGTACACAGGCCCAGCAGGAGGCCACTTTAACCCAGAAGGTAGCCCAGCTACCCTTGGTGAAGGTCTCTTCCAGTTCTGCTCCTTCATAGCTGTGGAACCAAAGAGTTGGTTAAAGATTATACAGCACCTTAGCTTTTAGATCTGGCTTGTCTCCCCCACCCAGGTGTGCCTTTGGCCCTGAATTAACCTTTCCCCTATATAGCCCAGTTTCCAGGAGAGTGTCTCAAGGCCATTTTTCCACTACCTGAACCAATTGGTAAGAGTCACCATGACGTATAGTGAGGCAAGGAAGAAGACAAAATGAAAGGCAGAGTAGCTGTAGGAAAGATGCTGGCCTTGCACTGGAGGAGCCTGAGGTGTTTCAGCATCATCTTGCTTGGCAGTCCCGGCCCTCTGCCCTGTGTAGAGGAAGGGCTGTTGACACCAGTGGTGCTGGGACACCTCTTCCCACCCCACCCACTCCTGTGCAGGCAGGCTCTGGAGGGCTCTCTGGCTCTCCATGGAGATAGGCCATTTCCTAGGGCTCTTCAGAGGATCACTCACCATCCTCTGGCTCCACGGTTGGAGGGCAGCAGAAGCAGAGTGAGGGCTTCTGCAGAGCAGATAGCAGCAGGTTTGGAATGGCTTCACAGGAATATGAGGGGGTTACTTTAGGGGACCACCTACCCTCTCCCAACAAAGAGATTTGCCTAGTGTAAAAGTTGGAGGCACATCTGGGTTCAAATTCTAGCTCCAGCACATAACTGGCTATGCAAACTTTGGCAAGATGTTTATTATTTTGTGCCTCAATTCCTCCATTTGTAAAAAGGAGCAAATTACCTACCTCACAGGGTTGTTGTGGGGATTAAATTAAATGAGACTGTGTATGTAACTTACCTAGCACAGTGCCAAGCACATTGTGGGTACTTAATAAAAGGTAACAGCAGCTAGAATCTGAGCATTCTGGGTAGAGGTTGGTAGGATGTGTGCGTGCGTGTGCCTGTGTGTGTGGGTGGGGAGGGTACTGGGGCTGTAGAGCTTTGGATCCTCACCTGGAATTCGTGGCAATAAACCTTGATAATCCACAAGGGCCCAAATACTTCAGCCAGGTAGGAAACCTCATTGCTGAGAAAAAGTTAAATCGGTTCAGTCATAGCAGGAGGGGGGGAAATGTCTGGGGACATTTACTGCTGGTTGGTCCATATGGTGATTTTTGGGAAGGTGTTCTCCCTGAGCAAGGTCTTAGAAATCTGTTCATAACTCGGGGAGGGAGGGTATGGTGTGCCTCAATGTTCACATACAACATTCTCAGATCATTCTTTGTTCCCTTCAGCTCATACATAGCATCTGACAAAGCTGCTCTCAGAGGATGTCCCTGTTCATGAGAAGCTTTTCCCTTGGCTTGCTGTTGAGTTTAAATAAGCCACATTCCTAGGCTCTTCTGAACACCCCTCTGTTCTGGGATCTTTTCCTCACACCTCTCCCCTGGACACCTTTACATACCAAGCCAGAAGCACACATGCATACATGAAGCCAGCACTCAGCATTGCTAGCAAGGTGTCTGGTGTCTGGGGTTCCAGTTCCCTCAAGCCGGGCAGGCACAGGCTGTGATTCTTTCCTTGAAGGAATACTGTGGTGGGGGAACAGAATGAGGACACAGAGCTGGGTAGTTAGCAGAAACAATAACATGATCTCAGCAGAATGTCCAGGTTCTGTGCCCTACCTCTGTCTGGAGGACGACTAGAGAGTGCAGAGAAGGTCAGATAAATGATATAGCAGCTGATGATAGAGGCTTGTAGAAGGCCAGAGCGGGGTTGTTCTGAGAATAGATGGCAGTGCTTTAGCTTACAAGTGGTTATTGCCTGCACTGCTAGCCCCACTTGCCTTTGTGACTTCCCTCCCTTTGGGGGAAGCAGAGATTCTTAGAGGCTGTTAAGGAGGTCATTGAAATCTGCTATAGTAGGGGCCCGCACTACTCTGTTGCAGGGCATATACCCACTGAGGCGGATGCAAGGAGTGATGGAGAGGACGGAGAGCAGGCCACAGAAGCAGAGGTGCAGGCTAAGCAGCATCTTGTTGAGCAGGCAGCCAGCTGGATGTGTGTAGTGCCGGAACAGAAGCACAGCTCCCACTCCTGCCAAGCTGTAGAATCCGAAGGTAGCCAGCAGCACAGCTAGGAACCAGCTGCAGTCTTGGGCTGCACCTGTCTGCCTAAGGGTGGGAGGTGGGTATGATTTGGCACTGCTACTTCGTTACCCAGTACCAAATCTTTCTCCCCCAGAAGATGTGCCCTGCTGAGTCTTGACATTCCTGAATTTTCTGATACTGTTCAGTGGGAAGTTTTGGGACTAATGACCGGCATGCCCTTCTGCATCCAGTAGTGCTAGACAGCCTCCTCAGAAAGAACCCCCTTACCAGTTCTTGTCCCAGGAATGGGCAAAGGCTGTGATAAGCACCAACTGTAGTAGGATGAATGTGAAGCCTCCACAGATGCCAATGTAATGCCAGGCTACAAATTGGGCAACAATGGGAAAATGTAATATGTCACTTTCGTTATTGTGGATCAAGGTGTGAAATGGGGAGTACCTGGGAAGAGGTGCTCATCAGGAATGCAGAAGGCAACAGAACAGAGGCCCAGCAGGAACAGCAGTTTGAGGAGCCAGAAACTGGTGAGGATGGAGAGAGAAAACCTGGCTGAGGTGAAAAGGCAAAGGAGAATGAAGAGTGCCTCTGGGGGAAGCAGAGAGTAAACAGAAATACAGTAAGAGGCACAATCTGTCTACTCAGAATAGGAAAGAAGGAGCCATTCTTGGGTATGGGGCTGCGTTCTGTGCAGGCCCGTACAGCAAATTCTGACTCCAGGTACATGAATGACATTATTCAACTTACAAAGGGTTTGCATACGATAACCTCACTGTTATCTCTACTTTAATGTGGCTCATAGTCACACAGCAGGTAATAGCACATGCTGGATATAAACCTGTTTTTTGTGTCTTCACAATGCTGTTACTTCATCCCAGAATTCTTTCTACCCATCTTGTATGTCTACTTTTCTTTTTGTCCCCTCTCTGCCCGAAGAGTACACACAAACCTATTATGCAGCTGTGCCCGTGGGCTGGTGGGGGAGTGGAGGTGGACCAGTGCCACAGCCTGCAGCAGGTGGAACATGGCAGTTCCTGCGCATACCCGGTACACAGCACCAGAGCCACTGAGCACAGGACAGTCCGAGTGACCAAGCAGGTGGGCACACAGCCCTGCTGGCATCTGGATCTGGAGGGAGTGTGTGTGTGAGACAGAAGGGTAGCCCCTGACATGCGGAGGGGCACCTGCCTCTCGTGGGTATGTCTATTCATTTGTACATGTCCCCAGTCCAAGCCTCTTGTCCATTTCTGGGGCTTCTTTTTGTCTTTCCCCACCTTGCAACCCCATCCCCTCTCACTTACCCCACGTTCACTTCCCCAGACCCTTTCTACTACCGTCCTTGATAGCAGGAGGCAGCAGACTGCTGAGGCCCCCACATGAAGGAGGGTGTAGAACAGGCGGCTACAAGCA
Source organism: Ochotona princeps (assembly GCF_030435755.1). Taxonomy (NCBI): domain Eukaryota; kingdom Metazoa; phylum Chordata; class Mammalia; order Lagomorpha; family Ochotonidae; genus Ochotona; species Ochotona princeps. The sequence continues at coordinate 35,004,342 of NC_080837.1, read as the reverse complement.
GACTCTGTTAGAGACAGCCACCTAGAGTGGCAGCTGGAACAAGGAACAACCCACAGCAGGACACCTGGGGACAGAGCAGACACAGCTGCAAGGGTGAAGGTTGTAAGTTAAGGTACATGTGAGATGAACCCTTCCGATGGAATTCCAGAATTCCCCAGCCTCCTTCCTCCCTTTTCTAAGATCTTTCAGATTCCTTCGCTCTAAAGATCTGGGGCTTGGAAGATGTGCACATCACAGGACACTGCCGGTGAAAGCCTGAGCAAACTTACTGGCATCCCCCCCCTTCAGCCACCCTACGTGTAACAGTGTTTCATACGGTATCCTCCTCGCTTAAGGGAAGCTTTCACTTCTGTCTCCCCTAGCCTGCCCTCACCTCGCTACCATACTGCTGCGCTGCCAGGCCCCAGGGAGCTCCCGGCACCGGTGGCAACCCTTGCACCCACCATCTTTGTCCTTGGGGTCGGCCCAGGTCCACCGGAAGAAAGGCAGGCAGATGAGAAAGTAGCAGGCGCGCTGTCCTCAGCCGGTGGGCCTGCTGCTTAGCAGGGGCCGTGAGGATGCCAACGCAAATGTCCTTGTGAAAGTGCTGCCTTTTCGGGGCCTCACTCCCTCGGGCAGTGCTCCCGGATTAGGGGGGGGCAGTTCCTCGCCTCCAGCGGATTTGCATTAGGATTAGACCTCCTCCATCCCGGGAAGACAGTTCCGTGGGGGAGAGGCGGGGCCGGGGGAGTAACTGAGCGAGAGAGGAAAGGGTATCGGGCTGGGGCGGGACATAAGGGATAAGGTTCTGCTAAACACTACACGCCCGAAAGGAAGTTCGAGACAGGAAACGCCTTCCACGCGGAAGCTTCTAGAACGGGAGCACGAAGGGGGTGTGGCTTAGCGCCAGCACCGCCTCCCCTCAGGCGGAAGTTGCTGGGCGGAAGTGCCGGGCGTGGCCTGGTCCGGCCCACGGGCGGAGTGAACATGGCGACGGAGGGGGACGTGGAGCTTGAGTTGGAGACTGAGACTAGCGGCCCGGAACGGCCTCCCGAGAAGCCGCGAAAACATGACAGCGGAGCGGCGGACCTGGAGCGTGTCACCGACTATGCGGAGGAGAAGGAGATTCAGAGTTCCAACCTGGAGACGGTGAGGTCGGCCGCGAGCGTGCCTGGGCGCGCTGAGCAGAGCGGCTTCCGAGCGGCGCCGTGCAAGTCCGCGGAAACGCCCCCTGTGCGGGGCCCTGCGGCGGGCGGACCTCGGGCCGGAGGGCGGACGGGGGCGGGAGGGCCCTGATCGGAGGAGGACGGACGGTGGCCGGAGGAGGGACGGTCTGGGAGGGCCCCGGGCGGGAGGACGGTGCACTGGAACGCTGCGGTCGCACTCTTGAATTAGACCTAGTGCGTGGTTGCTGATGGCGCTGGCCACCATGCGTGCTGGTTCTCGGGGTTTTAAGGGCACTGCGGTCAGCGGAGCGGTAACCAGACCTGTCTGCATCCTATAGGCCATGTCGGTCATCGGAGACAGACGCTCCCGGGAGCAGAAAGCTAAACAGGAGCGGTAAGTTAAGTGCACAGCCGGCACTACCGTTTCCTTCCTTCCTCATCAGGCGTCAGGTTTTACTACCAGTGCTGCAGACCCAGAGTTTTACACTTTTGTGTTAATGGCAGCAAGGTGGCTTGGGAACAAGGAGGTATTGTTGGAGACTATTTTTATTTTCAATGAACGCTTTTCAGGATTCCTTTATCTGCAGGGCATAGCTTGGAGTGCTCCTCCATGGGAGTTTATGGTGGAAGTAGAGAATGGGGACTAACACACTTAAATACTTGCAGGGAGAAGGAGCTGGCAAAAGTCACAATCAAGAAGGAAGATTTGGAGCTGATAGTGAGTAGTAATGCCTAGCCCGGTAGGGCAGGGGAGGTGGTGCTGGGGCGGGACATTGACACCAGGGAGGAGACCTTGGTAATGGGACGCACCCTTTTCCTGCAGATGTCAGAGATGGAGATCTCTCGGGCAGCAGCCGAACGGAGCTTGCGGGAACACATGGGCAACGTGGTAGAAGCTCTTATTGCCCTAACCAACTGAGGAGTGTTTGCTCACACATACTTATCGTTTAGTGGCTTAACTTATTGCAATAAAATTTTTTGGTCTTTTTTTTTTTTTTTTGCTGCTGTTTTATCGTTTTGGATCAGGTGAAATGTAGGTCACATCTTTTTGTGGGCAGTTTACATGTTGAGCTTTAAATGAATTTAATGACCCTCTTCCCTCCCACAACCTGAGAATCAGTTCCTTGTGTTCAAATGCAGTGGCTGACCAGACTCATTTATTTAAGTCCTCCAGCAGTTACTGTACTGTACTGGCCTGTCTCCAGGACAGCTTAATAGTTGAAAGGCCAGCACAGCCTTGTAGCTGCTGTGTATAGATGCAAGTTTTTCACCCAGCTCACAGTCCTGAATGAATTTGAATTTAGGTATCAGACAGGTACTTGCAAAGAACAGGGGCCTGACAGAAGTGATCTATGAAAGATTTGAACTCTGAACTTTACAGTATACATGCCGTTTGTTCTACTAGAAAAGACAATCATTTTACTTTAGAAAGTTGATCAACAGTGGTGAAGTCAGGTCCACTAAGCTTGTTTCCTCAGTAAAGCATCCCTAGTAACTCAGACACAGTGAGTTGGTGAATGTGAAAGCTTGACTGGGCACCTGCTTCAGAGTCGACACTCAACCAATGACTATAAAACATGCTTTTCCAGAAGAATTTCAAGGCCTTACTGTTTTGGCTTTAGGATAGTTTTTAGATTGTATTCCATACAATAGCAACACATACATCTTTTTTTATTGTATAATTATTTGCACTTTTTTTTAATCCCAGGACATTAAAGTTTAAGAGTGATTGTTTCAGTGGGGCATTTAAAGGATGTGAAGACCTCAGTCTTTTCACTGATCAAATTATGCTGCTATGGCCCCCTAGAACTCTGGTAATGTCACGTGCATGGTGGTTATACAGTAACTCTTCAACATGACTTTAGGGACTAGCACTGTGGTTAGGCCTCTGCCAGTGGCGCACCATTATGGCCCCAATTTACATGCTGGTCATTTCACTTTTGATCCAGCTCCCTGCTAATGGCCTGGAAAACCAGTGGAAGATGGCCCAAAGACCCACATGGGAGAACCTGAGAAACTCCTGGCTTTGGACTGGCCCAGTTCCAGCTGTTGCAGCCATTTAGGGAGTGAACCAGCGGATGGAAACACTTTTTCCGCTCCGTAACTCTGCCTTTGAAAAAAATCTTAAAGAGGTCTCCCCTCCCCCCATTGCCTAGCAGCTTAAGTCCTAGCCTTGAATGCTCTGAGATTCCATATGGGTGCTGGTTCTAATCCCAGTGGCCTCACTTCCCATCCTGCTCCCTGCTTGTGGCCTGGGAAAGCAGTTGAGGATGGCCCAAAGCCTTGGGACCCTGTACCCCCATGGGAGACCTGGAAGAGGCTCAGCTCTGGCCATTGTCACTTGGGGAGTGAGTCAACAGATGGAAGATCTGTCTCTCCTTTCTGTATATCTTTGTAATAAAAATAAATAAATCTTTAAAAAAAAAAATCTTAAAAAAGGAATTTAACCATAGCATGTTGCTTGGAGAGCTTCGGTGCCTTCCTCAATTTATATACTGGGTAAGAACATCACATCCTTATGGTCATTTGGCTTTAGTAAGACTGGTGCCACACAAAGATTATGGTCAAGTATTGTTCTATGTACAGTTAAGACAGCAAGGATAACCAAATACATATACATTTGCTCATGAGATAAATCAGTGCTAAAGTATCTAAGTGTTTGTGAAACTACATGGGCAGGTGACAGTCAAAATACAAAACATCCTCTGTTGGAGCCTCTGCTTTTACATAATGTGTGGTTAATATCAGCCTGTACATTTTATGTTAGCAACATGATAAAAATCTTGGGTGTGTGGCTTTATTTGAAACTCACAAAAGTTAGATTCTCTTAGAAAACTGACTCTAATTAAAAATGCAAAACATTTCAACGAGCTTAGATCTCATGGTGTGTTACTCCTAACCTTAAGGTAGAAGTAAGGTATTGTCCACTCCACTGACATGCTCACGTTTCTGATCCACACTAAGGGGCTGGAAGAAACTCAGAACAGTCCCAAGTAAATATGGGAAACCACAGCACTGAGGAAACCCAAGATTTCTCAGTTTTAAGTGGGAAGCCTCAACTATCTGGATAGTGCTTTTCTGTAAGATTCTCAGCATGAATCCAGACCTCAGAAAGTACCTTTAAGCATTGGGCTACGTGGTATCGCAAGGATGGCAGAAGGTCCAACAGCCTGGATACAGGAGCCATATAAATAATGGGAAGAACAAACTGAAGACCAGACTGGCGAGACTTCTTGTGTCCCATAGTTGGAAAGAGTTGAAAGCAGTTGAAATCTAGGTAGTTTTCCGTTTCTTGGCAGATGGTCGCTCAAATACATCTCGCACCCCAGCTGCTTTCTGTTTAAAGAACTTGGTGTTCTGGGCACTTTCTTGGCCCCATGCAGAGTCAAAGGACGTGGTATCTTGATCCACAAGGTGAGTATATTTGGTACGACCAGAGCGCCCAAAGTTCTTGACCTGAGAGAAGGAGGGATGATGAGTTAAATGTAGCACCAAACATACTATGCCTCTATCTTCAAAACAAGACTTTTAAGTTGCTAAGGTTCTCCATACCTGCATGACTTTAGGAAGAATGGTTTTGTTGAAATGATCCTCCAGGGTGGGCGCACTGAAATCTCTCTTGTATACTTCTTCATCCTCATCCTGTAGAAAAACATCAGTCTTTTTGGTTCTATTCCTTTTTATTCAAACCAGAATAAATTTAATAAACTCTACAATAAAGGTTACAAGAGATTACTGACCATTTTGTCATGCACTTGTCATGTAATTCATGTGCCTGCAACTGTCAGCAGACCTCTCAAGTCTGAACTGTCTACTGTGTCTTTTATAGTTTTAACAAGTATGTTATTTTTTTTTTTAAAGATTTATTTTATTTTTATTACAAAGTCAGATATACTGAGATAGAGAGGAAGTGGAGTTGCCGGGATTAGAACCAGCAGCCATATGGGATCAAGGTGAGGACCTTAGCCACTAGGCCACGCTGCCGAGCCCAACAAGTATGTTATTAAATGGAGATAGGGTCCCGGTTCATGTCCTGGCTGCTCCACTTCCCATCCAGCTCCCTACTTGTGGCCTGGGAAAGCAGTCAAGGACGACCCAAAGCCTTGGGACCCTGCACCAGCATGGGAGACCCATGTCTTAACTGTACATAGAACAAAAGTTGACCATGATCCATATGTGGCACCAGTCTTCCTAAAGCCAAGTGACAATAAGGATGGGAAGCTCCTGGCTTTAGATTGGCTCAGCTCTGACTGTTGCAGCCACTTGGGGGGTGAAGCAACATGCAGATAGTCCTCCTTGTAAATCTGAGTTTCCAATAAAAAAAAAAGGGGGGTGTCTTTCATCAGCTAGTTCACTCCCTAAAATGCCTGTAACAGCCAGGACTAGTGCAGGCTAAATTCAGGAGCCACAAACTCCATCTGGGTCTCCTATGTGGGTGGCAAGAACTTAAATAATTAAACCATCATCCACTGCCTCCCAGGCACATTAACAGGAATCTGGATAGGAAACCTAGAGTAGCTGGGAGTACATAAGGGATTTTTGGAGTCCCAGGGGTAACTTAATTACCACTGTGTTACAACAGTCCAGAATTTAACTTCTTTGCAAGCACAGTCACGTTATTAGTTACATAGATTTGAAACCGGAGTACTCTTTGTGTAGAATCAATGAGCTATCACATCTTAAAAACTCATCACCCAGGTTTATAGATTTTCCCCCCGACAATTTTGGTTTTACTGTCATTGCATTAATGTTTCTAGAATGCAATTCTGACTGCATCTCTGTGTTGCCCAAACATCGATGGTTCTGTTTTATCAAACATAAGCTCTATAAAAGTTAGAAGTTAAGGCCAAAAAAAAAAAAGTTAAGGCCAAATATATAGCCTTAATCTGCCTATTTCGCTCTCCTTGTCACTTTCTTTTATAGATGATATTACCTTTTGTCTCCACTCCTGGGGTTATTTCCATTTGGATACATCTTAAGTGTTTCCTCATATGTAAATCACTGTTTCCAATTTACCATGAAATGCTAACATCTCCCTGTTCAGAACTGTCAGAGTACTTTCAGACCTCCTTATGTTTCAGTACATGTTGGCCATATCCCCACTTTTAGACTGTGAACCTTCTGAGGGAAGTCCCTCATTTAATTCCAGAAGCCATTTCAGTTTCATTTGCCTGGTCTAGTCGAACTTGAGCACAAGACCAACCTTCACCAAGCTTTCCTTGTTGTGTCTTAGCAATACACTGCTTGATTATAAAGCTGCTGAAATGCTTAGATAGATATACCTCATGACTTTAAAACAGTACAAGGAGTAATTCTAATCTCTACCAATTCTGGAAAACCATTTGTGCTGGAAATTTACACAAGAAACATTTCCTGCTGAATAGTAAGACTAAACATTGGAGTAGAAATCTCCAATGAAGTTTTCAAATTGTACCAGTACCTACAGAGAAAGGCAGGAATTCAGGGATATTTAGAGTTTGATATATAGCACTTGAACAAACTAATCTAATTTCTGATACAAACTTCTTTAACATTGGAAAATAATTTAAAAAACCATATGGTATCAGAATAACATGTAAATCAATTATCCCATTACCTCTCCTGCTTTTCCTCTTAAACAATCATTGTGTTAATTCAAATAATTTTGGAAGAATTGTGTATCATTTTATTTTATTTTTTTGTGTATCATTTTAAACAAGGTTAGCTTCTATTGAATTTGGTCTCCACATCAACAGAGGCGATGGCTTTTCACATAATGGTTTAGATAGCCACCCTTCTGCTTGGTTAGGTTGCTTAGTCTCACTGTCTGCTAACAATAAAGTAAACTCTTTTCTGTTCTAATAGGAGTTAATGCAGAGCCATGTACAGAGTTTGGTTTTCAGACAATAAAAAGTTCTAATTTGGCTATAAGATAATGACATCCGAGTTTCTGAATCTAACTAATTTAGTACCTATTTGGATTACTACTTCCTGAATTCTTCCATGAATATAATTTTCTGTTTCTGAAAACAAGGGCCAAAATACAGAACAGTTGCTGCTATTTCTATAACCCAGTGGCTAATACTTCCTGGGTGTACTCTTCAGAGGCAAAAAGCAAATCAGAACAGTGGCAAGTGGAAAAAACATTTCAGAATAGCTTATTCTTGCAAACAAGGAAGGACCTTAAACTTGGGAGTTACTCTTCCTGCCCAGTTTTCTTACTCCCTTTCACAGCTTACCATGAAGAAGGCACCGCGGTGATAATACTTCTGTAAAAACTTGTATTTGCCCTTCACAGCTTTGTTGGTAATGACTTTGCCATTTGCCCGGAGCTCAGCTCGCCTCTCTTCCTCAGTCAGGTTTCGCATGCGTTCAATTTCTGCTTTCTCCTTCTCAAGTCTGTTTAGGGAGCAAAATTATTTATTAGTATTGTCCTAGTTTCAAAGACATTGCCATATGAAAGTAACACTCCTGTCTCCTTTCAGGCATTATTTGCTGTGTTTAACTTTAGTCTTTGCCTCTTAGGAATCAATCAGGAGTTGAAGAAATAAAAAGGTGAGTTGGTCTTTACAAGTACTGCAAATGTCCAGAAGTTGATTCTAGCCTGCTTGACATTCAGGTATGCTTAATTTTGCATACTTATTCCCTCACCCGAAAAAGTTATCTTAGTTTGAAGAAAAAAAATTATTGAGTTTAAGATAGCTATGTGACTGCTTTACGTAGTGCATCATCATCTATGTATGTGCTCACATGTAACTAAGGGTTATTGCAGTCTTGTAGTTTTAACCTTTTTTGGCGGGGAGAAGAGGGTTGCAGCTTTTCTTAAGGAACATTAAACTACAGGCTGAGGACAGTTACCTATTGATCTATCTCAGTAACCTGGGATTACCTTATGCCTAGTCAGTTACTGGAATGGGGGACACAGCTCAGAAATAATTTTGGTTTAAGACAGTGAGTGAAGTAGGTTGTTTAACTGCTATAAGTTCCCCACCCCCCTCAACTGTATGTAAACTCCTTTTCACTGCAACTCTGCGGCTCCTCAAGTCTAGAGGCATCCTATTTCTCTACTCCCTTGAACCTAAGATAGCCTTGAGATAAGAGATGTCCAGATGAGGCAGGAGAATTTATAAGTTCTGGAACTTAAGCTGCCAACTTGTATCTTTGCATTCTTGGAATGCTGCTCTGAGATTGCTAGAAAAGGAAAGTTACTCAGGAAGTGAGGTGTTCCATCTGAGAGCACCAACTACCAGACTTGGGAATGAGGTCCTTTTAGACTCTGTGGCCCTGTTAATCCCAACAGAGGACTGTCACCCCACCTCCAAAACAGAAATACTACATTGTGTTTCAAGCCTCTAAACTAGAGATAAGTGTAATAGTGAGTAACTTTGTATATCTTAACAGGAAAGTAAGTTTCTCCTCCCTGACTTCACTCTGACAAGTGAAACTTGTATTCCAATAATGGGAGACTTGCACAGCCACAAGATCCCAGGAAAACTACACCAAAACTCATGGCAGGGGATGGGACTCAGAGCTGTGTCATCAGAAACCTGTCAGTGTTGTTAACTCTAGCTGCATCCTAGCACTTACGCTTCTCGATCTTCTCTGTCCCTCTTGATTCTTTTCAGCTCCCGAACTTTCCACGCCTCATACTCCTCCTCATCGTTTTCATCATCAGTGTTAAGGGCATCTAGTGCAGCCAGGGACCGCTTGTTCTCCTCAAGTTCTTTTTTGGTCTCTTCCTCTACGATCTGAATGGAAAGGAGAGTTCAGTCTCCTCAGGAAAATCCATTCCATTATTTGTTGCTCTCACATCCCTTGTGACCCCGCCCCAGCACCTTGAGTGTGTATTTGCGCCTCTCCTCCGCCATGCGCTTTGCTTCCTGCTCCAGCTCCTTCTGCCTCAGTGCTTCAGCCTCCCGCTCCTGAACGGTCACTCGGTCCTTCCTGTAGCACAGAGGCCCTGTTGTTAACTGCCCAAATCTTTGGAGTGGAACTCTTTGTTCCCCTAGTGCTGGGCCCATCCAAATCACCAAAAGCCAAATGATGTTTGAACTCTACCATTAGAGAAGAACCCAAAGTGGGAGATATCCCAGGTCTTTAGACAAAATTCATTCATCTTTCAGAACTGCCTGGATAGCAAGGAATCCCCTGGATTGCAACTAGTGAGATTACTGGTCATTAAAATAAAAAAAAAGCCAAACCATGAACTTACTTTTTATGCTTCATTTTTTGCTTAATCTGTAATCCTGAGCAGATCTGTGCTCTTTAACTGGGAAGGGATATGTGAAAACAAACAGGCTCTCTGCTAACACCACGGTATTTAGCAAGGGCACTGGGCAAAACGCTTTCACATAGTGACTAGATTTCAGAGGGGCATCCGATATGAAAATATGCTTTCGGCCTCATGTGCAGATGGATTTGGACAGATTTGTGAGATACTTACTTTCGGATGAAGACTGGCTTAAGCCGAGGCTCCATCTCGTCCTCGCTGTCTGTGTACTCTTCATACTCAGACTCCGATTCCGACTCCTCCCCGGAACGCCCCTCGTCTTCCACCTCCATGACTTCCATCTCTTCATTTTTCCTCTCCTGTGCTCGCTGACGCATCATGCCACGACGCCGCTCTATTTCCTGTCAAATCAGACAGCTAAGCCACCTGGTAAAATGCTCTGAAAGGGAACAATTTTTCCCTCACCAGGTTCAAATTGTGATTTGAATAAATGTAACAGCATCATTCTATTATTTTTCATACTATCCCCACCAAATAGGGAATATTATCAGAATTCTGTCAGAAAGAACAATATGTGCCCATGGGGCTTTGAGAAATTAATACTGGTTCCAACTTCTTATACCCAGAGAAACCTCCCCATTTTCCTTTATCACACCTCATCATCGATTTCCTCCTCCTCTTCTTCACTACTGTCTTCTCTTTCCATGCGCCAAGCATCTCCTTCTATTTCTGAGTCACTTTCTCCTACCACTTCAGGTTCCACTATTTTCCGATGTCGAGCCAATCTGAAAAAGGTATTTCCAAGTGTAAAACCAGTGTCATGAAAACACGGGAGTGCAAATCACATTTCATTTGTCATCCTGACATGTTTTTCCTCACTAATACTGAAGACTGATGAGCAGAAGTAGATCAAAGAAACTAAATTAGAATGCTGAGAGCAAACAGACAAGTAGAAATTAAAACATTAAGCATATGTTGAGGCATCCTAGGGTGCCATAGCAAACTTACTGGGATAGTTTTAATAGCTCAGGGTATTTATTCATGGCTGCAACATTAGGTCACACTACAGTCCATTAAATGACATCACATCTGTTAAACTGGATTTTTGACGGTAAAAAGCAAATACAACATGAAAATACAGGGTGCAGCCACTGTGCTGCAGCAAGTTAAACCATCCCGTTGTCAGTGCTGGACTGAGTCCTGCCTGTTACTTGTGACCCAGCTTCCCGTTTCTATGCCTGGAAAGGTAGCAAAAGATGGCCTAAAGCTTGGGCTCTTGCCTTGCGAACATTTGGGAAGCGAACCAAAAGATGGATGATCTCTGTCTCTCCCTCTTTCAGAGGCTCTGTGTTTCAAATAAAATAAACCAATCTGTTTAAAAATCTATGGAACGGGGCCCGGTGGCGTGGCCTAGCGGCTAAAGTCCTTGCCTTGAACACGCCGGGATCCCATATGGGCACCGGTTCTAATGCCGGCAGCTCCACTTCCCATCCAGTTCCCTGCTTGGGGCCTGGGAAAGCAGTTGAGGACGGCCCAAAGCTTTGGGTCCCTGCACCCGCGTGGGAGACTCGGAGGAGGTTCCTGGTTTCTGGCATCGGATCGGCGCGCACTGGCCCGTTGCGGCTCACTTGGGGAGTGAAACATCGGATGGAAGATCTTCCTCTCTGTCTCTCCTCCTCTCTGTATATCCGGCTTTCCAATAATAATAAAATCTTTAAAAAAAAAAAAAAAATCTATGGAACGGGCCTGGCACGATGGCATAGTGGTTAAGGTCCTTGCCATGCACATACTGGGATCCCATATGGGCACTGGTTCTAATCCTGGCAGCCCCACTTCCCATCCAGCTTCCTGCTTGTGGCCTGGGAAAGCAGTTGGGAAAGGTCCAAAGCCTTGGGACTCTGCACCCACATGGGAGACCTGGAGGAGCTCCTGGCTCCTGGCTTCCGATTGGCTCAGCACTGGCCGTTGTGGCCGCTTGGGGAGTGAATTAGTGGAAGGAAGATCTTCCTCTCTGTATATCTGCCTTTCCAATAAAAATAAATAAATCTTTAAAAAAAAAAACAATCTATGGAACATAAAACCTAAGTTCTATCACTTATTAAAAATTGTAGCCTCTCTATAAGTACACATATAAATAAATAATGGCACAGAAAATCAGAGTGTGATAATAGCAACTGACTGCAATGTTTAAGTTGGCTAAGCATCCAGCAGACACAAAAACTCCAACAGTAACTGTGGTTATGTGAGGATGAAACAAAACTTACTCTCATAGGCGTTGTATCTTCCCACTTTTCTTCTCCCCTCCCCTCAGAGATAGCGAGCTTCCATCTGCTGGTTCATTTCCCAAATGCCCTAAGTAGCCAAATAGCCAGACTCGGGGCAGGCCAAAGCTGGCAGCCAGGATTGCGATCCAGCTCTGCTACACGGGTGGCAGGGACGCAACCCCTAAGTCACCTCCTGTTGCCTCCCAGGATCTCCGCAGGAAGGAAGCTCATGTTGGAAGCCAGAACTGGGAATCAAACCTAGGCACTCTCGTATGGCACATGAGAGTTCACAGTGAAATCTTAACTGAAAGGCCTAATGTCCAGCACCATTATACTTTTCAAGTGATTATTACAGCATAAATACTGCTATTTGGCTCCAAGTACATAATAAATGAAACTATTTTGGCATAGGAGTGCTGTGACAAATTCCTGAGATAATATGAACTGTGAAAACAGGACCTATGGCCTGCTCTGTAAAGTTGAACAGTCTCAATCACTATATAATAGATGAAGTCTCTTTGTGGGAAACTTTCCAACCTGAGATCATTGAGCAGGTCTTTTCTTCAATAGTTTCATTTTCCCTCATTAACATTCAGAATAAATATATGGATAAATCAAATTCTCAAATTTTATGTTTGTCTACTGATAGTTACGATGCTACTGCTGCTGCTAATAATAAACTACTTTTAGGGCAGGCACTGTTGTATTGCAAGTTAAGCTACTGCTTGGGATGCCTGTATTCCATATAGGTGTGCTTGGGATCAATTCCTACTTCTGCTCTGATCCAACTAAAGCACATCCTGCAAAGGCAACAGATGATGGTTCAAGAACTTGGGTCCTGCCACCCATGTGGAGATAAACCACTGCATGGAAGGTAGCTTCAACTTCTCAAGTGTCTGTTTTAAAAAGCCCAACTGTGGGCCTGGCATGGTAACCTAGTAGCAAATGTTTTCCTCTTGCAAAAGCTGGGATTCCAAATGGATGCTAGTTCATATCCCGGCAGCCCCACTTCCCATCCAGCTTCCTGCTTGTGGCCTAGGAAAGCAGTCAAGGATGGCTCAAAGCCTTGGGACCCTGCACATCTGTATGGGAGACCCAGAAAAGATACTGACTTCTGGCTTTGGACTGGCTCAGCACTGGCCATTGCGGCCACTTGGGGAGTGAATCAGTGGAAGATCTTCCTCTCTGTATATCTGACTTTCCAATAAAAATTTAAAAAGTCTTTAACAACAACAGTAAACTGGGCCTGGTGCAGTAGCCTAGCGTCTGAAATCCTAGCTTTGCACGCACCGGGACCCCATATGGGCACTGGGTCGAGTCCCAGCATCCCCGCTTCCTATCCAACTCCCTGCTTGTGGCCTGGGAGAGCAGTTGAGGACACCCTAGAGCCTTGGGACCCTGCACCCACATGGGAGACCAGGAGGAAGCTCCTGGCTCCTGGCTTCAAATCAGCTGAGCTCTGGCTGTTGCAGTCACTTGGGGAGTGAATCATCAGATGGAAGATCTTTCTCTCCGTCTCTCCTCTTTTCTGTATAAGAGGACTTTCCAATAAAAATAAGTAAGTCTTAAAAAAGCCTAACTTACAGGCTTAGCTCTCAGCATTTTTGATGTTAAGAGGTGGCATCAGTATTTACAGAAAAAAAGGGGGGGGGGGGGCAACATTGTGGCAGAATTGGTTAAGTCATCAACTGCAATGCCAGCATCCCATGTAAGTTCCGGTCCATATCCCAGATGTTCCTCTTCTGATCCAGCCTGCTGATAATGCCTTGGGAAAGCACAGAAAGATGACTCAAGGAGCCACCCATGTGGAAGACCCAGTAGCAGATCTCAGCTTTGGCTTCTCTAGCCCTGGCAACTGTGGCCATCTGGGGACTGAACCAATGGATAGAAGGAAGCTCTCTCTCAAGACTGCCTTCCAAATAATTGTAAAATGATAAAAACAAAAACAAAAACAAAAACAAAACACCTAAGCAACATCTCATTTCTGTGTCGTGCATGTGTGTGTATGTGACAAGTTTACAGAGTGAAGGAGCTTGGAGCATCTGGGACATGAGTCTGTGCCCATATGATATCCTGGTGTTTGCAAGGTGAGAATTTAGTCACTAGGCTATTGTGCCAGGCCCAACCTGTTGTTTTCCAAAGCTGCTACTTCCTGTATATTTTTGGTCAGGTTATTTTTCTAATACCTTTGTGTCTTGATTTTCTAATTTATAAAATGGGTCTAGTAATATTTATCTAATTATGTTACTTAATGATTACAAGAACTGGTAAATAGTACCTACTTGGAACAGTGTAGTGAAGACAAAGACTATTCAAGTCCTAGTTACTGCTACTGTTGTTGAGGGAGACCCAGCCCCAGCCTTACCTCTCTTCCACATCTTCACTAATACGGTTCTGTAAACGCCGCAGCCGAGGGTCACTAGATGAATCCTCTTCCTGTTCTTCAGGCTCTGCTTCTTGTTCTTTGGCTTTCTTAATGAACTGAAATTCTTCATCCTCCTCATCGGAGGATTCCATAGGGGCATAGTCGGGCCTCTTCCCGGACACATATCGTTTTACCTTCACTTTCTCCATCGAAATCTCACCTGTGAGAAAGATCATTCACGGTGTTTCCGCAGCCTGTTTCACTATGTCTTTCATCCCTTGGTCAGGGCATGCAGAACATATTTTTGGTGGACAAAAGTCTAAGCAGAAGCAGGCCACCTCTGAATCGCCTGTTTAGGCGAAGTCACAGGAAGAAACTTCAGTGAACAACAACCCCAATGGGGATGAAGTGGAGGAAGGAAGGAGGTGAATAGCACAAAAAAATACCCTCAAAGGACAGACTGTATCCCTGCATCCATCACAAATTCAACGTATTTCATCTAAGCTACACCTGTAAGTGAATTATTCCTAACAGTGCCCAGTATATGGTCAGGGTGACTTTAGAGGGAATGCAAAAGTAAAATACTGTTCAGGCATTCTCCAATTCCTGCTGGAATATCCTGGCAGCCTTTATAACATAGTACCACATAACTCAACATGCAAATCTTGCCCCTTCACACCTTCTTTTCCTTTAGCTTATATGCTATCAAACCTCTGAGAGCAGGTAATCTCTCTTTTACAAAACAAACAATACCAGTAGAATGGGAGCACTAACCAGTTCAATTTCCTACTTCAGGAGAAAACTACAATTTTATTGGAAGAGAAATAGCCAAAACAATTTTGAATATAAATAAAGTAAAGTGGGATGGGGTTTGTATCAGAAAACTTTAAGTTACAGTAATTTAAAACGATGTTTTCAACTCAAGAGTACGTAGACTAATAGAGCAGAGAAACTTAAAGAAGAACTTGAATATACTCCTGAAGTGACACCAGCAAAAATCACTAGAGAGGTGCTGGTTCCCTCCCCAGATGGCCCATAACACCCAGGAGTTCCTCCTGGATCTCCCATGTGGGTGGCAAGGATCCAAGAACCCGGGTCATTTTTTATTGTTTTCCCAGGTGCATTAGCAGGGAGTGGGATAGTAAACGGAGCAACCAGGATGCGGGTGATGGCCCCACCCACCACACCAAAACACTGGTCCCCCGGCTCTGCTTCCTGCTGATGTGCATGCTGCGAAGCAGCAGTGACTCAGACAGCTGAGCCCTGCACATCCATGCGGAGGGCTGAGCTGCACACTGGTTTTGGCCTGGTCAGTTCTAGTTGTTGCAGGCATTTGGAGTGTGTACCAGCACATGGAAGATGTCAGAAATGGGCTACCAGAAGAGAAATTGACTTTTTAACTGGCTTCTCGCTCTCTCTTTTTTTAAAAGATTTATTTATTTTTATTGCAAAGTCAGATTTACAGAGAGGAGGAGAGAAAGAGAGGAAGATCTTCCATCTGATGATTCACTATCCAGGTGACCACAATGGCTGGAACTGCGCTGATCCCAAGCCAGGAGCCAGGAACCTCCTCCAGGTCTCCCACGCAGGTGCAGGGTCCCAAGGCTTTGGGCTGTCCTCGACTGCTTTCCCAGGCCACAAGCAGGGAGCTGGATGGGAAGCAGGTCGTCTGGATTAGAACCAGCGCCCATATGGGATCCTGGCATGCTTAAAGCAAGGACTTTAGCTGCTAGGCCACAGTGCTGGGCCCTTAACTGGCTTCTCTTAACCAGGAAAGAAAAAGGCCATTCTGCCCACTGATTTGTTACATGATTAAATTCTTTTTAAAATTTGTTTCTTATATGAAAGACAGAGAGAAAGCTTCCATGTGCTACTTGGATTCCTCTCAACCACATGAGATTTGGATGGAGTTCCTGGCCCTGGCTAGTTCAGGCATGTGAGGAGTGAACACGGGGAATGGAAGATCAATCTATACACTCCTGCCTCTCGAGTAAATGAAAACAAAAACACTCCCCTCCCAAAATAAAACAGAAAAAAACAAAACAGTAAACAGAAAATGAGTGATTGACAGAGAAGTCACAGAAAATGGAGCACTGAATGAGCATATGAATGAAATAGCTAGCATTGGGGTTGTTGCAGTGGCACAGTGGGCTAAGCTGCCACTTCTGACACCAGCATCCCACATCAGAGGGCCACACTGCTCCACGAGTGAGCCAGCCCCCAGCTAATGCACCTGGGAAAGCAGTAGAAGATGGGCTGAGGACATGGGGCCTCCTGCATGGAGTGCCTGGCTCCTGAGGTCATACTGGGAGTGAACTAGCAGATGGAGGATCTCTCTAGTAACTAGGAAAACACTAATTTAAACAATGAGGTTTAATCATAAATAAATAAATGAACTAATTTAGATGTGTCCAACGAATAATTCTGTAAAGCCATGTTGAGTTGAAAAATAAAACAAACCCACTCAAATAGCATCAGGATGGGCACACTACTTGAAAAACAAAGAATATTATTTTTCAACATCCTTACTGAAAAAAGTCTTCACTCTGACCCCCTAAAAATGATGATCTTTCTTCCACCTGCGCTCACTGGATTTCTATGCATCTTTTAAGGATAAAATTAAATGCCATTGCTACAAGGAGCGCTCCTGGATGACCACAGGTGGCTCCTCCATTGCACTTCACCTATGTTCCCCGAGGTGGGGGTATCCCAAGTGTGAAAGCATGGGGGGAACACGGCTGGGGATGAGCCCCTTTTGGCACGGCTCACATCTCTTTATGAGTATGAATTCCTTAAGGTTGGGGTGCGGTCAGAACACAGGCTGGCGTGCAAAGTTACTGAACACATTCACCGCAGTTGGTCAAGTGAACACAACGTTGAATCGATAACTGGGACAGGCCTTTGTGTGCCCAAAAGCAGCACGAACAGACAGACCTCTAAGGGCGACAAAGGGGTTCGTATGCGGGCATTGAGGATGTCACAATTCTCACGGTGAGGAATGCGTGCAGGACAACAGCGGAGGGAGGGGTGCTTACTGTACGTGTTGTCAGACTCCAGCGGATCCCCCACCCCAAGTCTCCCACAAGGGCTGCAGCGGGAAGCGGGGGATGAGCCCGGGGACCCATTTGCAGGGTCGGCAGGCTGGGCTGGGCGACCCCCGAGGGGGCTGCAGGACCCCCGGCAGAAGAGGGCAGGTCCGACGGGCAGCACCCTACCTTTCTCATTGCGAACCGGGACGGCCCCGGCCGTCGACTGGATGGGCGGCTGCTTCATGAGGGCGCTGGGGACCGACATGGTGGCGGCAGCGGCGGTGATTCTCGAAACCTGAGAGATCCCAAAAAGTGAAGACCCTACAACTGCTTCCAACCTACGGCCACCGGAAGCCGCTGCGCGACGGGTAGAAACTCCTGGTGGCCAAGCTAGAGCAACCGGAAATATGCGCGACGAGAGGATTGTGGGATTTTGGAGGAGGTCGGAGCGCCGGGAGGTGGGGTCTGGGATTGCGCATGTGCGTCGTCGCTCACGTGATTTGATCGCGCCGGGTTCGGAAGTCTTCAACGTCTGAGTGTGAAAAGAATCTGTGCTGTGAAGGAAGGTTTGAATTAGAAGTTTCACTTGATCCTTGTTTGAGGCCCAGGCCAACGGGATAGTGATGGATACAAAACTGAAGAAGTAGGGAAGGACTTGTCTTCCATTGTGAAAACTCTGCAGGATTAGAGTTTGATGGGATAAAATTCTTGCTAATCTAGTAGAGCTGATTACTGAGTTGATGAGGACGGGGTGGACTAGGGTGAGGTATTTAGTGGTCACACGAGGACAGGTGTTAGAGACAAATCCTACCATTCCACTTGAAGGCTTCCCACGTTTTTTCAGTTTCTTTTGATGATTTTTACGTTGTTGATTAGGGCTCAGACGGTGAAGAGCTACAGGAAAGTGGGTAAGATCGTTATTTCCACATTTTCTTTTTTCCTTCCTGTATCTGGAGGAAGGGGAGAGACAAAGGGAGAAGCCACACGCTCCCTCCCGGCCATCGCAGGGTCCCCGATGTGGGGCATGCTCTGAGGACACTGCTCAAGTGGTTTTGATAGTTGAACTGTTCTGAATTGCTGCCAATCTCACCATTCCAAGCACGATGAAATCTCTTCAGACTCCACTGGCTGACATAGTCGCTAACTGCCTATTCGAATAAATAATTCAGGATGGGCATTTGACCCAGCAAGTTAGGATACCATGTCACATCCCTGTGCCAGAGTCCCCATCTGCAGCCTTTGTGTTTTAATTCATAATTACTGAGTTCTTGTGTTTACCATACTTTGAGTTCCAAAGAAAGCATAGGGCATTGCTTAAAAAGCTCTTTTCTGACAGAAGATGGACCTTTTTATTTTAAAGATCTGTTTGAAAGTCAGATTTATAGAGAGAAGGAGAGACAGAAAGATCTTCTGTCCACTGGTTCACTCCCCAATGGCTGCAACGGCCACAGTTGAGCCAATCTGAAACCAGGAGCTTCCTCTGGGCCTTCCATGTGGGTTCAGGAGCCCAAGAACTTGGGCCACCCGCCACATGCTTTTCTGCTTCTGCAGGTGCCTTAGGAGGGAGCTGGATGGCAAGTGGGACTGTAGGACTCAAACTGGGGCCCACGAGGCTGGCTCCAAGAAGTTAGTTTTTCATTTAGAAAGTCTTCAGGACTTTTAGGACCCTAGGATAAGCTAATGTGACATTAGCACAGTTCACTATAAAGAACACTTTAAAGCATCCAGAAGGGACAGCACAAGCAAGGTCTTGTTTGGTTTAATTAGTAATTCAGGAGTCAGGGAGTAATCAAAGTTCTGCCTATAGCAGGCTTTGGAAGGCCTTGCAGGTGCTATTACTATGACTTCCATGGGCTCTTTAGTTATGCCACCTGTGTTCTTGGCTGAAGCTGTGGCTGGAGGAGGTATGAAATTAGAAAATCCCAGGGAAGGAACTGACAGGACAGAATGAACCAACCAAGGAAGCACTTTGGGACTAGAAAGAGAACCCCAAAGAACAGAATGTTGTTGTGGATTTGTCAGCTCAAGGGATTACGGATCTAATGTGCAGAAATTTTTTCTGGTTTAAGGTAACGGAATATGGCCTCCCCCTAGAAACAAAAGTGTAGCTTGGTAGTGACTTTGGGAAACAATAAACTTAAATCTGTATGATTTGGTGATTGAAGTCACAAGTTTTCCCCAGGTTTTTAGTTTGTAAAAGTCATCTTTACATTTTAGTGAAAGATTATCTGGAAGGCAGAGCAAGAGAGAGAGAGGGAGAGGAGAGTTATCTTCCCTTATTCCGCTCCCCCTCCTCACAGGGCAACCGAAGCTGTACCAGGTGGAAGCCAGCAGCAAGGAACCCCATGGAGGTAGCAGGGGAGCCCAACATTTCTGACATCATCCACTGCCTGCACAAGCACCTTAACAGGATCGGAAAGTACTGGGGAGCCGCTCCAGTGGGTACTGGCATCCTTTGGAAACAGGTTTATTAACGTGCTGCAGCACAACACCGTTCCAGGGTCTTATGTTAACGGATCAGGAAATTTAAAGCAGCTTTAAGTCCTCAGGTCTTGAACCAAAAAGCTTCTCTTGCTGGGAACAAGATCACGTGGTAGCAATAGGACATGTTTTTCTAGCTGTGGAATTACAGAAAGCTGTAGGTTGTGGTAAAAGCCCAGGCTCACATTGTAAAGTTGTTGTTGTTGTTGTTGTTTTTCCTTAGAGGCGTCAGTATTTTTTAAACGCGTTCCCAGCACCAACAGCATGAGAAGCAGCAGTTCCAGGGTGCAAATGTCGAAGGGGCGCCCCCGGCGTAAGGTTCGGGGCGCCCGGGCAGATCTGAGCGGGCCCCGCCCCCTGCGCCCGGCTCCTCCCACTCGCGTCTTCCGCCTCGAGCTTTGGCGGGAAAGCGGCAGCTACGCACCGCGGCGAGATGTCCGGGCCTGGCGCTGCAGCTGAGAAGGGGGCCTCCAGGCAGCGTGCCCAGGTAAAAGAAGCGGGTTGGCGCCTCTCCGGCTGTGCTTCGGCCTCCGTTTAAGGGAGAGAGTTGCCGGGCACGAACAAAACTGGGACTCTCTGCGCTGGCTTTTCTCTGGGCAAAATTAGGCCTTCCTAGTTTCAGGTGCTAGTCAGTAGTCATAAAAAGGGGCAAGGTTGGGTCTGAGGGTCCCGTTTTCCTGCCCCCTGCGCTTCCTTTTCATGGCAGTAACTTGATAATTTCACTTACTTTGCTCTGAGATGGATAGTTGGGCTGTTTCCACAGTTATGTAAGTGCTACTCCTTATTACTGCTTTTGACAAACATACATGGGTAAGGAATGTGCCCACTGGAACTAATAGATATATTCTAATTCCAAATGTAGATTTTGGCGGGACAAAGGTTCCTTTTTATATGTGTGTAATATTTTAAGGATTTGTTTAATTGTATTTATTAATATTTAATTTATTTGAAAAAAGAACAAGCAACCTTCTATCCACTGGCTTATTATCCAGTTAGCCCCAAAGCCAGGAGCCAGTAGCATCTTTCCGGGTGCTCCCATGGATGCAGGGGCCCGAGGAGTTGGGCCATCTCCCACTGCTTTCTGAGGTGCCTTAGCAGGGAGCTGGATAAGGAGTGGAGCAGCCGGGACTGGCACTGGTATCCTTACTGCTGTCAGTTTGGATTCATGTTATGAAATTGGAAGACTTGTCTTCATAGAATTGTTCAGGATCCTGTAAGGAAAAGCATACACTTTTCTAATTCTGTCTTCCTCTGTTTTACCCAAATAGGTGAATGAATATAAAGAAAATAGAAACTGCGCTTATATATCTCTGACTCCATTACAGTCTGTGATTTTAGGAAAAACACCAAAGGTTTATCTGACCCCTTACTCCTTGAATAATTACCAGCTAGGCCAAATTAAGTATCCCAAATCCCTGTTAGAAAAGAATTCTAAAAATGAAGTTGCATGTAAGAAGACTGAAATAGAGGAAACTTGCAAAGTGGTTTTAACTCCATCAAAGATTAAAGCCGTATCCTCCAAGACAGAGTCCACTGTGCAAAAAACATCCTTTAATATTCATATGGAGACGGACAAGCCGCCATCTAAGACTTCTTCAGCTGTGGGGCTTCCCAGTGATGATGTGGAAAGCAGTCAGGATGGAGAAAGTGATGAGGAAGAGACAGCAGGCCTGGTAAGAATTAACTAATTAGCTTGTTCTAACTGTGGTAAAATCTGAAGTTTTGATAATCTAAGATAATCAGGAATTCTGTTGCTCAAACTGTTTTATCGAAAGTCTAATGAAAATTTACTTTTTAGTTGTTAGGCAGAGAGAGAGAGAGCTCTCATTTGCTTATGCACTTCCCAAGTGCCAGCCGTGGCCAGCACTGAGCCACATTGAAGCTGGCAGCTGGGAACTCAGTCCAGGTCTCCTCTGGGTGCCAGGGAGCCAGCCACTTGGCTGACCTGTTGCCTGCTGCTGCTCAGGATCTGTCAGGAGATGGGGAATGGAGTGGAGCTGGGAGTTGAACCTAAGTATTTATGGCAAATGGGCTCTCTGATTAGTGTCTTAATAGCTAGCACGAACACCTGACTCCTGGAAATCTATTTAATGCTGTGTTGATTTTGAAAAAGTATTTGCTTATTTATTTGAAAGTTGGAGTTGCAGAGAGGGGGAGAGATCTTTGATTCGCTGGTTCATTCCCCAGGGTGCCACAGAGACCAGAGAGCTAAGCCAGGCTGGAGCCTGAAGCTTCATTTGAGTGTCCCAAGTGGATACAGGTGCCAAAGTACTTGGGGTGTCTTCTGTTGCTTTTTTTTTTTTTTTCTGGGCTTGAGCAGGGAGTTGAAGCATTGGGACATGAATCTACCCCTGGTACCTTTGAGATACTGTACTTTAGAAACAGTGTTTAGTTTATTTCTCCCTAAAATGAAAAGACTGTCGTAGACAAGATTCTTGGCAAGTCTAGTATTTGTTCTCTTTCCTGGGAAATGTTCTTTTATCGTCTAGCCACTCTATTAAATATTTCATTATGTGAGGTGTTTTTAGCCGTTCATTAAAATTTTTTTTTAGTTAATTTCAGGCTGACAGATAAGTTGCAAAAATAATACTGAGGAGTTATGCAAATCTCACCTAGCTTAACTTTGTGTTAATTTTTTATGCAACCCTACAGCGTTGGTCAAACTAAGAAATGAAACTTGGAGTAATTACTGATAACTGCAGCACAGAGCCTACTAGATTTTCACCAGTTACAGCTGGTAGCATTTTGTTGTTCTGTTCAGACCAGTGTCACCCAGTGTATTCAGTTGTTAGGTCTTCGGCTTTTCCCGCCTAGACGGCTCCTCAGTGTTTCATGTCCTTGACACTTCTGAAGAGTCCTGCACTTTGTATAATGTCTCTCAGTTATCCGTCTGACATTTGCTTATGATTAGAGTAAGGTGTTGCATTATTGAGAAAGGTACTTCAAAAATGAATATCCCCCCCTTGGTATAACATGCCAGGGTATATAGCAGTCCCAGGGGATATGCTCCAGGCCCCTAGTGGATGCCTGACACTGCAGGTAGTAATGAGTGCTATGGGAATATATACTTCTCAGGTTTTGTTTTCTTTGGTCTGTGTTACCCAGGGTCAATATGATTTACTATCTATGGTACAATAAGATATTTTGAGAGACAGTGTTCACATGGCTTTGTCATAATATATTATTACTATTTTTGGAAGTTTTTTAAAATTTATTTTTATTGGAAAGGCTGATTTAACAAAGATCTGTCCACTAATTGATACAACCACTTGGGGAATGAATCAATCAGAGCTGAACCGATCTAAAACCGGGAGCTGCTTTTGGGTCTCCCACGTGGGTGCAGGGTCCCAAGGCTTTGAGCCATCCTCTGCTGCTTTCCAGGCCACAAGCAAAGCTGGATGGGAAGCAGAGCAGCTGGGATATGAACCAGTGCCCATATGGGTTCCTTAACACTTGAAGGGGGAGGATTAGACAATTGAGGCATTGTGCTAGGCCTTTTCGGGTTTATTTATTTGAAAGGCTGAGCAACGCAGAGAAGAAAATAGATATTCCACCTGCTGGTGCAGTCTCTAAAAGCCTGAAACAGCTAAGGGTTGACCGAGCTGACGCTGAAAGAACTGCATCCAGGTCTTGCATGTGGGTGGCAGGAGCTCATATACCTGGGCCATCATGTGCTGCCTCTCATGGTTATTAGCAGAACATTGTATTGGAAGTGTGGCGGAGCTGGGACTCGAACTAGGTCATCTTAATGTGGGGTGCTGGTATCCCAAACAGCAGTTTAACCCTGTGCCATTATGCCTACCCCTGTTGTTATTAATCTGTTAGTATGTCTGAGTTATGAGTTAAGCTTTATCATAGGGATGATATATAGGAAAAGATGTATATACAGGATTTGGTTCTTTGGTAATTCAGGAATTTTTAGCAGCCAGGTGTGTTCTGGAGTGGCCATTTGGTACTACAGTTGTCATTTGCCAGGGGCTGGCACAGTTGTGTAGCACGTTAATCCTCCACCTGTGGTGTTGGCATCCCATATGGGCGCTGGTTCTAGTCCTGGTTATTCCACTTTCGATCTAGCTCTCTGTTAATGCCATGGGAAAGCAATGGAGAATAGCTCAAGTCCTTGGCCCCTGTATCCACACGGACGACCTAGAAGGAGCTCCTGGCTTCAGGCCAGCTTAGCTCTGACCCTTGGGACTATTTGAGGAGTGAACTGGCAATGGAAGAGTTTGCTTGCTTGCAGTATTTTTTGTCTCTCTGTCTTTCCCTCTCTCTCTGATTTTCAAGTAAAATAATATAAAAAGAAAAAGTGCCACTTGGAAGATTGGCACCCTATATTGGAGTGCCTAGTTTTGGCATTGGCTCTTCTGATTCCAGCTTCCTACTTATGAGCACCTTGGGGACAGCAGGTAATGGCTCAAGTGCTTGGGTCCCTGCCACCTTGTGGGAGACGTGGACTGAGTTCTTGGCTTCTGGCTTCAGCGTGGTGCGGTTCCAACTGTTGCAGGCATTTGGGGAATGAAGCAGCATTGGATGATCTGTCCTCCAAATAAAATAAAAAAATTTTTTTTCTACCACATACCTCTCTGATCCTCATTGCTGCAAACATCTCAAATGGTACTTTAAACATTTTAGCTTCTTGCTCTTGGTCCCCCACCATAGTATTTGTTCACTTTCCATGGAAGGTTGAAAGCTTATTTTACTTCCTCCATACCCTTCTCATACTAACATGCATACATGCACATGCTTTGTTTTTTATTTTATGTTTTGTTTGAAAGGTAGAGTTAGGCCAATAGAGAGAGAGAGAATCTTCCATCCAATGATTCACTCCCCAAATGTCTACAGTGGCTGGAGCTGAGCTGATCTGAAGCCAGGAGCCCAGAGCCTCTTCTGGGTCTCCGACAGAGTGCAGGGTCCCAAAGCCTTGGGCCGTCCTTGATGACTTTCCCAGGCCACAAGCAGGGAGCTGGATGGGAAGTGGGGCCGCCAGGAATTGAACTGGCGCCTATATGGGATCCTGGCGTGTGCATGGTGAGGACTTTAGTCGCTAGGCTACTGCACCAGGCCCTTTCACTAGCTTCTTAAGAAAAAGTGTAAGATACCATATATATTTTTAAAGATTTATTTTTA
The DNA here is from genome assembly GCF_030435755.1 of Ochotona princeps. NCBI lineage: Eukaryota > Metazoa > Chordata > Mammalia > Lagomorpha > Ochotonidae > Ochotona > Ochotona princeps. The sequence goes on along the minus strand of NC_080837.1, from coordinate 34,979,722 downwards.
TTACAAAGTCAGATACACAGAGAGGAGGAGAGACAGAGAGGAAGATCTTCCGTCCGATGATTCACTCCCCAAGTGAGCCGCAACGGCCGGTGCGTGCTGATCCGAAGCCGGGAACCTGGAGCCTCTTCCAGGTCTCCCACGCGGGTGCAGGGTCCCAATGCATTGGGCCGTCCTTGACTGCTTTCCCAGGCCACAAGCAGGGAGCTGGATGGGAAGTGGAACTGCTGGGATTAGAACCGGCGCCCATATGGGATCCCGGTGCGTTCAAGGCGAGGACTTTAGCCGCTAGGCCATGCCGCCGGGCCCATGATACTACCATATTTTGAGTATACGAGTCTTTACCTTTGTATTTGGTGACTCAATTGTATTTAGAATAATTTTTTTTTCCAAGATTTATTTGAAAGGTAGAGTTACACAGAGAGCCAAAGAGGGAGAGACAGATCTTTCTTCTGCTAGTTCATTCCCTGAATGGCCTCAATAGCTGGAGTGGAGCCTGTCCAAAGCTAGGAGACAGTAGCTTCCTCTCCCTAACTCTACTTCTCCAATCAGTCAATCAGTGAATCAATAAATCTTTTTAAAAGATTAGTTTGCTGGTCTATCAATGGATTTTCTTTTTTTTTTTTTAAAGGTTTATTTTATTTTCATTACAAAGTCAGATATACAGAGAGGAGGAGAGACAGAGAGGCAGATCATCTGTCCAATGTTTCACTCCCCAAGTGACTGCAATGGCCGGTGCTGCGTCGATCCAGAGCCAGGAGCCGGGAACTTGCTCCAGGTCTCCCACACAGGTGCAGGGTCCCAATGCATTGGGCCGTCCTCGACTGCTTTCCCAGGCCACAAGCAGGAAGGTGGATGGGAAGTGGGGCCGCCAGGATTAGAACCGGTGCCCAGATGGGATCCTAGAGCGTTCAAGGCTAGGTCTTCAGCTGCTAGGCCACGGCACCAGGCCCTCAGTGGGTTTTCAGATGCAGAAACAAATGCATTTACTCACTTAGCTGTGTTTAATCGAAGAATCAAGGACCTAGTTGTGAAGTACTTTTTACTAAGGATTATGTAAAGTAACGATCTTTTTGGTTTGATTTCATAGGATGATTTTTCAGGATTGTCACCATATGAAAGAAAAAGACTGAAGAACATATCAGAAAATGCAAACTTTTTTGCTTCTCTTCACTTATCTGAGGTTAGTGTGGAGTCTCTAAAAACAAGATGCTTTTCCTTCTGTCAGGTTAATACTTACAACAGTAGTTCCCATGTATCTTGTGAGGGAGGGCGAATTTTGGAGTATAATTATATTATAAAATAGTGGCTACCATATCATTGATTCTGAGGGTTTTTTTTTTTTTTGACATTTAACATTTTTGAAATTGATCTTAAAATAATTAGCAGCTTACTCCAGTTTTTGTTGGTACATAAAATACTGGTCTCCTAAAACTGGTTGTCTTAGATTCAGGGAAGTTTGGCTTGTGCCAAATTATTGCCTTTACCCAAAGGTAAGAGTTGTGCTAGGGTATATCAAAGGATATTATGGAGGATTACAATATTTTTTCTAAATTTTAAACTTTCCAAATAGGTAGGAATATGCTTTATATAGGGAACTTTAAGAATACATTTATGCTGATACTGTATAATCGTAAGTTATGGTATGATTTGCCTTGCTTTCTCCACATTGGGGTTGAACAAAAGCAGCTGTTTAGGATGGTGTGATTCTCTCGCCCCAACCTCAAAAAGATACCAAACTCTTCATAATGAATTGATTTCTGTGAATATAAAATTTTCTTTTGTTTTTAAGATTTATTTATTTTATTACAAAGTCAGATATATAGAGAGGAGGAGAAGAGACAGAGAGGAAGATCTTCCGTCCGATGTTTCACTCCCCAAGTGAGCCACAACGGCCAGTGCTGTGCCGATCCGAAGCCGGGAACCAGGGAACCTCCTCCGGGTCTCCCACTTGGGTGCAGGGTTCCAAAGCACTGGGCCATCCTCGACTGCTTTCCCAGGCCACAAGCAGGGAGCTGGATGGGAAGTGGAGCTGCTGGGATTAGAACCAGCACCCATACAGGATCCCGGGGCTTTCAAGGTGAGGACTTTAGCCGCTAGGCCACAGTGCTGGGCCCAAATATAAAATTTTCAAATGTTCATTACATGTTTATATCTTGACGGAAGGAGGGTGAGTTAATCAAATAAATTAAGTCAATTTCCTGTTGGAAATCCGGCAGAAATTTAGACAATATTTGTAATTGTGATTTTTAGTTAAAATGTGATTTGATGTTTGAAAGTATAGTCTTTAACTTTTTTGGAAAACAAAGTGAGTTTGCCAACAGAAGTTGAATCGTTTAATATGTAGTAGAGTACTTGATTAAACACTTTGATTATATACACTCATTAGTGGTGTGGCCCAACGCAGCAGAATGCTAGGTAGGTAGGGTTACATCCTTGCCTTTATTATGTTTGTTACCAAAAATAAGCATTCTACGTTAAGGATTCACATTTCCTGGACAGACTTGAGTGTGGAAGCAGATACTTAATCTTTTAAAAGGTAAGTTATGTGTGTAGTTACAACATTTTCACTTGCATGAATGTTTTGTGTACTTTGCAGTCAGCTGCAAGGCTCCGTGAAATGATAAAGACAAGAAAACCTCCTGAATTTAAGAGGTAAAAGGTTTAATTTGTGATACTTGGGATGAGATATATTGCTGAGGGTTTTTAAAATTTTTTAAATTTAATTTTATTTATTTGAAAGGCAGTCACATACAGAGGGGGAGAAACAGAGCTTCCATCTGCTGCTTTACTTCTACATCGGGACCCCAGTGCTTGCTGAGTTGTTTTTTAATTAAAAAACTGGGGGTGGTATTATGGCTTAGTGGGTTAAGCTGCTGCCTATGATGCTGACTTCCTGTATGGGTGCCAATTTGAGTATTGGCTGTTCCACTTCTGATCCAGTTTCCCACACATGTACCTGGGAAGGCAGTGAGTTCCTGCACTCACATGGGAGACCTGCATGGAATTCTAGTCTCATAGTTTTTTTTTTTTTTAATATTTATTATTATTTCAATGTCTTTTAAAAGAAGATTTATTTTATTATTGGAAAGGCAGATATACAGAGAGGAGATAAAGAGAAAGATCTTCCGTCTGCTGGTTCACTCCCCAAGTGGCCGCAACAGCCAGAACTGAGCTAATCTGAAGCCAGGACCCCGGAACTTCTTCTGGGTATCCCATACAGGCGCAGGATCCCAGGGCTTTGGGCCATCCTCCACTGCTTTCCCAGTCCACAAGCAGGAAGCTGGATGGGAAGTGGAGCAGCTGGCTTACGAACCACTCTAAGATTAGAATAAGGGAAGGGAGTTAACAGTTACTGAACATCTGTGAAGCATAGTGTGTGACCAGGAAATTGTGTCCTGTTTTTTCCTTTTTTTTTTTTTTAAGATTTATTCATTTTATTGCAAAGTCAGATATATGTAGAAAGGAAGATTATCCATCTGATGATTCACTCCCTAAGTGGCCGCAATGGCTGGAGCTGCGCTGATCCAAAACTAGGAGCCCGAAGCTCTTCCAGGTCTCCCACACGTGTGCAGGGTTGCAAGGCTTTGGGCCATCCTTGACTGCTTTTCTCAGGTCACAAGCAGGGAGCTGGTTGGGAAGTGGGGCTGCCAGGATTAGAACCGGCGCCCATATGGGATCCTGGTGCATGAAAGGTGAGGACTTCAGCTCCTAGGCCACGTTGCGGGGCCCTGTTTTTTTCTTTTAATCCTATCACCATATATGGTAAATGATATACCTGTTTTATGAGTTAGGAAATAAGCTCAAAGAGATGTTTTGGGGCATATCAAAATAGATGATAAGTAGTAGTCTAGAATTTGAGCATCAGGAATTCTTTGTTATTTTTAAGTTTAAAAAAATTGAAAAGATCCTGGTGCAGTGGCCTGGTTGGCTAATCCCAATATGGTTTTGATCCCATATGGATGCCAGTACGTGTTCTGGCTGCTTCACTTCGCATCCAGCTCCCTGCTTGTGACTTGGGAAAGCAGTGAAGAATGGCCCAAAGCCTTGGGATCTTGCACCCACGTGGGAGACCAGGAAGAAACTCCTGGCTCTTGGGTTTGTATCAGCTCTGCTCTGGTTGTTGAGGCCATCTGGGGAGTAAACAGTGAATGGAAGATATTTGTCTTTCCTTTTCTCTTAAATCTGATCTGCCTTTCAGATAAAAATAAACATTGAAAATTAAGACAAACGTTATTTGAAAGCCAGAGTGGCAAGAAGAGACAAAGGGAGAGAGCTTCCGTCTACTGAGTCATTCCATTCCCCAGTGTCTACAATGCCCAAGGCTTGGCCAGGCTAAAATCAGGAGCCTAGCTCTCTGTCTGGGCCTCACTGTGGTGCAGGTGCCCGAGGACAAATGAAAGCGGATGAAAGATTTTCTGTTTCTCTTCGCTCTGTGTATCTCATTTTCCAAGAAAAATAAATCTTTTTTTTTTTTTTTTTTTTTTTTAAAGAGCTCTTTCATTCACTGGCTTAGCATTCATCCCACCCCCAATATACACAGCAGCTATGGCTGCTCCACACTGAAGCCAGGAACTGGAAACTTCATCCTGGTCTCCTACCTGGGGAGCAAACGCTCCCCAGTAGGAAACTGGATTGGAAGCAGAGCCCCTGGAACTTGAACCCATACTACAGAATGGACTACTAGTATTGAGTTGATGGTGTAATGTGCTAAGCTACAGTGCTAGCCTTGACTTATCTTTTTTCACACTTTTTTGGAATATTTATTTATTTATTTATTTTAAGATTTTTTTTATTTTTATTACAAAGTCAGATATACAGAGAGGAGAAGAGACAGAGAGGAAGATCTTCTGTCCGATGATTCACTCCCCAAGTGAGCCGCAACGGGCCGGTGCGCGCCGATTCGATGCCAGGAACCAGGAACCTCTTCCGGGTCTCCCACGTGGGTGCAGGGTCCCAAAGCACTGGGCCGTCCTCGACTGCTTTCCCAGGCCACAAGCAGGGAGCTGGATGGGAAGTGGAGCTGCTGGGATTAGAACCGGCGCCCTTATGGGATCCCGGCGCTTTGAAGGCGAGGACATTAGCCGCTAGGCCATGCTGCCGGGCCCTGGAATATTTATTTAATTTAATTTTTTAATTAAAAAATTATTATTGGAAAGTCAGAAATACAGAGAAGGAGAGACAGAGAGGAAGATCTTTCTTCCAATGATTCACTCCCCAAGTGGTCTCAATGGCTGGAGCTGAGCCAAACTGGAGCTAGGCGCTAGAAGCCTTAAGCCTCTTTCTGGTCTCCCACGAGAGTGCAGGGTTCCAAGGCTTTGGCTTGTGCTCAACTGCTTTTGATTTCCCAGGCCACAAGCAGGGAGCTGGATGGGAAGTGGGGCTGCCAGTACGTGAAGTAGCGCCCACATGGGATTCTGGCGCGTGCAAGTCAATGACTTTAGCTCCTTAGGCTACCATACTGGGCCTGTTTGTTTATATTTATTTATTTATTTATTTATTCATTCATTCATTCACTCATTTGTTTATTTTTAAAGATTTACTTATTTATTGGAAAGGCAGCTATACAGAGAGAAGGAGAGGCAGAGAGGAAGATCTTCCATCCACATGCTTTAATCCGCAAGTGGCCGCAATGGTCAGAGCTGAGCTGATCTGAAGCTAGGAGCCAGAAGCTTTTTCCGGGTCTCATGTGGGTGCAGGGTTCCAAGGCTTTGGGCCATCCTTGACTGCTTTCGCTGGCCACAAGTGGGGAGCTGGATGGGAAATGAATCAGGATATGAACTGGTTCCCAGATGGAATCCAGTGCATGCAAGGCGAAAATTTAACCACTAGGCTATTGCACTGGGCCCAGTTAATTTTCATTTGAACGTCAACTTTATGGAGAGAAAGAAACAGAAAGATCTTCCATCCTTTGGTTGAGTCCCCAAATGGCTGCAATGACTGCAGCTGAGCCAATCCAAAGCCAGGAGTCAGGAATTTCTTCCAGGTGTCCCATGCAGGTATCCAAGGCTTTTAGTCATCCTCTGCTTCTTTGTTAGCCCCTAGCAGGCAGCTCTGTAGGAAGTGCAACAGCCAGGACATGAACCAGTGCCCATATGGGATGCTCATGCTTGGATGTGGAGAATTATCCAGTTGAGTTGTCATTCCAGTCCCTATTGTATATGCTTTTAACAATTGATAATTTCTCTTAATTAATGGAAACTGTAAAGCCCTGTGGTTGAATTAACTTATTTTATTTTATTGGAAAAAGAGAGAGAGAGACTTGGCAGCTTGGTGACCTAATAGCTTAAGGTGCTTGCCTGCAGTGCTGGCACTCTGTGGGGATACATGTTCGAAGCCCAGCTGCTGCACTTCTGGTTTAGCTCCTAGGATACCAGTGGGGCCCTGCGCTACATGGGACACATGGAAGAAGCTCCTCGTTCTTGGCTGCAGCCTGGCCTGGTCCTGCTTGTGGGCGTTTGGATAATGAATCAGTAGGTGGAGCATGCCTCTGCTTCTTTGACTATTTCTTTTCCCTTCCTCTTCCCATTATCTTAATTCTGCCCAACCCCCTGTTTTTAAGTTTTACTAATTTAAAAAAAATTATTTTTTATTTAAAATTTTGAATTTTATCGTATAATTTTGCATAGTCTGGGATTCCCGTTACCCCAGTTCTATCCCCTGACTGATTTTTCCCATATTGTCGCAGCAGTACATTCCTTCCTAAAGAGTTACAATTCCAACAGTTTGCTATTTTAGTGTGCCCCGACATTGCTGGTACAGACAGTATCAAATAATCCACCATCCCATTGTCTAGATATGTCCAACACTTAATCATTGAGAGTCCATCTTTTTTTTTTTTAAAGATTTTATTATTATTAGAAAGCCGGATATACAGAGAGGAGGAGAGACAGAGAGGAAGATCTTGCATCCGATGTTTCACTCCCCAAGTGAGCCGCAACGGGCCGGTGCGCGCCGATTCGATGCCAGGAACCAGGAACCTCTTCCGGGTCTCCCACGTGGGTGCAGGGTCCCAAAGCACTGGGCCGTCCTCGACTGCTTTCCCAGGCCACAAGCAGGGAGCTGGATGGGAAGTGGAGCTGCTGGGATTAGAACCGGCGCCCAGATGGGATCCCGGCGCTTTGAAGGCGAGGACGTTAGCCGCTAGGCCATGCTGCCGGGCCTGAGAGTCCATCTTTTGTTTGGAAACAAAGATGCATGTTGCATTGTGTCATCACAGCAGAATATGGTAGTCTCCATTACTCCATAACTATCCATTCCAATTTGCATGATGGTTTCTTTACATTAGAGAGAACATACGATGTTTGTCTTTTTGGGATTGACGTATTTCACTGGACATAATGGTCTGTAGTTGGAACCACCTAGTTGTAAATGGTATAATTTCATTCTTTTTAATGACTGAGTAATATTCCATGGAGTTGATGTACCAGTTTCTTTAACCACTCTTTGGATGGGTATCTGGATTATTTCTGTGTCTTTTATTGTAGATTGTGCTGCTGCAAATACAGGATTACAGATCCCCTTCTCATATAAAAACTTCATTTCTTTTGGGTATATTCCTAGGAGTGGGGTAGCTGGGTCATATGGCAGGTTTATTTGCAATTCTCTAAACACTCTCCAAATTGATTTCCATAGTGGTTGTATTATCCTGCACTACCTCTGGCGTTGAAGGAGGGTACCTTTCTCCCCACATCCATGCCAGCAGGTGTTGTTAGTTGAGTTCTGAATGTAGACCAGTCTGACTGGAGTTAGGTGGTACCTCAATGTGGTTTTCATTTGTATCTCCCTGATGGCTAGGGAGCCTGAGCATCTTTTCATATGTCTGTTAGCCATTTGGATCTGTTCTTTTGAAAAATGTCTGTTCATTTCGGTTGCCTGTTTTTTCACAGGGTAGTTTTTTTATGTTTCTGGGTTTCTGAAGCTCTTTGTCAGTCCTGAATATTAGTCCCTTATCACTTGTGTAGCATGCAGACATTTTCTCCCATTCTGTTGTTTGCTGGCTTCACTTTGTTTCCTTTGCTGTACAGAAGCTTTTTTGTTTTTCTAGAAGCTTTTTACTCTGAGATAGTCCCGTTTGTTTATTTTGTGTTTGCTTGCCTGTGCTTTTGGCTTCTTTTCTAAGAAGCTTTTTCCCTGTTCCTATTTCTTGGAGAGTATTTCCTATGTTGTCCTTTAATAGTTTGATGACTTCTGGGTGTAGATTTATGTCCTTAAATCTTTTAGAGCTGATTCAACATATAATGTGACAGCTGCGGGTCTTCTTAATTCTGCAGGCTGCTATCCAGTTGTCCCAACAGCATTAGTTGAAGAGAACAGGCTTTTTCCCTGGATTGTTTTCAGTTTTCTTATCAAAGATTAGTTGGCTGTACATGTGTGGGCTCCCTTCTGGTGTTTCTATTCTGTTCCACTGATCTTCTTCTCTGTTTCTGTACCAGTACCAGACTGTTTTGATGACCACTGCCCTGTAGTATATCTTGAGATCTGGAATTGTGATTCCTCCAGCTTGATTTTTATTCTTCAGTATAGTTTTGGCTATTCTTGGTTTCTTGTGTTTCCAGATAATTTTTGTATCAACTTTTCTATTTCTGAGAATAATGTTGTTGGGATTTAATTGGAACTGCGTTGAATCTGTGTATTACGTTTGGTAATAGGGACATTTTGATAATGGTGATCCTGCCAATTCAGGAACATGGTAAGTTTTTTCATTTTTCAGTATCTTCTATTTCCTTTTTTAATGTTTTATAGTTTTTTTTTAAAGATTGATTTATTTTTATTATAAAGTCAGATATACAGAGAGGAGGAGAGACAGAGAGGAAGATCTTCTATCCGGTGATTCACTCCCCAAGTGAGCGCAACAGCCGGTTCTGCGCCTGTCCGAACCCAGGAACCTGGAACCTCGTCCAGGTCTCCCACGCGGGTGCAGGGTCCCAAAGCTTTGGGCCGTCCTCAACTGCCTTCCCAGTCCACAAGCAGGGAGCTGGATGGGAAGTGGAGCCGCCGGGATTAGAACCGGCACCCAAATGGGATCCCGGTGCATTCAAAGAGAGTACTTTAGCTGCTAGGCCACACCGCTGGGCCCGTTTTATAGTTTTCATCATAGAAATCTACATATTTAGTTAGCTTAATTCCTAGATATTTAAGATTCCTCTCCAGTATTTTAAAAGGGACTATGCTTACAATTTCTTTATGATCCATGGAATTATCTGTGTGCACTACTGCCATCAACTTGTGTTCATTAATTTTGTGTCCTGCTACCCTGCCAAAGTCTGTTATGAGTTCCAGTAGTGTCTTGACTGAGTTTTTGATTCTCATATGCAGAGACTCATGTCATCTGCAAATAGATATTATTTCAGTTCCTCGCTCCAGTTTGGATTCCTTTAATTCTTTTTTTCTTGCCTAGCAGCTGTGGCAAGGACCTCTAATACTATATCGAAGAGTAGTGGTGACAGTGGATATCCCTGTCTAATTCCAGATGTTAGTGGGAAGACTTCCAATCTTTCCCCGTTTAATATGATGTTGGCATTGGGTTTTTCGTAAATTGCTTTGATTGTGTTGTAGAATGTTCCTTTTGTGCCTATCTTGCTTAAGGTTTTCAGCATGAAGTGGTGTTGGATTTTATCAGATACCTTCTCTGAATCTATTTAGATGATCATATGGTTTTTATTTTTCATTTTATTGATGTGATGTGTCACATTCTTTGGTTTATGAATGTTGGACCATCCCTGCATGCCTGGAATGAATCCCACCTGACCCAGGTGAATGATCTCCTGATGTACTGTTGGATCCATTTGGCTAATATTTTGTTGAGGATCTTTACATCTATGTTCATCACGGATGTCGGTCTGTAGTTTTCTTTTTCTGTTGTGTCTATGTGTCTTTGGTATTAAGGTGATATTGGCTTCATAGAAAGAGTTTGGAGGGCCCGGCGTGGTAGCCTAGAAGCTAAAGTCCTTGCCTTGAATGCACTAGGATCTCTCATGGATGCCGATTCTAATTCCGGCAGGCCAGCTTCCCATCCCGTTCCCTGCTTGTGACCTGGGAAAACAGTCGAGTACGACCCAAAGCCTTGGGACCCTGCACCTGCATGGGAGACCTGGAGGAGGTTCCAGGCTCCTGACTTTGGACTGGTGTAGCTCCGGCCATTGTCGTTACTTGGAGAGTGAATAATTGAACGAAGGATATTTCTGTCTCTTCTCGTCTCTCTGTATATCTGACTTTGTAATAAAAATAAAATAAATCTTTAAAAAATTTTGGAAGAGTTGCTTTTCTATTGCTTGGAAAAGCTTTTGGAGGATTGGGGTAAATTCCTGTTGAAATGCTTGGTAGAATTTAGCAGTGAAGCCATCTGGTCTGGGACTTTACTTGGTTGGGAGGGCTTTAATTGCTGATTCAATCTCAGTCCATGTTATAGGTCTATTTAGACTGTTAATTGCTTCTTGATTTAGTTTTTTTGATTCTATGTGTCCAGAAATCTATCCATCTTTTCTAGATCTTCTGATTTGTTGGCATATAGTTGCTTGAAATTCCTAATAATTCTCTGTATGTCTGAGGTATCTGTTGTTAATTTCCTTTCTCATCTCTGATGCTATAGATGTATATCTTCCCCCTCTTTTTTGATAGTTGGGCTAGTGTGGAGTCTACTTTGTTGATTTTCTCAAAGAACCAGCTCTTTGATTTGTTGATCTTATGTCCAGTTCTCTTGGTCTCCATTTGGTTTATTTTCTCCCTTATTTTGATTATTTCCTACTAATCTTGGGATTGCTTTGGTGTTGTTTTTCTAGTTTCTGTAACTGTAAGGTTAACTTATTTTCTCGATGCTTTTCTGATTTCTTTTTTAAGATTTCTTTATTTTTATTAGAAAGACAGATATACAGAGAGGAGGAGAGACAAAGAGAAAGATCTTTTTTTTTTTTTTAAAAAAGATTTTATTATTATTGGAAAGCTAGATATACAGAGAGGAGGAGAGACAGAGAAGAAGATCTTCCATCTGATGTTTCACTCCCCAAGTGAGCCGCAACGGGCCGGTGCGCGCCGATCCGATGCTGGGAACCAGGAACCTCTTCCAGGTCTCCCACGCAGGTGCAGGGTCCCAAAGCATTGGGCTGTCCTTGACTGCTTTCCCAGGCCACAAGCAGGGAGCTGGATGGGAAGTGGAGCTGCTGGGATTAGAACTGGCACCCATATGGGATCCCGGCACGTTCAAGGCAAGGACTTTAGCCGCTAGGCCACAGTGCTGGGCCCAAGAGAAAGATCTTTAATCCGATGTTTCACTTCCCAAGTGGTCTCAACGGCTGGAGCTAAGCCGATCCAAAGACAGGAGCTTCTTCCAGGTCTCCCATGTGGGTTCAGGATCCCAAGGCTTTGGGCCGTCCTCAACTGCTTTCCCAGGCAACAAGGAGGGAGCTGGATGGGAAGTGGGGCTGCCAAATTAGAACCAGTGCCCATGTAGGATCCTGGTGTGTTCAAGGCGAGGAATTTAACCTCTACACTATGGTGCCAGACCCATGCTTTTCTAGTTTCTTAATATACCGGAGGCTAACTCCAGCCGAGTTCAAAGCTCAAGAAGAGTGTGTGGAGTCGGCGAAAAGACAGGGACACTGTCACTTGGTGCCCTCCTGTAAACAGCTCAAGAAGCTGTCCTTTTTTATTTATGTAGTCATATCACAAATTTCTGCACAAACATTTAATTCTATTTTTGCTTCATGACTAAGGGGGCTTGAACAGACATTTGGTCATCCTGTTTGTACTTCTTGGCTAAGGTTGCCCTGCAGATAAATCTGCAAAATACTATATTCATATTCTTCAAAGCAAGCCATTGTTCATTCTTCATTAGTAACCTCTGGACAACAACCAGGACTTCAAGGCCAAGGCACATGCGATTACCTGCTAGTCAGTAATAACATTCTTTTTTTTTTGTTTTAGTTATATATTTTTTTAATTTTTTTTAAGATTTATTTATTTTTATGACAAAGTCAGATATACAGAGAGGAGGAGAGACAGAGAGGAAGATCTTGCATCGATGATTCACGCCCCAACTGAGCGCAACGGCCGGTTCTGCACCGATCCAAAGCCAGGAACCTGGAACCTGTTCCAGGTCTGCCATGTGGGTGCAGGGTCCCATAGCATTGGACTGTCCTCGACTGCTTTCCCAGTCCACAAGCAGGGAACTGGATGGGAAGTGGAGCTTCCGGGATTAGAACCGGCAACCATGAGAGATCCTAGTGCATTCAAGGCAAGGACTTTAGCTGCTAGGCCAAGCTGCCGGGCCCCAGTAATACATTCTTAATGCATTTCTATTTCCACAACTTCCCCATCATTTAATGGGAAAAATATGTCACAAGGAAAAAAGATGAAAATCCAAGAGAAAAGTTTCAAATATTAAATTCCTCTATGGGGTTGTACAGCCTGTGGTTATAAACAAACAATAATTAAACACATTTCTGTAATACTAATAAGTATCCTTAATTCCTGTTACCAAAAATTTTATAAGCAGCTAAAATATATTTTCTGTGCTTCAATAATTTGCAGTGTCAGGCTAGCCTTTAAGATCACAATAACTGTATTTATTGCCATAATAGTTTCAGCTTATACTCCCATCCCTTTCATTAATTTTAAGGGTATTTATCAAGCCCTTTTCCATATGACATGCCACATGTCTGCCAGATTTGGGGGGAGTGCATAGACACACTCCGTGTCCAGAAATGGTATGGGCTTAATTGTACTCCTGTGTGTAGTTAAAGCTCTACTTACCAAGACATTGTGAGTGACAGTAACTCCCAAGCTCATATTGGTTGCAAAAACCATCTTATTATATAGGCAAACGGCAATGCTTCAATAGATTACAGAATTCTTAGTGGGGTGGTTGAGTGTCTGTCCATGCAAAAGAGGGTGAGACTGTGTCAAGGTCGTCGGAGAGACATCCACGAGACCTTGCCAAACAGCTGGAAGCTTCTCTGGCCTTGCCAAATAGGGGCTCAGCACGGTGGTCTGTTTCCTAAAATCCTCGCCTTGCGTGTGTCAGGATCCTGTATGGGCACTGGTTTGAATCCCAGCAGCCCCACTTCCCATCCAGCTCCCTGCTTGTGGCCTGGGAAAGCAGTCCAGGAGGGCCCAAAGCCTTGGGATCCTGCACCTGTGTGGGAGACCCAGAAGAAGATCCTGGCTTCTGACTTAAGATTGGCTCAGCTTTAACTGTTGCAGCCAGTTGGGGAGTTAACCAGTAGATGGAAGATCTTCCTCTCTGTCTCTCCATCTCTCTGTAAATCTGACTTTCAAGTAAAAATAATTTAAAAGATGTATTTTTATTGAAAAGTCAGAGAGAGAGAGGAAGATCTTCATCTGATGTTTCACTCCTCAAATGGCTGCCATCTGCGGAGCTGAGCCAATCCAAAGCCAGGAGTTTGGAGCTTCTTCTGGGTCTCCCATGTGGGTGCAGGATCCCAAGACTTTGTGTCGTCCCTGACTGCTTTCCCAGCCCAAAGCAGGGATCTGGAAGGGAAGTGGAGCTGCCAGGGTTAGAACTGGTGCCTATATGGGATCCAGGTACATGCAAGGTGAAGACTTTTGCCAGGTCCCTGAAAATATTTTTTTAACAAAACGTTTAAAATGCAGATTTATAGAAAAAAAAGAAAAACTTAACTTTTATCTACTGGTTTATTCCCCAAATGGCTGCAATGAACTGAGCTGAGGTGATTTGAATCTACAGGGTTTATTTTTTGTTATTTTAAAGATTCATTTTTATTGCAAAGTCAGAAATACAGAGAAGAGGAGAGATAGAAATATCTTCCGTCCGGTGATTCACTTCCCATGTGACCACAATGGCTGAAACTGCGCTGATACTAAGCTAGGAGCTTGGAACCTCCTCCAGGTCTCCCATGTGGGTGCAGGATCCTAAGGCTTTGGGCTGTCGTTGTCCTCTTTCCCTGGCCAGAAGTAGGGAGCTGGAAGGGAAGCAGGGCTCCTTGGATGAGAACTGATGCCATATAGAATCCTAGTGTGTTCAAAGTGAGGACACTAACTGCTAGGCCATTGTGCCGGGCCCAAGATATATTTATATTTATTGGAAAGACAGGTTTACAGAAACAAAGATCTTTGTCCGCTGGTTCACTTTCCAGATGGCTGCATCTGCTAAAGCTGAGCTGATCCTGAAGCCAGGAACCTTCTCTGAGTCTCCCATGTGGGTGTGGGGTCCCAGCGTTTGGGCCATCCTCTACTGCTTTCCCAGGCCACAAGCAGGGAGCTGGATAGAAATTGGAGCAGCCGGGGCATAAACTGGAATGCATATGGGATCCTGGCGCTCGTGAGGCGAGGATTTAGCCTCTAGGATTGTGCCAGGTCCCAGCCATAATTTTCTCTAAATAGTTGTGCATGCCATTTTTGCTGTGTTCCTCGTTGCCTCTTGATGAACATTTACATTTAGTTTCTTCTAGACTTTTTTTTATTAATATCAGTGTGGCTGTGTGTGTATATGCATATATATGTCAGTTATTTTGTTAGTATTATTAATCTTATTTATGAGTATGAGATGATTTTTTTTTTCTACTTTAGAAAGAAACCAAAGAAGAAAGAAAATGAAATTGGATGTAGAAGGTCCATGCGATTGCTGAAAGTAGATCCTTCGGGAATTCCGCTACCAGCAGCTCCAGAACAGCCACCAGTAGAAGAAGATGAAAATGTAAGAAAAAATACAAATACAGTATTAACTTAATGCAATATTTAAGGATTTAAAGTGTTAAAAAAGAGTAGATATTCTTTAAGTCATTTAGTTTCTCTTTCATTAACTTAATGCTTTAATGTTATATGATTTCATGAGTAAGATTTGGTAGCTGTAAATACTGGGTTAGCTTCCGTATTTTTTTTCAAAGAGATTTATTTTTATTCATGTTAGAGAAAGGGAGAGGAAGATGGAGATCTTCCTTCAGCTGATTCAGTCCCCATGTGAGCTCAGCAGTCCATATCCAGGAGCCAGAACCTCCTTCTGGGTCTCCCATGTGGAAGTAGAGGTCCATGCATTTCATCTTTTTTTTTTTTAAAGATTTATTTCATTTTTATTACAAAGTCATATATACAGAGAGGAGGAGAGACAGAGAGGAAGATCTTCTGTCCGATGATTCACGCCCCAAGTGAGCACAACGGCCGGTGCTGTGCCGATCTGAAGCCAGGAGCCAGGAACCTCTTCTAGGTCTCCCACCCGGGTGCAGGGTCCCAAGGCTTCGGACCATCCTCGACTGCTTTCCCAGGCCACAAGCAGGGAGCTGGATGGGAAGTGGAGCTTCCGGGATTAGAACCGGCGCCCATATGGGATCCCGGTGGGTTCAAGGCGAGGACTTTAGCCACTAGGCCATGATGCTGGGCCCGAGGTCCATGCATTTCATCTTATACTGCTTTCTCAGGTACATTGTCAGGGAGTTCCATCCAAAGTGGAGCAGCCAGCCTCCAATTAGCACCCTCTAGACGCCTGTATCACAATGTCACATGCTGCAGCTTAACCCGTTATGTACTTAGTGCTTGTCCCAGTCTTTATTTCTCTGCCTGCCATGCCACCATGCTCGTCCCCTGGCTTCTGTATTTTTTTTTTTTTTTTAGGACTTAACTCCTTATTTAACAATTCTGAACCTTGCTTTCTGCATTTTAAAAATGGTAATAATATGGGAGACCAGGTGAGTCTGAAGCTAGAGGCATGGGTCCTCGATTCTTCAAGCTGTGTTGGTGGCTGCTGGGGGTACCCAGGCAGAGCCAGGCTCAATGCATGGGATCCTAGCTCCGGCCACTGGCAGTACACTCGGGTTTTGCAGGTGTGGGCTTACAGGGAGTCTGAGTGATGGCATAGGTGGGGATCAGCAAGGACCTTAGGTTGCAGGTCCAGGTGAGGAATGACTGCTCTGGAGCTTCCGTGGACAAGACCATTGTACTTGAAGGACTACAACATGGAACCCATCATAGTGTCAGAAAAGGGAACAGGTACTGTGAGGCTGTGCCATGAAGTCAACAAATACATGAGTGAATCAGGTCTTGGGGTAGAATCTGCAGGCCAATATGTGGGCTCACCCATGTGGAACAGCAATTCCGTTGGAACACACAAATACTGTGGCTGGGAATAGGCCTGATTGGGGAGCTAAAGGGATGCCCTGGCTGGGCTGGAATTCCCATCTGTGAATGTGAGTGCCAAAATTGGTGCATTGTCCTGAGCTGAACATGGCTTTAGCCTCCTTTGACACTGGTGTGGCCTGGGTCTGAGGAGGGCCAGACTGGACTAGACTCCAGCACACACTGGTACTCTTGAGAGTCAGGGTGGTTGTGGAACAGGTTGGACTAGATCTCAGCTCTTGCTGAACCTTGTGACAGCTGTGCCTGGGTACAGACCAGGTGTGAATGGGCTGCAACACCCAACAATAAAAATCAGAAAGGGTATGGGCCAATTGGGCAAGGGCACTGTCCCTGCTGGAACAACAGGTGGACAAAGTCAGTCTGGATCAGGGACCCACTGGTGTGCACAAGATCTGCCACAGGGAGGAGACCAGATAGAGGAGTTTGGTGAACTCCTTTGTTAGGTTGCAGTCCCTGCCGGTAAGTGCAAGAACTAAGGAAAGGAGCAGCCCAACCCAGACCACATTACAGTACCCGCCGGCATACATGTGTGTGAGGTCAGGGAGTGGGCCAGGCTGGGCTAGTTCATAACATCCACTGGCATATCCAAGAACTAGCATGGGATGCGGGAGGGGCTGAGTTGGGCTGCATCATCAGCCAGTTTACACTTGAGCCAGGAATGGGGGTTGACTTTGCAGCTGAATTACCCACTGGTGGATGCTGAGGAAAGATGAGCTGTGTCAGTCTGGAGGTGGTGGGTGTCGGGTCCGTGGGTCCCAGGGAATGGGGGCCTGGAGGGCCCAGGGTCTCCTGGCCCAGGTTCTTGGCGCACCTATATGGTGAATGTCGAGTCTGTGAGCCCCGGGGGGTGGGGTTCCAGCTTGGTCCTAGGTCTCCTGCTTCAGGTTCCAGGGCCCACCTGTGTAGTGGGTGTCGGGTCAGTGAGCCCCAGGGGTACGGGGGTCTGGTGGGTCCCGGGTTGCATGGCCTGGGGCCTTGGGTCCACCTGTGTGGTGGGTGCTGGACCCATGAGCCTCTGGGGTGGGAGGTCTGGAGGGTCCTGTGTCTCCTGGCCTAGGTTCTAGGTCCCACCTATGTAGTGGTTGTTGGGTCTGTGAGCCCTGTGGGTGGGGAGTCTGGAGGGGTCTGGGTCTCCTAGCCTAGGTCACTGAGCCTACCTATGTAGTGGGGTTGGATCCGTGAGCCCCAGGAAGTCCAACAGGGCCTGGGTCTACTGGCCCAGGTTCTTGGGCCCACCTGTGGGGTGAATGCTAGATCTCTGAGCCCCATATGTGGGCGGTCCTGAAGGGACCTGGGTCTAGTGGTCCAGGTCACCAAGCCTACCTGAGTGGTGGGGCTGGTTCTGTGAACCCCGGGAGTAGGGGGTCCTGGGGTCATGTGGCCATGATCCCACCTGTGCAGTGAATGCTGGATCTGTGAGCCCCAGGGTGGAGAGTTCTGGCATGGCCCAGGTTGCCTGGCTCAGGTCCATGAGCCCATCTAGGAGAATTGACCCTCCTCTGTGTAGAGGATGGAGTGCTGGATGGCATACCATGAAGCACATGGAGGACATGGTAGCTCATTGGGGCCTGCAGAGGACATCTGGTATCATAGCAGAGAATGGAGAATAGAACATATGCATAGCTACCCCAGCCAAACAATGACAGCAAATATCTGGGTGATTGGAGACTATAAGGTCAATGGTGTCAGCTAGTGGACATTGGAAAGGGTTCCTCAACCATAGATTGGCAAGATCGACAGTATTTCAAAACTATTGCATCCGCCTGAGTAGAACCTTTGGAACATGTGCCATTGTGACTCTGGGTTGATATTGGGTGACCCTTCCCCGTCCTCGGTACAGGGATGGTTGGGAGGCTGGGTATTACCTATCACCCTATTTCCCTCCCCCCAAAAGTAGGAAGAAGAAATAGAAAGCTTGGAAACAATGATCAACACCCACTTCTCTATCCCTAGATCCTTCCCACTCTGATCAACTATGTAAACATCATCTAAAATGAAAGAGAAACTTCAGAAACAAAAAACAAAACAAAAATGGTAGTAAGAAACATTCAAGGGCTTTTGTGACTGGTGCAGTGGCTCAACAGGTTAACCCTTTGCCTTGTGGTGCCAGCATCTCATATATGGGCGCTGAATTGTGTCCTGGCTGCTCCACTTTGGATTCAGCTTCCTGTGCATGTCCTGGGAAAGCAGTGGAGGATAGCTCAAGTGTTTGGGACCCTGTACCATGTGGGAGACCCAGAAGAGGCTCCTGGCTTTGGATCAACTTAGCTCTAGACATTGTGGCAATTTGGAGAATGATTCATCAGATGTAAGAGCTTTCTGTCTCCTGTCTGTGAATCTGCCTTTCGATAAATAAATCTTAAAAAAAAAAAGACAGTAGTGAGGATTAAGAGGAATTATATGTATGAAGTGCCTTACACTGTATTAAGGATTTAGTTATTGACGAGATGAATAGTAAGTAGTATAAAGTAATATGCATCCCTTGTAGTTTAATTTTATACTGTCATTGGGAAAAATTAATTTAGCAGGTTATTCTCTCAACTGTAATTACATTTACTAAGAGGCACCCACTCCTTTTTTTTTAACCCCTTACATCTCACTATTTGATTATGAATTGGAATTTAATGTTTATTAGACTGGTGGTTTGGAGCTAATTGTAAACCAAAGTGCTATGAGGTGAACCATGGGAGATTTTTTCTTAGCCTTTTTGGAAGCTGTTTGTCACAGTAGACCTATTTCCATCGAAACCCATTGTTCACATATACACATACATGCACACAAAACTGAAAAAATAGTTTTGTGAAGTGACACCTTTACTAAATGTGATACAATTTGATATTTTTTGTTCTGTTCTCATTCACTCGAATTTCTAGTTGTGGCATATTTTATGGGTGATTACCTATGCTCTAAAAGCACTGGTGTAAAATAAAAAGATTGAGTAGTGAAATTGAACTGATAATGAGGAAATTCCTAGTTTCCTTAGTTGTTGGTGATGTGATTTTTGGGCATGTTAATTTTTGTTGTTTGTATTCTAGTGACTTTGAAATATGGTACCTCATTCAGTGAGTTTTTGAAAGGATTAAATAATATGTTCTGTTATTGTATTACAGGGTATCTGGTATTCACTGACTGAACAATTATTGTTTTTGAAAGGCTGTTATCTTTTATTATGTTATTTGAGAAGCAGAGATAGAGAAAGATCTTTCATCTGCTATTCTGTTTCCCAAAGTCATGCAGTAACTAGGCCTGCGTGAGGCTGAAGCCAAGAGCCTTGAGCTCAGCAAGGGTCTCACAGGGGACAGAGGGAGCCAGGTACTTGGGCCTTCAGCTGATGTTTCTTAGTGTACAGGTAGGTGCATCAACAGAGGGACTAGCCCCCAGTCTTGTATTCTGGTATGGGATACAGTTGTCCCAGATAACATCGCTAAGCCAGACCTCCTCTGAATAATTAGATTTGAACATCCCAGCGTACTACCACTCCTGCTGTGCTGAGCACCCCAGTGTGGTACGACTCCTGTTGTACCGAAAATCAAGGGATGGAGGCAAGTGTTGGACAGAGTGGTTGAGATAGTACTCAGGGTGCTTGCATTCCATATAAAGAGTACTTGGCAGCAGATCCTCTGCTGCCATTGCAGCTTCTTGTTTATATGTGCCCTGAGAGGCAGCAGGGGATGGCCCAACCACTTGAGTCCTTGGGACCCTCCTGAGAGACATGGATTGACTTCTAGGCTCCTGACTTTGGCCTTTAGCGGACCTAATTGTTGCCGGCATTTTGGGGCGTTAATAGGCAGGTGTGGATGTCTCTGTGTTTGTGCCTTTCCAATAAAATGAAAACAATTTTTGAAAGAGAACTAAAAAAGAAAGTAGTGGAAGAAGTAGACAAATGCTTGCCCTCCTTGGGTATATCCTGGAGCAGAGAGACCAACACTTGTTGTTTTTATTTTTCTAACAGCCTTTGTTACCACCTGGGCCTTTAGAAATGACTCCTGAAAATCGAGAGGACAGCAATGATCTATTCAAAGAATTTCTACTGACATGGACAGAAATGGACAAGGTATCATTTAAGAGGGCTTACAGCTCTTAAAACACACACACACACACACACACACACACACACTAACTTGGTCTCTTCCAATGTTTCAGTCCAGTAGTAAGAACAGCGAGAAGACGTTATCTAGCATTAAAAGGTAAGCTAAAATTCTTGTACTGTTTTATACTTTTTGAAATATATAAATTTATTATCTTCTGAGATTTTTGTTACAAAATTACATACTAATTCAGGGAATCTTGAAAGTGAGGTGGAATGATTACCCAAATGTCTGCTTCCTAACAACTGTTTTTGTTGTGTTTGTTTCAAGTATTACCATGTGCAGTGCTACTGGGATGTAACCTTCATTAGGCCCGGGTTGTTGTCTCAATAATTGAAGCAGTGCCTGGCACACAGTGTATATTTGTTCAGTGTTGAGCAAATGAGTGAATTAAAGATAGTTTTCCTTTGTTGTGTTTTAATCTTCTGCATTGTGCTTTTTTCCTTGGTGGTTGCATGTTCTAGTGTTGCGCCCAGATTTTGCAATCCCCAGAAAATCATCAGGAGTCATAAGTTGATGCAAAGGCATAAAGGCGGTTTATTCAGACTAGGATCCCAGCTGCTGCCCCAGCCTGCCACCCCACCACCCCATCCCAGCAGGCTGGGATGGGGAGGGGTGGCTGCAGCAGTAGAAACAACAGGGGCAGAAAAACAAAACCAAAAAAAAAAAACCCAAGATTGAACAGCACAGGGTTCTTACACATTTCAGGCCAATTCCATATAATTATTCAGTCATGATTGGTCAGTTTAACTGTTACCTTTTTTTTTTTTAAGATTTATTTTCATTACAAAGTTAGATATATAGAGAGGAAGATCTTCCATCTGATGATTCACTCCCCAAGTGAGAGCAATGGCCGGTGCTGTGCCGATCCAAAGCCAGGAGCCAGGAACTTCTTCCAGGTCTCCCACACGGGTGCAGGGTCCCAATGCTTTGGGCTGTCCTCGACTGCTTTCCCAGGCCCCAAGCAGGTAGCTGGATGGGAAGTGGAGCTGCTGGGATTAGAACCGGCGCCCATATGGGATTCTGGCGCGTTAAAGGCAAGGACTTTAGCCGAGAGGCCGTGCCGCTGGGCCCTAACTGTTACCTTTTTTAAAAAAGAACAAGTTGGCAGGCTTCTATTGGTGGGTTTGAAGCAAGCATCTTTCAAAAAGTACAAACTGATGGGCTGTGGGGCAGTGGGTCTTATCTAGCACCAGGGGCTTCCTTCCTGAGGAGTGCTCTGCCTACATGGCCTGCCAGGTGTCCTGCCGGGTGTCACATAGACGTCAGGCCTGGAGTTCACACAGCCCCCAGCCAAGCAAGTAAGGCAGACATCACAAAAGCAGAAAACACTTAGATTCTTCACTAGCAGCTTTAAAATTACTTAATAATTTTATAGTATTCCATTGAATGGTAGAGTCCGCTTAGCTTTCTCCAATGTGTTTGCCAAACTGGCACCCATATGGGACCCTGACACAAGCAAGGTGAGGATTTAGCCACTAGGCTATTGCACTAGGCCCTTAAGGTTGTTTTCTATATAGTTTTGGGTTGTGTGTGTGCACATATGCACACATATGCACATATCGCATTGTGTGTGTGTGTTTGTGTAGTATTTTCTTAGGATAGAGTCTGAGAAGTGGGATTAATATGTCAAATACAGTTACTTTTTTGTGGCTGAGTTGTTTTCCAAAAATTTTTTTTTTCTTTTGAAGACCTTACATAAACGTACTCTGTCTCTAGCATTATATGTGTTTAACTATAGCTCACTAGCTTTGAGGGTTGTAATTAAGATTATCAAGGCTGGTGCCATGGTATAGCATGCTGGGCCTCTGCCTGTGGTGCCAACATCCTATATGGATGCCAGTTCGAGTCCTGGCTGCTTCACTTCCCATTCCAGCTCCATGCTAATGTGTCGCCGCCACCCAACAGCGGCAACACTGAAATGATGAGGCATATTCTGGAGGGTCTGGGATAAGCCGGAACCGCCACTGGACCCCTCACTGCCAAAAGCGGCTGCGTTTAAAACCTTCTCTCCACTGCTCCTGTCCCCATTGGTCTTAGCTTTCCTCCCCGCTTCTCCAGCCCTCTCTCCGCCACCCTTCTTCCCAAATTTCTTCCCATACTTTCTGCTACGTTTCTCCGTTCTTGTCCCGGTCTCTCCATACTGCTTGTACAGCTTCTGTCTGTATCTCTCTGGCACCCTTCCCCCAACCCATCCTTCTTCTCCCTCATCCCGTCTTTCTTTGTCCGTCCGTCTGTTGTCCGGGCCTGGCTTTTACCGGCTACTTTTATATCGTTCTCCACCAATCACTTCTCCCCGTTGGTCCACTTGGCGCTACATGATAGGCCAGTAATCACAGCGAGGGCATTAGCCTGTTGCTGTGACTTCCTGCTTACCTGCTGGCGAGACCAACTCCGCCTCCTGGTCCTGGGCCAGCCGCCATCTTGCAGTGTCTCCTACCAATCCCAGGAGCGGCTTTAGCACCCCACTCCCCACACTAATGCATCTGGGAAAGCAGGGAAAGATGACTCAAGTTCTTGGGTCTCTGTACCCACATGGGAGACCAGGAGGAGATAGTTCCTGGCTTTGGATCAGCTCAATTCCAGCCCTTGCAGCCTTTTGGGGAGTAGACCAGTGGATGAAAGATCTCTCTCTTTCTCTGTAAATCTGTCTTTCCAATAAAAATAAAGAAATCTTTAAAAAAATTTTTTCAGGTGTGATCTTATGATTGAAAAATACTACCTTGCTGTTGTATGAGAAGACCTTAGCCTAAGGCTGTGGTAATATAAGTGCTTATTGTGTTGGGAGAGCTACTGCTGCTACTTCTTTCCGTGTTGGTAGAATACAGCCATTTTTATTTCCATGCTGTAGTTAAAAGAGTCTGTCTTATGAAAGTGAATTGGTAGCTCCTGATGAGTTATTTCTAAGAACTTTCTGTCCACCAACTCAAATTCTACTTGATGAATTTTACTTGATTATCTCCTTGATCTCCGTGGAGCTGTAATACAGGCTTTCTGTAATGGGGTTGTTTTTCATTCCTGGTTTACTTGTATACCAAGGAATCGATTGTTTTCTGCTGATTTCCACTTGCAGTGTGTGGTTCCCCGCAGCTGTACCATACCTGATGACACTCGAAGCAGTATTCCTGCTGAACACTGGTTCTTGACACAGTGCACAAACTGTGCAGCATGTGGCTATGCTCAGACACCTGGACAATGCTTTAGAAGCCACAAAATCGCTTTCTTCAAAGACCTTTGAATCTACTGCTCCATCGTTGTAGTCTAGAATTTACGCCCTTAGACACTAATCAGCAACATAAATTAATCCACCCTCCTGATATGAAGTGATATTCTATTTTCATATGTTTTATGTTTTAAATTCATTCTAATCTGTTGTAATCCTTTTTATGATACCTTTGAGGTGGGATCAATAACTTTAGCATTCTGTAGATGCACAAATCTATGAATTAAATGACATTTTCTACTAAAAAAGAATACTACCTCGTTATTTGGTTTCCATGGTTACTAAGAAGCTAAATGTTTTCCCACATGTATTTACTAATTATGATTTTTATTTTAAATAATATTTTGCTTATTTTGGTTGTTGGAATTGATCTTAATTTTTAGTTAATGTTTTAATTTTCTCAGCTATAAAGCCTACTTAAACGGCATGGTCATTAATGAAGATACTGTTTGTAAAGTTACCCAAGGCGCAGTATTCTCCGTGGCTTTTCACCCATCAGAAACTAGAATTTTGGTGGCGGCTGGGGCCAAATCTGGGCAAGTTGGACTTTGGGATTTGGTAAGTTATTGTTTTTTTTTTTTTTTTTTTTTTTTCAGCTAATAAGGTTTGACTGAAGCAAATAATCTGGAAGAGAATAGCCCACAGGCATTTATTTATAAATGTTGCTTGTGATTTGTAGTTGTACTTTATGATGTGGAATTTTAGAAATCTGGAGGAATTTGTTCTATAGAACTTGAGCATTTTTAGTCTGAATATCATTAGCCATCTGGGTACAAATTATCTGCCAGGAAACTTTTAAGTGTATATGTGGAAAGATCACAAAGTTCTTAGTTTTCAGATTGTGATTAAAATGTGGCCTGCTATGATGTGGAGGTGTTTAATCCTACTTTTACGTAATGTAAGCCCCAGGGTTTTGGTGTTTGGATCCTTTGAGAGTGATCAGGTCATGAGTGGGATTAGTACCCTTAGAACAGAAGCCTGAGAGAGACCCTCTTCCTCATTTGCTGTGTGAGGATGTAGCTTAGAGGCACTGTCTGAATTGGGGAGTAATCTCTCTCCAGACACTGGGCTAGAATCTTGATGTTGCACTTCCCCAAAACCAGAACTGTGAGAACTAAATTTTTGCTGCTTATAAGCCATTCACCTGTTAGAATAGCCTGAATGGATTGCCTCTAGGCTGATCCAGTCTCCTAGCTGCATCAACGGATCTTCCTGAAATTTGCTTAGGATAATCCCAGTCAATTTATTTAAATATTTTAAAGATATTAGGTTTTTTTCAAGTTTTTATTTATTTGAAAGGCAGAGTTAGAGGGAGAGAGATGTATCTTCCATCTGCTGGTTCACTCCCCAAATGACTAGGGTAAGTCCAGATGGAACAGTATGGAATGTTGGTGTTACAGATAGTAGATTTACTTGCTATACCACAACACTAGGCTCTTTGGGAAAAAAAAAAAAAAGTTAACTTATTTGAAAGGCAGAGTTAGAGAGGCAGAGGAGGAGGAGAGAGATCTTTGCATCTGCTGGTTCACTCTCCAAAAAGCTACAGTAGCTAGAGCTGGGCCAATTCAAAGCCAGCTTTATCTGGGTCTTACACATAGATGCAGAGGCCTAAGTGCTTGGGCGTTCCCCAGCAGAGAGGTGGGTAGAAAGTGGAGCAGCAGGGATTTAAACCAGTGCTCACATGGGATGCTGAAATAATCGTAGTGGCTTTACCTGCTGTGCCACACCAGCCTGAGAGAGATTGAGTACCCATCTACTGGTTCATTTCCCGAATGCTCACAGCACCCAGATTTGGGAACTTAGTCTGGATCATCAGATGGGTAGCAGGGACTTATTCACTTGAACTATGACTTGCTGCTTTCCAGGGTGCTCGCTGCTCTTTTCAGCAAGAAGCTGAATTGGGAGTGGAGCCGGGACTCAGAACCTGGCACTCTGCTGGGGGATGCAGGTGTCCCAAGTAGCAGCTCCACAGCCATGCCAGACATCTACCATCTGATTGTCCACTGAATGCCACCCATTCTACATATGATTTTATATTAAAGTAATTGTAGTAATACAAAATGAAGAAAAAGCAAGTTAGTACTTTCTGAATTATAATTGGAGAAGTAGAACAAAGACATGAAAAATGCTGTATGGGCAATTAACGGAATGAAGAAACAATGATGACTTGAAGCAAATTGGTGTTAATAAATAAATTTGCAACTAGGAAGAGATAAAAACCAAATTCTATTTTAGGAACACTGATTTGAGTAAAAAGTGAGTGGAGGTAGGAACTTGCAAGGAAAACAAATAGAGAAGTGGAGAAGAGGATTAGAATAGATTCAGGTTAGAAGCTAAGAGATAAGTGCGTTTTTTAAGATTTATGTATTTTTATTGGGAAGTCTGATTTACAGAAAGGAGGAGAGACAGAAATATCTTCCATCCACTTGTTCACTCCCCAAATGGCCACAATGGCCCAAGTTGAGTTGACCCAAAGTCAGGAGACTCTTGCATATCTTCCAAGTTGGATTGAGGATCCCAAGGCTTTGGGCCATCCTGTACTGCTTTCCCAGGCCACAAGAAGGGAACTGGATGGGAAGCTGAGGAGCTGGGATGTGAACTGGCGCCCATATGGGATCCTGGCGCTTGCAAGGCGAGGATTTATGCACTGAGCCATCATCATGCCAAGCTCAAGAGATGTTTCTTTCTTTCTTTTTTTTTTTTTTTTGAGGATTTATTATTTTAATTGGAAAGGCAGATGACGTGAACTTGCATCTGTATGGGATGTTGGTGCTGCAGAGCAAAATTTAGTCTGCTATGCTGCCAGCCCCAATCCAAAGAAATTTTTATTTTTGTTTATTAATTTTTTTTATTTGAAAGATAGATTTACAGAGAAAACAGGAGAGAGAGGAAGATCTTTCATTCTCTAGTTCACTGCGTAAATGGCTGCAATGGCTGGAGTTTTTGCCGATTTGAAGGCAAAAGCAGCTTCCAGGTTTCTCACATGGTTGCAGGGGCCCAAGGATATGAGTCATCCTTTGCTTCCTTTCTAGGCCATGACCAATGAGCTGTATTGGCAGTGGAGTAGCTGGGACACACCAGTACTCATGGGGGGTGCAGGGCTGCAGGTGGAAGATTAGTCTGTTGAGCTACCACACCAGCCCAATGCAGAGATTTTAATTATTTACTTTTATTAAAAAGTCAGATTTACAGAGAGGAGGAGAGACAGAGAAGATTTTCTGTCAGCTGACTCACTCCCTAAGTGGCTGCAATGGCTGGAGCAGAGCTGGTCTGAAGTCAGCAATCAAGAGCTTCTTCTGGGTCTCCCACATGGATGCAGGGTCCCAAGGCTTTGGGCCTTTGTTTGTTGCTTTCCCAAACACAAGGAGGGAGCTGGGAGGGAAATGGAGCAGCTGGGACACGAACCTGTGCCCATATGGGATGCATGCAAGGCAAGGACTCTAGCCACTAAGCTGCCATGCTAGACTCCTGTACAGAGATTTTTAAAAGTGAGAATGGAGTAAAGGAAATTAGTTTTGAAAATAGAAGACCATTTGGGTTGACACTGTAGATCAACTGACCAATCCTATGCCTTCAAGCACTGGCATCCGTATGGGTGCTGGTTCAAGTCTTGGCTGCTCCACTTCCCATGCAGCTTCTTGCTGTGGCCTGGGTAAGCAGAGGAAGATGGCCCAAAGCTGTGGGAGTCCCTGAAGCAGCTCCTGGCTCCCGGGTTTGGAGCAGTTCAACTCTGAGTGTTGCAGCTATTTGGAGAGTGAATCAAATCTCTGTGTCTCCTTTTCTCTGTATATCTGCCTTCCGAATAAAAGTCAATAAATTAAAGAAAAAAAAAGCACCTTAGTGAGTTGAGAGAATAGCTGATGAGGTAAGAAAGGGACAGACTTAAAGAAATTAGAGTGTATGAGGAGATGGAAGAAGTAGAATATGTATTTCTACTTGTTCAAGAACTTTGACAGGAAATTGAGATTTAGTATAGTGAAGTGCAGAGCTTTTAAGTTGGGTTGATCTGCATAGATGTGAAGGTGTGGAAAAATTCTTTTCCCGTGTTTTTCCTGGGGGCTTCAAAAACATCTCTCTATTATTGTCTTTATTCTGTTTTCTTCATCAGTCTAATTTTCTAGGACAGCTAACCATCACATTAACAGACACAGCAGGTATAAAATCAATATCTTGCCTCTTGTGTGCTAGCCCCAAACTCCTTCATTCATTTTTTTAAAGACTTGTTTTTATTTATTTGAACAACAGTGTGACAGGAAGAGAGAGAAAAAGAGAAAGAGATCTTCTGTCTGCTCTCTGTGCTCCAAGAGGCCACAGTGGCTGCCGCTGGGCTGGGGTGAAGCCAGAGTCTTGGAATTCCATCTGGGTCTCCCACATGGGTGGCAGGGTCCATCTTCTGCTTTTCCCTCCATTAGCAGAGAGCTGGATGAGCAGCTGGGATCCAACTGCAGTCTAACACGGGATCCTGGCTTTGCAGACAGAAGTCTATCCAAGTGTGCCACAGCGCTGATCCCTTCTGCATTTTTTTTTAAGATTTACATATTTTTATTGGAAAGTCAGATTCACAGAGGGAGGGAGAGCGAGCACGAGGGAAAGATCTTCCATTTATTGGTTCACTCCCCAGGTGGCTGCAGCTGAGCTGATCTAAAGTCAGGAGCCTTGAGCCTCGAGTCTCGAGACTCCTCCATGTCTCTCATGTGGGTTCAGGGTCCCAAGGCTTTGGACCATTCTCCTCCGCTCTCCCAGGCCACAGGCAGGGAGCTGGATCGGAAGTGGAGCAGCTGGGATACAAACCTGCACCAACATGGGATCCTGGCACATGTAAGGCGAGGACTTTAGCCACTAGGCTGTTGCGCAGGACCCCGGTTTTTTTTTTTTTTAACTTTTTGGAGGGATAATCTGTATTTAATAAAACTACACATTTTTTGTGTACACATCCGCAATTTTTTTAAAAAACAGATTTACTAACTTATTTATCTGGATGTCCGAGGGAGACACAGATTTCCAATGTTGGTTCATTCCGTAAATGGCCTCAATAGCTAGGGCTGGACCAGGCTGAAGACAGGAGCCCTTTGCAGGTCTCCCACTTGGACCATCCCACTGCTTTCCTAGGAAGCTGGATTGGAAACAGCAGCCAGGACTCCAAGCAGCACTCTAGTAGAGGAAGCCAGGTTGAGAGGCGTGGCTTAACCTGTACTATATCATGGCCTTCAATACAGTGTTTTTGAAAATTAATTTATTTTAAAGAAGGGCTGCAACAATTGGAGCTGAGTCGGTTGGAACCCAGGAGCCAGGAGCTTCTTGCTGCTTCTGGGTCTCCCACAGGGTTTCCGGGGCTCAGCTACTCGTCTTCCACTGCTTCCCCAGGTGTGTCAGCAGGGAGTTGGGTGGAAAGTGGAGCAGCTGGGACTTGAACTGGTGTAGATATGGGATTCTAGTGTTGCAGCTTTATCAGCTACACCCACAGCACTGGCCCTGAATACAATGATTTTTAATAAGTGTACTGAGTTATGTAATTGTCATAATCTAGTTTCAGAGTGTTATCATCTCTGTGAGATCCTTATATCTATTTACAGTTCATTCCTCTTTCTACCCACAGCCTTAGAATAATGTTCATAAATTTCTTTTCTGGCTGTTGCATATAAATGGAACCAAGCAGTGTGTGATCTTTTATGTTGGCTTCTTTCTCAGTATAATGTTCTCATTTTAAAAAGTTTTATTCATTTATTTGAAAGATGCAGAGAAACTAGGGAGGGAGTGAGGGAGAGAGAGAGAGGAAGAGAGTGAGGGCGAGAGAGGTTGGTTCCTTTGGTTACCTCATAAATGGCTGCAATTGCCAGGGCTGGGACAAGCCACAGATGGGAAGCAGAAGCTCCATCGACGTCTCCTGTTGGGGTGACAGGAACCCGAGTGCTTATGCCGTCTTCTGTGCCTCCCGTGGGCATGAGCAGACAGCGTATTGGAAGTGGAGACGGGGCTTCCCGGCAGTCCAGAGGCGATGTAGGCTTACTGCCTGGTGGCTTACTGTGCTCTGCCACAGTTTTCAGGCTCCATAACGTGTTTCTGCTTCATCTGTGTTGTAGCGCATGTCAGTGTTTTTAATTGCTGAGCACCATTTTATTGTTTTGTTGTACTGTGTTGATTATCCACTTAGTAGTTGATGGATATTTGAGTTGTTTCTACTTTTTGGCCATTGTGATTAGAGCTGCTGTGAACACTGTTTAGTTTTTTTTTTTTTTTTAATTTATTTTTATTGGAAAGTGAGATATACAGAGAGGAGGAGAGACAGAGGAAGTCCTTCTGTTCGTCGATTCACTCCCCAAGTGGCCACAACGGCCAGGGCTGAGTTGATCTGAAGCCAGAGGCTTGGAGCCTTCTCTGGGTCTCCCATGCAGGTCCCAAGGCTTTGGGCATGCTCTGTTTTCTCAGATCATTAGCAGGTAACTGGATCAGAAGTGGTGCAGCTGGGACATGAAGCAGCACCTATATCAGATGTTGGTGCTGCAGACAAAGGGTTAGCTTGCTATGGGCTGCTTGGGCAGCTCCTCGCTTTCTTTTTTTTAAACATGCATTTATTTTTATTACAAAGTCAGATATACAGAGAGGAGGAGAGACAGAGGAAGATCTTCCTTCTGATGATTCACTCCCCAAGTGGCCACAACAGCTGGAGCTGAGCCAGTCTGAAGCCAGGAGCCAGGAGCCTCTTCTAGGTCTCCCACATGTGTGCAGGGTCCCAAGGTTTTGGGCCGTCCTCGACTGCTTTCCCAGACCACAAGCAGGGAGCTGGATGGGAAGTGGAGCTGCCGGGATTAGAATCGGTGCGCACATATGGGATCCTGGTGTGTACAAGGTGAGGACTTTAGCTGCTAGGCCACTATGCCAGACCCATATTTTTGAAGTATTTTTTTGAATCCATTGTGAAATAGGGTCCAAGTTTATCTTTTTCATGTGGCTATTTACTATTTAGTAGTATTTGATGAAAAGGCTATGTTTTCTTCATTGAATTGCCTTGAACTCTTTTTTTTTTTTTCTCTCTCTCTTTTTGAAAGATTATTTATTTGAAAGGAAGGGTTGGATGGACAGAAATCTTCCTTCTGCTGCTTCACTGCCCAGTGGCTGGGCCAGGCAGAAGCCAGGAGCTTCATCTGAATCTGATGTGGGTGCAGAGGCCTAAGCACTTGCGCCATCCCCTGCTGCTTTCCCAGGCACATTAGCTGAGAATGGAACCGTATCCGTAGGAGTTGCTGGCCCTGCAGGCAGCAGTTTAACTTGCTACATTACAGCACCAGCCCTAATTTTTTCTTTTAACTTTCTGTCAGACTCCTAGTCATCTATGTTTAAAACTTGAGCTTTTGTTTATTTGGTTATCCACTCATCTATTCCACATTTTTTTGTGTGTGTATTTTTCCAAGCACGCTAATGACTGAGTACTTTTTGTGAGCAAGACTGTGCTCAAAGAAGTTAGAATTTAGCGGTAGAAACAGCCATAATTACTGAATATATAATTTTGTATTGGATAAGCAGGGTTAAGATAAAGTAGTATTAGGAAAAAGTAAAACCCTGATTTAGAGGGTCGGGGAAAGCTTCCTGGAGATGACAGTTCAGTGAGGCTGGAAGTTGTAAACCTAATGAGGCCAGGGCAGCTGTCTGCTGGGGACTCTTGGCAGGAAGGTGCTCGGTTGGTAATTCAGAGGAAGGCACGTGGAGCAGACGGCAGAGGAGGCCTGGGGAAGGGCGTGGCTATGTTCTGGAGGTGTGCAGAGTCCAGGTGCTTTTCTTCACCGCTTTGGTGAAGAGTTTTTTATCCTGAAATAATCAGAAGCCATTACAGCAGTTTCAGCTGGGGTCCTCCCGTTCTGTGTGTGTTGGCCTGAGCCCTTTGATGGTCTCTCCCTACTGCTACTTGGAGGGACTAGGGCCACTTCACCTTCTTTGGGTTTAGCCATAATAGTCTTATTTATTTTTCAATTATTTGAAAGGCAGAGTACAAAAGAGAGAGGAGAGAAAGATCTTCCATCCACTGTTTAGCTTTCCCAGTGGTGGTGATGGAAGGAACTGGGCCTGTCTGAAGCCAGGGGCCTGTAGCTTCCTCTGGGCCTACCCGCTGAATGCAGTGGCCTGAACATGCGGCCATCCTTTGCTGCTTTCCCAGGCCATTATCAGTTCTAGCTTTGTTGGTAAAATAGCCATTTCTTGGCTCAGAAGTTTCCAACTCATTTAGGTTAAAGCTAGTTAAAACTTGTTTCTTTGTAAGGTTCATTTTTTTGAAAGTCAGGAATTAGAGAAAGAGAGCTCTGCTGGTTCATTCCCCAGGTGATCATTCTTCCTGGGGCTGAGCCAGGGAGAAGCTGGGAACTTCATCTGGATCCAGATACTTGCACTATCTTCTGGATTGGAAGTGGAGCAGCTAGGACATGAATCGGCATCCTTACGGGAGGCTGGTGTAGCAGGCCGTGGTTTCACCCATTAGGCCACCGCGCCAGCCTCTAGAAACACTCCTAATTTGTGTATTCACACTGAAATTGGAATTTTCCCCTAGAATAAGCAAAAAGTAGTCTAGTTAGAAAAAAAAAGCTTTAACAATAGGAAAAGCATAATTTAATGTACTTTTTAAGATTTTTGCTTTATTAATCCCGTGATATGTTTGCACAGTCACTGTAGACAGTCACTGCAAAATCCTTAGGCACTTGGCTTAT
Source organism: Ochotona princeps (assembly GCF_030435755.1). Taxonomy (NCBI): domain Eukaryota; kingdom Metazoa; phylum Chordata; class Mammalia; order Lagomorpha; family Ochotonidae; genus Ochotona; species Ochotona princeps. Next base: position 34,947,614 of record NC_080837.1, on the reverse strand, counting down.
TTTCAATACCCACATTATCCTTGGCAGTTCCCTTGACCTTCTCCGTCCTGTTTTGCTGTTTTCTTGAGGTCTTTTTCTTCTAACACAAGCCGTGTCTTGCAGGTTTATTCTTTTTTTGTTTTTAATTTTTGACAATCTTTACAAAGTTAGGGTAAAAAGGTTCAAGGGCTGTAGAAAAGTGGGTAAGTCTATTATTTCCGCATTGTTTCCTTCATGTTTAAAGGGGGATATTAAGGGAGAAGCCCCACCCAGTTTCCCACCCACCCCAGGTCATGGATGTAGGGCATGCTCCGAGGTTCTTGCTCAAGTGGTTTTGATAGTTTACCAGTTATGAATCGCTGCCAATCTTTTTTTTTTTTTTTAAAGATTTATTCATTTTATTACAGCCAGATATACACAGAGGAGGAGAGACAGAGAGGAAGATCTTCCGTCCGATGATTCACTCCCCAAGTGAGCCGCAACGGGCTGATGCGCGCCGATCCGATGCCGGGAACCTGGAACCTCTTCCGGGTCTCCCACGCGGGTGCAGTGTCCCAAAGCATTGGGCCGTCCTCGACTGCTTTCCCAGGCCACAAGCAGGGAGCTGGATGGGAAGTGGAGCTGCCGGGATTAGAACCGGCACCCATATGGGATCCCGGGGCTTTCAAGGCGAGGACGTTAGCCGCTAGACCACGCCGGGCCCGAATCGCTGCCAGTCTTGCCACTCCAAGCACGATGAGGTCTTTGAAGAATCCACTGATTGACATAGTCTATCATAGAGTCTCCGTTTGCCCAGTATTTCGTTGCCAACATATGGCTGAGGTGGTTGATTGACTTGTTCTGTCCTCTGTCTTTTCATGGTTAGGGTTCTGAGTCCAACATTTCGATTGGGAAGATCTCCAAACAAACTATGAGGTGTTCTCAGACCAGATTCATATATGTACTAGCAAGTACAGGGCCCAGCACAGTCCATCACCCTGATCAGCTGGTGGTTGCAATTGCTGGGTTGGTTCTATTTTCAGCGCTGTCTTCCACGCGAACCGATGGGTGTTGCAGTCCAGCCTGGTTCTGCCCAGCACACACACTCGGCCCTCGCATAAACCAGTGGGAGCTGCAGCCTAGTTGGAGCGACCCACAATAACCCCCACCAGGCCTGCCCCCTACCCTGGTTTGCCAGTATGTGCAGCCAACTAGTCCAGTCTGTCTCACATCCCATTCGGCTCTCGTACATGTCAATGGGTATTAAAGCTTAGTTTCATCTAACCAGCTCCACTATGCAGCCCACACAGATGCTATTGGGTCTGTCTAGCCACGCCAGCACCTAGTTTTCGTGCCCTCTAGAGGGAGTGGTAACCCAAGAGGGAGAATCCCATTATTTCCCTCCCAGGCCTCTCACACTCCCGGATTATGCACTCTCCAGGTAGTTCTGTGGTTTGACTTGGCAGAATTAGACCCCAGTACCAGCTTCTGCCAGCTGAAGCTGTTACTAAGCCCAAACAACCCTCACCCACTCTAATTATGTTTGCACCAGTAGGAATAATCCGCACAGCCTGACTTCATCCTTGGTGTGATCCAAGGAATCATAAGTCCTGCCAAAGCCAGTTGTCTTGCCACCACCAAAATGAGTTCTGAATCCAGATACCAAGGTGACATCTGGAGTAGTCTTAGGCACTGGTTCAGTTTTTCCCCGAGTTTCTGTCCTTGGCATAGTTGCTTTCCCAGGGTGCAAAGCATCAATGGCCATTGGTTTCCTTAGAGATAGTTGCTTTGTCATGGTCTGGATGGTTACTGTGTAACTCATAGCAGCAGTGGACCCTTACACAGCCAGGGAGAGCAAAAGAGGATTTTTAAAAGCATTCTCAAAGCTAGAGAGAGAGAGATGCATGCTGTGTGGGTTGTTAAGGTATTTTCCTCTTTTGAATGAGGGGTAGGGGAATGGCTACTGGAGAAACACTGGGGAGGTAGGGAAAGTGAGGATTGGAACAAAATCTATACAAAGAATGTTCTCTAGGCCTGTGGGAGCAGCGTACCCCCCTTCAGCCTCCATCCTGTCATTGCCCTGCAGGGAGGAGATAGGACTCCAGTTATAAAATATTGAGTAGGAGCAAGGATTACGGTGCTGATCAGGATACTCACATTTCACATCGGAGTGTCTAGGTTCAAGTCCTGCTTCCGCTCCTGACTCCAGGTTTCACATGTTATAGACCCTGGGAGAATCAGGGATGCTTCAAGGGATTATTTCTGTGAGGTGACCTGGATTGAGTTCCTGGCTTCTGGCTTCAGCATTCTCCCCACCCTCCCAACTGTGTCCATTTCAGGGATAAATCAGTAGATGAGAACTTTCTCTGCTGCTCAGATGAAATTCAAAATATAAATGAAGAAAATTTGATAGTCTAGGCATTGCAACAAATACTATATAAAGCTTCAGGTAAAGCAATTGCTTACCTCCTTGTTCACTCTTATCTTAGCTCCTGGGTACAGAAGTCTGGTTTTTTTTTTTTTTCCTTTTCAGAAGTCTATTTTTTTCAAGATTTATTTGGGCCTGGCACGGTGGCCTAGCAGCTACAGACCTTGCCTTGAATGTGCTGGGATCCCATAGGGGCACCGGTTCTGATCCTGGTGGCTCCACTTTTTTCCAGCTCCCTGCTTGTGGCCTGGGAAAGCAGCTGAGGATGGCCCAAAGCCTTGGGACCCTGAACCCATATGGGAGACCCAGAAGAGGCTCGGGGCTCCTGACTTCGGATCGGTGCAGCTCTGGCTGTTGCAGTCACTTGGGGAGTGAGTCAGTGGATGGAAGATCTTCCTCTCTGTCTCTCCTCCTCTCTGTATTATGTGCCTTTCCAATAAAAATAAATAAATCTTTTAAAAAATTAATTCATTTGAAAGAGTTGAGAGAGAGAAAAAATATCTTCCATCCTCTTGTTCACTCCTCAAATTGCCACAGTGGCCAGTACTGGCCCAGGTTGAAGCTGGTAGCTTCTTCTGGGTTTCCCACATGGGTACACAGCTCCAACATTAGAGCCATCCTCCACTGCTTTGCCCGATGCATTAGCATGGAGCTGGATTGCAAGTGAAACAACCAGGGTTTGAACTAGCACCTGTATAGGTTGCCAGGGCTCCAGGTGGGGGGTTACCCTATGCCTTAAGAATACACCCCAGAAGTCTATTCTTACACTGTACCTGTAAAGGAAATAAATGGGCCTACGACAACTACTGGGGTAAAGAACCCAGATGTGGCGGCAAGTGTTCGGTACACAGGTTCAGGTGATGCCTGGAATGCCTTCAGGCTGTATCAGCGCTTGGGTTCCAGTCCAGGCTTTCCTTCTGGCTCACTGCTCCCGCACACCCTGAGGAAGCAGAGTGATGGCTCAGGTGGTTGGAAAGAAGGGTTAAATTCCCTGCTTCTTGCTTTGGCCTGTGCCCTAGCTGTTGTGTCCATTGGAGGAGAGAACTTCTCTCTCTTCTCTTTTCCTCTGACTTCCACCACCCTCTCTCCATGGTCCTCTCTTTCCCCTTCCCCTCTCCTTTCCCTGCCATTTTGCTTTTCAAATGAATACATAAAGCTTAACAACAACAACAAAATGAGATGGTAAAAAGGCAAGCACTGTAGTGAAAACAATGAAAGAAGGAAGATGCTCGGTGGTTGTTCAGGCTGTGCAGGTGCACTGTTCAGTACAGTGACGCCTAGTCAGAGGAGATGGTTTAAGCTGAATTAAAATTGAAATTTTGTTTCTTCAGTTATACCAGGCACGTTTCAAGTGCTTAACAGCCACACATGGCTTTTGATAGCATATTGAATGTGTGCGTTTGTGTATATGTATAAATACACATGCACATACATGTAATGTTATCTGGGTTACGTCCTCTCAAAGTTTTTTTGGATAATGCTTCAGTGGGACAAATTAGTAAGATTATTGGTGTGGTAAAATAAAGCTCAATGATGGACTAATGAATCAGAATGAGCTGAAAAAGGGGACTGTAGAGCTAAGGAAACATTGAAATTCAAATGATATTAAAAATTGAGATATTAGAAAGCAGAATAGACACTACTAAAAATTGAATTACAGACATGAGGAATTTTTAAGGCAATCCTCAGAATAGATGAAAAGCCTTAAGAGAGAAGCCCATAGAAAGGAAACCTAGGGGCCTATGCCATGGCAGGGTAGGTTAAGCCTCTGCCTGCACAGTGGCATCACATATGGGTACTGGTTGATGTTTCATCTGCTTCACTTCTATCCAGCTCCCTGCTAATGTGCCTGGGAGAGTGTCAGAATATGGATCAAGTGCTTGGGTCCCTGTGCCCATGTGGGAGACCCAGAGGAAATTCCTGGCTTCTGGTTTGGCATTGGCCCAGGTCTAGCCATGGCAGCCATTTGGGGATAAACCAGCATATGGAAGATGTCTCTCTCTCTGCTTCTCTCTTGGTACCTCTGCCTTTCAAAATAAAAATAAATGCTAAAAAAAAAAAAAAAAGACAGTCAAAGCCTATTTATTAAATGGAGTAGAAAGTGTAACAGAATATTCTTGGGGTGTTTGGGGGCATCCTGTGAGATGCTGCCTGGATGCCCACAGCTCAGGTTGTGTTTGGATTTGAGCCTTGACTCTCTTCCTGTTCTAACTTCTTGCTAAGTATACACTGGAAAACAGCAGATAGTGGCCCAAGTACTTGAATCCTTGCCACTCATGTGGGAGACCCAGATTAAGTTTCAGGCTCTTGGCTGCAGCCAGGTAACCTTGAACCATGTGGCCATTGGGGAGTAAACCAGGGAAGGTAAGATTTCTGTCTGCAGGTGGCACAGTGGCATAGTGTGCTAATCCTCTGCCTGCAGTGCTGGCATCCATATGGGTGCCGGTTTATGTCTGGGCTGCTCCACTTCTGATTCAGCTAGCTGTTTGTAACCTGGGAAAGCAGTGGAGGATGGCTCAAGTCCTTGATCCTCTTCTCCCATGTGGGAGACCACAAAGAAGTTCCTGGCTTCAAGTCAGCTCAGTTCTGGTTGTTGCAGCCATGTGGAGACTGAAACAGTAGAAGGAATATCTTATGTCTCTCCTCTCTGTAAAATCTGCCTTTCAAATAATAACACTGAAAAAAAAAACACTGAAGAAGTTTCAATATACATGAGTTCATGTGGATAAAACTGGTTGCCAGGGAACTCCTGAATCTGAATGCAGTTACTGTTCCAACTGTTCCAGTCCTGCCTGACCTAGCTTCCTACCATTGCAGCGTGGGAGGCAGCTGGGGGTGGCTTGAGTGACTAAGTCCCTACCATCTCCTTGAGATCCTGGATAGATTCCCACACTAGGCCTTGCGCTGGTCCATCCCTGGTGGGCATTTGGTGAGCGAACCAACGGAAGGAACATTTCCGTCTTTTTGTTGCCCTGCCTTTCAAGTAGATGAAAATAAGTAAGTTGTCATTGAAAAAATACAATGAAAAAACCAAGCAGCTCCCAGTGTGATGGCTCCATGCCTAAATCCTTACTTTGTAAGCACTGGGATCCCATATAGGCACCAGTTTGTGTCCCGGCTGCTCCAATTCCCATCCCGCACCCTGCTTGTGGCCTGGGAAAGCAGTGGAGGACGGCCCAAAGCCTTGGGACCCTGTTACCTGCATGGGAGACCCGGAAGAAGCTCCTGACTCCTGGCTTTGGATTGACTCAGTTCTGGCTGTTGTGGTCATTTGGGGATTGAACTAGCGGTTGAAAGATTTTTTTCTCTGTTTCTACTTCTCTATGTAAAGCTGATCTGCCTTTCTAATAAAAATAAACCTTTGTTTTTTTATGATTTTTTTCTTTAAAAATCTTTACAAACAAAAACCAAGCAGCTGCTTGCTGGTGTATTTCAGCCAATGATATAAGCATTCAAGAATGGTGGCCAGCATTGTGATGCACCAGATGCCTCTGATGTCAGCAATCTCATAGGGGAGCACCGGCTGGAATCCTGGCTGTTCCACTTTAATATTAAACAGCTATAGGAACTGTGGTTACAGAACTCAATGTACGTGCTGTCTAGGTAGGCCAAATAAAAATAGTTAACAGAATGTGGTGATGGAGAAAGGAGTGCTTGGAGGGTAAGAATAATCGCAGTCAAAAGAAACGTCAGATTGAGATATGTGTAAAAATAAAAGCTTAATGACCATGGTTTTGTGTTTCATGAGTTTTCCTATAAAGGAGATAAGTTCTTTTTGTGTGTGAAAAGATGCTGGAAGTTCAAAAATTTCTTATACCTGAATTTCTTTTATGAGCTTAAAGTATAGTTAAAAAATGGCGAGTGTTGCATAGTATTTTTCTAAATTTCTTCTCTATTTCTCTTTCTTTCTGTTTACATACAATAAACATATCTGTAATGTTCCTTTAATTTTTTTAAAGGATTTATTTATTAATTTGGAAGGCTAAGTTATAGAGAGAGGGAAAGATAGAAATAGATCTTCCATCTGCTGGTTCATTCTCAAGAGCTGTGTGGGCCAGGGCAGGACTAGGATGAAGCCAGGAGCCGGAACTTCACTCCGGTCTTCCATATGGATCCTGCGGCTCAGGCGCCTGGTCCATCTTCCACTGCTGTCCCGGATACATTGGCAGGGATCTGGATTGGGAGTGGGGATCTAACTCTGTGCCAAGTGCTGGCTCCTCCTGGAATGTTTTTTTATAATAGTGGTTCATTTTTGATTTGGAGTGACTTTATTACTTTTTAAAGATTTTTTTAAAATTTTATTTGAAAGAGTTAGAGAAGAGTAGAGACAGAAAATCTTCAGTTCACTCCACAGATTGCCACAAAAGTCAGGACTGGGCCATCCAAAAGCTAAGAGCCTGGAGCTGCTCCCAGGTTTCCAAGCATTTGGACCAACTTCCCCTGTTTTCCCAGGCACATTAGCAGGATTGGAAGTAAAGCAGCCTGGACTCCAGCTGGCATTTATATTGGATGCTGGCATTGCAAGTAGAGGCTTAGCTTGCCATCTCCTGAAGTGACTTCTTAAAAACTTTCATATTTCGTATGGAGTTCTTTATTACGACGGATCACTTATATAAGGATTTATTTATTTTTTATTAGATTTATAGGGCCTGGGGCCTGGCGGCCTGGCCTATCGGCTAAAGTCCTTGCCTTGAATGCCCCGGGATCCCATATGGGCGCCGGTTCTAATCCTGGCAGCTCCACTTCCCATCCAGCTCCCTGTTTGTGGCCTGGGAAAGCAGTCAAGGACGACCCAATGCATTGGGACCCTGCACCCGTGTGGGAGACCTGGAGAAAGTTCCTGGCTCCTGGCTTCGGATCGGCACAGCACTGGCCATTGTGCTCACTTGGGGAGTGAATCATCGGACAGATGTTCTCTGTCTCTCCTTTTCTCTATATGTCTGACTTTGTAATAAAAAATAAATAAATCTTAAAAATTTACAGGGCCCGGTATGATAGCATAATGGTTAAAGTCCTCACCTTGAATGCGCCGGGATCCCATAGGGTGCTGTTTCTAATCCCAGTGGCCCCACTTCCCATCCAGTTCCCTGCTTGTGGTCTGGGAAAGCAGTGGAGGACGGCCCAAAGCCTTGAGATCCTGCACCCATGTGGGAGACCTGGAAAAAGCGCCTGGCTCCTGGCTTCGGATTGGCTCAACTCCAGCTGTTGCAGCTGCTTGGGGAGTGAACCACTGGATGGAAGATCTTTCTCTTTGTCTCTCCTCCTCTCTGTATATCTGCTTTTCCAATAAAAATAAAAATCTTAAAAAAGAAATTTGCAGAGGAGGAGAGACAGAGAAAGATCTGCCCTCTGCTGGTTCACTTCTCAGATGTTTACATTGGCTGGAGGTGAATTGATCCAAAACCAGGAGCCAGGAGCTTATTCTGGATCTTCCACATGGATGCAGAGTCTTAAGGCTTTGGGCTGTCCTCTACTGGTTTCCCAGGGTACAAGTGGGGAGCTAGATGGGAAGTGGAGCAGCCCGGGACACCAGTTGGTGCCCATGTGAAACGCTGGCGCTTGCAGTCAGAGGATTAGCAGTTTTTTGTAAGTTTTATTTATTTTTATTGGAAAGGCAAACAACAGAGAGAAAGGTCTTGCATCTACTGGTTCACTCCCCAAGTGGCCCCAGTGTCCAGAGCAGAGCTGATACGAAGCCAGGAGCAAGGAGCCTCCCCCGGGTCTCCTACGTGTGTGCAGGGTCTCAAGGCTTTGGACCGTTATAGAGTGCTCTCCCAGGGCACAAGCAGGGTTCTGAATGGGAAGCGGGGCTGCTGGGATTAGAACAGGCGCTCATATGGGATCCTGGCATGTGAAAAATGAGGACTTTAGCCACTAGGCTACCATGCTGGGCCCAAGGATTAGCAATTTGAGCCATTGTGCCAGCCCCATCAGTTACTTATTTTTAAATATTTGTTGGAAAGGCAGAGTTAGAAGGAAAGGAAAATAGAGATTTTCTGTCTACTAGTTCACACCACAGAATGCTGTAACAGCAGAACAAAGCCAAATCTAGGATCTTGGAAAATCTAGGAGCTTGGAGTTCTGTCCAAGTCTTCCATGTTAGTGATAAGCACCCAGGCACATCAGTAGGGTCTGGATTGAAAGTGGAATAGCCAGCAGTTGAATATGTGCTCATATGGTATGCCCTTTTTTTTTTTTTTTTAAAGATTTATTCATTTTATTACAGCCAGATATACAGAGAGGAGGAGAGACAGAGAGGAAGATCTTCCATCCGATGTTTCACTCCCCAAGTGAGCCGCAATGGGCCGATGCGCGCCGATCCGATGCCGGGAACCTGGAACCTCTTCCGGGTCTCCCACGCGGGTGCAGTGTCCCAATGTATTGGGCCGTCCTCAACTGCTTTCCCAGGCCACAAGCAGGGAGCTGGATGGGAAGTGGAGCTGCCGGGATTAGAACCGGCGCCCATATGGGATCCCGGGGCATTCAAGGCAAGGACTTTAGCCGCTAGGCCACGCCGCCGGGCCCATGGTATGCCCTTTTTACAGGTAGCAGCTTAGTATTCTGTACCACAGTATTAAACCCCAACCAAGCATGAACTAATTTTTTGGCTCCACATTATTATTATTTTTTCTGTATCTGGGGCAAATGGGAAGATAAAGGGAGAAGCCCCACCCAGCCTCTCACCCATCCCAAATCCTCAACGTGGGGCATACTCCAAGGGCACTGCTCAAGTAGTTTTGATAGATGAACTATTTTTTTTTAAAGATTTATTTGTTATTTGAAAGGCAGAATTGCAAAGAGGAGGACAGAGATCTTCCATCTGCTGACTGACTCCTGAAATGGCTGTCTTCCCCAGAGTTAGGTCTGTTCAAAGCTAGGAGTCTGGAATGTCTTCCTTGTCTCATATATTGATATAGGGGCCCAGGGGTTTAGGCCATCTTTGTCTGCTCTCCCAGGCCATTAGCAGGGAGCTGGATTGGAACTGAAGCAACTGGGGTTTGAACTAGTGCCTATATGAGATGTTGGCATTTCAGGCAGAGGTTTTGCCAAGGTTCTGGCTTTGAACTTAAAAAAAAAAAAAAAAAAAAAGATTTGTTTGTTTATTTTGTTTATTTTGTTTCAAAGCCAGATACACAGAGAGGAGGAGAGACAGAAAGATCTTCCGTCTGCTGATTTATTCCCCAAGTGACTGCATCTGCCACAGCCGAGCCGATCTGAAGCCAGGAGCCCGGAGCCTCTTCCAGGTCTCCCACTTAGCTGCAGGGTCCCAAGGCTTTGGGCCATCCTCTTCTGCCATCCCAGGCCACAGACAGGGAGCTGGAAGGGAAGTGGAGCAGCTGGAATAAGAACCGGCATGTATATGTGATCCTGGCACACGAAAGACAAAAATTTGCCCACTGAGTCATCACTTTGGATCCCCCCCTTCTCTAAATAAGTTAAAAAGTAATTTGAAGGTTAGCGTTACATAGAATGAGGGAGATCTTCCATCCTCTGGCCACCCTGTAGATGGCTGCAGTGTCCAGGTATGGGCCAAGCTAAAGCCTGGAGCCAAGACTCCATTCAAGTCTCCTACGTAGATAGTAGGAATTGGTACTCCCAGATCGTTCTTTGCTGCTTCCCCCAGGTCGTGAGATAGGCTTGTCTTTCGTGCACACCTGGGTAAATTCCTCTGCTTTGTACTAGAGTCAACAAAAGAGGTGGCCTAACATGCAACATGTCCTTCAGGTCTGACTCAGATCCTTGAATCTGATGCCCGAGGTTGAACACCCTGAGGTGTCAGGCCCAGCGCGATAGCCTAGTGGTTTTACTCTTCACCTAACATGTGCTGGGATCCCATATATGTCCTGGTTCGTATCCTGGCGGCTGCACTTCTTTTCCAGCTCCCTGCTTGTGGCCTGGGAAAGCAGTTGAGGATGGCCCAAAGCCTTGGGACCCTGCACCTGCGTGGGAGACCCGGGAGAAATTCCTGGCTCCTGGAGTGATCTGGTGGATGAAAGATCTTTCCGTTTCTTCTTTTCTCTGTAGATCTGACTTTCCAATTAAAAAAAAACAAAAACCTTAAAGCAAAAACATCCTGAGGCATCCACAGCCAACCAGCAGTGGAAACATGGGCTGCCTGCTGCGAGCCTCCCTTGGCCTTGGACACTTCCCAGCCAGGCTGGCTGCAGTGGCAGCAGGGGTTTTGGTGACCACTGCCTGCACATGTGGCTCCAGGCTTCCCTAGGCTGTGGGTAGTTCTATCAGTTAAGCTGGATTGGATGCAGCGGCATCACGGATGCTCTTTTTTTTTTTTCTGATAATTGGAAAGTCAGATGTACAGAGAGGAAGATCCTCCGTCTGACGATTCACTTCCCAAGTGGCCGCAGTGGCCAGTGCTGGAGCTGATCCGATCTGTAGCCAGGAGCCCCGAGTATCTTCCAGGGTCTCCCATGTAGACACAAGGTGCCAAGGATTTGGGGCATCTTTTACTGCTTTCCCAAGCCACAAGCAGAGAGCTGGATGGAGAGTGGAGTAGCTGGGACACAGACCTGTGCCAATATAGGATCCTGGCCCATGCAAGGCGAGGATTTCATCCAGTAGGCTATGCACTGGGCCCTCATTTTTGTTTTAAATATTTATTTGAAAGGCAGAACAGAGAGCGAGAGCAAGCAGGAGGGCCATCTTCTTTTTTAATTTTTTTTTTAACTTTTTTTCAGTGTTATCTTTTTTTCCCTTATTATTATTTTGTTACAGTTCTATAGGCCCTGAGATTTCTCATATCCCCTCCGTAATTCCCTCCCCCATCAATGAGTTCCTCTATATTATTACCATAGTATAGTTCTTTATAGACATTCATATGTCCATTATTGTGGGCATGGACAATGGCAGAGAGACCAGCATCCTGTTGTCAATATAGAGTTAACAGTTTCATTGGGAGTCCATCTTTGATCTGAAAGTAGAGATGCATATTGCATTGTATCCTCACATCTGGATATGATAGTCTAAATTACAGTTACATCCCCTTAAATAAAAAGCCACAAAACAAAATCAACAACAGGAAGAAAAAAAATTAACAAGATCATGAAGTTAAATAACTTGCTACTGAATGACTAATGTGTCACTGAAGAAATGAAAATCAGGAATGTTCTTGAAGAAAATGATGCTACTGTATGATCTATGAGTCATTGAAGAATTTAATGAGAAAAACTGGAAGAGATGAAACTTAAAAAAAAATCTGTGAGAGATAGTTTTCGCTGATCTTTGTTGGTAAGATATGTCTCCTGAAGGCCACAAATAGATGGTTTTTGTTATTTTAATGCAGTCTACTAATCTGTGGCATTTGATTAATGAGTTTAAATCATTTATATTCAGGGTTAATATGAAATGGGTGGTAATTTGATCCTGTCATTTTAGCAGTGGGTTGTTCATTGATTTAGTCTTCTGTTATTTTACTGGGATGTTCTTCATATTTGCCTTTGCTTTTGGTGGGTGTTCTTCCTCTTCTCTGTCAAGAGAACATCTTTAAGTATCCTTTGTAGGGCATTTTTTTCTTTTTCCATTTTTTTTTAATTGTATTTTGACAATCTTTACATAGTTAATTCGGGTAAAAAGGTTCAAGGGCTACAGGAAAGTGGGTAAGTCTGTTATTTCCGCATTGTTTCCTTCATGTATCTGAGGTAAAGGGAGATTTTAAGGGAGAAGCCCCACCCAGTCTCCCACCCACCCCAGGTCCTTGATGTGGGGCTGCTCCGAGGGTCTTGCTCAAGTGGTTTTGATGGTTCAACAGTTATGAATTGCTCCCAATCTCACCATTGTAAGCACGATGAGGTCTTTGAAGAATCCACTGTTTGACATGGTCCATCTTAGAGTCTCCGTTTGCGCAGTATTTCACTGCCAACATATGGCTGAGGTGGTTGATTGACTTGTTCTGTCCTCTGTCTTTTCATGGTTAGGGTTCTGAGTCCTGCAGTTCAAATGGGGAGATCTCCAAAGAAACTTTGAGGTGTCCCCAGACAGATTCTTGTATGTACTAGCAAGCACAGGGCCCAGCACAGTCCATCGTCCTGATCAGCTGGTGGTTGCAATTGCTGGGTTGGTTCTATTTTCAGCGCTGTCTTCCACGCGAACCGATGTGTGTTGCAGTCCATCCTGGTTCTGCCCAGCACACACTCGGCCCTCGCATAAACCAGTGGGAGCTGCAGCCTAGTTGAAGCGACCCACAATAACCCCCACCAGGCCTGCCCCCTACCCTGGTTTGCCAGTATGTGCAGCCAACTAGTCCAGTCTGTCCCACATCTCATACATGTCATACATGTCAATGGACACTGAAGCCAAGTTCAACCCAACAAGCCCCACTATCCAGCCCACACAGATGTTGGTTGCCTATCTGTCTAGCCACCCCAGCCCCTGTCCTGGTTTTCATGCCCTCCAGTAGAGGGTGGTAACCCAAGAGGGCGGAGTCTACTAATTTCCCTTCTAGGCCACTTCCACCCCCAGATCATGCACTCTCCAGGTGGTTCTGCAGTTTAACTTGACAGAATTAGCCCCTAGTGCCAGCATCTGCCAGTTGATACTGTGGCAAAGCCCAACCAACTCTCACCCACTCCGATTTATGCTTGGACCAGTACGAACAGTCGGCCCAGCCTGGCTTTTCCCTGATCTAGCTCACATGAGGCACACAGGTGTTGTAGCCCTGCCTAGTCTGGTCTGTACCCTTCCCAGCTCACGCTCTCCAGTGGGAGTAGCCATCCAGCAGGGGAGCACCCCTATATTCCCCCTGCCGAGCTCTGCCCCCCCTTCCTGGTTCTCACTGGTTGGGCGCTGCGGTCACATCCTGTAAAGGTAACCTAACCTTGGCATTCCATAATGTGCACTGGTTTTTGTCGTGACCATACCTGGCTCGACCCACACTCTGTTCTGGTACTTGGGTTCGCCAGTGGATGATGTGAACTGATTCAGCCTGGTCTGCCAAATGTATGCCAGTGGGAAACTTTCCATGGCCTGTTCTGGGCTGTTTCCTTCCATGCTTCTTGCGCTTACCTGCAGGGTCTGTGTCCTGCCAGAAGAGTTGCCCAGGCTTCTCCATCAGAACCCCTCCCAATGCCAGATTTCGCGCATACCAGTGGGTCCATGAGCCAGCCCTACTCAGTTTACCTACTGTCCTAGCAGGAACAGTGGCTTTTCCTGACTGACCTTCAACTCAATCTAGTTCTTACTGTTGGATGTTTCAGCCCAGCCATGGCTCGTCCATACCCACATACAGCTCACACATGGTTCAGTAGGGGCTGAGACCTAGCCTAGTCCATCCCACATCTGCCCTGGTCCTCCAGAGCACAAGATGGTGTTGGAGTCTAGTGCATCTACTCCCAGTCCACACTTGTGCTAAGTGACACTATAACTGTTTACTGATCAGAATGCAGCCCCCATTCTAGCCCCGTGCTCCTTGGTGGAAACCTCCACCCAGCTGGGGTGTCCCCTTAGCTCCCCAACTGGGCCTGTTCCCAGCCATAGATTACGCATATGCCAGTGGTTGCTCTGACTCAGCTTGGCACAGCCCCTCACCTGTCCCGGCCCTTGCCTTACACACTGTGGCCTAGCATCCCTGGCTCATGCAGACCAGTCAGTGTAAGAGTCTAGCTCGGCATGACCTATGCTCCATCCAGATTTCTAATTTTGCTTGTGAGCTAAGGTTTGCTCAGTCCTGCCTGGTCCACCCCGTTGCATTACCAACCCACACATTAGCCAGCCATTGGAGCTACTTTGCTTGGCTTGTCCGACCCCCAAGTCTGGACCATGTGTTCACCAGTGGGAGCTATGACCCACCAGGGGAGTTTCCCAAGTTCCTCCACTTGACCCACTCCTGGACACAGTTCTCATACATGTGTAGGTCATGTTTGGAAGAGGCATATTTTTTTTTAAATATTTATTTTTATTGGAAAGGCAGATATTCAGAGAGAAGGAGAGACAAAGAGAAAGATCTTTCATCCAATGATTCACTCCCCAAGTGACCACTATGGCCAGAGCTGTGCTGATCCGAAGCCAGGAGCCAGGAGCTTTTTCCAGGTCTCCCACATGGGTGCAGGTTCCTAAGGCTTTGGGTTGTCCTCGGTTGCTTTCCCAGGCCACAAGTAGGGAGCTGGATGGGAAGTGGGGCCACCGCAATTAGAACCAGTGCCCATATGGGATCCCGGTGCGTTCAAGGTGAGAACTTTAGCCGATAGGCCACTGTACCGGGCTCAGAAGAGACATATTCTTTTAACTTTTCTTCACTGTGGGAAAATTTTATTTCCTTTTCAAAGACAAAGGAAAGTTTTGCTGGCTATGTTATCTTGGGTCGACAGTATTTTACTCTTAGAATCTGGAATATGTCACTCCATTCTCTTCTGGTCAGTAGTTTCCTGTAAGAGGTCTCCTGTGAGTTTAATTGGCATTTCTTTATATGTCAATTGATGTTTTTCATGTGCACATTTAAGGACCTTTTCCTTATGTTCCATTGTAGAGAGCTTGATGATCATGTGTCTTGGTGAAGATTGCTTTTGGTCAAGCCTGTTGGTCTGTGCCCCTCCTGAATGTTGTTTCCCAGTTCTGTCTCTAGCTTAGGGAAATTATGGGACTCCCATAAATTTTATATTTGTCCTTTTAATAGTGTCTTTCAATTCTTGAATACTATTTTTTTTTTTTTTTTAGCTTGGTCCAGCTCTGCTTCCAGCTTTTTGTTTGTTTCCCCTGGTGTCAGGAAATATCTTGCAATTCTGAGAGTCTTTCTTCTGCTTTCTTCATTCTAGTGTATAGACTCTCCACTGTACTTTCAATTTGTTCCACTGTATTCTTCATTTGTGATATATCAGGTTTCATTTGATTCATTTCCTGTGTGATGTGTTCCTTAAATTCCTTGAACTCCTATATTACGTGCTTTTCGTTGCTGATAAGAAGCTTTAAAACAAGCACTTTGAATTCTGCATTCCCCATTTTCTTGATGTCTTCTTCCTCAGTGAACTCTGAGATTGGCAAAAGGTTTTGCTCCTTTGTAGGGGAGTCTTCAGTAATATTCATCTTTTTTTGCTCTTGGTCATTGTACTTCTGAGTGTCAGATTCTTCTCCTTGGGGTAGGTTTCTAAGCTGTGTCACTCACAGGTCTACGGTTCAGTTGTACTTATTGTGGTTGGTACATGGCTCTTTGCAATCACTTGTGCCAGTTCTTCCAGCGAGTTCCAGGTCTGGATTTTTATGTTGGACTTCCACCAAGGTCTTCATTGCCTAAATTCCTGGCTCACCACTCTCCACCTTCTGTGATACCGTGCTGAGGCTGCACCGTTGTCTGTACAACCTTTTCCCACTTCTGGTTGGAGCAGTTCTCAGGATTAGGGAGACACCAGGAGTCCTATATAGCTAGGTTGTTGTTGGTGCTGATCTTGCTGGAATCCGGTGGCTGTTAGGTCTGGGTGCCACACAGGCCTATTTTGACCCGTACAATGCCAAAGTCGGTCTTATTTTCCTTATGGGACCACTGCAATGCACTGAGCTCAGTGAATTCACTCCCAGCTCAGTGCATGCACAGCTCACTGTTGTCCCTGCAGTCTTAAAGCTTTTGCCACAGTGTGCAAAATGGTGCCTGATGTGCCTATTACAGTTCTTGATCTGGCCGTCAGGTCTTGGGTAGTACCTGTAGGATACCACATTGTTGCAGTTCACTGAGCCAGAAATGAGTTCACTCCCAGCTCCATGCATGCCCAGTCCTGCCCCATAACGCTTGCCTCCTTAAACAAAATGGTTCCCACTTTGGCTCTAGAGGGTGACTGGGCTGTGAAATCCACCCTGTTTCTGCACTGCCCCTCTGAGACCTGCCCCTTTGTCTCTGCTCCTGGTCGAATAAAAAAAGACTAGCAGGGCAAGCAGTTTTTTCTGAGTTCACCTCCTGAGCTCCCGGTGAGCATACCTTCCCACTTTGTTGCTGATGGAGTTCCGGCTGCTGGTGCAGTTGAGATTGTTGCTTGCCGAATGCCGCTGGGGTATCGGTCACTGCAACACCACACTGTTGTTTTTGCTGCTGTCCTGTGTCTGTCAGTTTCCAGGTACCCCTTTGCTGTCATTCAGTCCTCTCCTATATCGTGGAATGTGCCCTCTCTGCTTCACACTGGCTAATGTTTCTCTGTTTAAATGTGTCCTTACCTTATTCCGCCATCTTGATTTATTCTTGGAGGGCCATCTTCTGTATTCTGGTTCACTTCCCAAGTGTCAGCAACCGCTATATCTAAGCCATGCCCAAGCCAGGAGTTAGGAACTCAGGAGCCAGAACTCCATCTAGGTTTCTCTAATGAATGGCAGGCCCCAAATGCTTGGATCCATTTTCGTTTCCTTTTGCATGAACATTACAGGCAGGTGCATGAAAGCAGAGCAGCTTGGCCTTGAACTAGAACTGCCGGTGGTCCAAGAAGCGATTTTACCTGCTGTGCCTCACCACCCCTATAAGGAATGATTTTGTTTGTTTCATTTTTTTTTAAGGTTTATTTCTATTGGAAAGTCAAGTACACAGAGAGGAGGAGAGACAGAGAAGATCTTCCATACCTTGTTCACTCCTCAGGTGTTAGCAGCGGCTGAGCTGAGTTGATCTGAAGCCAGGAGCCAGGAGCTTGAGCCTTGGGCCGTTCTCGATTGCTTTCCCAGGCCACAAGTAGGGAGCTGGATGGGAGGCAGGGCTGTTGGGATTAGAACTGGCGCCCCATGGGATCCTGGGTGTGCAAGGCGAGGACTTTAGCCACTAGGCTACTGTGCCGGGCCCACATTTTGTTTCTCTTAGACATTCAACGATGCCAACAATGGCACATCTTGGTTATTAGAATAGAGTGTGTGATTGCAATTTCCTTTTCTCTCCGTTCTTGTCTCTCTCTTTCATTTAAAAGAGAAAATTTCATTTGTTTTTATTTACTTTAGAAAAACAGATTAATTTATTATAAAGGCAGAATTACAAAGAGAAGGAGAGACAGAGGGGATCTTTCATACCCTATCCATTCCCCTAGTGGTTGCAGTGGCCAGAGCTGAGCTGATCCAAAGCCAGGAGTCCCTTCCAGGTCTCCCATGCAGGTGCAGGGGCCCAAGGCTTTGGGCCGTCCTCCACTGCTTTCCCAGGCCACAGACAGGGAGCTGGATGGGAAGTGGAGCAGCTGGGATACAAACTGGGACCCATATGGAATCCCAGCTCCTGCAAGATAACGATTTAGCCACTGGGCCATCATGCCAGGCCCTGCCTGATTTTGTTTTTTAAGATTATTTTTATTTTCATTTGAAAGGCTAAGTTACAGAAGGAGAGATACAGATCTTGCATCTGCTGGTTCAGTACCCCAGTGACCACATTGGCCAGAACTGAGGCAAGCTGAGCCTAGGCGATCTGAGCTAATCCAATCCAATCCGAAGCTATGAGCCAGGAATTTTTCCAGGTCATCCACGTGGGTGCTGAGACCAAAGGACGTAAGTTATCTTCTGCTGCCTTCCCAGGCCATAAGCAGGCAGCCAGATCAGGAATGAGCAGCTGGAACATGAACCTGGTGCCCTGTGGGATGCCAGCGTCGCAGGCAAAGGTCTATGCCCCTCGTCTTTGTTTTACTATTTAATAAGTGGGGGATCCCAGTGTTGTGGCACATCAGGTTGAGGTGTTGCTACTACTAAGAATGCAGACATCCTGTACATGCATCAGTTCAAGTCCTGACTTCTCCCCTGCAACTCAGCTCCCTGCTAAAGTCCCTGGGAAAGCATCAGAAGATGCTCCAGGTGCTTGGGCCCCTCTGCCCACATAAGAGATCTGATGGAGTTTCTGGTTTAGTTCTTGCCTGGCCCCAGCTATCGTGGCCATTTGAGGAATGAATCATTTGAGGAACCCATGGTTTGAAGATGGATCTCTCTCTCTTTTTCTGTCTCTTTCCCTCTCTCTGTTAATTCTGCCTTTCAAATAAATCAGTATTTGAAAACTAAGAAAATAAAAGGAAAAGGAATGTATGACTATATTTGAGCAGAGTCAGATTTGGGTGCAATAGTTGCTTTGGTTCATGATGTGCCATAGGGCCTAGGAAAATAATCACTGAAATCTGAAAAGTGATGCCGTGTAGAAAGAATCATCTTTAAAAATAATCATATTAATATGAAAATTCAAGTGCATGCATTTCATGGAGTATTTACAGGACAACATATTTTTTAAAAAGTTCATTTTAATTTTATTTAAAAGGCTCCGTTTCCATTCCAAATCCTGAGGAAAAGTAGTGTAAGATGGCCCAAGTGTTTGAGCTGTTAATCCACATGAGAGACTTGGGTAAGATTCCTGGCTCATTTCTTTGGCCTGGTCCTGTGTTGGCCGTTGAGACAATCTGGGGAGGGAACCAGCAATTAAAAGAGCTCTCCCCTCTCTTTCTCCTGGTGTAACTTTTTCAAAAACAATCAAATTTATTTTCAAGTCAAAAATTATACAGAGGGACAAAGTAAAATCTTAGCCTGCTAGGCAGGGCCGAGCAAATCTTAGCTCACAGGTAAAAATAGAAATCAGGATGGAGCACAGGTCATGCTGAGCTTGGCTCTTACACCGACTGGTCTACATGAGCCAGGGGTACCAGGCTCATGTAGATACCAGGGATACCAGGTATACCTTCGATGCTGTGGCCTGGTATCCCTGGCTCATGTAGACCAGTCGGTGTAAGAGCCAGGTGAGGGGCCATGCCAAGCTGGATGAGAGCAACCACTGGCATGCGCGTAATCTATGGCTGGAAACAGGCCCAGTTAGGGAGCTAAGAGGACACCCTAGCTGGGTTGAGGGTCCCACTGGTGAGTGTGGGGGCTGTGTCCTGGTCTGGATATGGCTGCAGTGTCCCTTGGCACAAGTGTGGACTGGGGCTGGGCGCACCGAGCCAGGCTAGACTCCAACACCATCTGGTGTCCTGGAGGACCAGGGTAGGTGTAGGATGGACTAGGCTAGGTCTCTGCCCTACTGAGCCATGTGTGAGCTGTGTCTGGGTATGAATGAGCCTTGGCTGGACTGAAACATCCAACAGTAAGGACCAGATTGGGTTGAAGGCCAAACAGGAAAGGCCGCTGTTTCTACTAGGACAGAAGGTGGCCTAAGTAGGCTGGCTCATGGACTCACTGGTATGTGTGAGATCTGGCACTGGGAGGGGTTCTGATGGAGGAGCCTGGGCAACTCTTCTGGCAGGACACAGACCCTGCAGGTGAGTGCGGGAGACATGATGAGGAGCAGCCCAGACCAGGAAAGGTACCCAGTGGCATACATGTAGCACGGATCGGGGGCAGACCAGGCTGAATCAGTTCACATCATCCACTGGTGAATCCGAGCACCAGAACAGAGTGTGGATCGGGCCAGGTATGGTCGCAACACATACCAGTATACATTACAGCTGGGTTTGGTACACATGTGCTGCTGGGCTGGGCTGGGCTAGACTGTAACCCTCATGAGCTGGAATTGGGGGTGGGCCGGGCTGGGCCAGGCGACAACACCCACTGGCAAATGCCGAGGTGAGGCGGGCCATGTCAGACTGGGCTGAAGCACCCAACTAGCACATGTAGGAACCAGGGAGGGAGGGAGTAAAGCTGGTAGGGGGAATGTGGAGGTTCCCCTGCTGGAACACCTTGCCCACTGGAGAGCATGAGTTGGGATGCAGGCAGACCAGACCGGGCAGGGCTACAACACCTGTGCGCCTCATGTGAGCCAGATCAGGGAAGAGTCAGGCTTGACTGATTGTCTCTACTGTTGCAAGCATAAACCACAATGGGTGAGGGTTGGTTGGGCTTTGCCACAGCATCAGATGGCAGATGCTGGCACTAAGGGCTAATTTTGTCAAGTTAAACTGCAGAACCACCTGGAGAGGGCATGATCTGGGGGTGGAAGTGGCCTAGAAGGGAAATAGTGGGCACCTCCCTCTTGGGTTATTACTCCCACTGCAGAGCATGAAAACCAGGACAGGGGCTGGGGTGGGGGGACAGAATGGTACCCACCAGCAGGTATGTGGGCTGGATGGTGGTCCTGGTTGGGTTGAACTGGGCTTCAATGTCCATTGACATGTAGAAGAGCTAATGGGATGTGGAACAGACTGAACAAGTCTGCGGTACATACTGGTGAGTGTGGGAACCAGGGCAGGGGGCAGGCCTGGTGGGGGTTATTGGGAGTAGCCCTGACTAGGCTGCAGCTCCCACTGGTTTGTTTGAGGGTCGAGTGTGTGCTCTGCAGAATCAGGCTGGACTGCAACACCCATTGGCTCGCGTGGAAGACAGGGCTGGAAACAGAACTGACCCAGCAATTGCAAAAACCCAACAACCAGCATGCGAAGATGCTGATTGGGGCGATAGACTGTGCCGGACCCTGTACTGGCAAGCACACACGAGAATCAGGTCTGGGATCACCTCAGATGCAGTTTCTTTGGGGATCTCCCCAACTGAACTGCTGGACTCAGAACCCCAATCATGAAGAGAAGTGCAGGTTCCATGGTCTGCCATGGAATGCAAGTGTCAAAGCTGAGCTACCTCAGAGGCTCAGACGAAGCAATGCACAGCATATCCAGGTGTACATGAAGTATATGGCAGTCCATTGGAACCTGCAGAGGACACCTGCTACCACAACAGAGGACGCAGGACAGAGCAGTTCAGTCAACTACCCCAGCCATGTGTTGACCGTGATAATCTGGGCAAATAGAGACTTTAAAGTGGACTACATCAACCGTTGGATTCTACAGCGATTTCATCGTGCTTGGAATGGCGAGATTGGCAGTAATTCATAACTGTTGAATTATCAAAAACCACTTCAGCAGAACCTTCGGAGCATGCCCCACATCCGGGACCTGGGATGGGTGGGAGGCTGGGTGGGGCTTCTCCCTTTACCTCCCCTTTACCCCAGATACAGAAAGGAAAAAAAAAGCAATACCTTGGAAATAATAGTCTTATCCCTTTTCCTGTAGCCCTTGACCCTTTGTTCCCCAAGTAACTATCTAAAGATTGTCAAAAATGAAGAAAAAAAAAAAACAGCCTGCTCAACCCTAAATGGCTACAACGGCCAGACAGGAATCAGGAGCCAGGAATTTGGTCCAGGCTGTCATTTTGGTGATAACACGTAACTACTTGCACTGTCTTTAATGGCTTTCCAGGCACAGGGAGCTGGATTGGAAGTGAAGCAGACAGGACTCGAACTGGGGTTCATATGGGGATGCTGGTGTCACAGGGTGGATTAATATGATGTACCACAATGCTGTCCCAGAAATCTCAGGAAATGATAGCCATCCTGGTTTTGATAGTGAAGGGTTAACGCTGTGTCTGGAATGAAGAGTAGATTTCTCATTCCCTGAGGATTTCACGAACTGAAATTATGTGAACAGTAATTTATAGAGTCCAGTTTGCTGTTGGCAAAAACATGGCCATTATTAAAATTAAATGTGAGTTGTTATTGTTGGATTGAAAATTGGAAGAAAGTGGGGCCTGGCATGGTAACCAAGCAGCTAAAGTCCTTGTCTTGCACACATCAGGGTCCCATATGTGCTCTGGTTCTAATCCCGGCGGCCTTGCTTCCCATCCGGCTCCATGCTTGTGGTCTGGGAAAGCAGTCAAGGACAGCCCAAAGCCCTGGGACTGTGCACCCATGTGCGAGACCCGGAAGAGGCTCCTGGCTTCTGATCGGTTCAGCTCTGGCCATTGCGGCCACTTGGGCAGTGAGTCAGCAGGTGGAAGATCTTCCTCTCTGTCTCTCCTCTGCGTATATCTGACTTTCCAATAGAAACAAAATGAATCTTTTTAAAGAAAATTAGGAAAAAGTGATTTCTAGTGCTTTCCTTCTGCATGGAAACGTTAGTATAATTATAATTATGGGTTAAGAAAGGATTAAATATAATGCAGATGCAAGTACTTTAATGATGCAATATAGTAAATGTTGCTAATTTTCACTAGTTTTTATTTTTCCTCTAATTTTCTTCCAGTCTCGGTGCCCTAAAGAAGATGGGGTGTATCTTTTTCATCCCCATAGCCAGCCAGTTAGCTGTCTGTACTTCTCACCTGCTAACCCGGCCCACCTCCTGTCGCTGAGCTATGATGGCACATTACGCTGTGGTGATTTTTCCAGAGCTGTTTTTGAAGAGGTAAGTGTTAAGGTGTTTGTTTAATTAATCAATTTATTTACTTTAAAAGATTCATTTATTTTGCTTGAAAGAGTTAAAGAGATCCTTTATCCACTGGTTTGTTCCTCAAATGACTGCAGCCACCACAACTGGGCCTGTCTGAAGCTGGGATCCAGGAGCTTCTTCCAAGTCTCCCACACAGGAGCAGGGTCCCATGGCCTTAGGCCATCGTCCACTGCTTTCCCAGGCCACAAGCAGGGAGCTGGATGGGAAGTGGAGCAGCCAGGACTCAGACTGGCATCCAAATGGGATGCCAGTGCCACAGACCCAGGATTAGCTTGCTATGCCACTGCACCTTCTTGTTCATTAAGATTTATTTGTTGAAAGGCAAAGTTAGAGACAGAAAAAGGTCTTGTATTTGCTGGTTCACTCCTTGGATGGTTGCAGCTGCTGGAACTGGGTGAGTCCAAAGCCAGGAGCTTCTTCCCGGTCTCTCCTGTGGGTGACAGGAGCCCAAGCACTTGGGCCATCCTCTGTTGTCTTCCTAGGCCATAAGCAGGGAGCTAGGTTGGAAGCAGGGCAGCCTGTACCTAAGGGAGCATATGGGAAGCTGGCACTGAAGATTGCACCTTTGTTTGTTATATTGCAGCACCAGTCCCCAAAGTGACCTAAGATGCTACATAATCTGGATACTTCATGAAATGTCACATGAATGACTTTTGCAAGTCATGTTGGAAAAATGTTATAGTCTAGGGACATTAGAACTCAGTGGTATAAGTTCAAATCTGATAAGAAGTATTACTACTGTGTGACCTTAAGAGTCTTCAGTGGTCCAGCAGACGGCTTGGATGGTACCATGCTCTACAAACTCCTTCCTGACCATTTCTTGGGAGAGTTCTGTTTCTGGAGCCGGCAGCTCATGGGTGATTGGGCCTTCCATCGGGGTGGACACACTGAGTGGGAATGTGTGTGCTCGGACTCTGGCCTCTGTCTGCCCAGAGCTGGAAAGCGTGGTGCCTGTGGTGCTGGTGTCACACAGTGAGCTTCACTGGCTGCAGCTGCCCTGCATTCGCACCTCTGGGGAAACCACCAGGCTGTAACCCAGGCAGTGACACTGCCCGGCATGATGCCAGTGCCTGTGCCCGCTGCCTGTGTGACTGTGTCATCCTGCCTTCCACCCCACTCTTGGGCATGTGGGCATCTGCGTCTTGAAGCCAGAAATATTCAAGTATAAGTTATTTACAGGGAAAGAGTCAGGGTGGGATTGGAGTGGAAAGACTGAGCTCATAAGTGAGAGTCAGGAGTGCTTCCATCCACTGGGTCATTCCGTAGAGGCGGGGCTGGGTCAGGCGGAAACAGGAGCCTGGAACTCCATTGTTGGGGGACCCCGAGTCCTGGGTCCATCTGCTGCTGCTTTCGCAGGCTTATTGGCAGGGAGCTGGATCAGAAGTAGAGTAGCCGGGGCTCTTAAGTGGCACTCCAGTATGACAGGGGCCAACTCCTTGAGTCACAACTGTCACAACTAGCATATTGCTTTTGCAATTCATTCGTTTTGTGTGTGTGTCAATAATTTGTTTATGGTATTATGTTAGGCACTATCTTGAATGTACTTTACATTATTGAGCCTTATGGACACTATGAAATAGTTATTTAATAGATGAAAAATTGAGGCAAAGAGGTTTTCTAGCTTGTTGAAGAACATAGAAGGTATACCTAGAGTTTGTGCTGGAATTTGAATACAAAACTCCCATTTGTGACCTTTTTAATATAATATACTAATTTAATTTTCATTTATAAATGTTGGACTTTATTGGGTTTGTGAGAGTTATTATGCCTTTGGTATATTAATTATTAACCGGCCTTTAGTATTTTTGTTATTAAAATTAACAGTCTGTAGCAATTCATTGTCATTCTCTCTTACTTGGTGCAAATATTTGCTTTTTGTTCCTAACATGTGTAAGCCCTAAGCCCAAAGTGATAGCATTGTAGATTATATGTGATTAGAAGTTATAATAAAATACACTCATAAAATATTTATAGTAAATAGGACTTGGTAAGAACATTTTCCTCCTGCCATTTTCATTCTGCAGAAGTGACAGTTGTTGTGTGTCTGGAGTTTGCATCTAAGAAGTACACATCCATTTCCCCATGTACTTGTAGATATGGTTTTTTCCTCTACTTTTTTACACTGATGGACTGATACTTACACAGTCCTTTTAAGCTTGTGTTTTTCGATGAGTAGTATATTGTGGACATTTGGTGATATAAAACAACTTCCTTTTTATTTTTAAAATATTTAGTTTTTATACAAAAGGCAGATTTGCAGAGAGAAAAGGAGAAGCAAAGAGAAATCTTCCATCTTCTAGCTCACTCCCCAAATGGCCACAATGGTCAGGCTGGAGCTGCATCCGAAGCCAGAAGCCTGGAGCTTCCTCCAGGTGTCCCACATGGGTGCAGGACTCCAAGGACCTGGACTGTCCTCTGCTGCCCTCCCAGATACATTAGCAGGGAGCCGGATCAGAAATGGAACAGCCAGGCCGTGAACTGGTTGGTGCCTGTATGGGCTTAACCTACTATGCCACAGTTCTGGCCCTGTGAACTTTTTAATGTATAGTATTTCAAAGTAGAGATTTATAGTCACTGATTTAACCAGATCTCTTTGTTGTTTCTTACTGCTGTTACATTGCTCTGAGCGAAATTGTTAGCTCAAAGAGTATGTTAAATCTCTTGGTAAATGTAGCCTGATTAACTGTCAAAAATTTGTAGCACTCTGCTACAAAAAATAGTTGAACATTCAGCCATACCTATATTTTGGGCTTTGTTAGCAAAGATACAATTTCAGTTAGATGGGATTTATAGTCAGTTTATTTTCTGGCAAGTTTTGTTGGCTAAATCTGGGGCTGGAGTTCACTGGGGGAGGAGGTTTGACTTGTAGCCCTGGCACAGGTAGCTGCATCGTTTGTAGGCGAATCCCACAGCTGAGCAGGGTCTTTGTTTCCCTTTCGGCTGGTGCTCAGGTGGCTGCTGGAAGGAGAAGTGTGAGATTATTCCAGTAAATTGTTCTCACACTTTTATCCAAGAATTTGCGCATTGTCTTTCCTTAAAAGGAAGTGTTATGTAAGCTGATGGTTTTTCTGTTTCTTCAGGTGTATAGAAATGAGAGCAGCGGCTTTTCCTCCTTTGACTTCTTGGCAGAAGATGGCTGCACTTTACTAGTCGGGCACTGGGATGGAAATGTGTCTCTGGTGGACAGGCGGACACCTGGAACTTCTTACGAGAAGCTCGTCAATTCTTCTTCAAGAAAAATAAGAACTGTTCATGTCCACCCAGTACAAAGACAGTATTTCATCACTGCAGGCTTGAGGTATGCTTTTTTTGTATAGTTTCTTTAATGCTTACTGATGTCATCCACTTGAATGGCAGAGAGATTGATTTTCTATCCGCTGGCTCACTCACTAGATGGCTGCAGCCACCATGCTTGAGGCCTGGCTGAAGCCACAAGTCTGAAACTCCATCTGGGTTTTGCCACATGACTGGCAAGGGTGCAGACACCTGAGCCATCATCAGTTGCTTCCCAAGCTGCATTGGGCGAAAGTTGAATGGAAAGTACAACAGCTGAGAAGCAGATTTACACTCTGATGTGGATTGCAGGCATTGCAGGCAGTGGGTTAACCTATTGTGCTGTAACACCCACCCCATTGGGGCCTTTAAATTTCACAAATCACAGTTTACTTCGGTTGTTAAAGATATTGGACTCCAGAGATACTCCAGAGAACAAATAATTTTATTTTCCACATTGCTTGATTCTTTCTTTAAGTGAGATATTTTCTTAAAGATTTATGTATTTTTTTTTAAAGATTTATTTATTTTATTACAGTCAGATATACAGAGATGAGGAGAGACAGAGAGGAAGATCTTCCATCTGATGTTTCACTCCCCAAGTGAGCCACAAAGGGCCGGTACACGCCAGTCCGAAGCCAGGAACCTGGAACCTCCTCCGGGTCTCCCACACGGGTGGGATGCATTGGGCCGTCCTGGACTGCTTTCCCAGGCCACAAGCAGGGAGCTGGATGGGAAGTGGAGCTGCCGGGATTAGAACCGGCGCCCATATGGGATCCCGGGACTTTCAAGGCGAGGACTTTAGCCGCTAGGCCACGCCGCCGGGCCCAAAGATTTATGTATTTGAAAGGCAGAGTGACAGAGCTTACCTGTGGTGATTCACTCCCCAGCTGGGCTGGACTAGTCCTAAGCCAGGGTCCAGGAACTCCATGTGGATGGTAACTCCCCTGCAGTCAGGTCGTCCTCTGCTGTGCTCCCAGATGCATTAGCCGTGAGCTAGAAGTGGACTCAGACCTACATTCTGATACAGGTTGTAGGCAAGGTAAGTGGCAGCTTAATGTGCTGTACTACAACATTAATGACAAGTGGTTTTTCTTTTTATGAGAAATGCTTTTGGATTTAATCGAGAATGTATTGAAATATACATTTTTTCCTTGATGTTATGTGTATTGAGGTTTTGTGAGAAGAAACTTAAATTGTACTAATTGGAAGAATGTTATATGTAATCTGTCATGTATTGGCCCGTGTACCTTGTGTTTGTGGCAAAACTGGAAAACCATTTAGTCTGTACACTCACAGGGTTCCTGTCGCTGCCATAGTTTTGGACTTTTCTCATGTTTTACCTATACCAGTTTGTAGGATTTGTGCAGGTTGGAGAATTTTGTACTGCATGTCTTGTAGCAGCACTGGCAATTTTCTTCCCATTGCAGTGATGTTCATATTTACGATGCAAGGAACCTGAAGCCCAGAAGTCGGCCTTTGGTGGCTGTGACCGAGCATCCCAAGAGCATTGCTTCTGCCTACTTCTCACCTCTCACCGGCAACAGGGTGGTGACCACGTGCGCTGACTGTAAGCTGAGGTAAGCCGACAAGACAGAGGTGTGTGACTGAGAAGGACGAGAGCTACTGTGTCAGTGAACCATCTGCTCTGCTTACTGCTGTCTCCCTGTTTAGTTGCTGATATTGTGGTTTGGATTCCATAGCTCGGTTCCTGAAGACCAGTACCCTGTCCCTAATGGCTTTTTCCTGGAGACGGGCAGGGAGGATCTGTGGCTGCCGTGGGAGTCAGTGGTCAGGCTACCTGTCAGCCCTGGGTAGCCTGACTTGTGTATCTTGTAAAGGAAGTAGTTTTTTAAAAAAGATTCATTCATTTAGTTTATTGGAAAGTCAGATTTACAGAGAGAAAGAGAAATAAAGATCCTGCATTTGCTGGTTCACTCCTTAAATGGCCACAGCGGGCAGAGTTGAGCCGATCCAATCTGAAGCCAGGAGCCTCTTCTGGGTCTTCCATGCAGGTATTGGAGCTAAACACTTTGGGCCATCCTCTGATGCTTTTCTAGGCCATAAAGAGGGAGTTGGATGGGAAGTAGGGCAGCTGGGGCATCAACAGGCACCCGTATGGAGTCCTGGTGTTTGCAAGTGGAGGATTAGCCAGTCAAGCCATTGCACCAGGCCTCCTGCAAAGGAGATAATTTTAGGGGCCAGCATGATGGCTTAACTGGCTTTTCCTCCATCTTCAAGCACCAGCATCCCAAATGGGCTGGTTCCTGTCCTGGCAGTGGATGGTGGCCCAAAGACTTGCAACCCTGCATCTGGATGGGAGACCCAGAAGAGGCTCAAGGCTCTTAAGGGGTTCAGCTTGGCTCAGCTCTGACCATTTGGTGAGTGAAGCAGCAGATAGAATAGCTTTCTCAGTTTCTCCTTCTCTCTATGAATCTGCCTTTCCAACAAAAATGGTTTTTTAAAGTAGATAATTTTAGCAGAGGGAGAAGCTCCTATTTAGGGGACAGTTAAGTCTACAAGTGAGGTACTGAATGGAAATTGCAGACTTCCAGACCATGGGCAGGCAAAAAAACAAAAAAAAAATAGCAAAAATTTGGCTTCTATACAAACTGTTAGACACATATTTGTATGGTTTTAGAATCTTAACTTTATTTTTATTTATTTTTTTAAACATTTATTTTTATTACAAAGTCAGGTGCACAGAGAGGAGGAGAGACAGAGGAAGATCCTCCATCCTATGATTCGCTCCCCAAGTGAGCGCAATGGCCGGTGCTGTGACAATCTGGAGCCAGGAGCCAGGAACCTCTTCCAGGTCTCCCACACAGGTGCAGGGTCCCAAAGCTTTGGGCCATCCTCGACTGCTTTCCCAGACCACAAGCAGGGAGCTGGATGGGAAGTGGAGTTGCCGGGATTAGAACCGGCGCCCATATGGGATCCCGGTGCATTCAAGGCGAGGACTTCAGCCGCTAGGCCACAGTGCCAGTCCCAGAATCCTAACTTTATAGAGCTGTTTCCTTAAAAGTGAATTTTAAAATGTATATTAAACCAATTGGTCACAAAAACTAAACAATATTGATAAAATGTGAGGAATCATCAAAGGAAAATGATTTTTTTCTAGAAATCCTGATCTTTTTTCAAAATTGGAAGTTCCTTTCAGCTTATGTGATTTGGGATTCATTCATTATTCATTCAAAAAGTGTCTCCTGAACACATACCATGGGCTTGTCTCCAGAATGGTTCCAAGTTTCTGCCCGTTTATAAGAGCATGGTCGGTGGTACATGACAGGTACTCACAGTTCCCATCGGGTTGTGAGCATTACCAGGTGGGACAGGTGGTAGAGTAGGGAAGTTGGTCACCACGCAACAGCACGTGTGTGTCCTTATTCCCCATGTAGTTTCCTTTGTCTCGGGGGCTGTGTGTTTCTCATTCCTAACTCATGCACTCTGCTGAGTTTATTGTTTCATTAACTGGTAGTGATTTGCCTTTCTGGTTGTCTCATTATTAAGTTGTAATGCCAAGAAGCCGTGTTGGGACTATGCCAAGGCACAAAGAGCAGAGGGAGGGGTGTGTTTTGTTTCCTTCTGCCGTGGTCTTCAGTGGAAGGCTCTGGACTCCTTTCCTTGGTTGCTGGCCAGTCTTACCAACACCTGGAAATGAGACTCAGATCAAACGAGTCTCAGTGGGACTGCTGTTGCTACATGCGTACACTTTTAGATAACCTGTGCACGTTTAAATTTAATTCCTTGTTTATGTTTCATTTTACTGTGAATCTGAATGTAACTTTACAGCCCACCCAAACACTTTAGAATGTACTTTTTAAACTTTGGAGTCATAGTATGTACATAAATTATTCCCACACTGAACTTTAAGCAGTGAATTTTAACAGTCTTTATAGCTTTACTAGTTGAAGTTTATTAGAGCCCAAGCCTATGTATTTTTAAGTTAATCCTTTTTCATAGAATGAACCCATGAGAACCTGGGTCAGTACTGATGTTATTTCAGACATTCTGTGAGAGACAGTGGAGTGAGTGCTGCTCTCACCTGGTTGCTGTCTTGCAGGGTCTTTGACAGCAGCTCTGTGTGCTCCCGAATGCCGCTGCTCAGCACCATCAGGTAAGATCCACGGGCTGAAGGATGCAGAGCCTTGTGGGAGGGCAGAGGTGAGGCTGATGTGCAGGGGGCGTAGCAGGCCTGCTTTCCTTACACATTGTGTAAGTGCCCCGGTTTGTAGCTCCTATTCAGGTTCTTGTGTCTATAAAGAGCTTCAAACTTCTAGTCTGTCGCTGTTCTCTGCAGGTGGGGGTTATTTTTGGTTAAGGTTAATGACTTTATTCTGACCTGAATTACTCCTGTTACTTTATTAAAGAGGACAGTTACTAGTCACTTGCTCATGAGGTTATCTAAAGTGTTTGTTTATTCTGGTCCTAAGGGGCTTCCCCAGTGTCTGTCTGTTTGTTTGAGTACTCTCTTCTTGGATCTGCTAGTTCAAGTGTGTGGGTGTATTTTACATCAAATGTAACCCAATACCTTCTAGATACTCCTCTTTATCAGTATTAATGAAATTGGGGATGGAATGTGTAATGTATATTAACTCTTTACAAGTTTACAATTTGTAGAGACTGCATTTCTTCTTTGGTATGTTTGTTTCCTTTCTCAGAATTTTTTCAGGTCTATCCAAACTTTAGTTTTTCAGTTATTTTTCATGTCAACAGTTTATTTGACAAAATCTGTATTGTGTAGTCCATATTGTTTTCAAATATGTATACGTTGTGGAATAGCTAAAATGAGCCAACTGACATGTTATGTCACATGCCTACCTTTTTTTGTGATGAGAACATTTAAAAATTTTTTGCCATAGTGATTTTTTTTTAAAAAAAGATTTATTTTTATTGTAAAGTCAGATATACAGAGAGAAGGAGAGACAGAAAGGAAGATCTTCTGTCTGCTGATTCACTTCCTAAGTGGCTGCAACAGCTGGAGCTGAGCTGAGCCAAAGTCAGGAGCTGCTTCCAGGTCTGCCACGTGGGTGCAGGGTCCCAAGGCCTTGGGGTCATCCTCCACTGCTTTCCCAGGCCACAAGCAGGGAGCTAGATGGGAAGCAGTGCCGCTGGGATTAGAACTGGCATCTATATGGGATCCTGGCACATTCAAGGTGAGGACTTTAGCCACCAGGCTACTATGCCGGGCCCTGCTTCAGTGATGTTCAATGATACATTGTTGTATCTGCACTAATTGTGTTTTACAATGTAATATATATATATATTTTAATTAGAAAGGCAGATTTAGGTAGAGGAGAGACAGATCTTCCATCTGCTGGTTCACTCCCCAAACAGTCACAATGGCTGAAGTTGAGCTGATTCAAAGCTAGGAGGCAGGAGCCTCTGGATCTCTCATGTGGGTGCAGGGTTCCAATTAGGCCATCCTGCACTGCTTCCCAGGCCATAAGCAGAGAGCTGGATGGGAAGTGGAGCAGCTGGGGCTTGAACCTCTACCCCTATGGGATGCCAGCACTTGCTGAGGCTTAGCCAATTGAACCATCATTCTCTCCCCATCTCTCTCTTTCTCTCTCTCTCTTTCTCTCTCTCTCTCTCTCTCTCTCTCCCTCCCTCTCCCTCTCTCTCCCTTTCTCTTTGTAAAGATTTATTTTTTATTTGAAAGGCAGATTTACAGAGTGGGAAGGAGAGACAGTAATATCTTCCACTATTGGTTTACTCCCAAGTGGCCACAATGATTAAAACTGGGCCTTTGGTGGCATGGCCTAGTGGCTAAAGTCCTCGCCTTGAACAGGATCCCATATGGGCGCCGATTCTAATCCTGGCAGCTCCACTTCCCATCCAGCTCCCTGCTTGTGGCCTGGGAAAGCAGTCGAGGATGGCCCAAAGCCTTGGGACCCTGCACCCGCGTGGGAGACCTGGAAGAGGTTCCAGGTTCCCGGCATCGGATCGGCGCAGTATTGGCTGTTGCAGTCACTTTGGGAGTGAATTATCAGAGGGAAGATCTTCCTCTCTGTCTCTCCTTTTCTCTGTATATCTGATTTTGTAATAAAAGTAAATCTCAAAACAAAACAAAACAAAACTGGGTCTTTCCCAAACCAGAAACATGGAGGTTCTTCTGGGTTCCCAGGTGGGTGCAGGGGTCCAAGGACCTGAGCCATCTTGTGCTTTCCCTAGGCACAGCAGCAAGCAGCTGGATCAGAAGTGGAACAGGTGAGACTTATAACGGTTCCCATATGGGATTCAGGTGTTACAGGTGGAGGCTGAATCTAGGCCATGGTGCTGGCCCAAGATTCCTTTATTTTAAAGCTAGAATGATAAACCTGCATGGTGTCACTGGGTGGTGCTTGGTTAGGCTGCAAGCTTGTTCTTGGTCCATGGTAGTAACAGGTCCCTGAGCACTCAGGCCAGCCTGTGTGGCTTTGCCGAGTACAGTTGTAGGGAGCTGGACCAGAAGCTGAGCAGCCAGGACCTGAACTAGTGCTCATATGGGAAACTGGTCACTTCACTTTTAAGAAGTTTTCTAATATTATTTCTCTAATGATTTATTCTTCATTTTCCTGAACTGTTAGTTGAATATTGAAGTAGTAAAAAAAAAATAAAAATTCCAAGACATTGTCTAGTTTTTTTTTTTTGTTCATATGTTGATGTTTTTGTCCTGATTTCCAAATTTTCTTCACTCCTTTTTAATGTATTTTAAAATACGTTACCAAGTTGCTTCATGTTCTTAAACCCTTCCTTCCTGTGGTACTTTGCTCTTATTTCTTACTCTATTTTCTGTGCTGTAGCTGAGTGCCACACACTGGGTAATCCACGGAGAACAGATACTGGGGAGTTTGTGCATTCAGCTCCTAGCTCGGGAAGCTGGTCCTCTAAGGGCTTTACACTGGCATGTGCTCATGATTTAGTGAGGGGACCTCATTAAAATCATCACATAGCAGGAGTGTTGCCTGATTTTCATAACAAAAAGTTCTGCTAATGACGTATTTAACCATGAATGGATTAATCCATTCATTAGGGAAAAACGGCCAGGCTGAAGCTAGTAAGGACAGACTCCACTTGGGTCTCCTGCATGGTGGCAGGGGCCCAAGTGTTTGAGCCATCGTCTGCTGTTTTGGGGGCTGTGTAGCTGGGACTCATACTAGTGATGTGCTTAACCCACTGCACTGTGACACCTACCCCTGTTATTTTGTTCAAGATGACTGAGTGTTGGGCTGTTTGTGGTTCCATATGAATGTTAGTATTGTTTTTCCTATTTCTATTGAAACTGTCATTGGTAGTATGCTAGAGTGCATTGAAGCTATAGATTGCTTTCAATAGTTGGACATTTTAACAACATTACATCCTTCTGTAAGCCTAGGATGTCTTTCTATTTATTTATATCTTTGACTTTTAGCAATATTTGGTAGTTTTAAGAGCAGAAGCCTTTCATCTCTGGTTTATTCTCCCATATTTTATTCTTTTTGAAGCTTGTATTATTCCACTTTTGATAGTAATCAAAGCAGAGTTTCTGAGACAGGGTACTTAGGAAAGAAAAGTGCAGTTTATTTAGCTTGTAGTTTTATAGCTCAAGTTCAAGATGGAGTGTCCCCACTGGTTGGGTGTTCGGTGAGGGCAGTGGTGGAGTGTGTATGGAGGAAGGATCACATGGGGAGCTAGGCCGCAGAGCGAGCATGGGCCAAGTGCAGGCTTACATAGTCATCTTCTAATAAGTCCCTTGAGAGCTGCCTTCTGAGCACTTGCCCTCGGTTATGTCAGAGAGCACGCACTCGCCTCTAGCTCCTGTACTCCAGGGTTAGAATAACTTTCCATCCTCTTAGTGCCATTATCTTACTATTTTAAAGGCTGAATTACAGAGAGGGAGAGATTGAGATCTTCCATTTACTGGTTCACTCCCTAAATGGCTGCAATAGCCAGAGCTAAGCTGGTAAGAAGCCAGGAGCCTAAAGCCTCTTCCAGATCTCCTGTCGGGTGCAGAGAACCAAGGACTTGGACCATCTTCTGCTATTCTCCCAGGCTCATTAGGAGGGAGCTGGATCAGAACTGGAGCAGCCAGGACTTGAAATGGCGCCCATATGGGATACTGGCACCACATGCAGAGGCTTAATGTGCTAGGTCATGCCACATGTCCTGTGTCATTAACTTATTTTTTAATATTCTTTTTAATATTGTTTATACAGTTAAGAGGGATGCATACCCACGTGGACCTGTGATTAGGGTAGCTGGGTCGAGGTATGGAAGAAGGTGGATGGGACAAATGTTTCAGGGTTTTTTTCTCTTGTGTCTGAAGGGGAGGAGGGGGCAAGGGCTGCTCCTTACTATCAGACACTGTCTGCACCTCACGGTGGGGGATGGTCATTTGATGATAGCTTAGAGACCCTGACATGGGGAAGGGTGTTCTGCTGGTATTATTTGAGTGGTTTTGATAGTTCTGAGATATTGTCGGCTTTGTTGCACCAGGGCTGAGAAAATCTTTCCAAGGTCTGTTGGCTGACCAGGTCCACTTTAGTGCATTCACAGATCCAGAACATTGTTGCAAAGCTTAGCCAGGAGAGCCGTCCAACTTGTTCTGCTTTCCACCCTCTGATGAGAGTCAGGGTTCCTGGCCGGCCTCCGTGAGCTGCTGACTTGTCCCTCATCTGGGGCTGCTGTCCACTGCACAGGCAGCAGCAACTGAGGAGGTCCAGTCAGTAACTCACGACGTAAGACTTGGGGTTTAAACCTCTGCATGAATTTTGGGCCAAACCATATTCAAATGCTAGAAATGCTATGTAAATAGCATTTTTTTAATTAAAAAAAAAAGATTTATTTATTTGCAAGGTAGAGTAACAGAATAAGGGTGAGAGCACACTCTGCAGTCGGATGGTTCTGTTCCTGGATTCCTGCAGCTGCCAGGCCTGGATCCTGCCAAAGGCAGGAACCAGGGTCTCCATCAAGGCCCCCGACGTGGGTGTACCCTGGCATGCAGGGGTATTCAAGCGATTTTCTGCTGCCTTCCCAGGCGTGTTAGCAGCATCTGGGACTTGGACCTGACGTGCTGATATCGAATGCCAGTGTTGCAAGTGGTAGCTTATACAGTAATGTATCACACACCAGCCCCTTAATTTCCTTTTTTGGGGGGGGTGGTGGTGGAAGGAGTTTGTTTATAAAAATTTATTAATTTTGAAATTGGGAGTTGCAAAGAGAGGGTAAGACACATATTTTTTGTCTACTGGTTCATTTCCCGGATGACTGCAGTGGCCAGGGCTGGGTCAGGCTGAAGCCAGGAGCTTCCTCTGGGTCTCCCACGCGGGTCAGGGTCCCAAGGCTTTGGGCCATACTCAACTGCTTTCCCAGGCCACAAGCAGGGAGCTGGATGGGAAGTGGAGCTGCCTCAGGGATACGAAATCAGTGCCCAAATGGGATTCTGGCACATGTAAGGCGAGGACTTTAGCCTAGGCCACTGCGCCAGGGCCCCAAAATCTACTTTTTAAATAAAAATGAACCTTTTTTTTTTTTTTAAGGAAAAGCTAATTTTGTATGTTAATTCTATGTCTTACAAATTTATTGAAATTACGTAAGAGTTTTTTGTTTTATTTGAAGTTTTTAGAGTTCTACACAGGACATTATGATATTTGTAAACCTAGCTTCTTCATTTGGATGCCTTTTTTTCTTGTCTGGCTGCCCCAGCTTGGACTTCCAGTGCAGCGTCAGAGTGGTAAAGATGGGTAGCTTTGCTTTGTTTTTGGTCTTAGAGGCAAAGCTCACAGTCTTTCACCATGGAATGTGTTAGCTGTGGGCTTTGGATACATTGGCTCTGTGATGTGGAGATGGTTTCTTTCTAAGTGTGTGAAGTGTTTATCAGGAAGAGGCATTGAATTTTGGCACTTTTTCTGTGTCGGCTGAGATGATCATGCACTTTGTCCTTCATTCCGTTATGTGGTCTGTGACACTGGTTTTTGTTATGTTGAACCATCCTGACATCCCATTGGGTTATGATGTGTAAACCTTTTAATGTCCTGTGAAACTTGGTTCTTAGTTGAGGATTTTTGCATCAGTATTCACCAGGAATGTCAGTTTGTAGTTTTTATTGTCTTTGCCTGCTTTTGGTATCAGGGTTATGCTAGCCTCAGGATGAATTGGGGTAAGTTTCCTCTTCAAAAGGCTAAGGAGTATTGGTGTTAATTATTTTATTTTACAAGATTTATTTACTTTTATCAGAAAGGCAGAATTGCAGAGAGAGGGAGAGACAGATCTTTCATACACTGGTTCACTCCCAAAATGATGTCAATGGCCAGAGTGGAGCCGACCCGAAGCCAGGAGCCTTTTTTGGTCTCCTAAGTGGGTGTGTGGCTCCAAAGGCTTCGGTCCATCCTCCATTGCTTTCCCAGGCTGCAAGCAGGGACCTGGATGGGAAGTGGAACAGCAGGGACTCAAACACTTAAATGGGGTGGTGCTCTTGGGTGGAGAATTAGTCAGTTAAGCCATTGTGCTTGCCCCATTAGTGTTAAAATATTTAGTAAAACTCAACTCCATCAGGTCCTGGGTATTCTTTGTTGGGAGATTTTTGTCACCGCTTCAATCTCCTTACTAAAGTCTGTTTTTTTATTTCTTCACAAGTAAGTCTTGATAGATTTGTGTATTTCTAGGAAAAAATTTCTTCTAGATTTTTTGTTCTTTCATAATCCTTTTTTTGGTATCAGTTATATTCATCCCTTTGTTACTTTAGTTTTCTCTTTTTAAGATATATTTATAAGATAATATCAGAGAGAGAGAGAGAATCTTTCAGCAAATGGCTGCAATGGGCAGGGCTGGGCCAGGCCGGAGTCAGGTGCATGGTTCCGCCTCTGGGTCCACCATGTGGACACAAAGGGTCCATATTCTGCTGCTTTCCT
The DNA here is from genome assembly GCF_030435755.1 of Ochotona princeps. Taxonomy (NCBI): domain Eukaryota; kingdom Metazoa; phylum Chordata; class Mammalia; order Lagomorpha; family Ochotonidae; genus Ochotona; species Ochotona princeps. The sequence goes on along the minus strand of NC_080837.1, from coordinate 34,910,946 downwards.
AGATGCATTAAAGGGAGCTGGATCAGAAGAGGAGCAGCTGGGACTCGAACCAATGCCCATATGGTACGCTGGGTGTTGCAGACGGTGACTTAACCTGCTGAAGCACAATGCCAGCCCCTCTTTTTATCTTACGCTTAAAAATAGTCATTTTTGTTGCTCTTTTAACAAATAAAGACTTGGTGTTTTTTTTATTTTTTGTGCTTCATTTGTTTCTGTACTAATGTTTATTTCCATCTCCCTTCTGCTAACTTTTGTTTTACTTCTTTTCCTGGTTCCTTGATATGCAAATTTAGGTTTCTGATTTTTGAGATCTTTCTTTGAAAATGTAGTCACTCCTCTAAACTGTTTTCTTACCATAACTTGCGTCCCATAGATTTTGTTGTGCTTGCATTCTCATTTGTCTCCAGGTACTTTCTAATTTCTCTTGCAGTTCTCTAGTCCCACTTAGACTCTAAATGCATTGATTTTTAAAGCTGTAGGGGATATAAAATGGTTTCATGTTTGGTTATGAGGGGAATGCTAATAGGGGAAAGAGTAGAATTTCCCACTAAACAAAATTCACATATTCAACTGAGCTAGAATGGGCAGCAAAAAAGAGCACTTTTGCAGCAGGAAGCACCCAGCTCAGTGCCCGATGAAGAGAGAGAACGAAGACACGTCTGCCAGTGTGGGGAGGGTAAGATAAAGTTAGTGAGAATTCAGTAGCTGAATGAGAAGAAACTTGTTAGAGAAAACCAGCACTTGGGGGCAGTGCTGTTCTTTACCCTCAGTCAAATGCTACCTAGAGTCATTTAACATTTCCTTTTAAAATTTTCTTGTTTGGTCCCCACCAGGCACAACACTATCACTGGGCGATGGCTGACGAGGTTCCAGGCCGTGTGGGATCCTAAACAAGAAGATTGCTTTATAGTTGGCAGCATGGCCCATCCACGACGGGTAGAAGTCTTTCACGAGACAGGAAAGAGTGTCCATTCTTTTTTTGGTGGGGAGTGCCTTGCCTCTGTGTGCTCAATCAACTCCATGCACCCGACTCGGTATATTTTGGCTGGAGGGAATTCCAGTGGGAAGATACATGTTTTCATGGACTAAGCAAGTTGCTGAGGTTTCTGGTTTAGGAAGACTAATTGGTTCACACTGGAACTAAGAAACCTAGTGGCTCACGTTACTTAATGTTTATACTTGGCAAAAGGATGTATTTAGGAAATTGCTATATTAGTAAGACCTGTGAACAGGGAACATCATAGGAGCTTTTCTACAGGACAATGAGGGTGTATGTGAAATTAATGACCCAAATGGAGTAGTTTTGGCATTGGAAGTCCTGCTGCTCATTCGGGACGAAATTATAAGCCTTTGAATCGTCATCATTAGAAGTTTCTGTGATTGATGATATAGCTGTCATTCTATAGTGATGTGGACTTGTGATTTATTTTATAATTCAGAACATTTATTTCTAGATTCATAGTCCTGAAAGGTCTAATTGAGTGGCTTTGAAACATTTAAAAAAATTTTTTTTTTAATCCATGAGACCTGCATGCCGCCACCTCGAACTGAACTCTTCCACTAATTAATTCCCAGAAACTCTGGCTTGCCAGGGCAGGGCTTCATCCATGCATGCAGAGCCGCTGTGAGGCCAGGCAGGCAGTCCCCACCCTGGCATAGGCTGTGTGCCACAATCCCTTTGTCCCAGTGTAAGAGGGTCCCCGACTGGTGATGTAACTCTCTCACGGTCATGGCTAGTGTTTAAAAAGCTAAAACAAACAAAAAAAATTAGTAAGGAACAAAAAGCATACGTATTTTGGAAGATTTAATTACATATGTATATATATTTGTAGGCATATGTGTTTATGTATATTCTGGTATAAAATATATTTTCTTTAAAAGATTTATTTACTCATTTGAAAGGCAGAGTTATAGAGAGGGAGAGATAAACACTGAGGTCTTCCGTCTGCTAGTTCACTTCCCAGATGGTTCAACAGCCAGAGCTAAGCCATTCTGAAACCAGCGGCCAGGAGCTTCTTCCAGCCCTCCCACATGAGTGTAGGGTCTATGACCTTGGCCCGTTCTCAGCTGCTTTCTCAGGTGTACTATCGGGAAGCCAGAATGGAAGTGGAATAGTTAGAACTTGAAACAGCTCCTATATGGGATGCTTGTGCCAGACATCGATTTTACCCATAGGTTTGGCTCCAAAATATATATTTTTAAATTGCTGTGGTAGAGTCATAGAGAAGTGAAACCTTCTGCCTTCCAGTGTCTGTCTTAGACGACCTATCTTGAAAATCTGCAGAGCAAATTCAGTAGCCTGTTAAGTTTAGACCTTCATTCCTGCTCATATTTGAGGGAAGTGTTACATCACTTTTGGCATTTCTTTATAAAAATGTTTTCTTTTTAAAAGCTGTGGTAAGTTCAGTTGTCTGTTTTGGGGAGGGCAGCTGCTATTAATTTAACTTCTATCCAGCGTTTTTTATTGTCTATTGCAAACTGCTACTGAAAGACTTGTAGGTAGCTTCAGCTAATCCAAGAAGGAATGTTCTCATAATTCTGTATGACAGAAATAAAGTGATACGTAATTTCCTTGAAGAGTACTTTTTTTCTAAATAATTAATCTTGAAGCATTTGAAGTCTGGTTTAAGAATTGGTTGTGTGGATGTTAGTAAGGAAGAGGATGGATGCTACAGTAGCGAAGTTGGTAAGTGAGAGGCAACATTAACTGATGACGTGACCAAGGAAAGTAAAGATCAGTGAGGCTGAGTTACATGTCAGCTGTTGGGGAAATGGTGAAGGCGGCTTTAGGCCCCCTGTCTTACAGCAGTTCCATGTCATGGGTTTGAGTGTGGCTGGTAGCAGGTGCACTTTTGTTTTTAAATAAAGTTGAAAGCTATTCTGAATTAGTTTCATTGTTTAAGCTATGAATACTTGGTGATAGCTCCTTGGCCTCTGCAATAAATGTTAGCGACTTCTTGATGTTTCTTTTTTCATTCTTTCTTTCTTTTTACTTTTTGCCATTAAGCTCCATATGGCTGTTCTCTCTAAATCTGGTTTTACTTAAAAGAGTTATATTTTTTTGAGGCAACGCAGGAAGGAAGGAGAATGAGCAGGAATTTGTTCCTTGCTGATAAGCTTTATGATGGAGTAATTGTCTAAATCTAGAAAGTACATTAAAGGACAATGGTTTCCCTTAGGACATTCTTAAACTGTAACCTGTATTGAAAGACAGCTCTCCTAGGGACTCCATTGAGGCTTTCACTAGGCTGTGTGTCACGACTGCACCCTGCCTTTGGGATAAGCCTCTTTTGGAAGTTTGGCCTGCCTGGCATCTCTGGAGTACAGGAGGTGACTTTGGCTTTGTGGTGTCCAGCCTTTCAATATATGACCTCAGGGAAGTAACAGCTAGCCCTCCTTTTGGGGAGTGCTACAGAGAGTTGGTCAGACTAGCAGAGAATGCAGATGGTTAGGGATTGCATCCCAGTCGCCCAAGTCCTGTGTGATTGCTCTGGCCTTGAGTTTCCTTTATCAGAGACAAAGCAAGAAGCTTAGGATCCTAGAGGAAAGAGGTAGGCCCTTCCTGCCAGCACACAGCACCGCTCTCTGAGCTGCGCACGACCCTCTTGGTTTTCCTCATCAGGAAAACGGGGCCCAGCGGAGCTGCAGGTTATTCCACATGTACAGCTTCTCAGTTTCTAATAGTATTACTGGGGAGGGGGAGGCAGGAAGGAGAATCCACAGATAGAAGCAAAATGGTTATTTTCTGTGATCCCTGTTAGGAATAGTCAGCTGTATAGACTGCACAGATACCCTTTTATCCCTGTGTTGGTATTTTTAAACGGGAAAAAAACGAGGCAGATATAAATTTTAAAAAAGAGTCCACTCTTCCATGATATGTAAATATTTATTTAAGTTTAAAAATAATCTTCATGGCACCAGTGATTTTATGCTAACTACATACTGCATATGTAGAAAAAAAAGTACATTGTTTTGAAGGAAAATGTAACTCAAAGTTTTTGGCACATGGAAGGTTAACAACTACATTTTTTAATGGAACTAAGAAATTCACATTTTCAGGTAGTTTAACCCTTTACTGCTTAAAGATGCAGTACACTATTTAGTAAGAGTTTATTCTGAAAGACGAAGTGTGAAAACCATTGCTGTTTCTACAATGAGATAAAACTAATTTTTCAGAGAGAACAAGAAACATAGTAGAACATAGTGAAGCCATTAAAAACTTGAACAATTTTTAATGATGGGGAGGTACGAACAAAGAAGGTTTTGTTATTTAAGCACTATTTGAAAGCAAATTGAAGGAAACTTTTCTGTCTGTATTTTCTGGGATTACATCCTGGAAGGAAATCTGAAAGCTTCTGTTCAGAGAGCAACACTGAGCTGTTGGGAATGGTACGGACAACTGTACTGTTGGAACTCTAGACACAAGTAACACACCAGGAAATGGGACGTCACGTCTCTCCCTGTGGTGAATATGAAAGGTCGGCGTCGAGGCTGTCGCTCACTGCATAGAAACACCGTATTCTACAGACTGAGGTAGGAGCACTACACTAAAAGGTAATCTGCTATGTTGCATAAGACAAGTAAGTGTCCAGGTTAACACCAGCCCCCTGGCTCCTGACAGCCTTCTCTGCTCTGGGTCTGTTTTTTACCTTAGTCCTGTGTGCAATCAAGCCTTAGCTATGTCGATGACAAGTGGCAGTGGCTAGTTGATTTTGAGTGATCCCTCATCTTGACCAGGATCTCTCTCGGTTTGTTCTGTCACTTGTCAGTAGATGTTTGTAATTCTGCCCAATTTTTGCTGGTATGGAAATGATCAGACTCTTGCCTTCTTCCATTTGGTCTCGTGTTGGCATTCCGGTGCTTGGTCTTGCTCCTCTTGGCATCACACAGCTCTTTGCTGGTTGATTGGTTGGTTGAGCACCCTTTAAACAAGCAACTCCAGTGGCTCCTCTGAGGAGTGGTCCTAGAGCTTTCCCACGGGCCAGGAAGTTGAGCTGACCCTCTTCTGCCTTACCGGCAAGGACCAGTTTCATTATTTAGTTATGGTCTTCAGGCCAGTCTCAGCTCATTTTCTGATTAGGTAAAGTTTATTGGAACACAGCCATGATCCTTCATTTATGTATCGTCTACGGCCGGTTTTGTGCTATGATGGCAGAGTTGAGTAGTTGTGACAGAGGATGGTCAGCAAAACCAAAGTAAGGAAGTAGTTACTCTGGTACTTCTACAGAGTTGGCTGACCTCTGGTCCAGATGAAAGGGCTTCTTTAAAACGTTGCAAATCCTCCCTCTCTCCCTGACTATTCCACGGGTACTGTGTATTCCACATAGACTGGCTCTGCTGTCTCAGGAGACAAAATCGACAAGACACTCGTGCTGTTCTGCCCTCTGGGGTGTCAGCAGCTGCTCCACTCCTGTGTGGATCTTGGGAATGTGCCCCTGACCATCCTGCAGTGAATCCTCAGGCCCCAGATGACTTAAGGAATCGCTCCCTGAGAGGGAAACAGGGCTGGGAGCTCCCACTCAGCACCCCACGCCCCGGCTTCTGTCTGCTGCCAGGCCACTCAGCAGGGATGACCTAGGGGTAGCATCCCTACAAGTATGGGTCGGTCTCAGCCACGCTGTCTTCTGTTGCCATTTCTCAGACATCCTGGTTAAGGAGAGTCTGTCCCTGGTCACTTCCAAGGCTGCTAGTTGATCAGAGAATCCAATTTTCTGGAGCTTTTCACTCTTAGGATTGGTTTCTTTCTTGCATTGTTTAGTTCAACAGGCTCTATTTTCTTAACCCATAAAGTAAGAACAAAATATGAATTGATAAGAAAATAATATTTTGTTAAAATATAAATTGAAAGTCTTTTTTGCAAGAGAAAGGGGCGCTGTTTACAAAATAAGCACTGCTCTGTGAGTCTGCAGTCAGGTGACAGCCCTGCTTCCTGCTAGCTTCACTGTGTCCAACAGCCTAGTCGCTGGCACCACTGAATCCGTCCAACACCCCTGGAGCACTATAAAAGTCTTGAGGTTCTTCAGAAAAGAAAAATCACAGAAGTGTAAGTTTATTATAAAAAACACATTGTGATGACCACTAAGCTCTAGTCTAAGGAGACAGACTGACCCACCCCTGTTGCTGCTGCTGGAGCGGTGGTGCCTGCAGGTGCCCACTCTGCTCAGATTTGAAAAAAGGACAAGAAAATCCAACTCAGACCATCACAAGAAGCAATTTTTCATTTAATCATTCTACACGGACAGATGCAGACTGTTGGCATAGTTCAGCCATCCCAGTGTCCAGGCCCCCTGGCCGGCTCTGCTGAGGCTGCAGCGCCGGGTGTCCCAGGACCAGGCTCTCTAGTGTCCAGCTTGAGTCCCACCTGCAAGGTGACACTTCTGTGATCACCAGTAATAGCAAAATAATTTATTTTATTTGATACTTTCAAAATAATACACATCTATGAAAAAACAAAAATTAAAAATCAGTTATTCTGGCAAATCGAAGGATGAGAACCAGAACTGCTGAGCCTTTCTTGAAAGACACTCTGCAGAAACTGAGTTTCCCCGGTCGGTTTGACAGTGTGTGAGCCTATCCCTTTGCTCTTCTGGGCAGTAACCCTCCTGGGCTGCAGTGGACTCTGAGTCATGAGAGGAGGACTTGGTGTGTGTGCCGATGGTTCCGCGATGGGTCCCATTGCTGGGAATGGGTAGCCGGGCTGTTGGGTCCACCTGGCTAGTTTTTGGGAGGAGTCATGCCTTCTCAGGTGTCAATGAGCAGACTCACCACAGAGCGGATTTTGCAGGCAAACCATCGCCTGAGGGGACAAAAGTATTGATAGTGGAATTGTTCAAACTCGGGAGTCTGGCGGATATCACGGAAAAAGGCAATGTCAAGGTCAGACTCGGTAAGGATGATCAGGAGGAGGAGCAAAACAAAGAGGAGTCCCATGGTCACAAGGAGCAAACGGAGGACACTTAAAACAAACTTATTCACCTGTTCCTCTTCCGGCCCGCCGTGCCCCTGGCACAGGGCCCTCAGCTCTCTGAGGGACTCCACCTCTGTGGCGCTTGGTGTGCTGGCCTCGGACTCCTTCTCCTCCTCGATGCTGCAGGTGGCTCCGTTGATCTGCCGGGAGAGCAGCAGCAGCTCCAGGCTGTGTTCGGCCACGGGGGTGGGCAGCACACTGTCCGCAGGGCTGTAGGCCTCGTCTGCGATCACGGCTACCCGCTCGTTGCTGTCTGCCCGGCTGCTTCTCACGTGAGGCAGGAAGGTGTCCCCGTGGGAAGAGGAACGCACTGGCGTGGAGTGGGCACTGTCCCGTAGGGACTCAAGGCCTGGAGAAGCAAAAGGACCGTGAGTGGGCTTCTTGGGTCCCAGTACACCCTGCGCTGTCTAGGAGCTCCCAGGCTGTTTAGTTGGGTATCCCCTTTGCGTACCCCCACTGCCCCTAGCAGCAGGGGCCACTGTGTTCTGTTTAGATGCATCACGAATAGGACTGGAGGAGCAGCAGCAAACAGAGTGAGTGATTTAGAGTGGTTTTGTTTTTGCCTGTGGTTCTGGCCTCACCTGTAAAAATTCTACCTTTTCTGCCAGTGATGTCCTGGGCCTGGTTTTAACCCCAGTTTTAAAAAAGGATCTGAGTTGCACACTGACCCTGATCCTGATCCAGGGTCCTGATGTACTGGAGGAGCTTGAGAGGCAGGGATGGGGGAAAGGACTCATGCTGGCCTGATTGGGCTTCGCCATGTAGTGACGGGGTCTTCAGCTTAGGTGTTTGGCCCTCTGGCTTGCAGCTGCTTTCAGTCTCTTCGACCTCCCGCTTCGCGCTGTCCTGACCATGTGGGATGCTGGAGAGCTGCCTGCTCCTCCAAAGTGCTTCCCACTGCCCCAGAGGACAGTTCCTAGCCACCCGACTGCCCTGCAGAAAGGGCAGGTTCAGGAACAGGCTGAGAGTATCCAGGTCAGTCTTGTTCTGGAGGTGGGGAGACAGACTCTCTTACGTTGGTGAGGGCCCCCAAAATGACTCCTCTCTTTTCTTAGATGGAATGTTTCTCTCCCTGGCAGAGAAAAATAGGAAGGGTTCTGCCCTCAAATAGCTGCCTTGTAGGCCCCAAGTGCCGCTCACATCGCAGAGCTCCCAAGGTAATGCCTGCTTGTTTCAGGTTCAGCATTTAGCCTGTGTGGCTCTCCCAGCCTGTGCAGCTGTGACGAGAAAAGCCAGTCTGATTCTGCCCTGCAGTAGACCCTGGCAGTCCTGAACTCAGTTCTCGGCTCGGTAAAGGTTCTTACTGGGGCTGATCGGGGAGTCCAGTTCAGAGCTAGCTCCTGAAGCGCAAAGGTCTTTTAAAATAGTGTCAGTAATCTCTCACAGTTAGATTCACCTTCCTCTGCTCCCTTGGAGCCTGGCCATCTGTACCCAGATGGTACAGATGCCTGCCTGCCTGCCTGGCAGAGCTGCCCTAGCACAGGCCCAGTGAAGGCTCCGCCAGGGGGGTGGACCCTGGAATCAGCACTGGATGGGAGCTAGGGCCCTGGCAGGTCCCTAGTCCACTGGAACTGCCTATCCCTGTCCTTTGTTTTTTTTTAAAGCCCTACTTACTTGAAAGTCAGAATTATGGGGGGTTGAGATCATCCCACCATTGGTGGACTCCCCAGATGGCTGTAATGGACAAGCCGGGAGCCTCATCTGGACCTCCATGTGGGTGCAGGGGCCCAAGCATCGGGTCATGTGCTGCTGCTTTGCAAGGTACATTAGTAGGAGCTGCACTGGAAGTAGAGCAGCCAGGGCTTGAACTGGCACCTGTAGGGGATACTGGCATGGTATACAGCAGCTTAATCCTCACTACCACAATGCTGGCTTCATGCTTAAACCTTAAAGTTGTGAGTTTCTAACTTTAAAGGATTTTATCTTTCAGTAACTCTGTATAGTGGTGAGTGACAGGTTGCAGAACTTACCAAATCACATGGCTGGTTATTAATAGCAAAGGCAGGGAAGGGCAGAATCCCCACCTCTCTGGCATAAATTCTAGGGGATGGAACAGAATTGGCCTAGAGGCACTAATCAGCCTACACTTGCCTTAGAAGTAGGTCTAATTGCTCAAGAAACTGTTATGAAATCACCTCAAAGAGACGCTGTTCCCTGTCCTTGTCCCCTGAGCTCTTGCTAGTCTTGTGCCTGTTGCCAAATGTGCCTGTTGGCATATGCAGCAGTAGGAATGTGTGCCTTGGCCTGTGTCACTGCCAAAACAGAAACCTTCAAGCAGGGGCCCTGGCTCATTGCTGTCCTGGCTCCTCCCCCAGCACTTCTCTGCCCCACTGTGCGGATACTTGATCCCTTCAGAGGCCTGGCCCCTCAGGGACAGCTCTGATGGCCAAGGCTTCCAAAACAGGACCAGGTCAGGTGGCAGGAGCCACTTCCGTGCAAGCTTAGCGTGCTCTTTCAAAGTGCTGTGTTTTCTGGGGCTGGAGAGTGGCAGCGCTGTGACACCAGAGGGTCACACACCACCTGCCTGCAGTTGTAAGCTGTGCTAGTGCTCTCAGCAAAGCCGGTAGAATGCCAGGCAGGTAGAAGCACTCAGTAACTGTTAGCCTTCTCCCACAACAGAAAATATCACCTGAAGGTTGTCATCTGTGTCAGGTTAGTCCTACACAAGAGAGCCAATCACCACTGCCAGAGATACTGCCACCCCCTCTGCCTCTCTGTCAGACCTGTTAGGGAAGGGTGGCCTGGGTGCTGTGGGAAGGACAGGGTGAAGGATGGGGTTACACAGCACAGTGAACCACAAGTCTCTTTTACCTTGGGGATGCTCCGGCTGACTCCTTTGCCCCCAGGCGGCTCCTGGGGGGCTGCGGGCCACAGGGGTCAGGATCCTACCCTGGAGCTGGGGCCCCATGTGCAGGATCCGCACGCTCAGGGGCCTACGGCAGTGGTTGGTCAAGCGGAGCTGAACGCGGACTCTGGTGTGAATCTTAATCAGAGTCTTCCCCATGGTGGCCCAGGAAGCCCCAGGCCACCTTCGGTGGAAGCCGGCCACGCAGGGGAGATGCAGAAGACGGGGACTGAGCTCAGATGCCCGCGCTAGAGAGGAAAGGTCAGCTCCCCAGGCCTCAGATGAGGCTGAGCTGCAAGGAGGGCGTGCCCAGAAAAGGCCCACGTTATCAGGGCCTGCATTCCATTAGAGGCACGCTGAGCCATAAAAAGTCATGCTGCCCCAGCCAGGGGCCCGTAAAGGGCTGCAAGCTCTCACAGGGTGTGTAGACCTTAGGGTGAACCTGTGGGCTGCACTCTCGATGTGGATGGGAAGAAAGGACAGCAGCATAATGGCCTTGCTCTCCATGGCCTAAGTGGAGAAACCAGTCCACTCTCGAGGCATCAGCCAGGGAGGGCCACACACGGTCCTCTTAGTTCAGCCTGGGCCCACCTGATGCCGGCCAGGTCACGTCACTTGGAGGTGGCACCCAGGGACTGGGGCAGGGTTGGGGGAATAACTAGGCCTTGGTTCCATTCTGCAAAGTGCAGCAGCTGCCCTGAGAGCACAGGCAGAGCTCCTGTTAGCACCTCATCTCTGCCATCCTGCCCAGGCGCTGTGCTGTGGTTCCTTAAATGGGTGTCGCTTCAAACATTAGCTTCCTCGCAGCGCAGGTGGAAGGCACCCCGACTCTGCACTGGAGCAGCTAGGATACACACATGAGGTAACCTGTCAGAACTCTCCACCCCTGGGCTGGCCCTAGTTAGACACTATGCTCAGGAGACATGGGGTCTCTGTCCTGGCATCTCTAACATGAGCCCATGGCACACAATGGCCTTTCAGGCCTGAGCCATTCTTGGTATTTACTAACAAGGAGCACTTCCGTCCTGTCACCCCAGGAGAGGGCCAGGTTTGGAGTGCCCTTGCTGCTGTCTCCTGTCATTTGAGGTCTGAGGTCTTTCATGAACGTCAACTTTGGGAATGTAAGCTCTCCAGCCCCACAGACAGCCTCTGGCAGTGGCCCATCAGTTTCAGCTACTATACAATGAAGATCCACAGACTTTTCTTCTTCCCATCTGTCTCCCCCCAAAGGGCAGGATGGGGGGGTGAGGAGTACACTGGATTTCCTTACCCTTGACTGAAGTGAGGCTGAGTGCCCCAGGACTGCTTCCTACCCCTGAAGTTGTCATCACTTGGTTAGCGGTCTTGGCTGTGCTGACCGTGTGCTAAGATCAGTTAGGTCAGGAAAACAAGTGAAGCTCCTGATAGAAGGCCATGTCAGCACTGCCTAGAGCCCAGGTAGGCCAATGCACAGATCCCAGGGCTCACCCAACATCTTGTTCTCCAGGCCCACATCCCAGGACACAGCAGGTGTGAGCTGGCTACCTGTCTCTGCACCCCTCGTCCCACCCTGAGGCCCAGCCATCCTCTCCACCTTGGGCTCACCTTCCATGATGGAGATGTGGACAGCCCTTCTGCGGGTCCTGGGGACGCTGCTCAGCCTTGGGCCGTGCGTGATGGAGGGACAGCTGCGGCTGGGAACCATCCCCGCTCTGAGGGCGAAGAACAATGTGAACGGTATACCGATGAATGTGGTAGGCACTTGCAGTTGAGTCCTGCCTACCAGAATTATCTACCTTTTTAAAAGAAGTCTTTACTTCCTTCTGTTTGTCTTTGCATCCCAAACAATTCCATTTAAGCATCAGTCTCATTGAAACTTTCTCCTTAGTGTGGTCCCAGAGGGCACAGCTGCCCAGGGAGGACTTGTGGTTGTACAGTGCCCCTGCATCCTGGGACTGACAGTCACATCCTTGCCCTCCTGGCCAGTCATATTCTTTGTAGGTCTTTGCAGGTTCTACAGGATAGGCTGCTGGAAATGCTTGAAGTGTGGCTCCTGAAGTGATTTTAGACGGCTTGGCAGGGTAGGGAGTCTGTCCCTGACTTCCTGTAATGGGTTAATTCCAGAACCAAATACTCTGCTTGGGTGCATCTTGCAGGGTCTGTGTCCGGGTCAAGACTTGCGAAGCCAAAGAGAATGCCTACGTAGGGTGGCTCCTGGGGCTGCTGTGCTGTCTGTAAGTAGTAACCTGCCCTTCCTCATTCTCTCAGCGCTCTCTTCCCCGCACCTCCCCAATCTAGCTGAGAAAGGTTTCCTCCCCCAGTCCTGCACTTCTGACCCTGTAGCAGCCACGATGTTGAGGAGCTACACGACACTCAAAATTCTGCATCTTTCCAGGTTCTGAGATCCAAGATGGGGGTGGTTTTGGGAAAAGCCCCTGGCAGCCTACCTGTGTATTTCTGGTGGTTCCCGCTTGATCTTGGCACTCGACTCCATAACCTCCTTTGCAACGCGCCCACTGGAAGTAGTGTAATAAAAACAGGTGGCAAGCAGTGAGCCAGGGCATCTGTCCGAGACGCGGGCCTCTTTGGCCTTCCTGCTGCAGTGGTCAGTGGAAAGGGCTCGCTTGCTAGGAGAGTGCTAGAATGTCACGACAGCCTGGCCTGGAGGGCTCGCCCTCCCTGGGTTCCTTGAGATCTTTTTTCATGGAGGATTGAGTCCTCACTGCCCAGCCTGGCCCTGTTCCATCTCTCACTGCCCAGCCTGGCCCTGTTCCATCTCTCACTGCCCAGCCTGGCCCTGTTCCATCTCTCACTGCCCAGCCTGGCCCTGTTCCATCTCTCACTGCCCAGCCTGGCCCTGTTCCATCTCTCACTGCCCAGCCTGGCCCTGTTCCATCTCTCACTGCCCAGCCTGGCCCTGTTCCATCTCTCACTGCCCAGCCTGGCCCTGTTCCATCTCTCACTGCCCAGCCTGGCCCTGTTCCATCTCTCACTGCCCAGCCTGGCCCTGTTCCATCTCTCACTGCCCAGCCTGGCCCTGTTCCATCTCTCACTGCCCAGCCTGGCCCTGTTCCATCTCTCACACTTCTCTCCTTCCACCTTTGGACAGTGACATGAAGGAAAATCACTGACAGCTTTCATTTAGCTGCTCTTGGGAGGAGGAGATATGCCTCTAAGACACAAAAAACAACTGCAGGGAAGGACAGACAGGGTTAGTCCACAGGTGAATTGGGCAGAAACCTCATGTTTTTCTCCAAGTTCCCCTTGGTTTTCAAGGGTAAGAACCATTGAGGGCCTGTCCTGCAGAGAAGGCTTTGCCAGTGGATCTAGAATGTTACTCACGGCAGTCACTGACCTGTACCGGAACCGGCTCCCCTTGAAGAACAGGTTGCTGCTCGACACTGTGCGGACTTGGCTTGACTTCTCCAGCCTGCAGCAAAGCGGAGCAACAGAGGGTCTGAGACGGCCTCCTCCAGGCCAGGGCAGCTCCCCTCAGGACCACCGGGGGACCCACTCAGGAAAAAGCCTGACAGTCTTGCACTTGTCTCCGACTCCCATGAGGGACCCCAGGACTGTGCTAACAGCCAGCCACCCTCAGTGGAAAGCCACTTAATGCCAGGAGAAGGGACGCTCCCCAGGGATGTGTCACGGGGGTTGGTGTTCACCCGCAGTCGTGAGGGCAAAATGCTGGGGTGCTCGCAGAGTGCCACCTGTCCCCTGTCAGCTGTGAGACCTCAGGAGCATTTCTCTCTCAGCCTCAGTATTGTTAATTATCAAAGGATGGAGCTGGGACTGCTTGACCTCTGGTTCCAGTCTTAGTATTTGAGGATTATGGCTATGAGGAATTGTGGGTGCAGGAGAAGGTAGGGATTGGGGACCCCTCTTCCTATTCAATCTCCCTGTTGGGAGGATCAGTCCTAAAGAGCATTACAGTTAAGGCTCTGACAAGTCCTGCAGGGTGGAGAGCAGCTTAGCTTCAACAAACTGCCATCACTACACTTGGAGCTACCTCCCTTGCCCAGCCTACCCTAAGGGCTGCACACAGCTGATGTGGAGACTCTGGGAGGTCCTGGGCCTCATAAACCTCCCTTCTAGGGGCTCTCCTGATCTCAGTAGCTCTTCCTTAGCCAAGGAAGCTTAGGCAGAACTGCCCAGAAAGATCTGAGGGCCAGTGACAGCAGCTCCAAAGAAACTACGGCACAGATGGCAAGGAAGCACCCCACTACCCCCTGGGCTGGTAGGCAGTGAGTACCCAACTCAGCTGCAGGGAGAAAGCACCCAGCTGACTGACCTCCCTTCAAGGCGCTGACCTAAGGTGGGCCTAGGGGGCCAGGGCCAGTGAGAAGCTCTTCACAGTGACAGCATTAAGAGCCCGGGGAAGCCCCGAGAACCTCGGCTCCAGCGGGCACTGGGCAGCGCTGGGACTCTGTGGAAAGTGAATTCCATGACACAGATTTACCAAAACCAAACAAGGGCCTTAAGAAATGCCACTGGAGGAGCCAAGGAGACTGCTTCTGGCTGTCTCCTTTGGCAGAGTGTGTGTGAGGGAGCAACTGACGGAGAGAGAACGAGAGCCTGCTGCCACGCGTGCCAGGCCCGGGCAGCTCGGCATGGGGCAGGCCTCTGCTGGGGTGTAGTGATAGGTGGTAGCAAATGAAGAGTTTTTCCCTGGATGGGGGGTCAAGGAGCTCAGGCCAGCTCTCTTGAGTGTTCTTCAGAACCAAGTCAGAGAGCTTAACCAAGAGGTAACCTCTGTCACTGTGGCTCCAGTACCCTGGAAGGGACCAGTCCTGCAGCTGGCATCCCATACCAGAGGCCAGGGAGCAGCAGTCTGCCCCCAGGTTGGTGGTGTGGAGTTTGATCTCCTGGGTGGTGCAGCTGAGGGATGCAGGGAGTGGCCTGTTGGGCTTCCCTGCTAGAGATGACATACTCTGTCTTAACATGCATCTTATTAAAGTATACAGCATTACCTTCTATTTAAAAAAAAAGACCAAAGATTTCACCTGGCATCAGCCTCGTTTCTTGATGGGCCATTTCTTTGCCTCCTTTGTGGTGCTTTTCTCGCCGTTTTGTTTTTTTAAAGGGAACAGAAACCCAACGTTGCCTAGCCATTCAAATCCTTTGGTTAGCAAAGTTCTGGGCTCTGCTCAAACCTGGTCCCTCCCCTGCTTCCAGCCATTCTATCCCAGGCTCCTGGGCCCACGGGCTGTCACTGGTGACACCTGGCAGTGACACACCTGGAAGGGTTGGTACTAACTCGGCCTACCCCTGCATCAACTCACCAGGAAGCTGACCCAGTAGGGCTGTGGCTGCTGTGTTCCGGCCTCCCAGAGACCTGAACAGCCTCACTGGGACGCTGGACTCCTGTTGGGCATGCATTGGCTTTTCCTGGCCAACCCCTGCCCTCAAAGGCCCAGACGTTCTCTGCAGCTGAAACTCGCCCTCAGACCTTGGCTGGGGACATCCAGTGGTGCAGCGTGTGCCTGGCAGGAGCCTGGGGTTTTGCTGAAAGTCTCACTTGGTCATTTCGTCTCCTTTCTTAGTCTGCCCGCCCGCCCTTATTCCCTCTAAAAATAGTTTGTTACTGATTCCTTGCTTAAAGATAGCCCCTGTCTTGAGTTGTCCACTTACTTGTAGAAGGCTTGGTTCTCAATCCCACATTTCCAGAGGTGCTTGCAGGCTTCTGGAGTTGGTGCAAAATAGGTGAGAATGATTTTCTTCTCCTGAAAAAGAAAAAAAAAAAAAATCTAACATGGAAACGGCTGAGGGGGTCGGTGATGTGAAGGGTGAAGCAGTCTAGGTCCGAGACGCCTGGGCTGTGGAGGCCCCAGCGGCCAGCTGGTTGGACAGTTAGCCGGCCGGACCCACTGGGATGCAACTGTTTGGCCATCATCTCACACCTGGCAAGCCCAGCCGAGTGCGCCTCAGCCAGCTCAGGTTGAACCAGGAGAGATAAAGTGGGGTGTGGAATTTCCATGTGTGGAAAAAGAATCTAGGGGTTGGGATCTCTTGGTGGGAACCCCTGGGTACCATCAGCCTCCCACTCCCCCTGTACCTCACCTCCAGGTCTTGACCTTGGTCTTGGCTGAGCATGCAGGTGGCTTGGATCTACCTGGACCCCTTAGCCAGGCTTGCACCCCACTCCCCTTGTCCCTGAAGAGAAGGACGCCAGCACTCACCTCTTTCTGACTTACGTATAAATAGAAAGTTTTCCCTTCAAATTTCAGCTTGGTCACCTCATTCCTAGGAGTACAAACAGAGTGCCTGTCACCTCCTTGTGTGCTGCCTGTTTGCAGCCCTGCTGCAGCTGGAAGGGGCTCCAGGCGCTGCACAGGCATAGCCAAAATTAGAACTGAAACACGAGAGCAGTGCAGTGGCCTTAGAGAAGGGCTGTCGGGACAGTTGAGGCCACACTTTTCTGGGCAATCACAGTGAAATCAAGGGGTCAAGGATTTTGGGCTCATCAACTGTGGCTGCAAAGGGGAAACACGAAAAAGGGGTTGTCGGGGGTCAGGTTAGGATTTGGCTCACAACACAGGTGCGTTATCTGGGCTGTCAAACACGCAAGGCCACAAACAGCTGACGAGGCCAAAGTTCACAGTACAACAGGTAAGGGGATAAGGCAACAGGTGCGGAGGGAGCGATGTTTCAGGTGGCTGTGCCGCCAGAAGGAAAACGCAGTCTCCAGGCGGGACAGGGCCATGTACCAAATTACATGGAACAGCCATGCAGTGTACTGACAGGAAAGGGGCTTAGGGGTAATTGTAGAAAAATGCTTGAAGCCACCCCAGTGAATGGCTGCAGTAAAGAGGCAAATAGGATTGTGGGGCTGTCGCCCGCGGGACAGACACAAATCAGAAGTGACATGGTTACTATGCATGGCATGGCCTGGACCTCACCTCCGTGTGCTACCCTCAGCCCAGGAGATATTTTTAAAACACGGGGAAAGGAGCAGGTCTCAGGTGGATGCCCCCGAGGGCCAGAGGAGCAGCCTTGGCCCAGGTCATTCGGGCCCCTTCTTTGCCCGACCAAGCTGCCCGCTCAGCCTCCCTGCGTGCCCTGTTTCTCTGCTGCCACACACCTGCCTCCCCTTGGTTTCTCTGTGACTTCTGGGGAGATTTCCTCAGTGTCCTTGGAAGGAGCAAAAAGGCAGTACAGAGCCAGGTGCCCGGTTTGCCACAAGCCAATTGAGGGAACAGGAAAGCTACTTGTTCTCTGTGCTACTGCACAACTTCTCACCCGCAACCCAGCGCAAAACAGCCACACAGCATTCCCTCCATCTCCTTCCTCCAGCCAGTCCTCCATCTCTTATACACACGAAGAATACAGTAAATATTAACTGGTTGGTGCACAGACAAGCACACAGGTCATTGGGGGTTGGCTGCAACAAGCTGGGTTTCCCCCTGTTGTTGGGACTTGGTAAAGAGACTTCCTGAAGTAGCGGTAGATGGGGAAAGCTTTAGAAAGAAGCAGATGTGGGAGAACGGGATGGGCAGGGTAGGAAGGCATCCTGGCTTCTGGAAGGGTAAGGACAACTGAGGGGTGGCAGGTGTTTCTAAGAGCTACATCTGCCCTAAAGGGAACCTCAGGACACATGCAGCTGGTCCAAATGTGGCCCAAATTGGCCAGATGTGTCCATGTGGCAGATGTTCCACCTGTGGCTGGGTCCTGCTCATGGACTTTTCTGAACAGTATTCTGTTGGACTGGAAACCCCAAACCCTCACATCTCCCCCAAGGAGAGCCCAGTGAAGGGTCACTTAGGAAGGGGCATGCTAGGCTAACGTGGCTCCTGTTGCAGAGGTCACCCAGGGCCATCACCATGTGGCCACTGTTTACAAGGGCCCTGTGGGCTGGAGGGGCCACCGGCTTAGTCAGGGAGCTGTGGGGCGCAGAAGGGGAGGTGCCTTGTAGCACCCCCAGAAGCTGCTCAGTACTCAGATTCTCCATGGGGTTTCTGGAGAAGGCAAAGGAACCATGAGAGGAGGCATCTCCCGGACCCTCTGCTGAGCCCTGCTGGACAGAGAAGCCACACAGGCAAGCCCGTGGGGGGAGCCGGCCGGCGGTGGCGAGGGCTTGCAGGGTGTTCTGAAGAGGCTGCCATGCTTGCATGGGCCAGCCAGCAGCAGGGTCTCCAGGCTACCCAGGGTCTGTGCCCGCAGCCATTCCAGAGGCCAGGAGCGCAGCGGTTGGGAGTTGCCGTGGCCGAGGTGGGGGGTGGGGGAAAGGAGAGTGGGGAGACACCCGCTGGGACACAGGACGTTATGGCCCCTGCAGACAGAGCAACCCGGGTGCTCTCAGAAATGAAAGGCCCACGGTGGGGGCAGGTATGAGGGCATTTTGCCAGGGTGACAAGGTGACACACTGCCCCCAGGAGGGCAGAAACACAGCATTTCCCGACATGTCCTGCAGCACAGAAAGACTTGGCGCCAGGGACTCCGACCTCACAGGAACTTTGCTTCTCTATCATTGGCCTCATCCTCCCCAGAAACCAAACCTCCACACCTTGTGTCTCTCTGGAGGCAGCTGGCCCTCCGAGATAGCTCCTGGAGGGGCAGGATCCCTGGGGTGCAAGCCACCTCCCACATCAGTCACCACTGTCCATAGAAAACTGTGGTGGGCTTGCTCTGGTCCCAACTGTCCAGTCACAGCCAAAGGGCATGGGAGCCGCAGCCCTCCCCAAGGACTCTGAGCTAGCCTGATGTGGAAGACACTCACCATTTGATGAAGTGGACCCTCTTGTTTCCTTGGAGAACCACAAACCCAAAGGGCGTGAAGGCCAGAAACGCGGCATTTCCCGACACGTCCTGCAATACAGAAAGACTTCTCATGGGGTGACGCGGGCACAGAGAGAAAGGGTGAGTGGTTCAAAGGCAAGGCGGGCTTCCCCTGGGGCACACGGACAAGGCCATGGCCTAGGCCCAGCCCTGCCACTGGCCAGCTGTGTGACCGCAGGCAAGGGCCTCTCTGAGCCTCCGTCCTGTGGATCTGCGTGCTGTGACGGCATCAACCTCAGCAGGCCCTTGTGACCAGCCCTGGATGGTGCCCCTAGAGGATGGGAGTTCCCGGATGGCTGGTGGGACTGCAACTGTGAGGTGGCACGGAGAAGCAGTTTGCAGGTTCCTCAAGTGGATAAATATGGTGAGGAGGTCTGCAGTTCCACTCCTAGGTTTGTACTCCAGACAACAAGTATGTCAGCACAGAAAGGAGGGTGCCCATGCTGACGGCAGCACCGTTTGCAGTAACAACAGAAACCAGCCAGCCCAGCACCACTGACAGATGAATGAGTGAACATGCGGTATATTGTGGCATAACGGAGTATTCTTTTGTAAAAGGAAGGAAAGACTGACTCATGCCACAACGTAGATGAATCTTAAAAACAGACTGCTGCAGGTATGAAGTCAGTTAAGAAGGTCCTGTGGTTCTGTGGGCCTGGTGCGGTAGCTTAGTGAGTAAAGTCCTCGCCTTGCACACCTGGGATCCCATATGGGCGCCGGTTCTAATTCTAGCGGCCCTGCTTCCCATCCAACTCCCTGCTTGTGGCCTGAAAAGACAGTCGAGGATGGCCAAAGGCCTTGGGACCCTGCACCCATGTGGGAGACCTGGAAGAAGCTCTGGGCTCCTGGCTTCAGATTGGCTTAGCTCCAGCCGTTGAGGTCATTTGGGGAGTGAATCATCAGACAGACCTTCCTCTCCTATCTTACTTCCCAATAAAAATTAAAAAAAAAAAATTTTTTTTTAAAGAAGGTCCTGTGGTTCTGGTGGCCTTGGTTACCAGGGAGGGGGCAACCCAGCAGGCAGGAGCACCCTTCTTCCTCCCCCAACCCCTGCCTTTTAAAAAAGATTTATTTTATTTTGGGCTCGGTGCAGTGTCTTAGAGGCTAACTCCTCACCTTGCATGTGCCAGGATCCCATATGGGCGCCGGTTCTAATCCCAGCAGCTCCACTTCCCATCCAGCTCCCTGCTTGTGGCCTGGGAAAGCAGTCGAGGACGGCACAGAGCCTTGGGACCTGCACCCGCATGGGAGACCTGGAAGCAGCTCCAGCTGGCTGTTGCAGCCACTTGGGGAGTGAACTAGCAGGCAGAAGATCTTTCCGTCTCTCCTTCTTTCTGTAATTTCTTTCCAATTGGAAAGGCAGTTACAGAAGGAAGGTGCATGTGGGAGAGACAGCTTCCATCTGCTGGCTCGCTCTCCACATGGCCACAGTGGCTGGATCTGAGATGATCTTAACCCAGGAACCAGGACTGTCTTCCTGGTCTTCCGTGTGGGTGCAGGGGTCCATGGATCTGAGCCATTCTCTGCTGCCCTCCCAGGTCACAAGCAGGGTCTGCATCAGAAGCGGAGCAGCCTGGACGTGAACTAGCACCCATATGGGATGCTGGTGTTGCAGGCAGAGCCCTGGCATACTTTGCTATGGCACCAACCCTCCTTGTTCTGTTTTTCTACCCCTCCTCCTCTCCCTCGTAAACAAACAAGAAAAAGACCCCTAGAACCACAAAACATAAAAACTGACTCTTGGAGTAAGAGTTATAAACACGAGCTTCTGGGCCTATGGAATTGACTGTGCAGTGTGCAAACCTTTCTGATCAGGGCACTGTCACTGCGCTTTCCTCAGCGTCTGTAGTGATCCCGACTCTTGGCTGCAGGCACAAAGTCACTCACCATGGGCACAGCAAAGGCTATTTAAAAATAACCTGAGTGGAGATGCTGCCAAGCCCTGCGGCTGGCTGGCTCCTGCTCGGCAGCAGTGCTGGGTGGCTGGTATTACTCTGTTCCTGCCAGGAGGCATCACTGCTGACCTGGCCGACTGGGCAGAGATTTGGGTCAGGAGCGGGGCTCAAGAGGGCCCAGGAGCCAAGGAGGTCCTGAAACTGCAGGTGTGCCAGGACGGGGGTAGAGATGCAAGTGCATTTGTGCTGGTACCAAATAGGCCAGCAGGAGGCGACAGTGAGATGGATCACAATGCGGGAAATACAGAGGTGAGGTGGGGTGGGTGAGTGGTGGGGGCTAGCACAGTGGTGGGGGCTAGCACTGTGGTACAGCTGGTCAAGCTGCCACTGCAATCCCAGCATTCCGTATGGATGCTGGTTCGAGTCCTGGCTGCTCCACTTCCAATCCAGTTCCATGCTAATGCACCTAGGAAAGCGGCATAGGATGGTCCAAGCACTTGGGTCCTGCACAAGAGAGCCCGGGAGCCAAGGAGGTCCTGAAACTGCAGGTGTGCGAGGATGGGGTGGGGATGCCTGACTGAAGCTCCTGGTTTCAGTCGGGCCCAGCCCTGGCCATTGTGACTGTGTGGGAGAAGTGAATCAGCACGTAGATGATTTCTGTAAGTAAGTATATGTTTTTTTTTTTTTAAAGAGTGGTATTTTACAACCCCTGACACAGAGGAAGGACTGGGGGACTGGATCAGGCTTGCAGGAGACAGCCAGTGCCTATAAACAGCAGGGAGAGCAGCCGAGGCAGGAAGGGTGGGCAGGCGCCGTCCCCCCGATCCTCCCACTCCAATCCACATGGGCGGTGAGGCCAGAAGAACCCCTCATCGGATCCGCAGGCCTGTGGACTCCAGCTCAGATGCCTGAAGTCCAGGTCTGATTTTGCCACCCACTGTGTGATTATGGCCAGGCCATTAGTTTCCCCATGGTTCAGACTCTTCATCATAAAATTAAGGTTGAAAATACTACCTACCTTGGGGCCAGTGCTATGGCTCAATTGGCTAATTCTCCACCTACAAGTGCCAACATCCCATATGAGCACCGGTTTGTGTCCCGCTGCTCCACTTCCCATCCAGCTCCATGCTTACGGTCTGGGGAAGTAGCAGAGGACGGCCCAAAGCCAAGCCACCATCTGCCACGGCAGCACCCCATAGGTGCCAGTTCAGGTCCTAGCTGCTGTACTTTTGACCAACTCTCTGCACTTGTGTGGGAGACCATGAGGGGCTTCTTGGCTCCTGGCTTCACACTGGCTCAGCTTCAGCTGCTACGGCTATTTGGTGGGGTGTGTGTGTGTGTGTGTGTGTGTGAATCAGTGGACAGCAGATCTGTCTCTTCTCTCTGTAAATCTGCCTTTCCAAAAAAAAAATTGGAGAAAAAAGTACTACCTTCCTCGTAAGTCACACGCAGCAAGCATCTGACGCTGCTAGTGGCCGTCGGCCATCTCATAGGAATGCTTTCCAAAACAACTTTATACTGTTTTCCTGATGTTGATGCATTTAAACTCTTACTCATGTGGGAAGATAGAATTTAAAAAGGAGAAATCTCTTGTTCAGGGTCTACGGAGAAGGATTTGGGGTGATCTCTAACTCTCGAGTGGCGGGGAGCGTGGCTGGATGCTGTGACCTAGAGCTCCACGAGGTGTCCCAAGGACAGGGAGGGAAGAGGCGGGCGGTGAGCCAAGTCATCCCAGTTGGCACTGCTCACCCGCACCTCACAGTGCCCTGAGGGCTGGCATCCTGGGGAGGCAGAGGCTGCGCCGAGGGATGCCCTACCCGGTGTCTTTGGAACATGGAGGGACCCGGGCCCCCACCCCAGTGAGGCCACATCACCTGCAGCCATCTCAGTCCAGCCTCCTACTCGTCTACACAACTTCAGCTGCAACAGCTGCAGATGAAGGTCAGGGCAGGAGGCCAGCGCTTGGGCCCACAGGGGGTGGCGGGCGGCCAGCGGCCAGCATGGTGCCCACAGGACTCTAGCATGTGAGCCTCAGCAAGCAGGGAGGGCTAGGGCTTGGCAGGACAGCGACCTCATCTCTGACACAGCTCTGCTGGCGTGAGGCTCCAAGCAGGGACCCCACTGACACTTCCTCTGGAACGTCCCTGTCGTCTAGTATGGCATTCTTACGAGCGTCCCTGTGAGAGCTGAGTGTAAAATAACAAGTTGGAGTGATGACAGAGGAACAAGGTGGAAGAGAGAGTGACAACACTCGCCTCCACTCTTCCGCCTCCCCTGTGCACATCCTCCCCAGTTGGCATGAAATCAGGACCTGCAGGACTGAGCCACTATTGGATCTGGGAGGCGGAATGAAATCTCCCATCCTGACAGCTTTCCCACAGGTACCGCCTGCCTGCCAGGCTCACTCTATAGTAAGCAACGAAACTAGTTCACTTCTTTGGCTGTGAGGTTAAAAAAATTACTGGGCCCGGCGCGGTGGCCTGGTGGCTAAAGTCCTCGTCTTGAATACACCAGGATCCCATATGGGCGCTGGTTCTAATCCCAGCAGCCCTGCTTCCCATCCAGCTCCCTGCTTGTGGCCTGGGAAAGCAGTCGAGGACGGCCCAAAGCCCTGGGACCCTGCACCCACATGGGAGACGTGGAGGAAGTTCCTGGCTCCTGGCTTTGGATTGGCATAGTACTGGCCATTGTGGTCACTTGGGGAGTGAATCACTAGACGGAAGATCTTCCTCTCTGTCTCTCCTCCTCTCTCTATATATTTCTGATTTGAAGTAAGAATAAATAAATCTTTAAAAAAATTACTTTTTTCAAGGACAGCACTGTGGCATGGAAGGATAAGCCATCATCTGCTGAGGCATCCCAGTAGGTGCCAGTTCAGGTCCCGGCTGCTGTACTCTTGACTCAAGTCCCTGCTTATGTGCCTGGGAAAGCAATAGGGATTTTCATTATTTTTTTTAAATACTTATTTATTTTATTGGAAAGGCAGACTTACAGAGAGGAGAGACAGAGAGAAAGGTCTTCCACCTGCTCCTGCACCCAAGTGTGAGACCCTGATGTAGCTCCTGGCTGTGGCTTGGCCCAACCCTAGCTACTGCAGCCATTTGAGAGTGAACCAGCAGACGAAAGATTTTCTGTCTCTGACTCTGCCTTTTACAGAAATAAAAATCATATATATATACTTCTTGAGCCTGGCTAAATCTTCGCCTTGCAAGCGCCAGGATCCCATATGGACACCAGTTCATGTCCTGGCTGCTCCACTTCCCATCCAGCTCCAGATTATGGCCTGGGAAAGCAACAGAGGGTGGCCCAAGTCCTTAGGACCCTGCGCCAGCCTGGGAGACCTGGGAGAAATTCCTGGCTCCCGACTTCAGATCAACTCGGCTCCTGCCATGGTAGCCATTTGGGGAATGAATCAGCAGGTGGAAAATCTTTCTGTTTCTCCTCTCTGTAAGTCTGCCTTTCCAATAAAATAAATAAATACTTTAAAAATAATGAAAAGGAATACACCATGTTTTGATTTTTTCTCCTCGTGCACTTAGTCTAGCTTTGCTTCTTACTTGCCTTATGCCCAAACTGCTCCAAGTCTCAGGTTCCTCATTTGTGAAATGAGGATAATAATGTAAGTGCTGAAGAAATGCAGCCAATTTTAGGGAGACGGCCCAAGTACCGCGCTGCCAGGGCAGAGAAGGCTGCAGGTACGCCTATTCCCGTGGGCCAGAGGAACCCCCAGGCTACCCAGCACTGGCCTGGGATCATCATTCTGCCCAGAGGAGGGTGTGGGGCTTCCAAGCACTGACTGAAGAAGTAGGAACATCTGGGCATCTGCCATGCCCACAGCTTGCCACCTCCTGTCTCCACCCGGACAAAGTGGGTGAGGCAGGTGCACAGCACTCGGCATCCCCTCCAAGCTCAGGACATTCAGTCTGTCTTGGTGGATGAAGCCTCTGGATCCTGAACAAACCATAGGGAAGATGACTCCACACGCTGTGCTTGGGCCCATTTCTGAAAGCCCATGGTTAGGGACCTTAAGCAGACATGAAAACCACGCAATTGCAACACACTTGACGTGGTTACAGACAGTACGACAGAAATGGCAGAGGCGGTGATGGCACCACAAGAGGCTTGGCCTTGTGCCATGACCCTCCAGCAATGGAGTCTTGGGGAAAACTTGCCCTCGAGGTGGCTTTTGTCAGGCCCTTCACTCCAGCAGTGGTGCTCACACCCTACAGTGCAGCTGAGAGAGGCTGGGAGAGTCACTTCTGGCCTTTGCCGTTCTATTTCTCTCAGGTCAGGAGCAACTAACCAAGATGGAGGAGGGAGTTTGGAGGCAGAGAGGAGGGTAGGTGGCTGGATTATGAAAGTAGTGATCTGTTGCAGGGACAGAGGAACAAACAGTATCATTTTACTCTTGGTAGTTGATCACATTTATAGCCTGTTGAAATCCATTCTCTCTGGTCCATACAAAGCACAACACACTGGCGAGTGTACACTCTTACACAGTGATTCCAGTGTTCGTTGTATAATTGCAGACTTGGCAGTGAGAAATGCTTGGTTCCTAATGAAGTGCCATATCCCCAGAGGGCAAACCAGAAACAACACTTGGAAAAAACATAGACACGCCTAGATCCTAACTAGCAACCCAGGGCATGTTAGTCCCTCACAGGGGACTTCTGATGTCCGTCTTATCTGTCTTTATCTGTACCTACAGTGGCTCAGTGCTCTTGGAATAAAATGAGGACAGGAATATCTTTTTGGTAGTGACATTGTAAAGAATAAATGAGATGATATATGTAAGTCCTTGGCTCACACAGACTCAGCAGTAATGAGCCTGGGTACCGGCTGGATGTCTGGATGGCTCTATAAACCAGGGTGGCCTTTTCAGCAGGCCATGGGGCGCCACTGCCTGTGGCTGCATGGTTTGGGACAGGAAAACAGACACAGTGCACCTGGACAGGACAGGCTGGTGGCTCCCGAGGTTGGTGAGGTGTCAGGGCTGAGGAACATACACAGCCAGGGGTTGGTTCCACCTTGTCCTCTGGCAGCTGGGCACTCCAGCTAGAGCGTGAGGGCTGAAGGCAGTGCTGGGGACAGAGCTGTATGAGTTCAGGGTGTCGGGATTACTGCAAGGCAGCGAGCTAGCGGAGCTCTGGCCAGCCTGGCCTGGGTTCATAGGATTCCCTGGGCCTAGTCCCTGAGCCAGACAAGGACACTTTGGGCAGGAGGAGGCCACCGCCATACACAGGATGAGCAGTAGCTTCCTCATTGGTCCAAGGAACCAGAGCCTAGCCAAAGCATCGTTCTGCTCTCATTTAATTATCAAAATGATTCCTCTTCTGTGCCCTCCCCAGGGCTGCCTGCCCCAGATTCCCCGGGCCCAGTAATTGCCTCTATTAATAGAAATCATTGGTATTTATTGCACTTAGTGTGCCAGCTTCCTTCAGCTCTCCTTGTTGCAACATTAAGGGGAGTGCCTGGGAGCTTATCACCAAAGTGACTCTACTTAATGACAAGAATAAAAGCTCCCAAAATGTTTGTCCACTTGGCTTGGGAAGGCCAACTGACAGGAGCTGAGGGACCACAGATGAGGTCCCAGCAGGACCCTGACTTGGCCCTGGGTCAGCCAAAGCCACATGGCCCAGGAACCAGGCCCCGAAAACCTAAGGAGATGACTGCTCCCACCCCAGTCCCAAGAGAAGTCTCCCGGGGCTTCTGGTCTTCACTGGGTCCTGCACCTTGGCAAGTGACTTGTCTGGCCCCTTGCTCTACCACTCGGGACCCTGTGGACTACAGCTTCCCAGGAAGCCTGACTTCTTATCTATGAGACAGGGAGAAGGACAGCCACCTTCCAGGGCTGGGATGACAATGATATGAGAAAACAACATGAAAGGTCTCCATGGGGCTGCTAAGGAAGATGTGCCATGAACTTCCTCCCACCCCCCTCATCCTTGTGGAGTTGCTGCTGGCTGGGAGACAGGCTGGCTGGGACTGAGCTGTGCTAGCTCCTCCTGTAGTCTCTTCCAGCCTTCCATGTCCAGTGATGGGCAGTTTACTGAAGTCAAGGATGAGCAGGGCGCACGTGGGTTTGGGCTGGATGCTGGGCTGGGTGATAGGATGGCTGTAACGATGTGCAGCCACCGTACCCCATGGACAATGGTGTAAACTCCCTACCCACCTTGGGTCAGTTGCAACCACACATGGCCTCAAGGTAACCAGCTGGTTTTGGATTCAAAGGCAGAGCTGAGCCAGCTGCTTCTGACGAGCCCGTCTACCTTTAGGTAGTTCTGAATTTTAATGTCTTGTAATGTCAGTAGTTTGGGGAGCCCGGTTACTGAGCACCTGCTGGGAACTTTCATACCAACCAGGAAAGCAGGGCTCAGAGAACACTCAAAGACACCAGAAGGACAGCAGGACCAGTTGAGGGCAAGCTGTCCCTGAAGCTCTCCTCACTCCCAGCCCCCCAGATGCCTCCAAGCAGTGGACGGGGGATGGGCATCAACCACCTCTACTCCAGAGGGCACTTCTCTATAGAGTTCTGCTGAACTGCAAGCATTTACACATCAGTTCTTCCTTAGAAACAAGAATGGTTTCTATAACATAGGCCGTGAGGAAGCTGGGGAGGGAAGATGAGCCGGACTTCTGAGCGTCACACTGTTCTCAAAGTTCCTATGAGAGGACCTTGCACAGTGGCCTAGCAGCTAAAGTCCTCGCCTTGAACACACCGGGATCCCATATGGGCGCCGGTTCTAATCCCAGCGGCCTGCTTCCCATCCAGCTCTCTGCTTGTGGCCTGGGAAAGCAGTCTAAGATAGCTCAAAACCTTGGGACCCTGCACCCACGTGGGAGACCCGGAAGAGGTTCCTGGTCCCGGCATCGGATTGGCGTGTACCGGCCCGTTGCGGCTCACTTGGGGAGTGAAACATCGGATGGAAGATCTTCCTCTCTGTCTCTCCTCCTCTCTGTATATCCGACTTTCCAATAATAATAAAATTAAAAAAAAAAAAAAGATTTATTTATTTTATTACAAAGTCAGATATACAGAGAGGAGGAAAGATAGAGAGGAAGATCTGTGTGCTGGTTCACTCCCCAAGTGGCTGCAACGGCCAGAGCTGAACTGATCCAAAGCCAGGAGCCCAGAGCTTCTTCCAGGTCTCCCACGCAGGTGCAGGGTCCCAAGGCTTTGGGCCGTCCTCTCCTGCTTTCCCAGGTCACAAGCAGGGAGCTGGATGGGAAGTGGAGCTGCCGGGATTAGAACCGGCGCCCATATGGGATCCCGGGGCTTTCAAGGCGAGGACTTTAGCCACTAGGCCACGCCGCCGGGCCCTTAAATAAATCTTTTTTTAAAAAAAGTTCCTATGAGAGCCAAGGCCAGAAAGAGAGATCACCATCGCCTCATCAGGGGTGCAGAGCCAACACTGCTTTGTCCCCAAGTCACTGGTTCCTCAGTTGGTGTTACCGGCTGAATTATGACCCTCTCAAAAGTACACCTGCCTTATCTGGAGATGGGATCTTTACAGCGGCAGCTGAACTGCACAGAGGTTGTCAGGGTGGAGCCCAGCGTGAAGTCTCAGCAAGCCAAGGAGACAGCCCTAAGCCAGTCAGTCCCTGGAGCTCTGCGAAGGCATAGCTTGTTCTCTGACTTCTGGTCTTCTGAGCTGTGAGACCAGAACTTTCTTTCAGGGTATGTGCTCAGTCTGAGACAATTAATGCTGGAGCAGCTGTGGGAAGTGACTGAACTGTCTGTCCTGTTTGCTCTCCTTGGATGTCTGCAGCTTCCCTTTACATACTGGGAGCAAGTGAATGCTGCCTTCCTGCTCCCTGCTGACCCTGTCTCTCGCAGGCCAGAGGAGAGATCGTCTCTGCTGGTTCCGGAGCCTCCCCACTCAGGCTGGGGATGGAGCTGCAGTGGGAGGGGCGTGGCCACCAAGTGCCTGACCAGGCAGGTGACCACAGAGGTGTGGGCTGGGTGCAGACTCCACTGCACTTCCGCAGTGTGACTCATGCCACTGTAGCCAATAAAATCCACTCGGGGAGAGAAACTCGACTGCAGATCAGCAAAGGGTGGGCCAGCACTGGGCTGTCGGGTCACCCTTCGTGGGAGCCTCCTCTTTCTTCCTCTCTCCACTTTCACCAAATGACCCACTACTGCCAACGCAGGGCACCCACTAGGCAATCTGCTGGCCAGGCGGACTCCTCTGACATGGATGTGGCACCGCAGGACCATGCAACATGCAATCCAGAGTTTCCTAAGTGAGACATTTCCCCCGGATCTATCATTGTAACAGCTGACCCCCTGAACACCACAGGGGTGTGTGATGGGCACGGGCACACTGTCCCTGGCTCCTGGCGCCAGTCTCTACGCAAGCCTTACCTTGCACGGGTGAGGGTCCACTCCATATGTTTCCAATGTTTGAGCTTTTCTTAAGAAGTTCAACTCTGATGTTGCTGGTGATTGGCCACTGGAATAAAGAAAATAAACTGATTTCTGCTTTCCTATTCTCTTGGGGGTTCCCCCAAATAAACTATGGAGATGTGCTCTTGGGCCCTGGCACAGTAGCCTAGTGGATAAGGTTGTTGCCTTGCATGCGCTGAGATCCCATATGGTGCTTCTCCACTTCCCATCCAGCTCCCTGCTTGTGGCCTGGGAAAGCAGTAGAGGATGGCCCAAAGCCTTGGGACCCTGCACCCACATGGGGGATGTGGAAGAAGCTCCTGGCTCCTGGCTCCTGGCTCTGGATCACCTGAGCTTTGGCCATTGCAGCCAGTTGGGGAGTGAACCAGCACATGGAAGATTTTTCTCTATTTCCTTCTCTCTATATCTGCCTTTCTAATACAAATAAATAAATCTTTAAAAAAAGGATGTGTTCTTTGTTTTTCCAAGGTGTGCAAGGAGTGTTGGGGACTGGCAGGCTGGGGGTGCTCTCTCCATCGCAAAAATGCAATTTTAGTATATGTGCTGCTGAAGCAAGCACTCAAAAATGCATTGCTTCTCAGCTATGAGATCCTAGGTAAGAAGCAGGAAAGGGCAGGGCTGAGCCCCCACACTCCACAACAACTGTGTGTGCCCACATAGTGGTGAGTACGGAAGGGAAGCAAGCTGGAAATGGAAGAAACCAGTCCAGCTCCGAGCCGGGTGACGAAGCTGCCTTCTCAGCTGCCTTTTTAGCAGGGGGATGCACACCCAGGGGCGAGCTTGGAGGTGGCATCCCTGTCAGGCTCTGGCACAGGGCAAGGGTCTGGGCAAAGCTGAGCCAACTGCTCCGGAAGCACAGGAGTGGACAGCACAGGCAGGCCTCACCTGCGAAGGCCAGTGCACGGGGCTGCGAGTCGTTGTTGGCCAGGCAGTCCCTGGGAGCTGCAGACCAGACTGTCCCTAGCGACCCTAAGTGGAGGGTGGGTATGTGACGGGCGTCAGTGCCGCTGCCCTACCAGGAGCTCCCTGTTCTTTGCCCGTGGACTTCATTCACCCCCAGAGTTTGCCTTCAAAGCAGGCATCAGTCCCCAGGGGATCCCCAGCTCGGACCAAGTTTCCAGAGGCCTGTTCCCCGGACTGCAACATCTAAAACCTCACAGCGGCTCCAGCACATCCTGATGGACCATGAGGCTCCACACAAGGCAGAGTTTATTCTGATGTGTACCACAAGGGGTCATTATTTCCCCGGTAGAGAGTAATGGGTCTTGAACTTGGCCGTGCAGGCCAGGCAGGATGGAAGCTCCCAGGATGCCACCTTGACAGGTGCCCCTGTTCCTCTGGCAGGGTCAGAATCCTGTGCTGCCATGCACGATGGGGCAGGGGTCCACTGACAAAGGCTGGGGGCTCTGAGTTACATTGTGGCTGAAGTGAGTGAGGGTGGAAAGTTTTTGTTTTTGGTGGTAGCAGTGTGTGTGTGTGTGTGTGTGTGTGTGTGTGTGTGTCTTTGACCTCAGCCCAGCTATGGCCATCACACACAAACCTTGTGAAAGATTACAAAGGAAACCTCAATGTATTCAAACAATGACAAAGCATTCTATGTCCCAACACTGCAGTGTGCACATGCTTTGCAGTTTCCAGCATGGGGACTCTGTGCTCTAGTGTGGTGCACAGAGGAGGACCCGAACACACTCCCTGTTGCTGCTTAAAATCAGCTTCTGTGAAAAAGCCTACTCCTCATGGGCGAGGGGCCATGAGGCAGTGTTATAGGATTTGGCAAATTCTCCGCAGCCAGGAGGAGCTGGGGAGAGTGAGGCACGGGGCCGGGGGCTGGCTTGGGCAGTGCTTGCAAGCTGAAGCACTTGCAGGTGCCCACAGTACTGGGAGACCTGCGCAGCTGCGGGCAGCCCGTCCTCTGCCTGAAGCCACCTGTCACCATGTCACAGGCTGAGGGCAGAGGCCTGCCTGTTTTTCACAGCCCCACCCATGCTCTCCTCGATAGCGTTTTTCCTCTTCTGCATTTTTCTTTTCCTTTCTCGCAGTCTGTCCCCTCCCTGTTATGTCTTCACGAATCTCAGCACAGCAACTTTTCAGATCTGTGATTCCCTTTCTGGCCACAGGGCTTGGGTAGCATGGGCAGTGGACCAGTTGTCAGGTTCGGGAAGGCAGGGAAGTCCCTTCACAGCCTCGGGCAAGCAGAGATCTCACAGCACAGAGCCTCTCAGGGAGCCACGGGCCAGGACCTGAGCCAGGAGCCACTCACCTGAGTGGGCCAGGACCTGAGCCGGGAGCCACTCACCTGAGTTCCATCTTATGAATCTCAGCAATTTTCTTTTCCAGCTTCTCTGAATGTTTGGGGAAAAACTGGAACTTGGAGCTGTAGCCTTCGGGGTGCTTTCCTGGGTCATAATCGCCGATTTCCGCTTTTGAAGGGAAGGCAGAAGCAGAGAGTGGTGGAGATATGTAAGTGGTCACTGACAAAACAACAGGAAGTCAACACATCCAACTGAAGCCAAGGCACACCTCAGATGTACAGAGTGCACGGGGGCCTGGGCACAGCCATGGCTCGGGCTCACGGAAGGTGATGAGGAGTACGCACACTCAGGCTCTTGGCTGACAAGCTGTGCCGATTCAAGTCTACCAGGGATGCAGCGGGGCTGGACCCTGTGCTAAGGTCACTGCAAGCAGATTTGCAGAAGAGGAAGAAGCAACATCTGGGTCCTCACCCACCCAGCCTTGTGAAGAGGACCTGGACACAAAGCCCTCCACGGCAGCACAGGAAATGGTGAGCTGGATTAGCCAGACGGAACCTTCAAGGTCTGAGCTGGACTAGAGGCGTAAATCTCACGCTGAGGATTTTAGCAGGAACATAAAGAACTGACGTCTGAGCTACAACCCACAAGCAGAACTCAACCCTCAGGGCAAATCGGACTCCCTCCTGCGGAGACGGAGGGCTGACCTGGGCAAGGGAGCAGTGGCTGTTAACCAGTAGGTGTCACTGAGGGCAGGAGGTCCCCAGGTTGCTTTCTCAGTCCCCTGCTGGCACGAGGGTTCATCTGCATCTACAGCTGTTGAGAGTGCAGAGGAAAGCAGGCTCCAGATGCCCCCAGGTGGAAGCCAACTTTCTCATGGGAGGTGCTCCCTGGGGACCCCCTGGCAATGACCAAGGGAAGCAGCAGGTCTCAGCTGTCTGTGGCAGCGCTCTTTCCTCCCCTACTAACAGCCACGTCCATTTCAGGTGAGACGTCCTCGGGGAGGAGTGGGAACGCGAGTGCTCCCCACGATGGGTGGCAGAGCTGCACCTGTGCCTCGTGCGTTCTCACCACCAATCAACTCACCGTGCCTTTTACACTACTTGGGAATCTCTACTGTTTGGCAACACACCCTGAGCTGAAGTCTGGGATCACTTGGGTTTTAGGGTCATTTATTTTGATTTTAATTAGAAAGTGCCAAGTGGAAAATGTCAATACTGGACACTCAGTACATGTGGGGTGGGCATCTTGCCTCACAGTTAGACGCTGGGATGTGTGCATTCCACACTGAAAGGCCTGGGTTTCATCCTCAGCCATGGCTGCTGATTCCAGCTTCCTGCGGATCAGACTCTGGGGAACAGCACACAGCTCATGTAGTTGGGTCCCGGCCACCCACGGAGGTGGACTTGGTTTAAGTAGTTGCCTCCTGGCTTTGGGGCACTTCAGTCCGGGCCATTGCAGGCCATGAGGCAGTGAATCAGCAGACAGGATCTTTGTCTACTTTATCTGTCACCATCTCTGTCCCTTGAATAAACAAAATGAAAGGGAACTCTGTGGGTATCTTAAAATTAGTGAGGACCTGCTAGACTTCCTATTTATGTGACTTAAAAAAAAAAATAGGAGTCTTAGAAATCAAAACGGCAATACCTATATTATTTTTTGTTTGTTTAAATATTTTTTAGGGTCCAGAGCAAGGGCTTAGTGACTAAAATCCTCGCCTTGCCATGCACTGGGATCCCAGCTGGGCGCCGGTTTGTATCCCAGATGCTCCACTTCCCTTCCAGCTCCCTGCCTGTGACCTGGGAGAGCAGTAGAGGACTGTTCAAAGCCTTAGGACCCTGCACCCATGTGGGAGACCTGGAAGAAGCTCCTAGATCTTGGCTTTGGATCAGCTCAGATCTGGCTGTTGTAGCTACTTGAGGAGTGAATCAGTGGATGGAAGATCTTTCTCTGTGTCTCCTTCTTCTCTGTAAATCTGACTTTCCAATAAAAATAAATACATCCTTATTTAGAGGTTAGCACTGTGCTGTAGCAGTTTAAGCCGTTACCTGTGATGCTGGCATCCCATTTAGGCATCAGTTTGAATTCCAGCTGCTCCATGTTTGACCCAGCTCCTTGCTAATGGCTTGGAAAAAGCAGCAAGAGGATGACCCAGGTATTTGAGCCCCTGAATCTATGTGGGAGACAAGGAGGAAGCTCCTGGTTCTTGGCTTTAGCCTGGCCCAGCCCCAGCTTTTGTGCCCACTTGGGGAGTGGGCTAGTAGACGGAAGGTCTTTTTCTTTCTGTCTCTTTCTTTCCCTCTGTAATTATGTCTTTGAAATAAATAATCTTTAAAAAATTTAAAAGGTTATGTATTTGAAAGACAGAGTGACAAGATGAGGTCTTTAATCTACTGTTATATTTCCCCAAATTCCCCCAATAGCCAAGGCTGAACCAGGCCCAAGCCCAAAGCCTGTGCCTGAATCTTGCATTTGGATGAAACTGCCTCCCAGGAACATTAGCAAGCAGTTGGGTTGGAAGTGCAGAATAGCTAAGGCTAGAACCAGGCCCTCTGACATGGGATACAGGCATCCCATGCTGCAGTTCACCCGCTAACTTACAACACCTCCCCCTATGATGTTTAGCTAGTTGCTTCTGGGAGTTTGTAGATTTCCAATAAGGGTTCAGATTCTGGGATGGAAAACTTCCTGATTCTAGTGCTGTGGTCCAAAATGATCCAGGGGCAATGGCAGTTTAAGGGCTAAGAACCAAGCAAAATTTAGATAGTGGCACCTGACCTTTTCATTTTGTGGAAGAAGGGGACATCTATGAAGAGTGCCTGTCTCTCCGATCATTTCGGGGAAAAAAAGGTCCATCTGGGAACCAGCTGGGTAGGACTCGGCACTTACTGGTGTGTTAAGAAATGTGCTTGTTACTTGGAAACGCTCTCAACTTTGAGCACCCTACCGAAAGATCTCTGAAACAGACACCAGGAAGCCAAGCTGCTTCACATCTTAGGGATGTGCCTAGGAGAAGAGGAAGAAATTGATTCGGTGCTGCCCTGGAGTCTAAGTAACTTTATCAACCCAGGGTACGTGGCAAATCCTCCACAGAGGATCAGAACGCTGGTCAGTGCTGGTGCTAGACCTCGGGTACAGGTTAGGATTGGGTGAGCCAGAATTTTGGGCTCCAGAGGAAACAGGCAAAATCTTCTAACTTGGACTGGGTGTCAAGTTAGATTGTATTTAGATCCAAGAAGTAGTCGTCTGTGGCAACTGAAATAATATAATCAGTACTGAGCATGAAAAGCAAATTTATCCTGTCAAAAGTCATTACCTTGAAGGATATAAGCAGCTAACAAGGCAGCATCCGACGTCTTACACAGAAGGCGGCCATGGTAGAGATCCCTTTTGATCTGTAGGAAGACTAAATACCTGGAGAGAAAACAGAACAAACTTTAAAGGATTTTTTTTTATGGCTTTAAAGACATAAATATATAATGCACCACCTCTCAAAGTCTTTGTCAGGACATTTTCACCACTTAAAAAAAAATCTCTAAACATACTGTAGAACAAATACATTTTCCATTTCCTCGGAGACTCTTTCAAGTACTCCAACCTTGCACTGGTTTAAGGTTTAGTTCAAAACATTCTGTCAGTTTTCTCCTGGAGCTCAAAACAGAAAGGGCGCTTGGCAGGACAGCATGGGCGTCTCAGTGCTGGGCTTTGGAAGGAGCCGACTCCGGCCACTCCAATGCCAGACAACAGGATGGTGCCACTAGAGACGGGCACACAGTCACCTCTGTGCCTGAGGATCTTTCCCAAGAAATGGACTGAAGGGCGGATGGTGGAAGGTACCCGGGAAGGGGTTCAGCCTCGGTTTGTCAGGAGAACCTGTGCCTACGTGGAAGTAGCCTACAGGGGTCAATCAGATTCAAACAGAGGGGAAGAGGAGGTGCTGTTGAGGGAGCACACAGGTGGGGCAGAAACAGTGGTCAATGTCTCTGCAGCCGTAGAAAGCTCCCACTGCAGCAGGAAGTGGGAAATGAAGGACAGTCCACACTGAGCCCTTCCAGCCTGCCCGTCCACGGGACACGCACTCCTCACGCTCACATCCGTGTGAGCCAGGTACAGGTACTACCCCCATTTTCTAGCTAAAGAAGCCAAGACTTCAGCGGTTTTCCTGCTGAAACACACAACTAAGGAGCAGAGTCAGGAGTCAAGTGTGGAACTTGGCTCTTTGTCCTTATTTCTACGCCCTTTTTGCACTGGGAAGGGCTTCTTGATTTCACCAGATGGATCAAAGCACAATGGAACGAACTGATGGCTTTCTGTTTTGGAATGGCTGCTCAGGGAGTACGGTCTTCGCTATCCATGATCTCAGGGGTCCCTTAAAGAGAGGAAAAGACAGCTGTGAGGGCAGAAGGGTCATCAATCCCTTGAATGGGTCACTGCCAGGGTGGCCTCTTGGCTACAGAGCATCGGAGGGGACTCAGGTGTGTGTTCACAGGTTCACATCTCACATGGTTCAAGTTGATTCCCTCTTTCTGAGGACAAGTTTTGCTTGGTGATGGGCTCCTGATAACACAGCACAGCAGGATCAAGGGAGTTCAGCTCCTGAGACAAGGTCACAAAATCTAGTTAGCTTCCTCCTTCTCCTTGCTTTCTTTGTGGTCACCAGCCCTGAACAAAAGCCCAGGTGATGAGCAACCAAGGCCTCCTGGCTGTCCTAAGCCAGCAGGAAGCTGAAGCTTTCTGTTATTAGCCAACGGTACACCACTTGGAGGTGGTGTTGCCAGCCCCAGTCATGCCTTCGGATGGCTGCAGCCCTGGCCAGCCTCCTGACAGACCCTGAGCTCACCAAGCCAAGCTGATCAAGAACTCACAACACATAGACACTCCGAGATAACACATGCTTGTGATTTTAAATAAGATCATGTGTGTATGTGTGGGGGTGCATTGTTAACTAGACAGCAGACAGCTAGAACATATCCAGGGGAGTTACTGAAATGTAGTAAAATTTCCTTAAATTCTGCAAATCTGAACTAAAAAGAAATTGGGCCATGCATGAACAATTGGAGGTTTCCAGACTTGTGTTTTCAGGTTGAAGAACCAGGATTCTGGGTCTGTTTGATCATAGAAAGATGCCCCAGGAGACACAGGACTACTAAGAGGGCAGCTTCTGGAAGGTGCTTGGGGGTGGGGTGCGTGAGTCTGATTGCCTTTGGCTGGAAGATTCAGGAACATAGCACAGGGAAATGGAGGGGCCATCAGACCTCCTTTCCTCCTTAGGCCTTGCAGAACCCACGCATCAGTCAGATGCTGAATGTCAGGCCTACCTTGTCCCTACACCGCGTTAGGAGATCCTCAGGTAATCTTTTTATAGACAGAATTTTAAGAAATGCTGCCTCAAGAACACTGAAAACCCTACCAGGATGGATTGCCTTCCTCAAATCCAAGGAAGATGAATATTTCAGTTTGAGAGTAAATAAGAACTCCTCCCCCTCCTCCCACCAACTCCTGTCTTAATGTTTGCTAAGAAAAAGTGAAGGAGGAAAGACGTCCTAACAGGGTGAGCAATCAAGATGGATCTACCAGATCCAGCTTGTCTTCCCTCTGCTTCCCACAGCAAAATGCCACAGGGCGTGTGGCAGCCCCAGCGAGTGTTTTCTTTGCCTTTCACTGTTCCAACTTCCACCTTCCACAGGCTTTGTCCTTTCCCCATGGATTGCTCCCTGTGTCTGGATCCATGCCTTTGCTTGTCCGGGTCCCAGACTTAGGGACATTACATAGTGGGTTATAGGATAACATGGCTCTGGGCAGTGATTCCCAGTGTACAGGCTGGAACACCCTCCTGCAGGTGTCACCATCTGTGGGCCTGGGGCATTGAAAAAGTTCCCTAGAGAAATCAAGATTTGTTCTGCACTGAGAGCCAGTGTGTCACAAAGCATCCTTATGCATGGGCACATGACAGCTCTTCAGGTGAGCTGGGAAGGAGCAACGGAGTAGGGAAGGTGAGAGTCCTTCTGAATTCTGGTGACAGGAGAGGTCAAGGGTAAGGTTGTGGGCATTCTTAAGCAATGGGAAAGGGTGGGGGCAAGTTAGCATCCTAAAGAAGCTGAGCAGACTTTAGGGGACAAAAAGAATTGAGCTCATTGAGAACTCCACCAACAGATTGGCAGGGAAACAGCAACATTAGGCTTCCCATCCATTTCCTGCCACAGTGGCTTTTATCAAGCTCTGTGTTGTGCTCACTGAAAGAGCTAAGCAATGACTCAGAGTTGCTGGGCATGCAAATCTATTCTGCATGACTCACAGAGTCCACAGAACTATTCCTGAGGGAGCCTGACATGCTGCCTGCCTTGGGAAGACTGCCTGATGGCCCAAGGCTCTGCCACCTCAGTCACAGTGCATTGCCAGGCAAGGGATCAGTCTTCAGGGCTGCCCCCATGGGCAGGCTGGGTGGGTTATCTAATCTTAGAACCTTAGAACTGAAGTTATGGGGCCTAATTCCCTCACTCCATGACAGGAAACAGAGGTCCAGGAACATGGGGTGACTTGTCTGAGTGAAGCTCAGCTGGAATCCAGGACTCCTAGGCCTGGGCCCAGAGCTTTTTCTATCCCCATTGTTAGTGATGAGGCTAGAAAGAAAAGGGTCCTAAATTAAGCTGAAACCAAAGAAGAAATCAGCCTGAGACCAGATTTAAGACAAGCTAGATTTAAAACAAACCTTTTTTTTTTCTTTTCTTTTAACTTTGCTTATTTCTTTCTGGTCTTCAAAAAACTTTGCCTCACTTTTTTTTTTAAACAGGATGAAAAATAGAAACTTATAACACCATGAAGCTAAATAACATACTACTGGATATGATAGTCTCCATTACAGTTACTGTACACCCCCCCTTTTTTTTTTTAAAAGATTTTATTATTATTGGAAAGCCGGATATACAGAGAGGAGGAGAGACAGAGAGGAAGATCTTCCATCCGATGTTTCACTCCCCAAGTGAGCCGCAACGGGCCGGTGCGCGCCAATTCGATGCCGGGAACCAGGAACCTCTTCCGGGTCTCCCACGCGGCTGCCGGGCCCCACCCCACCTTTTTA
The DNA here is from genome assembly GCF_030435755.1 of Ochotona princeps. Classification (NCBI taxonomy): domain Eukaryota; kingdom Metazoa; phylum Chordata; class Mammalia; order Lagomorpha; family Ochotonidae; genus Ochotona; species Ochotona princeps. The sequence goes on along the minus strand of NC_080837.1, from coordinate 34,872,748 downwards.
AAAATTAATTCGCTTGGGCCCGGCCGCGTGGTCTAGCGGCTAAAGTCCTCGCCTTGAAAGCCCTGGGATCCCATGTGGGCGCGGGTTCTACTCCCGGCAGCCCCACTTCCCATCCAGCTCCCTGCTTGTGGCCTGGGAAGGCAGTCGAGGACGGCCCAAAGCTTTGGGACACTGCAACCGCGTGGGAGACCCAGAAGAGGCTCCAGGTTCCAGGTTCCAGGTTCCTGGCATCTGATCGGCGCGCATTGGCTCGTTGCGGCTCACTTGGGGAGTGAATCATCGGACGGAAGATCTTCCTCTCTGTCTCTCCTCCTCTGTGTATATCTGGCTGTAATAAAATGAATAAATCTTTAAAAAAAATTAATTTGCTTACTTGAATTACAGTGAGTGAGTGAGTGAGAGAGAGAGAGAGAATATGAGAATAAATCTTCCATATACTGTCTCACTCCCCAAATACAACCAAGGCTGAGTCATGCTGAAGACAGGAGTGAGGAACACCATCCTGGTCTCCCAATTGGGTGGCAGGAATCCAAGGACTTGGGCCATCTTCATTGCTTCCCAGATACATCAGCAGGAAATTGGATCAGAAGCACAGTAGCCAGGAGTTGAACCAACAACTCCCATGAGAAGCTGGTGTCCCAAGTTCTGCCTTAATGCACTGTGCCACAAAATCTGCTCCCCATTTTTATTTTGATTCTAGTTTTGTCCTAGAATCAGGATCAGAAAGCAATGGCCTATTCTGCCAGCTCTGCCTTCAGACCAGAGAGGGTCTCCCCAGGAAAATGTTGAATTTATCTGGACAATAAGATGCTGGACTCTATGCTTGGTATACTCTTGCAATGAAAGAATTTCAACTGAATTTGAACTGTAATACTGCAACAAGGTGGAGGAATCCACCATCGGGGGAGGGTACGGGGAGGGGTTGGGGGAATCCCAGAGCCTATTAAACTGTGTCACATAATGCAATGTAATTAATTAAAAAAAAAAAAAGGAAAAAAATAAATCTTAAAAAAAAAAAAGGAGAAAGTAATGGCCTGAAAAAAAATCCAAGGAGAAGCTGAGCTTTACTGCAATATGGTCATTTATCCAAGGCCCTAGATTTGGTATAGTGTTTTCTGATATCACAGGGTAGGGAATGAATCCGGAAATGATTCCTGAGTTAATGATTGTGAACTCTGGGAAGCATTGGCGTCTCCTGCAGAGTTTTCCCCACAAGATCATCTAGCCTCACTTCATTCAACAGATTGTCAGTGACTTTCTCTATTTCCTACAACACTTTCTCCCAACACTAAATCTGCTTAGCTTGTGTTCCTCCCCCATACTAGATCGTAAACTTGTAGGAGTCAGAGGACATGTTCTATCTACTTTTAACATTCTTCTGGGGCCAGTGCCATGGCATAGCAGGCTAAAGCTTTAGCTTTTGGTGTTGGCATCCCATATGGGTGCTGGTTTGAATCCCGGTAGCTCCACTTCCAATCCAGTTCTGATTATCGCCTAGGAAAACAGTGGAAAACGGCCCAAATTCTTGGAGCACCTCCACCCATGTGGGAGACCTAAAAGAAGCTCCTGGCTTCTGGCCTAGGATTGGCTCAGCTCTAGCCATTGTGGCCATTTAGGGAGTAAATCAGTGAATGAAAGATTGATCAATCAATCTCTCTCTCTCTCTTCTGCTCTCTGTAACTCTGTCTTTTAAGTAAAAATAAAGTTAATCCTTAACAAACATTTCTTCTAATGGCTAGGCAGAAGAACCACACTGTGTGGGGGTGTGGTGGGTTCAGCTACTGCTTGGGATGCTCGTAGTCAGTATCAGAATATCTTGTCCAGCTTTCTGCTTCTGTGTCTGAGAGCAGCAGAGGAGGGTTCAAGTACTTGAGTCCCTGCCACCCCCATGGGAGACCCAGATGAGTCCTGGTTCACGGCCCCTGGTTTTTGGTCTGGCCCAGCCCTAACTACTGGTGACCGTTCCTAGAGTGAACCAGCAGACAGAAGATCTCTCTGTGCCTTTCAAACAGACAAACAAATAGATCTTTAAAACAAAAATGGTATTTCTTGGAACTCATTTAAAAATATTCTTTTGGGGCCAGTGCAGTGATAGAGTAAGTTAAGCTTTTGCCTGTGGTGCTGGCATCCTATAGAGGCAGTGGTTTGTGTCCCAGTTGCTCCACTTCTTCCAAACTAACTTTCTGCTTGAAGGCTGGAAGAGCAGTGGAGGATGGTCCAAATTCTTGGGCCCCTGTACCCACATGGGAGACCCAGAAGAAGCTCTTGACTCCAGGCTTTGGACTGGCCACACTCCTGTCTTTGCAGTAATTCAGGGAATGAGCTAGCAGCTAGAACACCTCTCTCTGTAACTCTTTCAACTGAAATAAATAAATCCTTCAAAAAATATTCCTCTAGGTACATACAGTGTGTGCTTACGCATCCATGTCTGATCTTATTCTATGGGCTAGGGACTGTTAACCTAGCAGGGAGCAAAATAGAGGTCCTGTTTCATAAAGTTTACATTCCAGTGTGGGAACACAGACAACAAGATCACAGCAAACAAACTATCATGCTGACTCAACATCCCCTGAGAACTTGATGTGTGTCCCACAACTCTGCAAGGAACTGCCTTTTCCAATTCCTCTTCAATGGATGAGGAAGTTGAGTGTTGAGATATTGGTGATGCTTGCCTTCTGCCACAGCCAGTTAAAGGATGACATGGGATTGAAACCCTGATTGTTTCGGGTTTCTTAGCTCAGGGCTCAGCCAACTACAGCCCACTGCCATAGCTTCCAATGAAATAAGATTCTATTGGAACAGTGATGTATCACCTATGACTGCTTTTCCATGATAGATATCAATAGTTGTGATAGAGCTATATGGCCTCAAAAGCCCAACATTCTTTCTATCTGCCCCTTTACGCAAACTGTACTAAATCATTTCACCCTAACTATGCTTGAATGATATTCATTGAAAGAATAACAGAGAATGGTCCTATTCATATATATATATATATATATATATTCATTCATTCTAGTCCTTTTTTTTTTTTTTGAGCAGCTGCTGTGCACCAGACATTCTGCTCCCCCAGAAGATGCAGCTCCATCTGCACTCGGTTTCCTTCCATTTCTTGATCTTTCCAAAGAGTTCAAACACTTGCAGTCTCATGAGAGCTAAATCTGTTGAGTGACTAATCCCCCGTCTTCTCTGCCTCATCTCTGGCCTAGACAAGAAAATGTATTTATTACTTTGGAAAAAAAATGACAAGAGAAATTAATCAGGATTTGGAAACTAAATTTATCATCTGGGAAACATCCAAGAGATAAATCGAAGCCCAGTCCTTTATTTTTGTCTTCATCCCCTTCCCTCAGCTTGGCTTTATGGGAGTGGCTGACAGAGCAGTGAAATTTAGGACCAATATTGCCAGGAAGAAAACACACACACACACGCACTGACAGCTAAATTAATTTGGCAGCAAGGTGGGATGAAGGGCTCTAAGCCAGGAATGAATTACAGGTCTTGAGTGAAGCCAGGGCAGATAGCAACTCTCTTTAGATCAGTAGGGATACGAACAGGCAGATAGATGTGGCTAATCCCATGGTCTTGTAGAATGCTCCAGACTCAGGGAGAAATCAAAATTATCTATCAGGCCTGGCTATTCTGGGGTTCCTACTCCTGATGACTGAAAATAGGGAAAGAGGGGTGATGAGGGGGAAAATGAGGGAAAAACTGGCCAAAATGGTTAACACAAACATGAATACACTGAGAGGAGCTCATACGTTTTCCAATGCCCTTGAAGTCTGCCTGCTTGGTGAGGAATCTGGCCTGGGTCTTAATGTTACATAAACATGGATCACGAAATCAACCTGGCAGCAAACACGCAGAGCCGTTGCTCAGTACAAGGCTCACTGAGGATGCATCAAGCAGGGTACGCCCTTATTGTAGTGGCTAATCCTCCCAGTAATCCAATGAAGTGGATACTACCATCCCCGTTACATCAACTGAAGAATCCAAAGGCCAGAGCGGTTCAATGTACATACAAGGCCATCCAGTCAAGAGTGACATAGTAGGAACTAGGTTCCCTGGTCTATGCTGCTTCTTGGGCAAGACAATGTGTACATTAATAAAACAGAGGGACAATTAGAAATATAGAAAACTGGTGTTGGTGCTGTGCCTTAGCAAGTTAAACTCCTGCCTGCAGTGCCAGAATCCCATATGGGCACCAGTTCACATCCTAAAAGCTTCACTTTTTTAAAGGATTAAAAAAAGATTTTTAATTTTATTTTTATTTGAAAGAGAAGAGGAGATACAGACAGAGATAATTCATCTACTGGTTTGCTCCCCATATGGCTAACAACAGCCACAGTTGAGTCGATTTGAAGCCAGGAGCTTCCTCTGGGTCCCAGTGTGGGTCAACTGGCCCAAGGACTTGAGCCATCTTCTACTGCCTTCCCAGGCCATAGCAGGTTGCTGCATTGGAAGTGGAACAGCTAAGACTACAACTGGTGTCCATATGGGATGCTAGTGCTATAAATGGAGGATTAGCCTGCCATGTCACCATTGCTGTCTCCTGCCTTCTGATGCAGTTCCCTGCTATTGTGCCTGAAAAGCCCTGGAGTATGGTACAAGAATTTTGGATGCTACATACACATGGAAGACCTGGAGGAAGCTCTTGGCTCCTTGTTTGGCCATGATAGCCATTTAGGGGAAGAAACAGCAGAGCCTCTGTCTGTGATGTAGGCATCCCATATGGATACCTGTTTGCGTCACATTATTCCACTTCTGATCCAACTCTCTGTTTATGGCCTGGGAAATCAGCAGAAGATGGCCCAAGTCCTTGGGCCCCTGCATCCACATGGGAGATCCAGAAGCAGTGCTTGGATCCTGGCTTCAGATTAACTCAGCTCTGACCATTGAGGCATTTTGGGGAGTGAATCAACAGATGGAAGATCTTTCTCTGTAACTCTGTCTTTCCAACAAAAACAAAAATATTTTAAAAAGTTCCTTTTAAGAGCCACCATAACCATGTATGTTTATCTTCCAGTTGAATTAGAAAGCCATGTGTCTGTGGTGAACTCAGTGGCAGCTTAACTAAGCTGTGTCTGATGATCCTTTTCACTGCCACTGTTTGTCTGATGAATTAGAGACAGATGGTGTTAAGAGGTAAGTTGTTGGGCCCGGCAGCGTGGCCTAGCGGCTAAAGTCCTCACCTTGAAAGCCCCGCGGTCCCATATGGGCGCCGGTTCTTATCCTGGCAGCTCCACTTCCCATCCAGCTCCCTGCTTGTGGCCTGGGAAAGCAGTTGAGGACGGCCCAAAGCTTTGGGACCCTGCACCCACGTGGGAGACCTGGAAGAGGTTCCTGGTTCCCGGCATCGGACTGGCGCGCACCGGCCCGTTGCGGCTCACTTGGGGAGTGAAACATCGGATGGAAGATCTTCCTCTCTGTCTCTCCTCCTCTCTGTATATCCGGCTTTCCAATAACAATTAAAAAAAAAGTTTAAAAAAAAGAGGTAAGTTGCCAGGATCTCAAAACAGGATATGCTGAGTTTGTTCCTCTACGTGGACACCAGTGCAAACTCACTCACTCATGTGTCTGTCAACAGAGAGAGGAGCCCAGAGCCAAGGCAGACACTCTGGAGGTCATGAGTAGTACAGACTAGCACTTTTGTTCAAGTTGTTAAATATAGTGGTTCTACCCCCTTTTGCATGCTGAAAGTCACAGGCTCGCTTGTTAACATGGGTGGGTTCAGTTTTCAGAAACAAGATAGGAGCGGCATCCTTTTTCCATGTGGATGAGCATAGCCTGCAGTTTCTGTGCCAGGTAAGGAGCATGAAGGGCTGGTATTGTGGCACAGCTGGTTACAATCCCAGCTGCTCAATTTTCAATCCAGCTCCCTACTAATGTGCTTAGCAGGCAGCAGGAGGTGGCCCATGTGCTGGGGTCCCTCTGGGGGTTCCATATGGAGTTCCAGGCTCCTGACTTTAGCCTGGTCCTGCCCTAGGCATGTGCAGAGTGAACTAGTGGATGGAAGGCTTTTTCTTGTTCTTTGTTCTCCTTCCGCCCCATAACCTTGATTTTCAAATAAATTTAAAAATAAGTAAGTAAATAAAGGAGCATGAGGTTGCAGTTACACATCTTCCTGCTGTCAGTGCTGCAGAGCAGGCACTGCCCTGTTCCCCTGCAAGAAACAACCTTCTAGATCCTTCTGACTCCCTCAGAAAAGGATTTCCTCTAATCTCCCCTGGGGCTCATGGGGGAAAAGCCACTTTCCTTTCCTGTCTCACATTCCTCTTTCTCTTCTTCCCCTAATACCTGAGTCTCCCTCTTAGAGAAGCTTCTGCAGCTTCTACTCTGCCCCTTTCACCTGACAGAAGCCAGCACGCTACTCGGAACAGGAGATGAAGGTCATTCCATGTCCCAGCTCCTTAGGATTTTCCCGTGAAACTCAGAACCTAGAAGACTTGCACTAATCTCATCCCCAAGGTTGTAGCGAGGGGATGAGAGCTGGCAGTGCCATCTCTTTCCCACCCTGGGGATTCCTGGGCATTACCCCTTTATGGATCATTATATCTGCCACAAGAGTGTAACATCAAGGTTTGGCTTCTATCTAAGTGAAGCGTTTCTAACAGGAAAGGTAGGGATCCCTGAGTTTCCGAGGTGTGACTTTCCAGGAGAGTTTGACTCAGATGCACACACCCGTGGAGAAGCTTTGAAGTTAATATTCAGGGGCCCTCTTATGTAGGATGACTGCGGGTACAGAGGTTTCTCTGCCATCCCCAAGTGGCGCTGGATGAGACAGGATTCGGCTCACACAGCTGTCCGCCTTCTTTAGAACATAATCCCCACAATAAAGAGTTCAGCATGGACCTGCTCCAACAGCCCACTAGAGTTTACCCATTTGGATTTTAAGTTCTCAGCACTTCCTGGATTGTCTTTCAGTGTTATGCCTCAGTGCTGTCATCATGCCACCAAAATCTATTTTCAGCTTCCAGAAAAAGTTGTAACAGAGCCCTCTCCCCAAAATGTCCAGGGCGACCACATCATAAGAAAGATGAAAAAAAAAAAGCCTTTGATTACTTTGTGGCTCCAGCTCTCCCGGAGGGTGACCAGTTGAAGATGAAGTGTTCACACATCCTGAAGGAAAGCAGCCCAGTCTACTGCAGTTCCTCTCAGCGGTAGCAGAGGCAAAAGGAGGCTGCACACAGAATGCCGAAGGGGTGACATGTAGGGAGAGCTCCTTGCTTGTGGGAGTTCAGAGCTTCTCAGAGGATATAGAGGTCAGTGTGGCCCTCTTCCATCCTGCCTATCAGCTCTCAGTAGCTGGGGCACTGAGCTCAGCCTCACCTGGTTATTTCTTCCTTCAGGGCAGCAGGGTCTGCTGGGTAAAACTTCACTCGGAAGCACATGGTGAATGGAGGTTGGGCTGCAGAGATAAAGAGCGGTCCATCAGGGGAGACCCTATCCCCAGGGATGAGTGGGCTTCCCTCCCCACCAGCAAGCATGGGTCCCTGAGCCATCAGAAGAATCCCTTCACATGTTTAGGGCTGACTTCTACCCAGAGTGGTGGGAAGTCACCATATAGACAAGTGGGAGTTTGTATCCCACTTGCACCCACCCCAGGGGCGAGGCTTCGGTGTTTGCATGCAGAAGAACACTTACATCTCAGCTGCTTAACCACAGACTTGGTAAACTCCAACCAATGCTGAAACAGAACACAGAACAGCAAAACCCTAGTGAGAAACAGTGTCAAACACAACTTGTATCCTATTTAAATAACCAGACTGTAGCCTAGTGTGAAAGCAGCCCCAAAGCTTGTGAAACATAGATTTGAAGAGTAAAGAGTGATATGAAATAAGCTCCCCAAGGAGCCAGCTGTGAAGGGAGGGTGGTTCCAGCTTCAGATGCCATTTCTGGGCCTCTCTGGAAATGCTGCCTTCTGCAGCAGGTGCCAACATCCTGAGCCATGTTTCTGGGGGTGCCAGCAGGCATGAATGACTGTGTGGATGTGTGGCAGGGCAAAGTGCCACTTTGGTAGAATGTAGCAAGAACAGTGACTTTGATGGGCGCTGTGTGTTTATACCATGTGCTAACATTTTTTTTTTTTTTTGCAGAAGAGTGTGCCCAGCTCTAGAAAGTACTGATATGCAGAACTTTCATAGATGTAGCGAAGGCAGGGATAATTTCTCAAACATCTTTGAACAATGTAGGTTTTGCCAGCCTTTGTGAGAACTTGTACTTAGGATTCTTTGGCATCCAGGCACATTTAAAGTCCTGGAATCTCGTAAGATACTGAGCTGTAAGCAGTGCACACGATGGATGGTATGCTGTCTTCCTTGATTTTCACAGAGGTAGATCCAGCAGCTAAGTTTTTTTTACATGGTCCTTATGTTTGGGGGGAGGCAAAATGAGCTCATTCTGTATCTGTTTCTCAATTCTACATTGAGTACTTGAAAAAATTCATTATTGACATTTGTTGCTTTTATGTTACTCAGCAGCCAATTTGTAGATGGCTAACTCTGCTATTATTTGGCTTTTATCTGGAAGTAGCTGAGTTCCACTAGATATAAGTTCAGTAAGGACAGGAAATCGTCTTCTTCACCAGCGTATCACTAACGTCCTGGCACAGGGCTCCACATGTAGCTGTTAAACGGCCAAGGGGCTAGGTCCACACTTGCCTCTTTTCTGGCTGCAACTAGTCAGTATAATGTCTTGGCAGAAACTCCCTCTGGCAGGAAAACAGCCAGGGCCATGCAGACGGCATCCTGGCCTCCCTTGGCTCCCAGCGCTCACCTTCTGGGCTGGGCTGTGGGTCATGCAGTTAATGGACCCACTAAGAGCCAGTTCTTCCGTCAGCTCCACATGGATAATCCGGGCTGACATTCTGCTCTCTTGCTTCCTCTGATCCGAGTTCCCACGAGGCTGGCAACTCATTATAACCACTCAATGTGGTTAAGAGGTCCTTCTCACATTACATAGCCCACTGCGGCTTGGCTTCATGGGGAGGCAAAGGCTAAAGATGAAATTGCACAGAAACAACTGGGGTTCCAGGTTGTGCCTGTGAGAGCAGGTGAGCAGAACACGGCAAGCAGCAGGGACTCAGCAAACAGATTTCCTTTATAGATGTTAGATGGAGAGATGAAAAGAACTAAACAAAGGAAAGTAAAATTTCAGAGGGATGACTGCATTAGCAGCAGAAGGTGGGTGGAGTTGAATGACAAGAGGCTATCCCTTTGGCAATAGCTGGAGAGAAGACATTAGATTTTAACTGTAGTCAGAGCTCAAGAAAAGATTACAGCTAGAGATTAGGAAGGGGGTGGGAAAGGAATGGAAAGCTACATCAGCTTTTCCAAAGGATTTTAAGGGTTGAGCAGAAAAATATTGAGAGGATCTGAAGAACCGAAGAACATGGGGATGGCCAAAGTGATCTTTTGAAGATGCCTGGCTAAATCTAGGTCCCAGAATCAGCAGCAAATTGCTAATGTGGGATGGGAAAGGAAAAGAAGATTCAGAGAGAAGGCTCTCTTCGATATTTGGGTAAATGGGCCAGTATAACAGTTTTCAGATTTTGAGGGCTTGAATGGGTCCAAAGCAGAGGATGAAAGCAGCAGAGGTGTTGGATGAGAGAAAGAACATTGGGGAGGGGAGGGAGAGATTGGCAAAGTTTCCAGACCCCCCCGGAGTCTCCTGAAGAGCCAGTCGTGATGCGGGTTGGATGTGACTGCCTCAGAATTCAGGGAGGAGGTTTATTTTGGGTTTTATACCTTAAAATAACCATGCAACTCATCTCTTCCATCTTTACCCTTAATCAGTGGATCTAGGAAAATAATTGTTGGAAAAATCTTTTTAAAAAGCAGAAGAAAGAAACAGACTTCTCACCCAAGGGTTCATTCCCCAAATGCTACACAGAAGCCAGAAGTCTGGAACTCAGTCCTGGTCCAGGATTCCCCTCTGCAGGTGGCCGACAACCCAAGTATTTCAGCCATTGCTTGCTGCTGGTTCCGAGAATACACACTAGCAGGAAGCTGAGTCAGAAGCAGAGCTAGGTCTTGAACCCTGGCACTGCGACAGGGGATATGGGCATTCCAAGAGGAACTGGAACTGCTAAGACAAATGCTTGCTCCAGAATAATGCTTTACAGCTCTATTTCTCCACAACTCCTGCCGATTTATTCTCTCTGACCCCTCCCTTGATGCCAAGAGGCACATCTTTCGGAGGCAGTCAGGTATGGATGCAGCATGAAGTCTGAGAAACCATGAGCAGAGTGGAATCAAGCAAGACTCTGAGCTCAGGATTGGATCTGCCAGCTACAACGGGCAATCTTCACTTCACCTGCCTGAGGCTTGAATGTACTCTTCTGGAGAATGGGTTTATAACAATATATTATATATTCATCTTGTTTGTTTCAAGGATTAAGTGAAATAACACACAGTGCTAGTACAAGAGTACTAAGTACTAGCAATAAAGGAGGATTTTTCCAAAATTACATAAAAGTGGATTAAAAGGTGAGTTCATCACACTGCAAAAAATATAAAATACATGTTTTATGAGGAGTTCCTCAAAAAAGTTCATAAATAATACATATTATGAAAAACTACCCATGGGTTTCAAAATTTATACCCCAAATTAAAGAAAAAAATCAAAAGATTCCATTGCTTCACAAACTTTTTATCATTTATTTTCATTTTTTTTTGAAAAAGACAAAGACTACTACATGCTGCTTCATTAGTCAGAAGGCTGTGACAGCCAGGGCTGGGCCAGGTGGAGGCCAGGAGCCTGGACCTCTCTCTAGATCTCCCCCGTGGGTGACAGGGGCTCACCCTGTCTTCTACTGTTACCTGCAAGGATGCATTAACGGGAAGCTAGGTTGGAAGTAGAGCAGCTGGGACTTGAACCAGCACTCTGTATGGGTTGGGAGCATTGCAAGTGGCAATTAGTCCACTGTACCATGATGCCTGCTGCATCTCTTTCCCATTCCTAATCTCTTTAGCGCCTTCTCCATGTGATCTTTTTTTTTTGAAGATTGATTAATTAATTAATTAATTTATTATAGGAAAGCCAGATATACACAGGAGGAGAGACAGAGAAGAAGATCTTCTGTCTGCTGGTTCACTCCCCAAGCGGCTGCAATAGCCTGTGCTGCACTGATCCAAAGCCAGGAGCCAGGAGCTTCTTCTGGGTCTCCCACGGGAGGGCAGGGTCCCAAGGCTTTGGGCCGTCCTTGACTGCTTTCCCAGGCCACAAGCAGGGAGCTGGATGGGAAGTGGGGCTGCCGGGATTAGAACCAGCTGCTGGGATCCCAGCACATGAAAGGTAAGGACCTTAGCTACTAGGCTACTGCGCTGGGCTCTCCACGTGATCTTTCTCACCTAAAATACTCTCCTCATGCATATTCTAACATCCATGTCCTAACTAAAGAATAATATTTTACATTTTTTTCCATATACCACCACCTCTATGAGATATCAGGAAGTGGATATAAATGATATTTCTAAGGAGAGAAAGCTCAGACCAAACACCATTTGTAAAGGTTGTTTTTCGTCAGATATTGAATGTGCAGCATGGGCAGACATGTAGATTCCTGTTTTCATGGTTCTTTTTGTGGTCTAAGACCCAGAATCAGGAGCATAAGTCAAAGGAGAAGAGCCATTTTAAAGCAAGGGCTGGTCTTGTCACTAACCACAGCTTACTATAGAAAGTAAGCTTTGAGACAGCAGAGGGCACATGTGGGCCCACAGGAGGGGAGTAGGAGACTTCTGGAAGAATGAGAAGTCTAGCCTAAGATTTCAAGTGTAAAAAAAGAGTTAGCCAGAAGAAACGTGCAGAACATGGAGAAGTGAGGAAAAGGGGGAGAGTGTTCAGGCAGGTGACACGTATAGGTGAAGGCCTAGAAAAGAAACAAGGCAGAGGGCCATGGTGCTGCCTGACTGGACCACAGCAGAGGAGAGATGGGTCAGGAGAGATGGAGCTGGAGACGAATGTAGGGAGTCTGGGATAAGAAGTCCATTCCTGTGTAGTGTCTGGAATCCCAGTTCTTATCAATGCCAGGTCTGCAAAGCTGCAAGAACTGTGGGATGTGCAAAATGCTGAGAGGTCCAGGTCAGCTGGGCTCCACCTCTGTCTTTCCTTGATCTGGTTCCTAACTAAGACAATGTGGTTCAGCCCCGTTTAACTAGACAGTGGGCAGGAGAGGCTCCCAGTGTGACCTGGGAGCCACACCACCAGTCTGAGCACTCCGCCTTCAACTGGACAACTTTAGGCAAGTCACTCGCTGTGTAGGCTGCCATTTTGGCATCCATAAAATGATTGGCTTCTCTGGGGGAATTCTAGCAACAGTGCCCTCCAGGCTAACATTAAGATTTGAAGAGATGGGTCTAGCAAGGAGGAACTCTAAAAATGAGCACTAGTTTAAGGTCTCAAGCTTTTTGAGTAACCCTGTCACCCTGGTGCTCTGAACACTGACTTACCCGCTGCTTATCTGGGTCCACAAAGCGGATTCCAAAATAGTCTTTCTCAAGTAGGTTCAGGTGGTGGCAAAGAAGATCAAACAGGTACTGGCCTTTGGCATCTCTCTGTAACAAAAGCAAGCCCGGGGAGAAATGAGTGAGTTTCTGCAGTGGAGTCCTGTTTTGGGGAGTCACTAATAACTCTTTATCATTGCCACATGAGGGCTCACGTTGGCACCGATGTACTCTGAGATGTGATGTATTAGACACTCTGCCAGTCTGAGATGTTAAGCACCTGAAAGGATCCATGAGCCCTCCAACCACACAGGCAGTAAGCAACGTGGCACATCTGGTCTTCAGGCCAGAAAGCCACTCAGTCTGATCTTGTCAAGGCAATCGCAGTTGGGATTTGAAATTCAGTAAGTCCATAAAAGCAGGCTAATTTTTAAAAAAAGATTTATTTATTTTTACTGCAAAGTCAGATATACATAGAGGAGGAGAGACAGAGAGGAAGATCTTCCGTCCGATGACTCACTCCCCAAGTGAGTGCAACGGCTGGAGTTGCACCGGTCAGAAGCCAGGAGCTCTTTCAGGTCTCCCATACAGATGCAGGGTCCCAAAGCTTTGGGCCGTGCTCGACTGATTTCGCAGGCCACAAGCAGGGAGCTGGATGGGAAGTGGGGCTGCCAGGATTAGAACCAGCGCCCATATGGGATCCCGGTGCATTCAAGGCGAGGTCTTTAGCTGCTAGGCCACCGCACCGGGCCCTAGCAGGCTAATTTTTTTAAGTTGATTATTTTTTATGGCCTGTAAATGATGTTGCTAATATCCAAATGGCCACTGGTAGAAGAAATGTTCCCTATCCCTATGGAAGTAGAAAAGTTTCTAAAAGTAGTGGGAGTAGAGAATGCCAGTGTGTAGACTATAGTGGGAATGACACCAAGTCCAGTTGGCTCTGCCAATTAAGTGTATTTCAAATGCCTCTACTTGTCTTACCCTATTACCAACTCCATAAGTCAGGCTACCACTCTCTTAGACCAGCTACTGCCACAGCCATCTAGCTGAATCTCAGCCTTTATTCTTGCCTTCTTCACTTCATTCATTCCACAGCAACCACATGAGCACAACTTAAACGTAATATCTAAACATAACACACACACACGCACGCACACATTGAGGTTTGAGCATGTAATACAAGCACATTGTTAAGATACTGAAACACACAGATGACTACACTATGAAGAGTAAGCCTGAGCCAGCAATGTAGAGCAGTGGGTCAAACCACCACTTGAAATTTCAATATCCCATATTGTGGCAGCTCTACTCCCAATTTGGCTGCCCGCTCATGTGCATGGGGAGGTAGTAGAGATGGGTCCAACTTCTTGGACCCCTGCAACCCACGTGGGAGGTCCAGATTCAGTTCCTGTCTTCTGGCTTTTTCCTGGCCTAGACCTGGCCATTGTGGCCATTTGGGGAGTTAACCAGCCAACAGCTGTCCCTTCTCTCTCTCTTTCCCTTCTTTCTCTGTTACTCTGCCTTTCAAATAAGTTAATTTTTTGTTTTGGTTTGTTTTTGTTCTCTTTTTAAAGAAGTGTAAGCCTTTCTTCTACTTTAGTCACCCTGGATTGTTCCCCTCTTTTGAGGCAACTGGTTACCTGTTCTCAATCTCTGTGCCTTCTTTAATATGTGATATTTCATACAGTAACAGCCCTATTCAACACCTCTTTTTCTAAAAACACATTTCTAGCATATTTTTGTGCTCTTTATTCTTTCTTTTTTTTTCTTCCACTTAGGATAAATCTTTCAGTAACTGCAGTTATTGACAGGCCCCTGAGTTTTTAGCTGCTGCATACCAGTGTAAACAACCTATACTGGGCCCAGCATGGTGGCCCAGCAGCTAAAGTCCTCTCCTTGAATGCACCGGGATCCCATATGGGCGCTGGCTCTAATCCTGGCAGCCCCACTTCCCATCCAGCTCCCTGCTTGTGGCCTGGGAAAGCAACTGAGGATGGCCCAAAGCCTTGGGACCCTGCACCCATGTGGGAGACCCAGAGGAAAAGCTCCTGGCTCCTGATCGGCTCAGCACTGGCCATTGCGGTCACTTGGAGAGTGAGTCATAGGATGGAAGAACTTTGTCTCTCCTCCTGTCTCTATAAATCTGACTTTGCAATAAAAATAAATAAATCTTAAAAAAACCCTATACTTATCCACCCAGTTCTGTATTGATGGAATTTGTTTCTAATCAGTTACTACAAACCACACAGCTGTGAACCCCCAATGATCTTTTTTTTTTTTTTTTTAATGTTTTTTTTTTATTTTTTTTTTTAAAGATTTACTCCATTTTTATTACAAAGTCAGATATACTGAGAGGAGGAGAGACAGAGAGGAAGTGGAGTTGCCGGGATTAGAACCAGCGGCCATATGGGATCAAGGCGAGGACCTTAGCCACTAGGCCACGCTGCCAAGCCCCCCAACGATCTTTAATTATGCTATTCATCTATGTTTTGATGCTGCTGGTTTCTTCCCACTGTTCTCAGAATTAAATCTAAACTCAGACAGTGGCCTCTATGGCCTTGCATTGCCTTGTTCCTTCCTCTTCTCTGAACTTACCCCTGTTCTTCCTTCTTGCCACTCTGGGCACAGGCTTTCTGCTCCAGAACAGTCCAAGGCTTCTCTCTGCCTCTCTGTGCTCCTTCTGCCTCAAACTGTCTTCCTGCAGCTCTTCTCAGACACCCCTTGAGATCTCAGCTCGAATATCATCTCTGCAGAAAAACCTTCCCTTGTAGATTGTTTTTTTCCTGTGACTTTCCATGCCATCATCCTGTTTATGACCTTGACAGCACTTAACTAAAGTCTGTAGTTGCCTTGCTGATCTGCTGATGTATTCATCATCGGCTCCATTTTGAAACTATAATTTTCATGAGGGCAAGGGTCTTTCCCCAGAACTTAGCACAGCAAACTGGTATACAGCAGGTGCGTCCTCAGCAATTATTGAATGACTTATTGAATGAACAGAAGGTAGAAGGTTGGCTAAGAAATGTCACACCGAGATGAGAAACTGGGCTTGTTAGAACCCTCAGCCACTTACTTCAGAGACCTGCCTGGGCATCTGGGAGGAGAACTGCTTGCAGTAAACTGTCAACCTGTACTCAGAGCCTGTCCTGGTGGCCAAGGCAGCTCAGCTCAGATCTCTGGCAGGTCCTTGTCCAGCTCTGCATCTGAATTGAGGGTGTCTTATGAGATCCAAAGACCTCACCTGAGCTAAGGCCCAAGAAGAGCATTTAAAGAATGGGTATATTTTTGCTTTTATTTATCTATTTGATAAAGATATATTTATTTGAAAGAGTGACAACAAGATCTTCCACCTGCTGGTTCACTTCCAAATGACTGCAAAGGGCCAGGGATAGGTCAAGTGGAAGCCAGGGACTCTAGCCAGGTCTCTACACAGGGGGCAAGAATACAAATACTTGGGCCATGTTTCACTTTCCCCTTTCTCCTATCTCCCCTCAAAGTACACTGACAGCAAGCTGGATCGGAAGTGTGGAGCAGCAAGGACTTACCCATGCACTCTGATGTGGGCTGCAGCCATCCCATATGGTGTCTTAACCCACTACACCACAACACCTGCGTGGGTACATTAAGTCCTTCATGAGAGGCTTTCATCAGACCTGTTATGCTGCTGGCTCACACTGCACTACCAAAGGAGAACTGGACAGGTTACTCAATTCCTCAGCAAATAGCTTCAGAAGCTTGCTTGCAGGAGCTGAAGGGGAAGTGAGTGAAGAGCTCATCTAAAGCAGGAAGCAACATGTGGTGCATCCTTCTGTAACGCGGGCTTCACACTCCCTCTTTTAGCACAGTCCTGACATGGAAGGCCCCATTCTCACATTCTCTGGTTTTTGATCAGAGGAGGTGCTATGAGGAGGCAGTCTTACGACAGACTCCATTAGGAATTTCGGGTGGTGGACTACACACCAGATCTTCTGCATGTTGTCATCAACAACTATCTCTTTGGGCAGGGTCTATTAACTTCCTTGCTGACAATTCAGAGTGCAAGAGCTTAAGCTCATAGTTAAGGTTCTCTGTGAGTAAGGGACATATGTTCAACTGTATCCCACTCAGCATCTCTTACACTAGGATCTCTCAGAGCAACTGAAAGGGAACAGCAAGAGACAGTTGCCTATGGCGATGACTTTCTCTACAAATTTTACTTGGCACCCAGCTGGGCTACTGTGTTGTGATGATTTAGCCTGAGTTTCAGTGGTTGGGGAGGTTGGCTTCCATACATGCAACAAGCACATTAGTAGAAGTCTGGGATAAAGACAACCATAGAGAAAATGTGCTTGTGTGCTGAAACCATAAGGACTTTCAATAAGAGTCCTGCCTTCCCTATAAGCAGCTCATTCCCACGGGCTGGCAGCTCAAATGCACTTCGAAAGCTCTCAGTCAGTAGTAAGAACCCTAAATTCAGCAGGTCAAACTTCAGAGTTCCCTAGCTCCACAGAAGTAAGCATGACTTTCTCCTTCTAATAGCTATGAAACAAGAATACACAATTCCTATACTCACCAAAAAATTCCTTTCTGGGGCCAGCACTGTAGCCAGTGAAATTTCAAGTTGCAATACCAGCATCTCACGTCATAGCATGGACTCGAGTCCTGGCTATTCTGCTTCTGACCCAGTGTCCAGAATGAGCCTAGGAAGGCAGCAGCAGATGGCCCAAATGCTTGGGTCCTTAAAACCCACATGGGAGACTGGATGAATTCCTGGGTCCTGGGTTCAGCATGACCCTGCCCTGTCTAATGTGGTTATTTGAGGAGTAAGCCAGCAGATGGAGGATTTCTTGTTCTCTGTCATTCTGCCTTTCAAAGAAATAATTATTTTTTTAAAAAAATTTTCTATTTCTGAGCACCTGTGAACCTCTCAGCTTCCCAACATTTAGTCAGTTTCTTCAGGTTCCCATGTATCGGTGAGATATATGGCTTTTTTTTTTTTCAGTTCTCAGTTTTTTTTTTAATCTATTTTATTGTATTGTTGTTGACAATCTTTACATAGTTAATTATAGTTAAAGAAAAAAAAAAGGTTCAGGGGGTATAGGGAAGTGGGTAATACTATTATGTCCATATTGTTTCCATCAGAGATACATGGCTTTGAGCTACAGAATCCCTGCACAGACTAATGAAGCAAAGCATCTCGGGTGGGCAATCGGAGAAGGGTAAAGAAAGGACTTGAGATGTCTATATCTCATTGAAAAGTGCCTGGATTCAGGTCTCAGCCCCACTCTGGCTAACGTGCACTCTGAGAGACAGCAGGTGATGTTCGAGTAATTGGATCTCTGTCACACAGGTAGGAGACCTGGGTAGAGTTCCCAGCCCCCAGTTGCAGTCCAGCCCAGCCCTGGCTGATGCAGGCATTTGGGGAGTGAACAAAAGATGGGAGATCTGTCTCTCTACTTTTTTAAAAAAACTTTTATTTGAAAGTCAGAATTATAGAGAAAAGGAAAGACTGAGGGACAAAGAGATCATGCATGTGGTTCACTCCCCAAATGCCACAGCAGCCAGCGCTGCTGTAGCTCCGAAGGCAGGGCCAGAGGCTTTTTCTGGATTTCCCATGTGAGTGCAGGGCCCCAAACATTTGGGTCACGTCTGCTGCTTTCTTTACCAGGCACAGTGGCAGGGAGTAAGATTGGAAGTGAACAATCAAGACTCAAACCAGTGCCTATATGGGATGCCTGCACTGCAGACAGCAGCTTTACTCACTATGCCACAGTGGCAGCTCCTCCTTGGGTCCCATCTTGGATCCAATGCAGCTTCCTGCTTCCCCTTTTCCCATAGCTGCAAAATTCGCATGGTTCTGATTATCCACCAATGAGATGTTACTTCACATTTTACCTGAGAATCCCATCCCCCAATCTCTCCCTAGTCACCACCCACCTTCCTGTGCTCAGATAATCTCAGTCACCTTGGGATATCAGTCCCTTGGGGTCCTGCCCACAGCTCCTCCCAATTCCCTATGCCCCTCCCACACTTTGCAGGCTCATCGGGTTGTGTGAATGAGCCTCCACGAGTTCCCCCTTCTCTTCCCATTCTTCCCTTTCTCCTGCCTCTCTCCTATCCTCCATCCTGCCCCCTTTCCCTGCCTTGGCAGTCCCCATCCTGCCACCACGGCAGGAGATGTGTCCTTTCTAGCTTTTTCCCCCCTCCACCCTGTCTCCCATTCCTAACCCTGCTGGAATAAAGGACCTACTAAGCACCTTACTGCATCTGGGATTTTGGGTTGTGGTAAACTTTTCATGAAAAGAGGACTTGGCTGCAGGAATTAGCTGCACGTAACAACGGAAGAACTTTAAGAATGTAAGAACTTTAGGTGTGTTTAAAACCTAACACTCTGTCTTTCAATACACGGAAACTAAACAATAAAAGGAGAAAATAAAAGCATCTTTGTTGTTTGTGCAAGGCTGGGTGTGGGGTGAGGGGAATGAGGAGGGAGACAGGCCCAGAGCTCGCTCTTACAGCAGAAATCCATGAATTAAAATTCCTACCAGAAACACAAAGGCAAGCATCAAGTGAGAGCACGGGGCAGCACCTTTCCCAGGGCACACATGCTTGTGGCTGGTGAAGCTGCCTGCAGCAGCCTGGGGGTAAAGTCACACTCTGTGGAATCACCACAATGGGCTTGCCAAACAAGCAGTGGGCAGAGCAAGATTTTAGGAATTTTACAACTTCCTGTCTGCACTCGCAGATGTCAGCTGTGTCCTTGGATGCCCTTGCTTGGGTCTCTCTGTCTTAAATCCAGGTGCTTCTGGAATATTCTGTAGCAACCGATGTTTTGGTTGGATCTCAAAGATGGAAGATTTATACCTTCTGTTCCTTTTGCCTGCAGGGGACACCAGTGCTATGGCTAAACTGTGCTTTGTGCTGAATGTTGTGCCATTGATTTATACTGGGGAGACAAGTGTTTGTGCTGACAGGTGATTACTGCTTAGTCACAACGGTCAGCGCTCTAAGCCCAAGGATGTTTATCTTCAAGACAAGTGAACTGACGCAGGGCACCCCAACCTTAATCCTCCAGCTAATCTTCTGAGGTTATTCTCATCCTGAAGACATTATTGGGTCAAAATAACTTATTAAGCATCCACTCTAAAATGAATTTATACCTTACAAACCACAACAGTATTTAAACACATTTGAAAATCATGGTCTACATAAGTACAGTCTTCTTATTCTCTCTGAATGGTGCACAAAATGGCCCATGAGCCCCTTCAAATTTTTTCTGGAGCTTGCAGGGTGACAGAATTCCTATTTCTGCTCCTCCATGGAATGCCTGGCTTTTGTTCTTTGTGGTTCTCCTAATCTTTAGTGAAGACAGAGGCAAGCAGCAGTCAGCAAGCTTGGGCATGACCTAAACTGTCCAAGGTTAATTGCATTTTCTGCCTCATAATCAATACCCTTGGGCAAGAGAGAGGTTTTCTTTTAACCCCATCATGGATGGAATCCATCCTAGGGCTCCTGGCATGACCTCCTGGTAAGGGGGAGCCAGTATGTACAACATTCCTCCTCATTAGATGTCACCTTACTCACTCCTGCTAAGCCATGAGACAGGCAGATTTTACGTACAAATTGATGAGGCTTCAAGAGGGTAAGGAAGGCTGTGGATGGGATCAGGCCACGGTTTTCTGTGCCCTTAGAGGAAGCAGAGCACACATGGAGTGATTACATAAAGAGGACAGCTTTGGCCCCAAATTTAGGAGACTGCGGGTAGGAGAGGGCCACCCCTAAATTAGGGGGGGTCTGAAAGAAAGGGCCAGAGCTGGACAAGTTGTTTTCAGAGGTCTGACAGGGAGCAGGCAAAAGGGTTGAGGTGGCACTGTGGTCTCCATTCTGGCTTAGCTTTCTATTCCCATGTCCTGCAGGCCAAGGACTTCCTTGCTTTCTCTCCCAGGGTCCTCTAAGGCACCCGTGGGCAGCCGTCTGCTGGGCTCAGGAACAGAAGCTGTGGAAAGCACTTTAATGTCACAGGTACAGCCACATCAGCTCATCTTCGCAGGGTCATGGCATGAACCAGCTGAGCAGAAATGCGCGAATTGATTACTGGGGTTCCGTCCTTGCCTCCCCACTCTGCCCTGTGTCACATCCTGCACTCAGCCCAGCTTTCCAAGGGGCACGAGCAGCACAAGGAGCAGAGCCTTAGATTTCCTAACCTCAGCACCTTCTACAAACTAATTTACATTTTCTTTGAAGGGAGGGAACCCCCGTTGAGTTCCTGGCACAGGAGCCCACTTTTCTTGCTTAGTGGTAAACCAACAAAATCTGTCTAGGAACTGCTGAGGCTGCAACTACAGGAGCAGCCAGCTCTCTCTGTGAGAAGACCAGGGAGTTCATTCTGGGGGAAGGACACTGACATCCTTCTGCAAGTCACATCACCACACAGAAGAGGCCACAGCTCAGATCTGTCCAGAACTCCCCTAGGAGCCATACTGTCAGAACACGGCAACCAGGCTGGGGAGGATGGGGCCCACGTAGGCACTCAGGAAGTGTCCAGTTGGCCATGCAGGGAGGCCACCATGGAGGGAGATATGAATTCAGAGGGAGAGGATCAGCAGCCACCAGTCTCACCTAATCCTAAGTGTAGCAACTTCCTCATCCCAACCATTCCACTTGTGCATGCAGAGAGAGCTGGGATGTTTTCATGAGGCCACACTGCTAGTTGGAGGTTCAGATACCAGATAGGGTGCCTCCATGAGCTGCTGGTAGGCCTTGCAGGCGTGAGAGAACTAGTTAGCTCACAGCCATATGTGGTGGGTGGCCTGCAAAGGATGCCCATATTGGGTGGGGAGATCACATGCAGTCTAGTAGCACTTGGAGGTCAGTGTGGGCAAGTCAATGTCATAGGAGGCATGAGGAACTGCCCTGTCAGCACAGATGGCTCCAGATGGACTCAGCAAGGTCACTTATGACCCTCTGAGCAGACTTTTCCAACTTGCTGTTTCCAGCTTGGAAGAGTAGGGCAAATGGGAGGACCAGATTAACTGAAACATCAATGGCTGACTCTTACTCAGTGGTCTCATGCTTCAAAGGTTAGGCATCTTATTCCCAGATGGAGTCCTTACACTTGAAGTTTCCAGAAAGAAATTTTGGACCTCAAGAAAAGCTAATTTGCCCATCTTTCCCAGAATGAGACTGCTTTTAAAAGAAAGGTGATTCTTGGAAACATCTCCACATCTTGTTTTTTAAAAAAATTATTATTATTATTGTTTACTGATTTATTTGAAAGAATAGCAGAGGAAGAGGCAGAAACACACCGAGAGAAGTCTTCCATTCCCTAGTTCAGTCCCACAAAAGGCCTGCAACAGCTAGAGATGAGTCAGGCAAAAGCCAGGAGCCAAAACTCCATCTGGGTCTCCCACCTGAGTGGCAGGAACCCAGGTACTGGAGCCATCATCTATGGCCTCCCAAGCACATTGGCACAGAGCTCGATTGGAAGTGGATACAGGGCTTGATCCCAGGCATCTCAAAGTGTCAGCTTAACCTGTGTGCCACAATACCCACACCAGGATTTTTCAGTCTTGGTACAATCTCCCTTTGAACTATTCTACCAGGTCACTTGTGCTCCTAGACATTGAGGTGGAACACACAGCAACAGGAGGGGAAGGGCTCTGGAAAGGCAATGGCTTTAGGATGGAACATTGGACTGCAAGTCAGGGCCCTGGTTGGCCACCTCTCAGCTTGTGACCAGAGACCCATCCCTCAACCTTCTAAGTTTTTCTTCCCAGTACAAGAAGGCTAATCCTGCATCTCTCAAAGGATTATTTTGAGGTTCAAGAGATACAACAGATATCGAAAACCCTGTGAACTTTTCTAACATGCTTGCTCTACCTCCTTGTGACCCCTTCCCTGAAGATGGGTGTACTTGAACATCAAAAAGACACAGGAACGAGACTCAGCACTCAAGGACGAGACTTGGCACTCAAAGAACGGAAGCCTCTTCCCTGCAGTCTCTCCTAAGCTTAGGGGAAGGCCACCCTTAGCGAAATCTGCCCCAAGGGGCTTTCAAAGTACAAATTTTCATTTTGCCCCCCATACACAAAGACTGTTTTTTCCCCTAGTTATGTCAGAAGAAGAGAAGAAAATATGAGCCCTATGCAACCAACTTAAACTCCTCAGACACCTGGCAGCTTCCAGTCAGTGTCTCAGAGACAAAGGCAGAGAGCTTCCATGCCATACTCCTGATTTGCTGGTGCAGAAAGGGCAGGTGAGTGAAGTGGATGGTGAGAAAGGACACAATTCTAAAAGACATGATGCCTTTTCACATCTTGGCTCTGATTAGAATAAAAAGAAAAAAATATGCCAATGTATTCCAATTAATCAACTCAGAGCCAGAAGGCTCTCTCACACCTCAGCAGATTCTCTCTGAATTAGAGCTATAGGAGTAACAGTAGCAACAGACTCTTACCCCAGATGCACCAGGTGAAGGGTGAGCAGGATGGCCAAATAGAGCCCATGGCTCTGAGTCCCAATTTCCCCAGAGCATGCGCACTCACACACAGCTGCTGGCACCTGATCCTAGGGCCAGTAGGGTCACTCTCACCCCTTCTCTAGAGGATGGCCAAGGCCACCTGTAGGGCCCCTCATCACAGCAGATAGGATCCCGAGGTAGGGCTCCTGGGCGTGACTTGTACTGCGGTCCCATCGGTGGTACAAAGCCAGGTTTATAAATGCTTCGTGACTCCCTTCCCAGTACCAAATGGGAGCAATCTCCCCAGAAAAACAAACAAAAACAAACAAAAAACCAATACTGGGACTCCCAGAAAAGGAGTAAGACAGCTAGAGTCCAGAGCCAAACAGATGGGTACTATACATGGCTTACTGTACAAACGCTGAGGCCCAGAAAAGCAGGAGGACAAACTCCAAATTCCCCAACAGAGGCTGTCCCAGTGGTGAAGGAGAAGTGGAAGGGGAGGCAAGACAGGAAGCAAAAGCTAGCTCACACAGAAACTGGCATGTCCCTGCCTTGAACGCACCAGAATCCCATATGTGCGCAGGTTATAATTCCAGCTGCTCCACTTCCCATTCAGCTCTCTGCTTGTGGCCTGGGAAAGAAGTCGAGGACAGCCCAAAGCCTTGGAACCTTGCACCTATGTGGGAGACCTGGAAGAGGCTCCTGGCTCTGGATTGGCTCAGCTCCGGCCGTTGTGGTCAGTTGGGGAGTAAATCATCAGATGGAAAATCTACCTCTCTGTCTCTCCTCCTCTCTGTATATCTGACTTTGCAATAAAAATAAAATAAATAAATAGCTGATACAGTTTGAACATTGGTTTAGATGCTGAATGTGCCTCTAAGGCCCATGTATGCATAAATCTTTTTTAAAAAATAAGCCACAATTGTAGGAACGGGGAGAAACAGCTATATCTAAACTTGACCCCAAATCTGTTTACATAATCCTTATTGTATCTTTTTTTTAATTATTTATTTTTATTGGAAAGGCAAATATATAGAGATAAGGAGAGACAGAGAGAAACATCTTCCATCTGCAGGTTCACTCCTGAAGAGGCCGCAATGACTGGAGCATAGCTGATCTGAAGCCAGGAGCCAGGAGTTTCTTCCAGGTCTCCCATACAGGTATAGGGTCCAAAGGCTTTAGGCTAACATCCACTGCTTTCCCAGGTCACAAGCAAGAAGTTGGATAGGAAGAGGAGTGGCCAGGACACAAACCAGCATCCATATGAGATGCTGGTGTTTGAAGATGGAGGATTAGTCAGTTGAGCCACTGTCCTGCCCCCCCCCCCCCCCCCGCCATCTTCGCTTTTACTTAGCTTCCACATCTTCATTTACCAAGGGTAACTTCAGCTGATTAGACTTGCAAGCTCAAAACTCTAGAGAAACTTTGCTCCTTGCTGCCAGGTTTGCAAATCCTGCTTTTTACAGTGGTCTGATTTCAAGGTTTAAGTCCTCAAATACCATTCACTTCACTCTCTGCTCCCCCTTCCGCAAATCTCACTGCACTTTTACTAAGACCTATATCACCACAAAGAACTTCTCTTCTCATCCAAGGTGTGCTGTCAGTAGCAGAATGCTTCCTCTCCTGGCCTCTATGTTCTCCTGTTGGGAAGGCTGGGCTGGGAGTTGCCTGGGCTCTGCCCCTACTGCATCTATGCTACCTAAAGCTTCTCAGTTAGATTTCATCTTGGCCCATCCTCCTTTTGCTTTTTCTGGTACAGGATCCAGTTGCTGCTCCATGGTGGGGTGGGGTGGGTACAGGATGTGTCCTTGGCATGTGGTTCCATGCAACACAGGTAAGCAATCCTCACGCGCAGCTTGGAGCACAGCTGGGATGGGAAGAAGGAAGTGATGGGAGGAAGAAAAGACCAATTCTGACTGGCATTTTTGGGGCAATTGGTTTCCCTCTGCAAAAAATGACCTCATGTTTTCCCTTCCATGGCTCACAATCTCAGAATCTGTTACTATTTGACCAAAATAATCATACCACAGGCATGTCTTTACCCAAACAACGATTTTTAAAAAAGGCTTTTGTGTGTGTGTGTAAAAAGGATAATCAGGTAGGCTCAACAGGGTAGATATTTAAGACTTTTACTGTTAGCTTAATTAATTTAAAAAAAGCTTGGGGCATTGCTCAAAGGAAATGGAAAGAGTAACTAAACAGAATCCATTCAATTCTGCAAACTGCCTTCAGCGGGCCTGAGAGACTGAGCACCATTATGTGGGACTATTATCTTGCTATGAATCTGGCCATTGTATATTCCACTGTGAGTGATGGAAAAATTCTATTACATCATCCAGTGCATGCCTCCAGCCTCAGACAGTGAAAACCGTGGCAAGGTCTTCTTCAAGTGGTTGTTGAGACCAGCACCATGCCCTGTTCTTGCCATGCCCTGTCCTCTGCTGTTTCCTAGACCCTAACCCAGGTGGTAGTGAGGCTTCTGTGTAAATATGAGAGGACCTTAGGGAAGAAAAACTGGCTACAGCAGGGAGGAGGGGGACAAAGGCTTACTTATCTGTGAGATTAGAAACTCCTCAACTGTCCAGATAAAAAGGGTTAGGGCGTGACCTCCATGGAAAGGGGCTCCAAACTTCTCTGGCATTGTCTCAGACACACCAGAGGTTGAGCCTCTGAATCTGGGCTGAGGCAGAAGTTGAGGCTGTGTTTGTTTGTTCTTTAAAAGATTTATTTTTATTGGAAAGATGGATATACAGAGAGGAGGAGAGATAGAGAGGAAGATCTGTCCAATGATTCACTCCCCAAGCAGCCGCAATGGCTGGAGCTGAGCTAGTCCAAAGCCAGGAGTCCAGAGCCTCTTCTGGGTCTCCCACACAGGTGCAGGGTCCCAAGGCGTTGGTCCATCCTCGACTGCTTTCCCAGGCCACAGGCAGGGAGCTGGATGGGAAGCGGGGTTGCCGGGATTAGAACCTGCGCCCATATGGGATCCCAGTGCATGCAAGGTGAAGACTTTAAGGACTACGCTATTGTGCCAGGCCTGAGGCTGTGTTTTGGAAGAGTGCCCTAGGGTGCTGAACTTAATACTTTCCTTAAGGTTCTCCCAGATATGAGACTTCACTGGCTCAACAGCAATAGATCTCCAAAAAGTTTTTGAGAAAGTCCTTATGAAAAAATTATAGCTTTCAGCTTTTTTTTTTTTTTTTTTTTTTTTTTTTTGCACCAGAATAAATGCACCAGCTTATGGTGCAGGGGGTTAAGCCACTACTTGTACCATTGGCATCCGAGCTGACTGCTGGCACATGTCCTGGCTCCTTTTTTTCCAAGTTAGTTCTGCTAGTGCACCTGGGAAGGGACAGATGATGACTTGGGTACTTCAGTTCCGGCCACTTACTGGGGAGACTTTGGTCTGACCCAGACCCAAATGTTGCAGCTTTTTGGGGTGTTAGCAGCAGATGGAAGAGATCTGTCTTTAAGGAACTGTACTTCCTGAACTGGTGCAGTAGTGCAACAAGCTAATCCTCCTCCCTGTGGTGTCAGCCTTCCACATGGGTACCAATTTGTGTCTCAATTGCTCCACTTCCCATTCAGCTCCATGCATGTGACATGGGAAAAGCAACAGAGGTTGGCCCTGGTCTTTGGGACCCTGCATCCACATGGGAGACCCAGAAGAAGCTCCTGGCTCCTGGCTTCAGATTGGCTCAGCTCTGGTTGTTATGACCATTTGGGGAGTGAACCAGTGGATGGAAGACCATTTTTCTCGATCTCCCTTTATTTCTGTATATCTGCCTTTCAAGTAAAAATAAATCTTAAAAAAAATGAATTGTGCCTCTTATTTTTCATGAATATTGCAAAATATGCTGTTAAGTCCTGGGATTAAAAACCTAGCTTCAGGCCCGACTTGATAGCCTAATGGTTAAAGTCCTTGCCTTAAAGGCGCCGGATCCCATATGGGAGCCGGTTCTAATCCTGGCAGCCCTGCTTTCTGTCCAGCTCTCTGCTTGTGGCCTGGGAAAGCAGTCAAGCATGGCCCAAAGCTTTGGGACCTTGCATCCACGTGGGAGACCCAAAAGAAGCTTCTGGCTCCTGGCTTCGGATTGGCTCAGCTCCAGCCATTGCGGCTGCTTGGGGAGTGAACCATCAGATGGAAGATCTTCCTCTTTGTTTCTCCTCCTCTCTGTATATCCACCTTTCCAATAAAAAATAAATAAATCTTTAAAAAAAGAAAAAAACTAGCTCCTAATGTGTCTGAGGAGTGGCATGGGATGACCAGGTATTCAGTAAATCAGGTAGAACCATGATTCAGGTTTGAGTGTGATGTGAAGATGTATGTGGATGTCTCCTGCAGTTTTTGGGCAGAGTAAGGTAAGTGGAGCACAGGGCAGAGCCTTGAGCTCATCAGCCCCGCCAGGACCTCTGGTAAGTCACTGTCATCTCTGTGCCTGTTAGGGCAAAGCTACAACCATGGACACCAATAGCCTCTTGAGACTGAATGCCACTGGTCAGGATGCCACTGAACAAAATCCTGCACATCTATAGCCAGGTGAATATTAGGTGAATTGAAGGCCCCGGGGGGGGGGGGGATAGCCACATTAAAAACCACTGAATTCAAACACTGAATTCAGTATGTATCTATTGGAAATCATTCTTGGGAAAGGCAGCAGTAACTGAGTGGTCTCAAGGTTGCAGAGATATGCAGTTTATAGGTATCTGCAAAAATTAGTTTGGGAAAGCCATCTTCTCATCTTTAATCCCATGCCACCTACTGTGTGTACAGTTAACCTGTCCTATTGTCAATGTTTCCATCCACTTTTGTCTCCCTTACTGGGAGAGACAGAGTTGTGTTACCCTGTATTAGTATTTATGGCTCATGGCCTAGTGCCCTGTGCATTATTCTCAGGAAGTATTTGCTGATTAATTACTAAATGACTGTAAGAAGATCAGATAGCAATAACTAATCTTAGCCAAGAGCTCCTACCCCCTGGGTCTTTAGCTCCTAACACCCAATAAAATCAGTGTAGGAATTTGCAGAGAAGGACTGCGCTGAGGTAAAGCTGTTCTGGAGATGGAACCCTGTCCAAACCACAGTGTAACTTAACCTTGGACATTCACTTCAGGATTGGTCTGTATGGATGGATATTACCATTTGTCCAGTTGGCGGATTCTAACTGTATGGACTATACTTAGGAAAGGGAAGACAGACACAGGGACAATGAGCTTCTGGCCTAAACTTTCCTGAGTATCCAGCATGATGCTAGCAATGCAGCCCAGATCCCAATATAAGTCAAGGGAAGGGAAAACCCAGCTCTGCTTCCAAGAAGATCTTTAATTTGGTTCTTGCCAGCAGAAAGGGAATTTAAAGCTCAATACTGGGGAAAAAATCATTACATTTGCTTAATTATATTGATGTGAACTCTACTGCCAAGTGCTTTTTAGGAAGCTGATGATGAAAAAACATTTCCAGGTTCCTGGGATCATGTCAAACAAGATTTGCCACATAATTTTAACTTCTGGAAATCATCAAACATAACTCTATGGGCAAGTTAGATAGGTCTCTAGGAATCTCGTAGAGTTTTTTGGATTCTCTGCCTGTCTCAGTAAAATACATCCCAATCCTCGGCTCAAACGCCACAGAATCTTTGAGCTTTAGTACCTCAGATCAATGGCTAATTAATATCAACACAGGACTGGACACCAACCTTATTATTTGGTACAGGCCAGGTTCCTTAGGAAGTGGACTCAGGGACAGAGTTTAGTATGCAGGATATTATTACGAAGTGTTTTGTGGGTCAACACTCACGACAGAGAGGAGAAGAAAGCAAGCACGAGCAAGGGGGAGAAGCTGAGCTGCAGGCCTACTGCTGACTTGGCTGTACCACTGGTCGCTCATGTTGAAGCCAAGACAACAGGCCTTTTAGATACATACCCTGGGCAGTCTCACAAGAATGAACAGAAACCTAAATCAAAACTGTCATTCACTAGGAGCCTGTCACACCCACCACACTCGAATATTAGCATCATCTCCAACGTTAATAACAATTTCACAAGGACGATTTCTATTGACTCCATTTTGTAAAGGGAAGCTGAAGGTATGTAGGGTCAAATGAAACGTCACACAAGTATTATTAGGATACTTCAAACGTTCATGGCAAATGAAGTTAAAAGATAAGCTTATTTTGGTGCAAAATTTTAAAAACTGATAATATGAATATTTCTATGAACTTACTCTATGTGTGAAAAATCAAAGGGAGAGAGATACACAAACAGATAGGGAGATGAAGAACAGGCGATACAGTGAGAGACAGAGGGAGGGAGAGAGGGGGAGAAAGAGAGAAAACACTAATTCTTTACCTACTGGTTCATCCCCCAAATTCCCATAACAGCCAGAGCGAGCTGGTGAGGGAATCAGAGAATAGAAGAGTTGTCTGTCTTTGTGCCTTTCAAAGAAATGGAAAATTTAAAAAAAATTGAAAAAGAAATGTACGACATGAGGTTAGATTTCTTAATTTTTTTTCTTTTTAATAACAGAACTGGGTTGCTGATGAGGAAGGAGCCAGTTGTAACATGAGAGGTTGTAGGTATCCTTTCCATATTCCTCAAAGGCCATAAATAATCTTGTTCTTTTGCACATTCCAGATCTCCCTAATATTTATCATGACACATGTGGACTGAAGCAAGTCATCAGTCCAAGACAAGAAAAGCTGCTGCTTCAACAAAAAACAACCCTGTATTATTGGCAGGGTTGTTTCTTTGGCCTTTGTGGGTTTTACTCCTCAGGCAGAATGTCTTATATGTTGTTCTCTGGGATCCTTTCAAAATTGTCAAAAAAAGCTTTCTTAGAGAAGCATGTGGGATCAGACTACATCAGATGCAGCGTCAGTAGAATAGGCTCTGGGGCAGCCTCCTCAGCATAGTTGTCATCTCTGCAATCTAAGTAAGGATTCCTTTGAGTCCGTGTCACTTATACTCATTCATTCTGCCCAGGGAGACACAAGAGATAAGGAATGATGGGGTGATGCATTTCCTTTCCCATTGACTACGCAATTTTTCTAATAGGATGATAGTTTGTCATACAGAAGTATGTCCAACACACAGTGATAGTCTGGTAGGAGTGAGACTACTGGAAAGACCTCACAAAGGAGGTAATTTTCAAATTAAGTCTTGAAAAATGTGTATGAGCTTGCTGGTCTAGTAGAGGACGAGTAGCAGAAAGAGTAGCATGAGCATGTTGTAGGAATTTCAACTAAACTGCCCTGGAACGAGGAGATCTGCTGGAGATGAACTGCAGAGGTAGAAAAGGGACAGATGGCAAAGGCTGTGGATGACAAGCTGAGGGCATAACTCTTAGGTGGTGGTAAGGGGTAGACAGATTTTAAGCAAGAAAGAGACTTGAGCAGATTTCAAGTTGGCAGACCAGCTGTGAGATCATGAAAACAACGCAGGTGAGCTATAATGGGCAATAAGGTAGTAGCAATGAAGATAAAAATGTGATGGGTTAAAGAAATATTTAGGTGGCAGAATGAACAATATTTAAGTGATCAGTTTGAAGAGGGACATGAATGAGAATTAGAAATGGATAATTCCCAGAATTTTAGTTCGGGAAGGAGGTTGAGAGAATAGGTAGAGAAAACATCTTTAAATTGAGTGTTATTTTAGTGAATGGGTCATTAATTCTTCTAAGGCTCTGACTACTGAATTAATTAAGGAAATAATTAAGATTTCTTAGATCTGTCAGTACATTGATTTATTTTTAGAGCGCACTGTTTTGGCAAAACCTGACTTTTAAAAAATGCTTGCTGGAATACATTTCCTTCTTAGGTACCAATATTGAATTCAATTATCTGAGCATGGATATTGTGTTTGTATAAATAGTGACTTGTTCATTTCTTTATGTTAAGCTGTAAATTCTCCTGATAGAATTCCAGGAATATTCTTCATGTTCTAATCATTTATTAGCTTTCCAGGGAAAACAGGGTGGGTGGGAAACCTTGGCTAACTCTTGATATGCTCAATCTTTGAAATACAGTGAGTATTTGAGAAATGAATGCTGACTGAATAAAACCCATAAAAGGAAAACTGACAAATGATGTCTAACAAAAACCATCCTAAGTGTTCTTTCACCACACTAGCTGGCCAACAGAACTGAAACTAATTCTGTACAGAAAACTAAAGAGATGCTCCCGTTGGCTCATTCAAGTCTACACTAACTTCAGGGATATGTATCAGTGTCATGTTCACACCAAAGATTCAATTCTAGACATGAAATATGACACATCCAAAGATTCAGCCCATCAGCAAGAGACATAGAGGCAGTGTTTTATCACCTCAAAGATTCTTATTCGAGAAATATATTAAGAGAATTACTGGCACTCATATTTATTGTCAAATTAGCTATGACAGCTGCAAAATGTTTTCACTTGAAGCCAAATCCCAAGAGCTTCATTTGCATTTTCTCTAACTAAGGAACATTGTTAGAAAAAGCAAGGCTTACTGGAATAAGAGGGAGAGGAAGGCAAAGATGTTTCATCTTTGGATCTGAGCTGAATCAAATATTCTAAAGTTAATCATCCCTGAGTCCTCATTATGAGATTCGTCCATATGTGTGTGTGTGTGTGTGTGTGTGTGTGTGTGTGTGTGTTTTAAATAAAAAAATTGTAACTGCTGGGAGATCACAACTTAATAAGAATATATGAAGGTCATATAGAATTTCAACTAGTATGACAGCCTCAGGGACAAAAATCTGCCAAAGCAAGCTAATACCAGGGCCACAGCTGAGATGCAGATTTTTCCAACAATTTGCTTTGCAGACTCTATGGGCTTGCTAATGAAGTGGTTTTGCTTTGTAAATGTCTTCTCCACAACAATGCTTCTCACTTGACTCAACTGAAACAACAAAAAGGATGAAGAGATGAGAGGGTGCAGGATTACTTAGTATTGTCTTGACTTTAAATATTTAGAATAAAATGAAATTTTTTTATTCATAATGATTACATATGAAGATACTTCAAAAGGTTAAGGGAAAACAGAATTAAAACATAAGTTTTATTTCAAAAAATTTTGAAATCCATGCATAGTTTTTTCATAATACACATTTTCCATGTACATTTTGAAGACCCCTCATATGCAGATTTCAAAATTATTATTCTTTTTTAAAAAGAATTTTTATTGTTTTGAATAATAATAAATAATTATTGTTCTGAATAATAATAAATAATTATTTATTGTTTTGAAAGTTAGAGTTACAAAGTGGTGGGGGGAGGGGAGAGAAATCTTTTATCCATTGGTTCACTTCTCAGAGGGCTGCAAGGCTGAAACCAGGAGCTCCAGCAGGCCAACTCTGGCCATCGTGGCCATTTGGGGAGTAAACCAGTGGATGGAAAGCGCACTCCTTCTCTTTTGCTGGCTCTCAAATAAATGAATATATGTATTTTTAAAAGACACACTTTGAAAATGACATGATTATTTATTTGTTCAAGTTAATTAAAGCAGTCATTATGGAAGTCTTCTAGACAGTCTCAGTCTCTAAAGCACTAGGCGACACCATTTCAAATAGTAAACTCCTCTCCTTTCCATAAGCTACACAAGGACAAGCTTTTGAATCCTCCAACACTTTGTCAACTTACAGTGAACTGGCTCAAAAGAGGGGAAAAAAACAAAAAACAAAAATCACTGTCTCTTACGGTTGGGTAAGTGACTACTTTTAAGATTACCACTTAAGTAGGATCTAAATATCAGCACATACATAACTTCTATTTCCCTGAATTATATCCATTACAATGGAAATTTCCTGTCATAAATGTCTTAACTGGCTCACTTTTAGCCTATGCTATCCAGGGATGATTGCTGGATTTTTCCTTGGATCTGAGAGTATGTGTGGAGAATATTAGCTAGAAATATACTTTTGGTAGATTATAAAAAGTTGAGCATGGCTACAAAAATTTCCATTTCTTTCTGTGTTTCAAACTCCATATATTGAAAAGCTATCATCTCAATTTCATGCTGGTAATTTTGTGTCAGGCAGAAGTTGACAGTCAAAACTGCTTTTCTAAAGAGTTTAGGTACTGTTTTCATAAAAGCAATATGCCAAAGAAAATCCATTTGGATTCTAAAGTTGATTTTAAATGGCAGTTTTTATGCTGTTAAGGAAGTTTCAAGCAATGAGATGGTATGAAAAAGAAAGGGAACAAGAAGATTGAAAGAAAAAGAGTGAGTGAGAGGGAGGAGATGGAGAACAAGGCAATGCAACAAGTTGGATGCATGTATGACACAGGTGGGGACAGGAGCTGGGGAGGAACACCACAGCCGGCACACAGCACAGCTGCATATCACATCAGAGTGCAGAGTCCTGCCTGGGAAAGCATACGTTTTTATAAACTCAATGTCCCATATTAACGAAGCCAAGGCTGCTGGGATACACAAAAACTGAGAACTCTTACCTTATTTCAAACTCTTCCAGGAATTAAAATATTTTGCTGTTGATATTAGAAGCTAACAAGTAGCCAAGTGACACTCTAAAATAACTAATCCTTGGGCTTGTACCCCCACTAGTGGAGATGTAGAATAAAGAGGGAGGAGAAGGGAAGGAGGAAGCAAGTTGGTAATGTTGACTGAACATTAGCTGTGTGGGAGGCTCTGTCATCAGCCTTGTACCTGTGAACTTATATCATCAGGAGTCAGTACTAATACCATGTCCATTGACCCAACGGAAAACCAAAGTACAGAGAAGGTAGAGAACCAGCCCAGGAAATGATCCAGCTCAGAACTGAATCCAATTTACTATAGAACTTAAATATGAGTCTGTGTTCCAGCTGTTCCACTTCCTACCTTGCTTCCCCCTATTGGTATGGGAAAAACATTAGAAAGATGGTTTAAGAGCTTGGGCCACTGCCACCCACAAGGGATACTTGGGTGAAGCTTCTGGCTCCTGGTTTCAGGCTGGCCCAGTGCTGGCTGTTGTGGCCATCTGAGGAATGAACCAGCAGATGGAAGAACTCCTTCTCATATTCCCCTTTCTCTGTGACTATTTCAAAATAAATCAATCTTAATTGAAACAAAAAACCCTAAATACACCATCAGTGTGTCATATAGCATTGTCCAAAAGGATACACACAAACCCTCAAGCTAATGAATAGCCACACTGACAGGAGAAAATGGATTGGAAGTGTATTCTAACACCTGGCAGCTGCCTGGAAATCTATTAAGAGATAGGGGTCAAAGTCCTAACTCCTCTTCAATGTGAATCTATCACTTTTTTAAAATAAGAGGGAAGAAAAAACACCTGAAGTTACTCTTTGTTCAAAATTCAAGCACAAATAAAGAATCAGAGGCTGGCACTGTAGCACAGTGAATAAAGCTGTTGTCTGTAATGCCAAAATCCCATATGGACACTGGTTTGAGACCCTACTGCTCCACTTCTGATCCAGATCCCTGTTAATGTGCCTAGGAAAGCAGTGGAGGATGGCTCAGGAGCTTGGGA
Organism: Ochotona princeps; assembly: GCF_030435755.1. Classification (NCBI taxonomy): domain Eukaryota; kingdom Metazoa; phylum Chordata; class Mammalia; order Lagomorpha; family Ochotonidae; genus Ochotona; species Ochotona princeps. The sequence goes on along the minus strand of NC_080837.1, from coordinate 34,838,394 downwards.
TCTGTACCCACATGGGAGCCTGGGAAGAGGTTCCCAGCTTGACACTGGCTCAGTTCCAGTCTTCCTGGCCATTTGGAGAGTGACTCAGCAAATGGAAGATCTCCCTCTCTTTATTACTCTTTCAAATAAATAAGTAAATGAATATTTAAAAAACAAGAATCAAAAAGCTGAATTTTTGTCACATTCACTCCATCATATTAAAATTTCTACAGATAACAAATCCTCTGTGAGGAGAATATTTCAGTAGTTTGAAACTGAATTATGCCGCAATGAGTCTGCCTTTGAAAGTGATTTCCAGAAAGGAGGGTAATTTAAAAAATGGATGTAAGTACACACAAATACCAATACTCACTCTACATAAGACATCTTCAAGCCAATTTCACATTTTATCAGGCTCTGTATGTAAGCAACCGGTTCTAAGAAGTTTCAGAAAAGGGTAGACCCACACTGTCCCCTAAGTAATGTGTCTCAAAGCTAGTCTCCATCCATTTTTCAGGCATGGTCTACTGCAAGGTCCAAGTTTATGATGAGCCCCATATAAATCTTTGAAGGGCTTAGGTGGATTACAAATGAGAGAAAATGAAAATGAACAAAATATTTTGAGGCAGCCACCTTCTTCTTGCTTTCCTATTTGCCATCTGCTTATGGCTCATTAGGTTCAAATCACATTTTTGTGAATCAAAATCTAGACTCTGTGGACCTCTTTATGAGATACATCATGGAATGCTTCATGAGATGCTTTAGCACCACAGCCACACAGGCCCACAGCAGCAGCAAGCACGGTACAGGGTTGGCAGAGAAAACTTGTAAGGAAGGAATTGAACAAGGTTCCCAGATGAGGGTGTCCAAGCTTACCACTCAGGTGGCCTGTGTGGATGATGGTCCTTGCCCTGCCATCTACAGAAAGCTGCTTAGTCCCTCTCATCTCAGTCCCTCCCGCTCCCATCCATACATATTTACTATCCACCTGAGTCCCCTTGCACAACAGGATGAATTTGCCACCCCTCTTCTGAATCAGTCTTTAGGCCCTCCTAACTTTATATGCTGTGCTATAATTATTCATAAGCACAGTTTTAAAAACATATTTTTATTTTGAATTTTGAATTATGTAGTACAATTTCATATAGGCTGGGATTTCCCGCAAACTCCCACCCCCCCGACAGATTTTCCCCATTTTACTACAATGGTGTAGTCCTTCATAAGGAATCATAATTCTATCAGTCTCTTATTTAAGTGTACCTTGACACTGTTGGTACAATGTCAGACAGTCCAGCATCCCATTGTCTGCACATGTCCAACAGTTTCATTGGGAATCCATCTTTCGTCTGGAAGTAGGGATGCATGTTGCATTGTACCCCCACATCTGGATATGGTAGACCCCAGTACTCTATCACTACACATTTCCATAATTGAGAAACCATGAAACAAGGTCAACAACTGGTATGAGTTAGAACAACAGCTACCACCATCACAATAACATCAACGCCAAATTACAGCATCATGAAAAAAATGCGCCACTGAGTAACCAGCACCTCGGTGACTAAAAGGAAACACAAAAGTCTCTTGGGAATAATGATGCCACCTTGTAATGCATGAGCCAGCAATCAATTCAACAAGAGAAAAGAAATTATTTGGAATAAACAAAACTGAAATAAAAAACATCAAAACACATGGGATACAGACAAACAAAAAACGATCAACAGTATGGATAGGATTATTGAAGTTACACTTTCCATGCTGGTTTCCTTATATAAGAGAGAACATATGGTATTTGTTCTTTTGTGATTGACTCATTTCACTGAGCATAATGGGCAAAGGAAATGAACAGACATTTTTCAAAATAACAAATTCAAATGGCTAACAGACATATGAAAAGATGCTCAGGCTCCCTAGCCATCAGGGAGATACAAATGAAAACCACATTGAGGTACCACCTAACTCCGGCGAGACTGGCCTACATTCAGAACTCAATTAACAACACCTGCTGGCGTGGATGTGGGGAGAAAGGCACCCTCCTTCACTGTTGGTGGGAGTGTAGGCTAGTACAACCACTGTGGAAATCAGTATGGAGAGTGCTTGGAGAATTGCAAATGAACCTGCCATATGACCCAGCAATCCTGCTCCTAGGAATATACCCAATAGAAATGAAATCGGCATGTAAGAAGGGGATCTGTAATCCTATATTTGCAGCAGCACAATCTACAATAGCAAAGACATGGAAACAATCCAGATGTGTGTCCGAAGAAGAGTGGTTAAAGAAACTGGCACATCTACTCCATTAAATATTATTCAGCTATTAAGAAGAATGAAATTATACTATTTATAACTAGGTGGTCCCAACATAAGCATAGCTTATATCTGACTAGACTGTAAGTTTCCTTCAGACAGACCCCACATCTACTTTCTTTTTCTGGAATTTACTGGAGTTTTGCCCAGTAGGTGTTCAAAACAAACAAACAAACAGAAAAATCAAAAACCAGACTCAAACAAATGGTGCTGGAATCCAGTTTCTGACGATCATCAAGTAGGAACTACAGGATTGGACAAGCACTGCAGGAGCCTTGAGATATTCACTATGCACAATACGAGTTAAATCATTCCACACATGCTGATGATGGTTTTTTCTTCTTTCTTTTTTTTTCTTGCAAGTCTGCTCTGTATGCTTACCAGCATCCCAAAAGTGAAGCAGTCCAATTAGGCAATGGCTGTTTAAACACACATTAATCATGCATTAGGAGTCCTAAACTGAAAAGCACAACGCACAGGAAAACACCTTGAACACAAGGCATCTTTTACAGTCAGAACTGATCTCTCACGTCCTGCTGTGTACATATTTGGAGAGCAAGTGCACTTCAGGGAGTTATGCTTAACAACAACAACAAAGAGGAGGCACGATGAAAGAAGACATGTGCCTGCTGCACTAGCAGGATTTGTATTGGTCTTCATGATGGATGAACTGCTCACCACAAGCACGCCTCAGTTTCTCTACCTGCTTCCTCTTTCTGCTTAGTGTGCAAAGGCTGGGGGGTGGGGGTTACCTCATGGTATAGTAGCAGTACCTGGTTAAAAATGGAAGCTCCTTGCTTAGAGGACTCGGCCCTTCAGCTGAGGCAGTAGCAGGCCGGAGTAGCCTCTGCAGAAATCTGCCCGAATGTCTGGCATGGAGGTCATGCGCGCTCAATGTGTCTCTACAGAACGGGGATGTTTGAACAATGAGAAGGAGGCAGCAGAATGTGATTGAAAAGGACAAGACTGTCCTTAGGTAAGATCCTAAACCCTTTTCCATTCTCCTCAAGGTAAAAAGGGGCAGATCCTAGTCTGAGGAGGCAACTGGCTTCATGCATTGACCCAAACTATCCTGCTGAAATCACTCCTGGGAGAAAGCAGATGCCAGGTCCTTGGGAACAATGTTTCCACATGCTCTTGTGCTGCTGTGTCAGGAGCATGCTGGGGCTCACGTGCGCAAGCACGCAAGCACACACACACACACACACACACACACACACACACGTCTGAGTAGGGTCACATAAACAGACACATCAGTTGAGCCTCTCTGAAGCTATTTCACCTGCGACTCCTGAAAGACAAAAACAGAGGCCAAGCTTTCCCGTTCCGAGTCCCTGGGGTGAGTGCAGCCTGGGCCTGAGATGATGAAAAGGATTTCAAGGAGGTATAGCTGTGACACCCTTACCACTGACAACAATCTCCAGATTCTCAAATGGTTTTCCCCAGCTGCCTTGCTCAGCTGATTTAATAACCAGAGAAAAACTGAGTACTTAACAGTTGAGTGCTTTCTCCACCATCATTTTGGAATTTTGATTACACGCAAAGTGACTCTTTTTTCCCCCATTTTTTTGAAAGACACAGAGATTTTCCATCTGCTGGTTAACTCCCCAAATGCCTGCAACAACCAGATACCAAACCCCTACCCTATGACACTGACTTAATAACACGCTACTTTGAAATGTTCATGGAAAGTGGAACTAAAATGTTTCTTTTGGTGCAAAAAATTCTTGAAATCGATGCACATGAGGGGCCCTCACAAAGTTCAGAGGAACATGCATATTACAACTCCATTATACATGGATTTCAAAAAAATGTTATTTACCAAATTAAACCTATCTCCATTTTTTCCCTTTAAACTTATCTGAGAGTGCAGAACAGATTTGCTGGTTCTCTCTGAATACCTGCAATAGCCGAATACCTCCCTGGGCTGAAGCCAGAAGCTGGGAACTCAATCCAGGACTCTTACATGAGTAGCAAGGACTCCAAGCACCATGTGGTGACACTGTCATTCAGGCTGGCCAAGTCGCTCTCCCAGGGGGGTAAAAATCATAGAACAATATGCTCGGAACATCCAGCAATTTCCTCACCAGGTGGGAAAATCTGGAGCTGCCCTATATTGATTTTTTATCATGCCCCACGCAAGCAAATGCTGTACTAAATATACATTCTAAATACATTATATCAGGAATCCTGAGCAAGATTGGCATTTATACTCTGGCTAATAATGTCCAATCGTATGGATAATAGTCAACAGGAAAGAAATGAATATTCACCACCACAACTCAATTGTTCCTTCTGCAGCCTTTAATGAGATTCCTCCAAAGTGTCATGGCAGTACTTATGTAATTACTCTATATAACTCTGCCAGGAAGGAGACAATGAAATCTGATCATGGTATTGCATACCAGCAGCACCTCAGCAGACCATCTCCTTCAATGCACTGCTGCATTCTGGAGCGCTAGGAGCTTGGCCAGCCTACAGACTCACACGCAGGGGAAGCTCTGCAATTCCTTGTCAATTCTCAAGAAAACATTACCTGAAAAGAAAGGGAACCTACAGCTTCTGAGATGAGCCCTTTTTAAGTGAGTTGGTTAGGCCTGACACTGTGGCATAGTGGTAAAGCCACTGCCTGTGAGGTCAGCATAGCATATGGGCACTGGTTTGAGTCCTGGTCACTCCACTTCTGACCCAGTCCCTGCTAGACTACCTGGGAAAAAAGCACAGGATGGCCCAAGTCCTTGGACCCCAGTACCCATGTGGGAGACCAAGGAAAACACTCCTGGCTGCTGGCTACATAGCAACCCAGCTCCAGCCACTGCAGTCATTTGGGGAGTAAGCCAGTGGATGCAAAGTTCTCTCCCTCTCTCTACCTCTGCCTTTCAAACAAGCAAACAAACAAATATATATTTTTAGAATAGGTAGGTCAAAAAGATACGTGTGGCCAGTTGGGAAGCCACAAGGCCAGTCTGCAGCCTTATTAGAGGCTGCAAAAGTGGCTTTGCTGGAAACTTGAAAAAAAAAATTCATCTGGGAAGGGAAGGGACATGAAGAGGAAAAGGAAGAGGAGACGAAAATAGCTTGTTTAGTTCCTTGAGAAAAAAACTGCAGGTCAGCAGAAAGCAGAATGACAGGAAAGTGCAGCTGAGAAAGAGGTTAAATCTGATATGGAGAACTTATCTAAATTAGGAAGAGGAGTCTGTGGACTCACTGCTAAGGAACCTCCAAATCAAGGGGGGCTAGACCGTCAAAAAGTTCCACTGAGGCATTATCCTGAGTTCTTTCACTTATTTACTTATTTATTTTTATTGGAAAGGCAGATATACAGAGAGGAAGATCTTCTATCCAATAATTTACTCCCCAAACGAGCGCAACAGCTGGAGCTGAGCCAGTCCGAAGCCAGGAGCCAAGAGCCTCTTCCGGGTCTCCCACCCGGGTGCAGGGTCCCAAGGCGTTGGGCTGTCCTTGACTGCTTTCCCAGGCCACAAGCAGGGAGCTGGATGGGAAGCAGGGTCGCCGGGATTAGAACTGGCGCCCATATGGGGTCCTGGTGCATTCAAGGCGAGGACCTTCACTGCTACGCTATCATGCTGGGCCCTATCCTGAGTTCTTAAACATGACTTTCTTTATTGGAGATACTTCTTTAGATAGAGATGGGAGGAGAGGGGTGGTGAAATCTAAGGCCACAGGCCCAGCCAGGACTTTCTTAGCAGGCCTGTCCAATGAGGGAATTCAGGTAGGAGGACACAGAAGCACAATCTTGGTGTCTGCCAAAGAGGTTTCCCAGGGAAGCAAAACTGTACAGAACATGGTGGAGAAGAGAACAGGACCACTGTATTACAAAGTTCTTGCTGACTGCTTTCTGGGCTTCTCTCTGGTAGCAAATTCATCCTTCAAAAAGGCCCCAGAGCCTGATGCGGTAGCCTAAGCAGCTAAAGTCCTCGCCTTGAATGCACCGGGATCCCATATGGTGCTGGTTCTAATCCCGGTGGCCCCACTTCCCATCCAGCTCCTTGCTTGTGGCCTGGGAAAGCAGTCAAGAATGGCCCAGACCCTTGGGACCCTGCACCCGCATGAGAGACCCAGAAGAAGTTCTGGGCTCCTGGCTTCGGATTGCTCAGTTCCAGTCATTATGGCTACTTGGGGAGTGAACCATCAGATGGAAGATCTTCCTCTCTGTTGCTCCTCCTCCCCGTGTATCTGCCTTTCCAACATAAATAAATAAATAAATAAATAAATAAATAAATAAATCTTAAAAAAATTCCCCAGTCCTTGTTGGAGGAGGCAAATGTGGGAGGTGGTCAACTTAGGGAGCAAGTGCTGCTCTTCTTCCACAACCAACAGCTCAAGAATGAGAAAGTTTGCCTTTACTCCACAATGAGAAGTGGAGATCAACACTGAGAAGACTTGAGCAGAAATAGGAAAACACAAATGGTATTATGTACCACACTGAAGGCAGCGTCATGCATGGCCAACTTCCTCAGACCACACTGTCCACTAGGCCTTGTAGATCCTCCCTTGCTCTTACTGCATCTGCCCTTCACAACCATTTACACCACAACACTAATAACCTCACACCTTAACTATAATTTACACTCCTTGTATAAACAGAGTGTTGAGCAGGTTTCTGCATTGTATCTTTCATTTGTTATTTCCATGGGTGATGACATTTACACTTATTTGTGTTAGGATGGCTCCAGCAATAACAATATTCAGCACATGTTACCCCTCAAAGGAGTCGTCTCAACTATGTGACTGTGCAGCTTCAGATATGAAACTCACAGACTGGTAGGGTATGTATTCTTCCTCTTTTATAAATGAAGGAAAGAGAATGAGCGAAGGAGCTGAGAGATTGCCAGCAATCTACCTGGTGGATCCATACACCACGAAATCCTACTTGCTTCCATCCAAGTCTAACATGGTTGCAGGCGGAGCACCCACTTCCCTATCATGCACCTGTGCCTGAGATGCCAAGATCAGCACCTGCACTGAAGACCCACCCAAACTCCACTTCATTTGTATATTCAATCAGGGCATCGGCCCCCACCTGATAAAAGGATGACCTGAAATAGGGAGGGTAGGGGCAGACACCACTCTTTATTGAGACACATGGCCCACATTCACTTCTGAAAGTATATTATCCCTCAAATAAATACTGCTCTCCCACCTGCACTTTATGTCTCTGCTTTGGATTCTCTCATGCTGACACACGAAGCAAACCCAGCTGTGGTCCTCTGTACCCGCCCCTCCTCCCTGCAAATGACTTGCCTTAAGTTTATGGCACAGCTGACATCCGTTCCCAGGACTCTTGATTCTTACCCACACTCTGTGCTACCTGCTTGGAATGATCATTACAGCAGAAACTGGACAGTGCTGCATGAGATGGGAAGCAAGCCACTCAGCAGCAAGATGTGCACTTCTCGCCACTTACTGCTCTGTTGTCACTGGGGACTAGTGCAGTGCTGAGCTGGATACATAGCCACCTGTACACTTAACCCAGGACTCCCAGGGCTTAGAGATGGAGGACTGCTGGAGTGCTGAGGACCAAAGGAGATGGGAAAGCTCATCGCTGCACTTGTGTTTATGGCTTGTGTTTATGACTCAAGGTTGTATTTATGGGTCCTAAATCATTCAATTACTCCTTTCCTACCCCAGATACAAGGGCTGGGAGGACAAAGATGCCATTGGGGGGGTCAAAGTAAGATGAGTAATACGAAAGGGTAGGCATACACATGACTCAAAGGTGAACAGTGCTGGTTTTTACTCACACAGAGACCAGCCAAACTGTGTAGGTGACAGTGTGTGTGGGGAGGGGCGGGGGAAGGGACCTGACTCATCCTGGTTTGCCGCATCTGAACAATTATGACATTTCACTTAGCATTTCTGCAGTGTCTCTTTCTACAAAGTTTGCATTTGCCACACCCACCTCCTCTTGACAAGTTTTGCCGAGTACGAGAGGAAGCAGTCCACAGCCTTTAATAAGACTAACCCATAATGATGAAAATGATTTTTTTTCTTCAAGCAGACTTTTCTGATTCCTCCCTTTAAATGCTCAAAGCATTCATCTCTAAATGCATATTTTTTTAACAGACATTTGACTAGACAGGTCCTTCCTCACAGCCTTTTAAGATTGTGATCCTTGGGGACAGGGACTGTGTCCCACTCACAGCTTATCCATCTAAGCCTGGCAGCAATGCTTTGCCTGCAGTGCTCCGTGGGTAACGGCTACACATGTGTGGGTTATGCTGTTCCTGCATCGCTCTGGCATGGAGTCTCACAGTATCTCCTAGTAAGTCTTGATCTTACACTCTTTGGCTCTCAGAGTGTGGTATAGGAATGCTGGACAAACTGGCTGTGAAGTGGGTTACTGAGATTTCTAGTTCTTAAGCTCCATAACCAAAATTTTGATTCAGTGAAAATGAAGAGGCTAGTACATTTAGAGAGGGAGGAGTAAATGCTGGAGTAAGTAAATACATTAGAAGGGAGTTAGATGTGCTGTGGGCCCAAGGGAAACACCAACTATGTGGGGAAGGATTTCTTGTGCTGCTCTGTGAATAAAGTGGCCTGGCAGGGTTAGGATTAGGAACGTCTTGAAATGAGATCAAACTAACATATCATTGAGTAAATTTGACAATCTGACAAGAAAAATTCAGTGAGATAAACTGAAGCAAGCGACATTGTGAGAGGCAGTATGCTCAAAGACACCTTCTACACATCTCTGTGTCTATATAGCTGGACATAAGGACAGACTCTAAACGGATTAGTGTGGAATCTTTGCTGCCATTCTTACTAACAGTGTGAAATTAGTTATTTAAACCTCCCAAAATTTAAGTTTCTGTGTATGAAGGTATTTCAAAATAAAAAACAATTAAAAGATCACGTTCATTTTTGAATATACCTAGTATATGAAGGTATCTATGTATTATCATGTGAGATAAATGGTGTCAAGTACTTAGTACAGCACTTAGTACATCGAGTGCTTACCAGTCTTCACTTGATAGTTCTTTTGAATATCTCTCATGTGTCTGTATTTTATACAGAAAATACTCAAACACTGGAAGCAACTACAACTGACCCTATCCAAAGGGACTATTTCCACTGTTTCTACATCCACCTTTTGATTCTGGAACTTAGAGAAAAATGGGATCTTCCAATATATGCTCATGTATTTTGGTCATTTTAATTGTCTCTGCTGTATTTTTAAAATTTTTCATTTTTCATTGGTAAGTCATCTTTACAGAGAGGAGAGACAGAGAGAACGATCTTAAATTCACTGATCCACTGGTTCACATCCCCGGTGGCTGCAATGGCTGATCTGAAGCCAGGCGTCTGGAGCTTCTTCTGAGTTCCCCACCCGGGTGTAGGGTCCTAAGGCTTTGGGCCGTCCTCTACTGCGTTCCCAGGCCACAAGCAGGGAGCTGGATGGGAAGCAAGGTCACCAGGATTAGAACCAGCACCCACATGGGATCCTGGTACATGCAAGGCAAGGACTTCAGCCACTAGGCTACTGCGCTGGGCCCTTGTCTTTGATGTATTTTGCTAAAGCAAAACAAAATTTGTTGTGAGCTTGAGGCCGCACTGTAAATGCAAACTAAATAACGGGAATTTTCTCTAACTTTTTAACACTACCTCTCTTTTGTGCCCAGGGCCATCATCAAAAAGCCCAACATAGATCCCCTTCCCTAGCCATGGAAAGCTATTTCCCGACATAGTACCCTAAGAGACATCTTGAAAGAGACATGCATGGTTATGTGTCCCTTCTCCAGAGAATCTTTTCCTGTGGATGTGAAATAGGCTTTGGCAGCTGCTCAGTATCATTAGACCAAGGGCTAGTCAACTGCTCTCTCAAGCTTAAAATGAAGTTATCAACCTCAACCAGAAATAGTCACTATTTGACCAAGAAAAGGAAGTCAATAAAGATGCAGTATCATAAGGAATTTCTTGTTGATCTTAAGAGGTTTCTACATTAACATCCTAAAATTCTGATGTATAAATGTATGAATGTATGTATGTTGTTATGGAGAAACTTATGAAAGGCACCTGCTTTGTCAAAAGGGCTATTTGTGTGTGTGTGTAGATCAGCTGTCAAACCTGAATGTGGTATATTTTTATTATACATGCAATTTAATACATCTTCTGCGGATTAAATATCTGAAGAAAATATATTATCCTCCATTGAAGACACAATTATTCTTCCATATGTTCCATGTTTTTGACTGGACTATCTCGATTCTAGTTACAAGCAAGAATACCGTAGCAAACTTCAGAGACCAGTTTCTTGAGGGCATATCCTTGGAGGTCTAAGAGAACCAAAGTGTTTTCAGAATTCTAGATGCATTACAGGTGGTTCTGATGTCCACACAAGGTAAGATAAAGACAAAAGGTTCCACAGGCCATGCAAACAAGAATCACTTAGAAAATTACAAATAGTTGCACTTACTCGAGTTGTGGAGGAGGAGGGGGATCGATTCATACTCCCCGTTTTCCCTACGTTCAGTGTGATGCTGTCATGTATAGAGTGGTACTGCCAAACTAATGCTTGCTTTCTCTACTTATTTCTGACACAATAATCTCCAGGCAGGATGAAGTATTTTCTCTCGTAAATTCATCAACATTTACAAAGGAAATTACTTAGACTGTCAATTCAAAGGACTTAATCTTGGGACTTATGTTTCTATTTTTAATCTAGAAACATTTTCCCCTTAAGTCTTTTCAAGTTATGAAAGCGCTAAATCAGCGATTAAACAGCTTGTGAGAAGGAAGTCAGAGTTTTCCTCTTTAACTTAGTTATTTTAAATTCAACTATTTTGTGGGAGGATGTAAAAAATAAATAAAATCAAGCCAGTTAAAAATACACACATAAATGTATATATGGCTCCAAAATTTTCAACCCTTAGTGACTTGAAAAATCTGCTTGACTAAGAAAAATAGATTGAATGGAGAAATCTCAAAGTTATTCAGAATGATCCTGTGTGTGGGTTATATGTTAATTGAAACATGTTATTAAATGTAATTACAACTATACTGTATTTCTTAACTTCACAACACATAGTGCTTTCCTTTTGAACGTGCTTATTTACCCAAAAAGGCAGCAAATCATAAATATCAGAATTTCACCAGAGATTCAAGCAAGGAAGGGAGTTATTTCATCTTTAACAGGCCATTGTTGAGACAACTTCATGTGCAAGTTTTCTCTTTTCTCTCTGCAATACTGACCGCACTGTAATCTCATTACTCCCATTTTTATCATCTGCGAAGATGAACTATCATCAGCACTGACCCTGTATTTATTCTTTCATCTATAATATTGGAGGCAGTTAAGAAAACCTTTTGGGGCCCGGCAGTGTGGCCTAGCGGCTTAAAGTCCTTGCCCTGAACGCACCGGGATCCCATATGGGCGCTGGTTCTAATCCCGGCAGCTCCACTTCCCATCCAGCTCCCTGCTTGTGGCCTGGGAAAGCAGCGGAGGACGGCCCAAGGCTTTGGCACCCTGCACCCACGTGGGAGACCTGGAGGAGGTTCCTGGTTCCCGGCTTTGGATCGGCGTAGCACTGGCCGTTGCGGCTCTCTTGGGGAGTGAATCATCGGATGAAAGATCTTTCTCTCTGTCCCTCCTCCTCTCTGTATATCTGACTTTGTAATAAAAATGAAAAAAATCTTTTAAAAAAAAGAAAACCTTTTTAAAAGGGAGAATAAACATCTTCCCCATCATGTCTTTAAAACACAAATATTTTATAATGTACAAAATATATACAAAAATGTTAGATTTGAAATCATTATTTACCTTTTAAAAATGTGTGAAAACTGAATTGGATTGGCTTAGTGGCATAGTGCATAAAACCACTGCCTATGGTGCTGGCACCCGTTTGGGTGCTAGTTCAAGTCCTGGCTGCTCCACTTCCAATCTAGTTTCTTGCAAATGTACCTGGAAAAGGAGTGGAGGATGGCCCAAGTGTTTGGCCACAGGCACCCATGTGGGAAACCTGGAAGAAACTCTTGTGGCCATGTGGGGAGGGATGCAGATGAAAGATCTGTCTCTCCCTGTCTTCCTAACTCTTCCTTTCAAAAAGTCTCAAAATTTACTGAAAAACAAAACAAAACAACAACAAAAACAAACCCAAGTAATGTTGTGGTCACCTATTAAAGTATATGAGTGATAACTTACAGCAAGAAAATGCTGAGCAGTGGCGTGATTCCCAGCTCTTTCCTCAAAACCCTTGATTTTCTCTGTTGTAAGCCTCTCAGAAGACATTTAGTCACTTGTGTTACCTGATTTGCTATGTTTTTTCTCAGTGCTTTTAAGTCATGAAGCTCCAAAATGACGTGCAGTGAAAGCATCATCGCTTTGATTTTGAGCGTTTTGCTCTTGACAAACAGCCTTTAAAATAGTCTCTTCCCATCGATTATTAATTCACTGACCAGTCTGCTTTGATTCTGAAGCTCTTCACAGTTTCCTCGTGCTAGTAAGATAGTTGGCATTCTTTCTTATTTTTCCTTCTAAGCAACATTTCTTATTAAGTCCTTGCTGTGGGTGAAACACTGCTCATTTCATTCACAGATAACTCAAAGAACTCCATAAGGTCTATATATTACTTACCAGTTTTACAACTGAAGAATCTACGAATGAAGCAGTAAAATATGTGACATCTATTAAACCACTGATATTATTTCTACAATATACTGGAGAGAATATGAATTGTGTCTCTTTCAGTCTCATGAAAGATACAGTGTAGATATCCTTTTTTCTTAGTAAATTAAAGAAGTGCCAAATGCTATTCCAAAGAATAATTCACTTCTAGGAGAGAGAATATTAGACAAACTGCTCATGTTGCTAAATTCATGATTAACATAGTAGTTGGTATATGGAGCTTTTAAAAAAATATTTATTTATTTGAAAGGCAGAAAGAGGAGGGAGAAAAGATGAATCTTTTATCTGCTGGTTCACTTCCTAAATGCCTGCAGCAGGCAGGGCAGGGCTAGAACAAAGCCACAATCCCAGATCTCTGTCCAGAGACATTCCCCACAAGGGTCGCAGGAACCCAAGCACCTGAGTCTAACCTCCTGCTCTCAGAGTGCACATTAGCAGGAAGCTGAATTGCAAGTGAAGGCTGGACTTGATCTCCCAAATGGCAGCGTAATTTTCAGTGCCACAAGCCTGACCCAGCATGTATGTGTTCAAGAACCATTGCTCATCCCTTTGAGGACCATGCTGTACAGTATCACGGGTGGACTTACATTAAAAGATAAATATATGTTAAAATAAAAGCATTCTAGGAAGAAAAAAAACCAGAAGAAATAAAAGAGGAGAAGGCAGGTAAATATGCTACCTCCTCTGAGGCAAATGCTTTCTACAAGGAGGCTTACAGGTTTACACCCAGATATTTGAGTTCTTACTGGCAGAAGCATTGCTTAAGCTCCCATTCTTTCCTGTGGAGTGGTCTCTGTCACTATAGTTACCAGGATGACAGACTCCATAGAAACGGAAACATTCTGGTATTTAACTCTGGGCCTCTCTGCTGGCCACTTGTGTCATTTCAACTCATACCTGGCACAACAGCAACCACCAGTGTTCATTCTTATTCACTCTCTGAACCAAGCAGATAAAGAGGCTTTTTCTTGTCTCAAGTCTAGACCTAACCTGGCTCTTCTCTCTCTTTTCCACCACAATCTACTGTGCTTTCTCACAAATTAAAGTAACCTCTGGTGAAGAATTATGTAAGAAGTCTCTCTCCTTGGGTCTCATTGCTCACTGCCTCCATTCCTCTAAACAGAGCCATCTGTGAACCAAGGATTCAACATCAAAACAATCTTTGATGAGTCACAATTAATGACAAGTACAATGTGAGTTCTGCCAGAGTGATAAATTTAACACTACTCAAATATTCATCATGGACTAAATAAAGAGTCTTTTAGGTTTTGAAACTGAAATATGAAATAATGAAAAAAAAAGCTTGGCTTCAAAAATAAACCAAATCCAATCTTGGTAGATCCAAAGAAATGAAATAGAGCTGAGGTAGTGTTAGGAAAGCTGATATTATGTGCCTGAAAATAATTCTGATTGGTTTTAGAAGCTGATATAAAAACTCTGCAAATATTGTAGAGAAATGAATACAATGAATTAGGAGATGACACATGAGAGCTCCGACTCCAGCTGGGATATCAACTACAGTCACCACACCAGATGATTACCACAGTCCCAGAAGCAGGGCCATTATTCTGTGAGGGTATCATGTATGATTTAGGTCCACAGCCATATGGCTGACATTCAGATTCCAAAAGGATCACACCAACAATACTGTTTTCTGTGCTGGATTCCAAGAGGACCTCACTGACAATGATAGTATTATATTATTAATGAAGGATCCTGTGATTCCATTTTGTTCATCTCATAACTAGTGCTTTTGCTGTTACTTTTATTTTTTAAGGTTGAGTTATAGAGAGGAAGAAAGAGAAAGAGGGAAAGGGAGGAGGGAAAGGGAGTGAGGGGAAGAGAGGAGAAAAGAAGGTAGAAGAGGGAAGAGAGAGGGAGGAAAGAGGGGAGGGAGACAGAGAGAGAGAGAGGGAGGATGGATGGAGGGAGGGAGAGAGAGGGAGAGTAACAGAGACAGAGATTTCTAATCTGTTGCTTTACTCCTCAAATGGCTGTGATGGATGGAGTTAGGCTAATTCAGAGCCAGGAGCCAGCAGCTTCTGGGTTTTCCATGTAGGTGCAGGGATGCAAGCACTCAGGCCATCCTCTGCTTTCCTAGTTATACAAGCAGGGAGCTGGATTGGAAGTAGAGTAGCTGGGACTTGAACTGGTGCCCATAATGGATGCAGGCAGGCTTCGTAGCCACACAACCAGTCCTTGATTTTATTATTTTTAACATCAGATAAGTTCTTTTTGGAGGGTATTTTTGTTTGTTAAATGATTACCTATATCAGTAGGTGTCCTCATTTAGGTTAGACCACTGCTTGGCGTGCTCTCAGAATGCCAGTTCAAGTCCTAGTAACTCTGCTTTGAAGCTGGCTTCCTGCTAACATGCCTGACAGGCTGTGGAAGATGACAGCTTAAGTGCTTGGGTTTCTACCACTCATACGGGAGTTCCAGGTGGCTGGCTTCTACCTGGCCTGGCTCCACTTGTTGCTGGCATTTAAAGAGTGAAATACAGGATGGTACTTGTCCATCTCTCCCTCTCTCTGTAATTCTGCTTTACAAAAAAGTAAATTAAATTAAAAAGATCATCAAATAATGTGAGTGAATTTAGTCAATACTTCCTTTTGTTTTTAATGGATTCTAGCTGGCAAGATCTGTTGTATAGTGTAACCGAAAGTATTGCTGAAAGCAGGTCATTTGCATTCATATTTTCCAAACTTCAGTAAAATGATTTTTTTAAAAAAATGAGATCCACAAAGTAGGAACGAACAGTCCTCCTTAGGTCTGTTTTGCGATCAATAAAAAGGTAAGTAGGAAACAGACCAGCAATAAATAAGTTACAAATGGAAAAACATAGCGTAGATTTTGAGCTCCTTCTAATGAGGTTAAGTAGCAAATAGACAAATTGAAATCTAATCTTGCATTTGAAAAAGCCCAACCTATGCAAACTTGTATTTTTTTTTTTTTAATCCAGTGTTGTAAAACTTGCGGCTTTAAAAGCATCCGATGGGCCTGGCATGGTAGCCTAGCAGCTAAAGTCCTCGCCTTGCCAAGATCCTATATGAGTGCCGGTTCTAATCCAGGCAGCCCCATTTCCCACCCAGATCCCTGCCTGTGGCCTGGGAAAGCAGTGGAAAACAGCCCAAAGCCGTGGAACCCTGCACCTACATGGGGGGACCCAGAAGAAGCTCCTGTCTTCTGGCTTCAGATTGGCTTGGCGCAGAAGCCACTGCGGCCACTTGTGGAGTGAATCAACGGATAGGACATCTTTCTCTCCTCTTCTCTGTGTATCTCCAATGAAAATAAATAAAATCTCTTTTAAAAACGTATTTGACAATGTCACTTTTACTGTAAATATAAGTGAATTTAACTATTTGTAGGTTACAGACCAACCTGGAGGAGATTGGTCACAATGGATCGACTTAAGTAATGGTACTTCATATTATGAATCAGATTTATAATCAAAATTCTTCATACATAATAAAAACTCCTGTGATCTCATCTTTCCTGCTCATTACTTTTGTGGTTATTATTCCTGAAATCCTTTTACTTCTCCAAGAAAAAAGAATGAAATAGCATTGAATATTGGATAAAAGTCCATAGTAATGGAATCCAGACAAAACTAAGTTCTTTAATTTTGGCATATTAGATTCTGGCATTGTACACATGCTGATGCTTTCTCTTACATAGAGCAAGCATACATCCAGACATCTGCCCTCAAGGGAGAGAAGATACAACCTAAAGGCCAACTCTGGATGATAATTTTCTTTTGGACTTGCATTTTGCCTGGGTTTGTGTCCTCAGATATTGGCAACAGTGTGCTTTATGACTGATGTCCTTCTATATTATGATTTTTGAGTCATGTCTAGAAAAGGCAACCTTGGATCAAAGAATAGATGAAAATGTGCTGATTTATAGCATATAGTTTATACAACTTAGCTGGCAAATTCCATAGGACTGTATCAGAAGACCGCAGAACTAAGTTATAGCAGCACTGCTGTGAAATCAGAACCAAGCCAAGAAAAGAGGATATAACAGAGTCACAATGAACAAGAGCCTCTAAAGATGTAATGAGACAGCTCATGTAGTGCAAAGGGGATGAAGAATGACGTGGTGGTGATTTGGGGAGGAAGAGAAAGGGAAATCCCAGGGCCTATCAAACGGTATCATACAATAATACATAAGTTAAAAAAAAGAATGGCCCACAGAGCCAATACTTTCTTTTTTTTTTATTAATTATGTTGCATTTGGTGACACAGTTTCATAGGCTCTGGGATTCCCCCAACCTCTCCCTAAACCCTCCCCCCATGGTGGATTCCTCCACATTGTTGTAGTATTACAGTTCGAATTAAGTCAAGATTCTTTCTTTGCAAACATATACCAAGCATAGAGTACAGCATCTTAATTGACATGGTATTGAATAATCAATATGTTAAAACAATGCAAGTTCTTAACCATATCCTGTGACTACTTCATTGACATTTCAATTTTTTTTTAAAGATTTATTCATTTTATTACAGCCAGATATACACAGAGGAGGAGAGACAGAGAGGAAGATCTTCCATCTGATGATTCACTCCCCAAGTGAGCAGCAACGGGCCGATGCGCGCCAATCCGAAGCCAGGAACCTGGAACCTCTTCCAGGTCTCCCACGCGGGTGCAGGGTCCCAATGCATTGGGCCGTCCTCAACTGCTTTCCCAGGCCACAAGCAGGGAGCTGGATGGGAAGTGGAGCTGCCGGGATTAGAACCGGTGCCCATATGGGATCCCGGGGCCTTCAAGCCGAGGACTTTAAGCTGCTAGGCCACGCCGCCGGGCCAGACATTTCAATTTTTGTTTATACACAGAACTAGCTGCTATACCTTAAAGTGGCTATAGGGTACTATTCAGCTATCTTGTGTCTATTTTATTTTAGTATTTAACAGTTTATTGTGTTGAAGCATAATTTTGCTGAACTTGGCAGAATTTGGGATAGTCTAGACTGGCTTATAAATCTAACAAGGCATTTGTCAACAGCTGAGGTGCAGAACAGTTTTAGGAGGGGTGTGCAGAGAAATCTTCAATACCCTTGTGAGGAGTAACTAATCTTTGTGTCCTATATAGGAAGGTATATTTGGATCCACACTGACCATTTCCTGTCTGTCTGGTTCTAAGCTTTCCTTGTATTTCTCTGTCTATCTATTCTAATTTTTTCTGGGGGGGTGGGGTCTGGAGCGACCCTGATGGTCATTGCAAAGTTGGAACTAAGTAAGGACCAGAGAAAGCTCCTCTCCCTAGTCCTGAAGGAAGTTTACTGTTCTTCTGTTTCTGCAGACTACTCAGGGCTCCTGGCTGTTGTTCCAAGGACCTTGGATCCTGTGAGGAAGGATTTGGTCTTCTTTCATCCCATGTGGCAGATCCAAATGCGTGTGGGTGACCTCAGAGTTCTTAGCCTCCGAAGGCACTCCAATTCCCCGTGTTCTCCTTGGCTATTAGGATGTAGTTCTTGGTGCCTGTACTGATGATCCTTGGTGAGTATCTGAGAGTCTCCAGGGTTGGGATACAAGCCTCCTCCTGTCCACCTGCTCCACTCTTCAGTCCACCCCTGCTCTGTGCTTATGACCTCCTGTTAAGAGGTTGTCAGGATCAGAGCCAATACTTTCTAAAGTGAAACTTATGCATTTCAAATATAGTTTGATCATAACCCTTATTAGCGTAGGCCATGTAAGAACAAAATGCAGCAAGCAACAGGACGTGGAGAAGTAGGTGGAGACTTCTCCTGACTGCTGTATATTATGTCTGAATTCTCAAGAGTCAGATAGATCATGAAAATGAACAAACCACATGTGTCAAAGTCAATCATATTTATAATCAAAATAATATCTATCTTTACTGAAGACAGCACTAAATGTCAGTTATATTTAAATGTGCAAAGTGAATATGTGTTACTATGGTATTTCTCTCTTATAACTCAGGTAGATAAGGATTAAAGAGGTCAAGTAAATTTCTAGGATTTCACAGAAGTCAGGTGTCTAGGCTGGGATTTTGAATCAAGTTCTTTATAACACCTAAGACTGAACTTAATAAAGTTATTTTTAATGGCATTTTTAACATCCAAAAGAGTGCAAATGAGGCTAATTAGTATCAATATGATAAAAATGGCTATCAGGGGGCCTGGTGCCATAAGCTAGTGGCTAAGGTTCTCGCCTTGCACATGCCAGAATCCCATATGGGCATCAGTTCATGTCCTGGCAGCCCACTTCCCATCCAGCTCCCTGCTTGTGGCCTGGGAAAGCAGTCGAGGATGGCCCAAAGCTTTGGGATCCTGCACCTGTGTGAGAGACCCAGATGAGGCTCCGAGCTCCAGGCTTCAGAACGGCACAGCTCCAGCTGTTGCGGCCACTTGGGGAGTGAATCAAGAGATGGAAGATCTTCCTCTCTGTCTCTACTCCTTTCTGTATATCTGACTTTCTAACAAAAATAAATAAACCTTTAAAAAGGTTATTTTCTAATTGAGTGGATTTGGAAAAAAAAAGTTACAATAGGGACACTTAACTATTTAAAATAATAACATAAATACCCCCAGTTTTAGTTTTGACAGCACATATACTAAAGCTGAAATGGCACATAGAAGATTTGCATGGCCTCTGTGTAATGATGACATGTGAATCATTCTATATTTTTTTTAAGATTTATTTTAGATTTTGGAAAGTCAGATATACAGAGAGAAGGAGATACAGAGAGAAAAATCTTCTGTCCATTGGTTCACTGCTCAAGTGGCCACAATGGCCAGAGCTGAGTCAGGATTCCAAGACTTCGGGCCACCCTCTAATGCTTTCCCAGGCCACAGGCAGGGAGCTGGATGGGTCATGGAGCAGCTAGGACATGAACTGGTGCTCATAAGGGATCTCAGTACATGCAAGGTGAGGATTTAGCTACTAGGCTATTGTGCTGGGCCCATCATTTTTTTTTTTTTTTTTAAGATTTGGAATCAAAGATGCTTACTTATCTCTCTTACACAATATAGTACTGGAAATTTTGGCCTGATTAGGTAAGACAGAGAAAAAAATCATACAAACAGGAAAGGATGGAGTAAAATCATCTCTGCTTGTAGATGATACGATTTCATACATAGAAAAACCTAGACTCCACCAAAAGACTATTAGAAATCACAAATGATTCTAGTAATGTTGCAGGATACAAAAACCAACACAAAAATCAGCAGCATTTCCACACAGTAATAACGTATCCCCCCAAAAACAGATTACCAGGCAAATGCCACTCTAAAGACTGAAATCAATCATTGATCAATAATGAGATACATTTAATCACAGATGTGAAACACCTTTATAAAGAAAATTTTAAAATACTAATGAAAGAAATTGAAGAAGTATTAAACAGTAAGACCTACAACATTCATGAATTGGGAGAATTATTGCAAGAATGTCTATATTGCTCAAAGTAATTGACACATGCAATATAATAAATAGTTCTTTCTCACAGAACAATCCAAATATTCATATGAAAACACAAACGGCCTAAGAGTCAAAGCACTCTTAAACAACAACAACAAAAACAAAGTGCATCAATAATACCTAATTTCAGGACATATTATAGAGCTATTGTAACCCCAAAGCAGAGGACTTGCATAAAAACAACCACTTTGACCAACAGAACAGATTAGAAATCTAGAAAAGAATCTGTCTCCAGCCTGCTGAGTTTTGACAAAGGCATCACAAAGATACACTGGAGAAATGATAGTCTTTCATAATGGTGCTGTGAAACTTTGCGTGTGCATATATTCAAACTTGACTCCCTAATACTTATTTTCTCCAACACAGAGGCAATGTCTTGTGCAATACAGAGCAATTTAGGTTGCTGCTTGCCATATCCGAGTGCCTGCAGTTGAGCCAGCCTCCTTTTCCTAACCAGCTTTCTGCTAATGTTCACCCTGGAGTTGGCAGATGATGGGTCAAGTGCTGCAAGAGTTGGTGTTGCAGTACGTGAGTAAGCTGTTACTTGCAAAGCCGACATCCCATCCAAGAAAGCCAGCTCAATCTTGGCTGATCTGCTGTCTATTCAGTTTTCTGTTAATATATCTGGGAAAGCAATGAACTAAGGCCCAATAATTCCCGTATGGCTCTACCACTCAAATTGGAGACCTGGATGAAGTTCCTGCTCCAGACTTTGGCCTGGTCTAGACCAGGCTGTTATTGCCAATAGGAGTGAACCAGTAGATGGAAGATTTCTATCTCTGTAGCTATGCCTTTCAAAAAATGTAAACGAATGAATTTTTTTTTAAAGATTTTTTTTTTTTTATTACAAAGATATACAGAGAGGAGGACAGAGAGGAAGATCTTTCGTCCAATGATTCACTCCCCAAGTGAGTCGCCACGGCCGGTGCGTGCTGAGCTGAAGCCGGGAACCAGGAAACTCTTACGGGTCTCCCACGTGGATGCAGGGTCCCAAAGCACTGGGCCGTCCTCCACTGCTTTCCCAGGCCACAAGCAGGGAGCTGGATGGGAAGTGGAACTGCTGAGAACCGGCGCCCATATGGGATCCCGGGGCCTTCAAGGCGAGGACTTTATCTGCTAGGCCACGGTGCCAGGCCCAACGAATGAATTTTCAAAAGTACTCAGATTCTGTCACAAACATGGGACATCTGGATGGCATTTATGACTTTAGGTTTGTTTCAGCTTTGGCTGTGCAACTGGGGAATAAATCAGTAAATGTGACATTTCTGTATCCCTAAGTCTCTCTCTAAATAAATCAAAAACTCCAAAAAAAAAAAAAAAAAAACTTCAAAATGGAACTAAGATTAAGACATAAGATCTGAAACTATGAAACTACTGGAAGAAAACACTCCATCGGTATAGGAAATGATTTTTTGTATAAGACTCCAAAAATAGACTAGAACAGTCTAAATATACAAGATTATATCAAACTAAGAAGCTTCTGCAGAGCAAAGGAAACAGCCAACCAAAGAGAAGAGGCAACTAGATAACATCTGCAAACTATTTCTTTGAATGATTAATATCCAGAATATAGCAGACCTGAAAAAACTTCACAGACAGAAACAACAACAACCAGAGAAAAGCAATCCAGACATGGACAAAAGGATCTAAATAGATAATGATCAAAAGAAGATAACCAACAAATACACAGAAGCATGCTACGTTCACTAGGTAATATGAAAAACACAAATCAACATCAGAATGAGATAATATCACTTCCTTAGAGCTATGATTAAAAAAAAAAGATAAAAAAAAAAAACCCGAATACTGGCAAGAACCCATGTTCCCTGCTGCTGTCCTATTCATGATAGCCTGGACATCAACCTAGGCATTCATCAGTGGATGAATGGATACAGAAAATGTGCTGCAAATAAACAGTGAATCTGAGAGTGTCATTTGACAACAAGGCAGAGGATGGAATTCCACAGCTGACTAAAGCACAGGAATGGTTAGGGCTGCCAGTGATACCAGAAGCTAAGAGAAAGGCTTAGAACAGACATTCCTCTAGAGTTTTTTTTTTTTTTTTTTTTTAATTATTTATTGTTTAACTTCAGTAATTACATTGTATTATGTGACACAATTACATAGATACTTGGGTTCTCCCCACCCCTCCCCAAACCCTCCCACCATGGTGGATTCCTCCACCTTGTTGCATAACCACAGCTCAAGTTCAGTTGAGATTCCCCCATTGCAAGCGTATACCAAACATAGAGTCCAGCATCTTATTGTCCCGTCAAGTTCAACGGCTTCTTAGGTATACCCTCTCTGGTCTGATGACAGAGCCAGCAGAGCATCATCCCAGTCAATTGAAAGCTCCAACATACCATCAGCAAAAATTTACATCATTATGGAATTAATTGACATAGTAATGAGTAACCAATATGTTAAAAGTAAATGCGGGTTCCCAGCCACCTTCTGTGACCACCTCACCTATACTTCAATTTTAGTTTATACACAACATATAACATTCAAAACATAACATGTTATACTTAACATCATATCATCTTAAATTAAGGCAAACATGTGGTATTTAACCTTTTGGGATTGGCTCATTTCCCTTAGCATTATGGTTTCCAGTTTGGCCCATTTGGCCACAAAGAACTGCATTTTGTTTTTTTTAATAGCTGAGGAATACTCCTCTAGAGTTTTGAAAGAGCATGGTCCTTTTTTTGGGGGGGTGGGGAGCTCTGGAGCGACCCTGATGGTCATTGCAAGAGAGGGTGTGGATCCAAAGTTGGAACTAAGTAGGGACTAGAGAAAGCTCCTCCCCCCATCCCCCCCAGTTCCGAAGGAAGTTTACTGTTCTTCTGTTTCTGAGGACTGCTCAGGCCTCTTGGCTATTGTTCCGATGAAATTAGATCCTGTGAGGAAGGATCTGGGAATCTTGCATTCCATGTGGGAGATCCGAAATGGAGTGGGTGACCTCAGAGTTCTTAGCCTACAAGGACAGTCCAATTTCCAGTGGTCTCCTTGGCAGTTGGGATATAGCCCTTGGTGCCTGTACTGATAGTCCTAGTTGAGGATCCGGAAGTCTAGATTAGATAGACAGAGACCAACAAGGAAAGCTTAGAACCAGACAAGAAACGGTCAGCTTGGACTCACATACACCTTCCTAGGTAGGACACAAAAATTAGTTACTCCTCACTAAGGTGGTCAAGACTTCTCTGCATACCCTTCCTAAAACTGTTCTGCGCCTCAATCGTTAACGTATGTCTTGTTAGAGTTATAAGCCAGTTTGGACTATCTGAAAATTCGCCAAGTTCAGTAAAAATTATGCTTCAATACTATAAACTGCTAAATAAAAAATGAAAATAGACACGAGCTTAATAGTATCCTATAACCATTTTAAGGTGTACAGCAGCTGGTTGTATATAAACTAAAACTGAAATGTCAATGAAGTAGTCACAGGATGTAGTTAAGAACTTGCATTTTCTAACATATTGGCCACTCAATACCAAGTCAATTAACTCCATAAGGTTGTAAATTGTTGTTGAGGTTATGTTGTGGCTTTTCATTGGAGGGGATGATAATCTGTTAGCTCTACTTTCAGATCAGTATGGTCTCCCAAGGAAACGGTTGAAATTATCTGGACAATGAGAGGTTGGACTCTATGCTTGGTTCATGTTCGCAATGAAGGAATCATGACTGGATTGGAACTGTACTACTGCAACAATGTGGAGGAATCCAACATGGGGGGAGGTTATGGGGAAGAATTGGGGGAATCCCAGAGCCTATGAAACTGTGTCAAAAGACGAAATAAAAAAAAAAAAAAAAAGGAAGAAAGAAAAGAAAGAGCATGGTCCTGCCAATAGAATGATTTTCAACTTTGGGACTCCAGAACTTGAGACAATAAATTTCTGTTATTTAAAGCCTCCCTGCACTCCCAAACGAAACATGACAAAAGTAAATATTCACGCAATTAAAAGAGAATGAAATGGTCAAGTGAAATAAATCAGACACAGAAAGAGAAATTACAATATGACC
The DNA here is from genome assembly GCF_030435755.1 of Ochotona princeps. NCBI lineage: Eukaryota > Metazoa > Chordata > Mammalia > Lagomorpha > Ochotonidae > Ochotona > Ochotona princeps. Next base: position 34,813,998 of record NC_080837.1, on the reverse strand, counting down.
TTTCTCATGTGGAATTTGTTTTTGTTTTTGTTTTTAAAGATCTGAATGCAGGAAAATGCTAACCTCATAAAAATGAACAAGTATTACATGTCAGTTAAAACAGAAATCACAAAGGAATACAAGAGTATTTCAAAAAGTTCATTGAAAAATGGAATTAAAAGATGCTTATTTTAGTGTAAAAATATTTTGAAATTCATGTATGTTTTTTTTTTCATAATACACATTTTCCACAAAGTCTTAAGTTCCTATATATGTGACTCCCAGTCATATTGAACCTGAGAAATGGTAGAGACTACTGGTTCTGGAAAGCATTAGGAGAATACTACTGAGGGAGGAAGGAGCAAGACTAACACTTTGGCATTGATAAAAATCTAGATGACATGGTCCCTGTGTAGTAGCCTAGCAGCTAGTCCTCGCCTTGCATGCAGGGATCCCATATGAGCACTGATTCTAATCCCGGCAGCCCTACTTCCCACCCAGTTCCTTGCTTGTGGCCTGAGAAGGCAGTAGAGGACCGGCCAAAGCCTTGGGACTGTGCACCTACGTGGAAGACCCATAAGAAGCTTCTGGCTTCTGGTTTCGGATTAGCTCAGGTCCAGCCATGGCAGCCGCTGGGGAGTGAATCAATGGACGGAAGATGTTCCTCTCTGTCTATCCTCTCCGTGTATCTGATTTCCCAATAAAAACAGAATCTTTAAAAAAAAATCTAGATGGCAGGCAGAAAGAAAGGGATATGGCATCTCAAACAGAAATATGGAATAAGAACAATAGAAAGCAAGCTTGCTGCTTGCAGCTGAAGATTAAAAAACATGGGTGCAAAAGTGGATTACAAAACCACCTGTTGGAGACTTAAGAGGGTGGCTTATGGAAATTAGCTTATATTGCATGGGCCATGGAGACTTGGGAACGTTGCTAAGCAAAGGAGTCCCATGGTCTGAGTAGTGTTCAGGAAACTCCCACTTGTAGCAGGTTGGTCACAAGTTTTAGAAGTGACGTGGGTCTGAAGTGGGTGCAGTGTTGGGCACTTAGAGCCCTCAGCCTGTAGAGAGGGTCAGCATTGAGTTAAAACTAGGGGACATTCATCTGCTCACCACTGTAGAGCTGATTGCATTCTTGGAGTATGGGGAAAACCTTCACATGTGTGCTGTCAGAATCGACATGTGCCATGAGAATATAGAGTGTAAATTGGTTTTTCCTTTTTTTAATCTTCAGAAGTTCAATAAAAAACTGAACTTTACAGTCATGTGTTATTTACAGTTCATAGGGTACTTTGGAAAATATTCATTCATTTACCCTCATTATACCCTGTGAGGTGGGTAAATTTAGCACTGCTTCTACTTTATGAATTTCAACACTGAAGTTTAAAGACCTGCAGTAACTAATATCAGGTTGCATTGTTAGCACATTGTGAGACTGACAACTGCCTACAATGAGCTGCTGGTTTCATAATCCATGCATTTATAATTTACCACACCAAATTTTAAAAGGGGGGGCTTAACCATTTTGCAGGGAGCAGTTTTAGTCCACCTGGTCCAAGCTGAAAAGTTTGAATATACACTAAGGTAGAAAGAATTATAACATGACCTCCCTCTTACCCAGCTTCGACATAACACACTCATAACCATCCTGTCTCATCTGCACACCACCCATCTCCAAATCTCCATAACTCTTAAAGCCCAAATGATATTTTTACAACTCAAGATTATCCTTTCAAATGGAGTACTTGCTATCTTTAGATTTTAAAAAAAATCATTCATGTGAAAAATAGAGTAACAGAGAGATCTTTCATCTGCTGATTCCTTCTCCAAATGGCCATAACAGATGGATATAGATCAGGCTGAAACCAGGAGCCTAGAACTCCATCCTGATCTGCCACACAGGTAGCAGGGACCCAAGTACTTGGGTTGTCTTCCACCGTTATCCCATGTATGTTAGTGGGGAAGTGGAGTGGAAGTAGAGTAGCTGGAACTTGCAATGGTGCTCTGATATGGTTGTTGGTGTTGCAAGTGTCGGAGCCAGGGTGGGGTGTTAACCACAGTACTCCTCTGGGGCATGCTGACTCAGCAAGAGGTAGCTTAACCTACTGCACTGCTGACACCCCACCTTTAAACTTCATTTTTTTATGTTTAATTTTTATTTATTTATTTTCATCTTTAACTGAAAAACTAAAGGAAGACAGATGTATGCTACCCTAGAGGACACTCCTTTTCTTCCCAAGAGGTGAGACAGAAAAGCAAAACAATTGACCCTGTTTTTCAAGGGAACTTACTGGGAATTTTAATTTTTAAGAAGCTGTTGGTTTTACATATAAATGAAATCTATTTCTGTTGTTGTTCTGACTCCTATGCTTTGTTTTATTCCTGGAAAGTCAGCAGTCATGCATGGCACAAGAGGTGCTTGCAGCTTTCTTAAAGGTCTTTTTTTTTTTTTTTTTTTTTTACAGAATATTGCCTATCTCCCTCCTACAGCGTATGTATGTATATGCAACATGCAGGGTGCATTTCGGCCCAAAGCAAACTGTTTCTCTACACTCTGAAGAAAATACATTCCTGTGTTTTAGAAGCTTTTCTTTCACTGCAAAAAAACTTTACTAACAACACTGTGATTTCACAGTCACTTAAACTTGCTTAGAAAAAAATGCACCTAAAATTTTAAAGCTAGGAACTGAAAGATGCTGAAAAAATATCTTTGCTCTCACCAAAATCCTCGCAGTTGTCTTTTTATTCTGAATTTGTGCCTACATCAGGAAACATGACTGTGTTTCACAGAGTAAGCTAGGATTATGAGTGATTGAAAACTGATTCTACGCCTTAATATTATTTAGAGAAAATAAGTTCCATTACAGACATACCAAACAGCGAGGTTTAACTTGCCTTGAATGTTTAATAATATAGAATTTTATAGTCACATATATCAATGAATTGTTTTTTTTAACTTTAAAGTATATATTTATCAAGACACTATTAAGTTCACACTTCATCGGCTTTCAATTATACAGATGAGTTCAATAGTTCATTTGAAAACAGGATTTTCTTTTCTTTTCTGAAAGCTTAGAAGCTTACAGAGAATCAATGCTAACTCCTATTAGTCTTCCTTAGTAACCGATGAAATTGCTGGTACTGCAACACTGCTTCTGTAGTTTCTCAGAATCCATATTCTAGTTAACCATTCAGTATTTTGAGATTCTCCCTTGCTGTGCAAGTTATTTTAAACCGACTAAGGTTGTGGGTTTTCCCTGGGAAATAACCACTTGCTCAGGGCCTTTGTTGTTCATGGTGATGGAGATCACATGTCATACCGTTGCCACAAACGTGTACCTGGCCAAGGCAAATGTGAGATAATGAATTCAGTTTTAAAAATGATTTGCTTATTTATTTGTAAGACAGGATAACAGAGAGGGAGAGATAGAAGTCTTTCATATACCTGTTCGCTTCCCAAATGCCTGCAACAGATGGGACTGGGTCAGGCTGAAGGTAGGAGCCCCATCCAGCTCTCCCACATGGGTGTTAGAAACCCTAATACTTGGTAATCAGCCACTGCATTCCCAGGTATATCAGTAGGAAGTTGGATCAGAAATAGAGGAACCTTAATTTTTTTTTTTTAAGATTTATTTTTATTACAAAGTCAGATATACAGAGAGGAGGAGAGACAGAGAGGAAGATTCTCCGTCCGATGATTCATTCCCCAAGTGAGCCGCAACGGCCGGTGCGCGCCTATCCGAAGCCGGGAACCAGGAACCTCCTCCAGGTCTCCCACGTGGGTGCAGGGTCCCAATGCATTGGGCCGTCCTCGACTGCCTTCCCAGGCCACAAGCAGGGAGCTGGATGGGAAGTGGAGCTGCCGGGACCAGAACCGGCGCCCATATGGGACCCCTGGGCGCTCAAGGCGAGGACTTCAGCCGCCAGGCCACGCCGCCGGGCCCAAGGAACCTTAATTTAAATCAATACTCTGATAAGGGATATGGACATCCCAAGTAACAGTTTAACCCACTGGGCCACATTCCCCATCCTATTCATTCAACATTTATTCAACCTGCCATGCTCAACTCTGTTCTAAGGACACAATGAAGAACAACTGTAACTGTCACCTGTGCGTCACTTATAATCATATTTATGACACATGCCATTAAGGACCAGTACTAGTTAACTGGATAGTTTCCTTGTTAGAAGAGATAAATGCAGGTCAGGCATGGTAGCTTATTGGTTAAATTCTTGCCTTGTAAATGCTGGAATCTCTTATGGGAGCTGGTTCATGTTCTGGCTGCTCCACTTCCCATCCAGCTCCGTGCTTATCGGCCTTGGCCCAAAGCCTTGGGACCCTGTACCTGTGTGGGAGACTCAGAAAGAGCTCTTGGTTCCTGGCTTTGGACTGGCTTAGCTCCAGCCATTTTGGCCACTTAGGGAGTGAAGCAGCAGATGGATCTTTCTGTCTCTCCTTCTCTCTGTATATGGCTTTCCAATAAAAATAAATAAATCTTAAAAAAAAAAAGCAGAGAGACAAATGTCACCATCTCTGACCTAAAACTTTTTGAAGGTTATGGTTATAATTCTGTTGGAGTTGTGTAGCTTTATGTCTTCTGCTTTCTAATATAAGCATCCTCTTCTTTCAGTCTGTCTTTCATTCTGAAGCCTGCCAACTCATTTTAATCACTGCCAGTGTTTCTATCCCTTCCCTGTAGTAAGGGTTCTTTTCAATAGGAGCCAACAGGAACTTGGGACAAAATTCTGTCCTGGCAGTGTCCTAGCAACCAGAACATGCCGTTTAGCAGGTGAAGCTCCTGGATCACAAACAAGAGTGAAGGCAAAGCAGATTGCGACACACACAGTCACGTAAGTGTCCTGGCTGTGATAACAACTGCACTTCACCAAATGCAAAGCACAGAAAGGGAAGACAGAGCTCAGAAAGAACAGAATGGTTTCATGCATAATATTCCACAATTCTATATTGCAATGTGATTGATAGACTTGTAAAATTAATACTAGAATCAGGCAGAAATTACATTTAAGATATATCTTACTCCCAGAGACATCAGAAGATAACCCAGGTTGGACTGACACTCTTGGTTTAGCTACTGCCAGCACTTCTGACAACAGACTCGTGCTAACTGCTCTATACTTCTGTTCTTCATCTTCGAAATGTTCCCCTCCCAGCGTTCTTTGGACTAGAGACAGAAAATGGTTTATGAGTGAAAAAGCACTGTTTCAGATGTTGGCTTTTAGTTTATGCCTGCATTTTGCTTTATTTTGGAAGCTCATTCCAATGCTTATTTCTTCAGTAAACAAGGTATCCTCTCTCAAAAGATCCTAATTGCATTCAGCCCATTTAAGAAGCATATTAGAGGGCCCATGTGGTAACTTGGTGGTTAGTCTTCATTTTGCATGCATCAGGATTCCATATGGGCGCCAGTTTGTGTCCTGTCAGTCCTGCTTACCATCCAGCTCCCTGCTTGTGGCCTGGGAAATCAGTCGAGGACGGCCCAAAGCCTTGGGACCCTGCACCCACATGGGAGACCTGCAAGAAGCTCCTGGCTTCGGATTGGCGCAGCTCCGGTCTTTTCAGTTGCTCGGGAAATGAATCAATGGATGGAAGATGTTCCTCTCTGTCTCTCTTCCTCTCTGTATATCTGACTTTGTAATAAAAATAAAATAAATCTTAAAAAATGAAGCATATTAGAGTAATGTGATAAAAGAATGAGAACATAAAAAGAAGTAAGCTTCATTGAACAGTAAGGAGGTAGGAGGGTGGAGTTCATCTTAGGGGAGAAGGTTAAAATTCAAGGCCTTCAGAAATTCATATTCCTCTGTGTTACTGGAATACTAGTGTATTCTAATTATCAATAAAGCCATACAAGGGATCATTTAGAGAACTTCCCAAGCCCATTAACTCAGTATTATAAATTGGGTCATATGCAGTTAAAGATTTTTCCTCCTATTACATGTGGAGATGTAAGATGGAATGACTTTTAAAAATATATATTTTAGGGGTTGGCATCGTGGTGTAGTGAGTTAAGCCACTACCCGCAACACTAACATCACATAGGGGCAATGATTTATGTTCTGGGTGCTCTACTTCCAAGCCAGCTCCCTGCTAACATGCCTGGGAAAGCAGTAGAAGATGGCCCAAGTGCTTGGGCCCTCATACTCTCTGAGTTGGGGGTTACCCAGAAGAAGTGTCTAGCTCCTGGCTTCAAACCGGCTCAGCCCTGGCCATTATGGCCATTTGGAAAGTGAATCAATAGATGGAAGCGCTCTTTCTCTCTCTCTGTAACTCTGCGTTTCACATAACTAAACAAACTTTTATAAAAATGCATATTTTTCAAGAAGGGATGACTGTCTTATATTTTTACAAAAATACAAGAAATCACCTACAATCTTTTCCCCCAGAAAATGTGTTGCTATTCTGTCTTTTGTTCCAAGTATATTTTTAAGGAATAGCTAAAATGACACTCTATCTAAACTTTTATAACCTGCTCTATCATTTTAGTTTTTTTAAATTTAAATGGCTGAGACACAAAGACAGTCATGAAAAGACCTTTTATCCATTGGTTCAATATCTGCAACCTTTTATCTGTTGGTTCAAATGCCTGCAACAGCTGGGACTGGGCCAAAGTTAGAAACCAGGAACTCTACTCAGGTCTCTCATGTAGGTGGTTGGAATCCAAGTACTTAAAGCGTCACCTACTCAAACTTAGGGTCTGCATTAACAGGAAGTTGGAATAAAAAAGGATGTTTGGACTTAATCCCTGGCACTTGGATGGATGTGGGTTTCCCAAGCAACATCTTAACTACTGTGCCAAATTTCCATTCTATCTGCTTTTTAAAACTTACATTTGAACAAAAGGATTTCTAGTGGAAACATTTTTTATGGTGCTTCATCTCTAAAGAAAGATAACAATAGGCACAGAATATGTCTCAGATGGAAAGCTCACTCTTTGTTATTAACAGAGCTCATCAAGTACAGAAAAACACACAACACACCTTTCTCATCTGCTCCTGCAGCACACTGCAGAGCATCATGTGGGGTGCAATTAGGGAGGCTTCAAATACCTCAATACTTACACATGCAAAAGAGCATATAAACTCTTTTCCTTTAAAGTAAATGGATCTGCTTGCTCGGATTTTCATTTTTGTTTTATTTTCTTGAGTTCTAATTAAATTGTGATTATAGACTAATAGACAATTAGAGATGGCAGGGAGCTAGTAGTTACAGTCTTTATGCATCTATTAGACCTGCAATATCTTTGGGTGAACTGAAAGGCATCTCTTTATTGAGCAACGAATGCCAAGATGTGTGACACAGCTACTGAAACACTGGCTGGGTGCCAGCCTTAACTGCTGCTTTGGTCAGGCACCCTTGGGTGGTAACGGACTTATGTAACTGTAGAGCCTTGATCTCATGGCTATGGCTTTCCAGCTGCATCTCAGAGATGTAATGCTCATTCTTATACAGGTAGTCCATTTCATCTCTGAGCAGCTTTGTAATAAGTTCTTAATAATGAGAAGAAATGTCTTTTAGGTAACAGCACTATTTCTCCCAGCTGTGCTTCATCAAGTAACGGATTAGCAATACTCAGATTTCCATAGGTTACCCTTCAGATATTTGATACTACTTTACATATTCCAAACCTTTTCTTCCCTGGGTGGGACAACTAATTTTAAAAAATGTATTTAGAGGGCCCGGCGGCGTGGCCTAGCGGCTAAAGTCCTCGCCTTGAACGCGCCAGGATCCCATATGGGCGCCGGTTCTAATCCGGCAGCTCCACTTCCCATCCAGCTCCCTGCCTGTGGCCTGGGAAGGCAGTGGAGGATGGCCCAATGTGGGAGACCCGGAAGAGGTTCCTGGTTCTTGGCTTTGGATCGGCGCGCACCGGCCGTTGCGGCTCACTTGGGGAGTGAATCATCGGATGGAAGATCTTCCTCTCTGTCTCTCCTTTTCTCTGTATATCTGACTTTATAATAAAATAAATAAATCTTTAAAAAAATGTATTTATATTAAGGGTACAGATTTCAAGTATTTTAGATATAATTTTAAGAACATAATGATACTTCTCTGGATATCTAATTCTTCTATATTTTAAAGATTTATTTATTTGAAAGGCAGAATTACAGAGGGAGAAGGAGAACCAGAGAGAAAGACCTTCCACTTTATATATTCCCCAAATGGCCATAACGGCCAGGACCGAAGCCAGAGCCACATCTAGGTTTCCACATGGGTGTAAGGATCTCAGTACTTGGGTCGCCCTCCACTGCTTTCCTAGGTGCATAAGAAGGAACATTCTTTGGGAGCTAGATCAGAAGTGGAGCAACAAGAATCTGAACTGGCATCCATATGGGAAGTTGGTTTTTCAGGAAGTGGCTTAATCTGCAATAGCACTATGTTGGCCCTGGACATCTAATTCTTACATCCAAACCCATATAACTGATTTCCAGATTTTGTTGACTATCCCATTCTATTCTCTTGTTTACCATCCTTCTACTCAATCATACTGAGCATAATGCTGCAAATATATTTATTGCTTGTAGACATGGCGGGTGTTGGGTCTGTGAGCCCTGGGGATTAGGGTCTGGTAGGGCCCAGGTCTCTGGGCCTGCCTGTTTAGTGGGTGCCGGGTTTGTGAGTCCTGAGAGTAGGGGTGCTGCAGGGCCCTGGGCAGGCAGTTTGGGGTGCCAGTGGCATAGGGGGAACCTCACTGGCTGTCCAGGGATACGTTTGTGGAGACTTGGTGTGTAGGCTTGCAGGAGCCTGGGGTGTCATGTCCAGGATTGGTGGTCTGATGGTGGAGTTCATTTATCAGAGCTGGACCTTCTCAGTGGAAAAGATGGAGCAGTGGATGGCTGGCCCGGCTGATATGACAGCCAACTGGGACCTGCAGAGCACATCTGGTATCATAGCAGAGGAAGGAGGACAGAACAAACTGGAAAACTATCCCAGCTGAACAATGACAGCAAATATCTGGGCAAATGGAGACTAAGTTCGACTGTGTCAAACAATGGACATTGGAAGAGCTTTCTCATCCTCAGACTGGTGAGACTGACAGCATTTCAAAACTAGTGAAACCACATGGGTAGAACCCTCGGAGCATGTGCCATGTCTGGGACCCTGGGCTGATATCTGAGCTGCTGTTCTCCATCACTGAGTACTGGGGCGGTTGGGAGGCTGGGTGTGGCTTCTCCCCTTATACAGAAAGAAGAAACAGAAAATTTGGAAACAGTGATCACACACAGTTTTCCCTAACCCTCATTCTTTTGCACCCGGATCGACTATGTAAAAACATAAATCAAAATAAAGAAACTCTAAGACAAGAAGTTAGTCTAATGAAGAGTCCTGGAAAGCAGTGAAGGCAGAGACAATGGCAGAGCAGAGATAGGGATTACAAAAATCTCTAAATGCTAACTTCTTTTCTTTACGGTCTCTTCTTTAGTTGACTAGAAATTTTATTTTGTAGGCATACACTCCATTCTTTATCCTCACTCTGCCTGGCCAAATTTCTACACATAAGGTTTACTCGCAATTTATGAAGACAGAAGTCCCATCCAGGTTTCCGCATGGGTGTCTCCACATTGGTGCCTTTGAACAGTGCCATTCCTGCCTCTGCCTTCCGTTTTCCTCCCTTTAAGAAAGTATCAAAGATAGTTAAGTATTACCTATATTTTCCCTTCTGGAAGCTTTTCTGAAGAAGCATCATGCTTATTCATCTTGATACACCTGGTTCCCAACACTACTTGGCACTTATTGGCACACAGTAGGCAGCCAAGCCAATCAGAATACTGAAAAGTGAAACGTAACTATTCACAAATTCTAATACACATAAGGAATATATATATATATATTTTTTTCATAAAGAATATTTTTGAGACATGAGCAGCTCTCTGATTTAGGAGTCACACAGAGCCTATTTTGTAGCCAAAAGAAACCATAAGACTTTCTTTTTGCTCAAAAAAATCAGTAATTTTTTCTTTTCTTTTTTGTTTTAAAGATGTATTTTATTTTTATTACAAAGTCAGATATACTGAGAGGAGGAGAGACAGAGAGGAAGTGGAGCTGCCGGGATTAGAACCAGCAGCCACATGGGATCAAGGCGAGGACCTTAGCCACTAGACCACGCCGCCGAGCCCAGTAATTTTTTCTTAAGAACTTATTATATGTAGATCCTTTGGACTGTTCAAAGCAGATTCATAGAACACAGATTGGGCTCCTGTGTTTTCTAATAACCATCTCCTGGAGTTGCTGACCAATTTGCCAAGATGCCTGCTGGCTCAAGGTGAGAACCTCAGGCTACCCACACTCTGCCCAGCGATGTGGGAATTGTTTCTCTTGTCTAATGTGCTCAGCTGGAACAGACTGGCATAATGTCCAGAGTACTGAACCATAAGCAATGAGATCAGATTAGATGAGCAGAGGGATAAACTGGGCATTGCCCAAGGGACACTGATAGTGAGGTGACCTCTTGCTTTGCTCTCAAACTAGAGTCCTCAAACTTCAGCTAAGCTAGAACATGCCAGGACACTACAGGAATACCAGAACTTCTACAGGCAGAAAGTAGAAGATAAAATTAACAAGGAATGAAAAGATGTTGTCTCAACATCTAAATTATTATTTCAAAATTTAAAAACTCTGAAAAACATCCCAGCTATCCATGATTTACAAATAAAATAAATGAACAGGAGATCATAAGATACAACACACACAATCCTGGCAAATAAAATGCAGTGCCAACACAACAGCAGAATAGAGAAGAAGCAGTGTGAAGAGCCAAAACACACAGAAAAGGTGCTTCGTCTCACTGGTGATAGGAACCTACAGTCAGTAGAGCCACAAGGAGATACCACTTTTACAGGTAAGGAATTAGCAAATTTTAGAAACTCTAGCAATCACAATGAAAACCAGTGTTCTGAGAGAAATTAAAGACCTACACAAATGGAGAGATATAAGGTATTTATTGGTGTTCACACCCGCTACTTTTAAATTGTCAGCTCTTCTCAAATTGATGGATTTAATGTAATTATAATAAAAATTCCAGAAGGCTCATTCCAATAAATGAACGAACTGACTCTAAGAATCCATCTGGCAATACAAAAGGTCTAGAAGAGGCAAAAGAACTCTGCAAATGAACAAATTTGGAGGAGTAATACTATCTAGTTCCAAACCAAAAATTACAAAGACCAACAAAGTGTGGTATTGATACAAAGAAAGTCAAATAGATCAATGGAACAAAATAAAGTGCCTACACACACTTGCACCTGCTCATTTTAAACAGAGGGGTACAGATGGAGAAAGGAAAGTTTTTCAAATGAGGGGTACTTCAGGCCGGTACTGTGATCCAGTGAGTTAAGCTGTCACTTAATGATGCCAACATTCCATATGGACACTGGTCCGAGTCCATGCTACTCAGATTCCTAGATGTCCCATTTGCTTCCTCCAATTGATGCTTTGAAATATGAGCACCAACTTAAATTCAAATTTATAATCTATAAATTTAACTGGTTGTAAGTATGATTTTCCCAAACGCTTGTTTACTCTTTTAATGTGTCCTCACACAGCTTTTAATAAGGTATATAGGCCCTTTAAAGTATGCTTGCAAGAAAAATTAAAATTCACTCACTACTTTAAAATGCTTCCTTTGTCTACAAAATCCACTTCTGCTTAACTATCTCTCTCATTTGTAGAAGACACTTACTCGGTGTGAGATAAACGTAACAGCTTTGCTATCAGAAAAACATCATGTGCCTTTCTTTAGGGAGAATTAAAATTAGGGAAAATAATCTATTTCCTCTTCTCGAGTCTTCAAACTAACATTTTGTTATTTATTTCCTAGTATTTTTTTCTGCTATCATTCAAGTTACTTGGTTCTTACATACTTGTCTCACATTTGATTTCAGTATAAAGCTGGCCCCCAGGGTGGGCATTATGGTGCAATACGCTCAGTCACCACGTGGGATACCCTCATCCCAGAGTGCCTCATTTCAGTCTTTGCCACTCCGAGCTTCCAATCCAGCTTCCAGTTAACACTGTTGGAGACAACAGATGATGACCCAAGTGTTTGGGTTCCTGCCCCCAACATGGGAAACCTAGACAGAGTTCCTGGTTCCTGGTTTCATTCTGGCCCAGAGCTGGCTGTTGCAGGCGCTTGGGGGATAAAACAGCACATGGATATCTCCCTTTCTCTACCTCTCTGATTTCAAATAAGTAAATAAATCTTATAAAAAGGAGAAAGAAAAAAAAGAAAGAAATAAGACAAATATGAGGAAGTGGAAGCAGAGGCAGCAGTTCCTGACTCTGAATCCAGCCTGATTCGTGCTGCTCTATCTTTAGCTGATATCTCTCGTCTCTTGACAGTTTTCCTTCTCATACGTAAACTCAGTAAAACTACACAACTGAAGTCAGTATCTTTTAAATCTTAAAACTAGTCCTAGTTTTATGAGACTAAAATACATCTTAGAAGACTGAAATGTCATTTTCAATGAGTACAGTATTTCAGTTAGGGCTGTTAGGGCTACAGCTCATCCTGGCCAGATCATTGTGGTTTATCGATAGATGCTGCTCATTTTCATGGCTTCAATACGAATTATATTTATATAATTTATATATACAAATATTTATATATACAAATTTATTTATTCAAAAGTATTTAGTGAGCATCTCTCCTTCCAGGTACTATACTTTTGATTATAGATAATGTGAGAACAAACCATTCCTGCATTAACAATTAATACTTAATTGCTACAATAATAATTAATGGTATGATTTCTGCTCTCCTGCAAGGAATCAACTATATAAGTCTGCAATCCTCAAATCTGAAAGGATATAGGATTGTTGCTGAAAGGGAAAATGCAGAGTTCCTGGGATTAGCGTATAATGGAGGCAACCCAATCCAGATGGGTAGAGAGAAGGTTTCTGAGGAAATGCTCTAAGGGAAAGGAAATACAGAAGTTGCCTACCTGAAAGAGGAATGAATAGAAGGAATAGCCCTGTAGGCATAAAAGAGGAGATGTGCAAAACTTTCAGCCGGAAGAAATGAGGCACATCTAAGGAACCATGAAAAAACCTGAGTGATGGGACTCACAGTGGGGCAGATGTGGGATACGAGAGGCGGAGGGAGGTCTGTGGCTACAGATCTTTGGAGGCAATGTTAAGGATCTGAGATATTATCTTAAAAGAAATAGGGAATCACTCATGAGTTTTTAAGTAAAGGGATGAAAAGGATCAAATTATGCGCTGCTGGAAGGAATCAAGAGTATAGTAGTTAAAGGCTCTTTTGAAGGTTCTGGTAAGAGATGAAAAGTGGCTTGAAAGCTCTACAGGAAGTAAAGTGGGTAGGAGTAGATGGAATGATGTTGATGGGTGATGAAGAGGAAGGCAGTGAAAGAACTTGATTTTTGGCTTGACCACTGGATTTGACTGAATGAGATTGTGACCCTGTGTAATACTTTTACAAAGACAGCAAACACACACATTTTTCCAATTCATAGAATTTCCAACTAGTGCTTATACAACCAGCTTTAATGAACATGCTATCTGTATTAACAATGAGGTTGGGGGGAATTAGAATCATCTTGATTATAGAAAGGAAAAATATAGTAGTAGAAAAACGGTATGAGAAAGATGTCAAAGGACTTTATAAATACCATATAATTTCACTTTATTTTTAAAAATAGGAATCTTGGGTCCAGCGTGGTAGCCTAGTGACTAAAGACCTCGCCTTGCATGTGCCAGTATCCCATATGGACGCCGGTTTGTATAATAGCTGTTCCATTTGCCTTCCAGCTTCCTGCTTGTGGCCTGGGAAAGCAGTCGAGGATGGCCCAAAGCCTTGGGAACCTCCACCCATGTCAGAGACCTGGAAGAAGCTCCTGGCTGCAGGCTTTGGATCAGCTCAGCAGCTGCTTGGGGAATGAACCAGCAGATGGAAGATCTTTTTCTCTGTCTCTGCTTCACTCTAAATCTGATGTTCCAACAAAAATAAATAAATCTTTAAAAAAAGTAGGGATCTCAACAGTTTAAAGTAGTGAAGAGAGGGCCCGGCAGCATGGCCTAGCGGCTAAAGTCCTCGCCTTGAAAGCCCCGGGATCCCATATGGGCGCCGGTTCTAATCCCGGCAGCCCCACTTCCCATCCAGCTCCCTGCTTTTGGCCTGGGAAAGCAGTCGAGGATGGCCCAAGGCTTTGGGACCTGCACCCGCGTGGGAGACCTGGAAGAGGTTCCTGGTTCCCGGCTTTGGATTGGCGCGCACCGGCCCGTTGCGGCTCACTTGGGGAGTGAATCATTGGATGGAAGATCTTCCTCTCTTTCTCTCCTCCTCTCTGTATATCCGGCTTTCCAATAATAATAATATCTTAAAAAAAAAAAGTAGTGAAGAGAAGGTTTTACTTACAGCAAAATTAAAAGTTTTCATGAAAATGAAGCCTTTTTTCAGTTATTACTATTTTTCTTCAGTGAAAATTTAAAAGCAGCAGTAAGGACTTTAAAAATGCATCATACCTTAAAGTTTCATGGCAAGGCATCTCTTATAGGAAAAACTAATAAAATTAACCCTGGTTCTCAGTAAGTGTAATGAAGAAAGTCCCTGACAGATACCATTTCAAAGCTCTTAAATGAACAACCAGCTAAAAATAGCAAGTGGAGACTAAACTGGTCTCTGCTTAGCGCAAGTCACAGAGTGGAAAATGATGGAAAACTGCAGGTGTCTAAATATAGCATGTAGACTGCAGAAAATATAAGGGCTATTCAAGATTGCATAGGATTCAAAGGGAAGGAAAAAAAAAAAGAAAAGACATCTGGTTTTATGCACAAGAAACCTGCCAGCAGCCCTTGCTTTCTGTGAAGAGGGCTCAATTTTTATTCTCCACTAGGGGAGAAATGAAACTTCAGCAATCCCACTAAGAAGCTTTTGAACACTCTGGGGTCTTCACTAACTTATTCTAAAAGCTTTTCAAAAGGAAAGATAATAGAAAATAGAGAGAAGATAAATCATCTTAAAATAACTTCTGGCATGATTTCCAAAGAATAGAAAACTTCTTCGTTTATCAGGAGTAGGTCTTGATGCTTTAAACAATTCATTAACACTAATGTGAACTTTTGTTTGGAAAGAAAATGTAGTTCTTTCATTTATTTGTAAACTAAATTTCTCCAGATTCTTTCTTTCAAATATGCTACTTAAAGATGACTAATCTCTTCTTATTACCCTCTAAGATCTGATGCATCTAAGCAAATAAGCAAATGGGTGTTTTTACATGCATGTTTTTCTTTGCCCTCAACATAAACCTTAACTTTTACCAGTAAAAGGTAACTCTGCATTTTCTCAGCAGACTCTTTTTAAAAAAGATTTACTTATTTTCATTGGAAAGTCAGTTTTACAGAGAGGAGATAGACAGAGCAAGATTTTCTGTCTGCTGGTTCACCCCAAGTGGCTGCAATGGCTGAAGCCAAGCTGATCTGAAGCCAGGAGTCTCCTCCAGGTCTCCCATGTGGCTGCAGGGTCCCAAGGCTTTGGGCCATCCTCGACTGCTTTCCCAGGCTACAGGCAGGGAGCTAGAAGGGAAGTGGGGCAGTTGGGACTCGAACTTGTGCCCATAGGGGATTCTGAAATAGGCAAGGCAAGGATTTTAGCCACCTAACCATTGTGCCAGGTCCACTCAGCTAAGACTGTTAAACATTACGTAAACATCAAAGGTAACTGTAGGTAATTCTCTGTATTTCCAGCTAATAGCAGAGACAGAATTGCCTTCATCTTTCCTCAGAAGAATTTGCCAAAATCCTGAATCACATAAAGTAATGGAAAGGTGCTGGCCTGACATTTCAGTAGCTTCAAAACATCAACCTGCAGTAACAACTAAGTAGATACGGTTAGAAAAAAATCAGAGATGTGACTCCCCAGGGACATGGAGATGACATCGTAGGATCAATTCTTCCCAGAACCAAGCAAAGGCACTGCAGTCTATACAGGGAATTCATTCCCAGGGGAGTTACTTGTACTTTTGGAAGATGAATTGGATTTATTCATCGGTGATCATGAAACCAGGAAAAGGCAAAAGCTACTTTAAAAGGGGGAAAAGACCACTGCCGTGGAATGCTCAATGGACTCAAACCTGTTTAAATCAGTCCCAGAAATACTACGTGTGAGGTAAAAACCCCAGCAGGAAATCAACAAGATAATGAAAAACGGCCTTCCAAATGTTCTATTCCTGAAACTTCCTTTACCTTGAGCAATTCAAGTAGACTTACTTTGAAGTTCTCTTCTGATAGCCCCATTATCTGTAGATTCTAGGTTCTTTTATTTTGATATATGTCTGTCTATCTTGTTCCCACTCTTTTTCTCTGTGAACCTTTTCAGTGGGAGCTGCTTTCTGTGAGATTCTTCTTGGTTCCCTAAGGTGAAACGTTACCTTAAATGGGGGTGGGTAAAGATTTCTTCCCAGATCTTGAATCAATCATTGGCTTGAGACTTCTGCATTTTATTTTATTTTGTTTTTGATGTTGTGTATATAGTTGACAATAATGCAGGCCCACGAGGATTAGGGAAGGGAGGGCTGAGGTATGGGGTAAGGTGGGTGAGACAAACACAACTTATCTTTTCTTCCCCTTTCTCCTGTATGGAGAAAGAGTGAGGAAAGGGGAGGGGGCTGCTTCCAACTGCCAAACTACATCAGTATTCAGGGATGGGAATGTCTATTTTATGTCATCTTAGGTACCCTAATATGGAGAAGAATGTTCTGAGGGTATTGCTTGAATGGTTTGATAGTTCTGAGATTCTATTGGTTTCACTGCTCCAAGGTTGAGACATTCCTTCCAAAGACCACTGGCTGACAGAGTCCACCTTAGAGCAACCACTCATCCAGACACTTGTTGCCAAAGCTTGGCTGGAAGAGTTGTCACCTGTTCTAGTCTCCATCTTCTTCCATGACACTTAATGTCCTCTGCAAGCTCAAATGAGCTGGCCATCTTGTCACCTGCACATGGGCATGCCATCCACTGTATAGGCATCAACAATCATGGAGGCCCAATCCTGATACATTTATTTCAAGGTTGGACTACAAATTCAATGATTCTGCTTGTGGCGGGAGTTTTGAGTTCAGTGGTCCAGTTGGAGATTCCCCAAGAAATCTCACCTGGGGTGATCCCAGGCCTGATTCTTGCATTACTAGCCAGTACAGGGTTTGGTTCAATCTGTCACCCATATCAACATTTTGCATACACTGTAATTGCCTGGCAAGTTCTATCCCCAGCCCCACTCCCATTTAAGTTGACGGGTGCTCACGTCCAGCCCACCTCAACATGCCAGAGACCTGGCCCTTGTGCACACCAGTGGGAACTGTAGCCTGGTTGGGATGATCCCCAATAACCCCAATTAGGACCACACTGAGCCCCAGTTCCTGTGCATGCCAGTATGTGTAGCAGACTAGTCTTATCTGTGTCACAGTCCAATCAGGCTCTCTTATACACCTATGGGTACTGCAGCTTAGCTCAGCCCACTCAACCCCATGACTCAGCGCACACACATGCTGCTGGGTGCTACTGCCTTGTCCAACCAAGTTCACCCCTAGCCCTGGCTCTCATGTACACCAGCAGGAGCTGCAGCCCAACAGAGCAGTGCCCACAGTTTTCCTACTAGACTCAGTTCGCGTCAGACTTTGCATTTTCCAAGGAATACTGTAGTCCAGTCTGACATGACTTGCACCCTGGGCATTTTATAAGCAGTAACTTTGGATCCTAACTCCAGCTGCGGTTCAGGTTAGGTTACCTATTTCTTAGGGATGACTATTTTTCTCTTGCTGGATACAAGGCTTTGCAATTCTGACTAATATTTCCTGGACATTGAATGACCTTTCACCATGACTGGACATTCCCTTTTTGGCCCAGGGCTTCAAAAAGGAGCTCAATTTTCTCTTTAAGTTATTCACAGGGACCAATTTCTCAACTCCAACCACAGAGAACTTTTCCAATTTCTCATCTCCATTTCAGTAGAGAAATACCACATGATTTTCCCAGCTGTAAGAACGCAGTCCTATCCCCTCTAACAATCATTAAAGTCAGCAAAACTCACAATTGCCAAATCAGTAGGATTTCATATTTCCTTTAAAAAGTCTGAAAGCATTTTCTGTGTGTATCGGGATGTAGTCAAAGCTACATTACCCAGTAATCAGGAGACCTAAGTCTAGTCCCAAACAAACTGTGTAACCCAGTTTCCCTGGGTTATGCAGCTCTTCCTTCTTAAAACTGGTTATCAGACACATCAGCATTTCAAACACCACTGCTGCAGTGACAAATGAGCTCCAGGAGACTAGCAAATAGCAAAATTATATTTTTTAAATAAAAATCTAGGTTCAATATGTAAACATTAATTGTTAATCTATATTATTCAACAATTTCCATTCATTTTTCATGAACTCACACAACATATCAAAGGGATGGGATGTACTACTTTTCAGTGCTTCTCATTTTACTTTGTCAGCAGAGGGCTGGAGTTTTTTGGTTGTGAGACTATCTCACGAAAGTGAGAAAATCTTTCCAGAAGAGTGTATCCCTCCTCCCTCCTTTCTGTTCTTCCATCAGGCAGGAAACAGAGGCACACCAGTTGTCTCTGGAAGCAAGTGCTGTGTGTGAGTCACACAAATGGGTTAAATGCCAGGCTGAAATGCAGAACACACTCTCAGCCCTTTCCCGAGAAGCCTGCCTGGCTTATCAGGTGTGTTCTTGTCTTCATTTTTCTTCATTCACTTACTTACCACTACTCTCATGTTTACTGTCTCACGTTTGAATTCTTTCAAAGACTAGAGTCCCTGAGAAGCAAACCTCTGTTAACAGGTCCTAGTTTACACCCCACTTGTAACCACAGGCTACAGGCATATTACCAGGCATCACTGGGTATTGGTCCTCTCATTCACAAAATGAGTAGGTTTGACAAAATGATCTGTATTGTACTTGTCAGTTCTGAAACTCTACCAGTCTAAACCTACCATTAAAACTAGGGAAGCATGGTTTATATCACAGACCAAGCCTAGCTCTGATATGGGGAGCATTTGAAATATTCACTCAGGCCCTACTCAGGATTCTATGGCACTTAAGAAGTTGCTGATTTGTAAAAGTTCCTTAGGAGAAGCTGTTGATGAACTAGAACGGAAAACAATGGATAATGACAAATTGACAAAGATGAGTTCACTTGGTAAACCTGTCCAGGTCATCAGGAAATGACATTCTGTGGGAATAATTAGTATTTATATTTGTGAATGAAGAAATGTCTCTTTAACTTACAAATGATAATAAACTCAGGGTAGAATCAGTATTTCAAATAACAAAGAAGTTGAAAGAGTGGTAACAGACCAGTAGATGCAAAGCCAAAGATGAATTCCTAAGGTATTACCTCTAGAGAAGAAAGAATAACCTCAGTAAAATGAAGCTAGTCCCTGTAGATAACAGACTGACTAGGAATCAGGTAATTAGCAGCAGACTTGTGAATAGTTAAAAGTTGAAAAATGTCATCCTGCCCTTGCATGATACTAAAATGCAAGAATTTCAGTTTCCAGACAGAGTTGAGATTCCAGCTGTCAGAGTACACTAACTGAGCAATTGTACAAAGTACAAACTTAACTGTTAGCTCTTTAGTTCCTACATCCCAATGTAAATTGTAGATGTGTTTCATGATCAATGACAAATCATGTCATTTCTTTCCAAGTTTGTCAGTGTACATCCATTGAGTGGTTCATACATAAACAACAAAGTGTATAGTAAGGGCTGTCTCCTTTTCCAAGGATATAGCCCAGCAATGGGTAACTAAAAGAGAGAACTAGCCAGCAAAAATGAAAATACAACAAAGAAACAAAAACTAGTAATTCTGGAAGGTAGACAGCTTAAAGTAGAAATACAACTGGGAGATTACTGACATTGCTGTCTTTTGAGAGTCTCCAGATACGCACCAGTAAAATCAATGAAGAGAAACTAATCATTAGAGATGAAGAAAGCAGTGAAAAGTATGAAGATGCCCCAGAGGAAGTGATGTCAACTAAAAGAAAAATTCAATTTAAAAGACTCTTGAAAATATCTCATAACAGTCAACGTACATGGGATAAAACGTTGGAGACTGATCCAAACTTACAAAGGAGTGTGATAATTTACACCAAGACATAGAAAATATGTGATGTAAGTATCCTAAGTTGCATAACATGGCAGCAAGAATGGTTCAAACTACTCTGGATAGTTTTTCACAAAGAAACTTAACAGCTATGATTCTTTTTTTTAAATTTTGAATTTTATGGTACAATTCCAAAGGTTCTATGATTTCCCTACCCCTTCCCCAATTCCTGCCTCCTGATTGATTTTCCCCATATGATAACAATAGTATAGTCCTTCATAAACAGTCATAAGTCCATTAATCTGTTGTTTAAGTGTGTAGTTTTATTGCTGGTACAGACAATGCTAGACAGTCCAGCATCCTATTGCTAAGACATATCCAACAGTTTCATTGGGAGTCCATCTTTGATTTGGAAGTAGAGATGCATCCTGCATTGTATCTTCACATCTGGATATGATAGTCTCTATTATGCCATCACTATACATTCCCTTAAATGAGAAGCCATGAAAGAAAAATCACAACAGAAATGAAGTTAAAACACAAAATTTACAGCACCATGGAGCTAAACAACATCACACTGATTAATATATCGATGAAGGGATAAAAAAGAGAACACATAAGTTTCTTGGGTACGATGATGCTACTGTGTGATCTATGAGTCAGTAAAGAATTTGATAAGAGAAAAGAACCTATTTGGAAGAAATGAAAATAAAAACAAAAACAAAACCCATGGGTTGGAGCAAAACCAGTATTGAAAGGGTTACTGATCTTACAATTGGCACAAAGGCTGCCTGACATCAGAGAGAACATATGGTATTTGTTCTTTTGGGATTGACTTATTTCACTGAGCATAATGGTCTCTAGTTGGGACCGTCTAGTTGCAAATGGTATAATTTCAATCTTTCTAATAACTGACATTTTTTTAAACACTCCTCTTTGGATGGGCATTTGAGTTGTTTTCATGTCTTTGCTATTGTATATAGCAGTGGTCATCAAAGCAGTCTGGTACTGGTACAGAAACAGAGAAGAAGATCAAATATGACTGGTATTTAGCGACTTTTTTTTTTTTTAAAGATTTTTTTATTATTATTGGAAAGCCGGATATACAGAGAGGAGGAGAGACAGAGAGGAAGATCTTCCATCCAATGTTTCACTCCCCAAGTGAGCCGCAACGGGCCGGTACGCGCCAATTCGATGCCGGGAACCAAGAACCTCTTCCGGGTCTCCCACACGGGTGCAGGGTCCCAAGGCTTTGGACCGTCCTCCACTGCTTTCCCAGGCCACAAGCAGGGAGCTGGATGGGAAGTGGAGCTGCCGGGATTAGAACCGGCGACCATATGGGATCCCGGGGCTTTCAAGGCGAGGACTTTATCTGCTAGGCCATGCTGCCGGGCCCAAGCGACTTTTATATAACAAATACTGATAGAGCCTGGATCGGGGTTAACATAAGAATGAAACAATGCCCTTGGCACGATGGTATAGTGGTTAAAGTCCTCGCCTTGCACATGCCGGGATCTCATATGAGCCGCCGGTTCTAATCCCGGCAGCTCCATTTCCCATCCAGCTCCCTGCTTGTGGCCTGGGAAAGCAGTCGAGGACGGCCCAAAGCTTTGGGACCCTGCACCCGCGTGGGAGACCCGGAAGAGCTCCTGGCTCCTGGTTTCGGACTGGCTCAGCTCTGGCTGTTGCAGCCACTTGGGGAGTGAACCACTGGACAGAAGATCTTCCTCTCTGTCTCTCTCCTCCTCTCTGTATATCGCCTTTCCAATAAAAATAAATACAAAAAAGAATTAAACAATGGGGTGGAGGGTGAAGTAAAGATCATCTTTTTAAGATGTTTTTGTTTGAAAGGCATAGCAACAGAGAGAGAGAGAGAGAGAGAGAGAGAACATGAACATCTCCTTTTTTTCACTGGTTCACTCTCCAATATGTCTCCAGCAGCCAGGATGTAGGTGGGCCAGGCCAAAGCTGGGAGACTCCATTGGTCTTGGGTGGTAGGGGCCAAGCACTTTTGCCATCTACAGATAGCTGGAATGGAAGTAGAGGTGCCAGGACTCAAAACTAGGCATTCCTTTTGAGGCTGGAAGTGTCCTAAGCAGCAGCTTAATTCACTGGGTCACAAAGCCTGCCCCAGAACACTTTTACAGAAGTCTGTGCAGTTTTCTTTCTGTAAGTTCTAAAATGTAGAATTAATTCTTATCTACCTGGAATAGTTAACCGTTTTTAAGACAGGCAAGAGAAGTTGGATGGCATGTCCTGTCAAAGTCTGCCAGAGCTAAGATGGCTATGATTTTTTTTTTTTTTTTACCACTGTGGAACTTTATCTTACTTTAAGCTGTCAATTATTGGTAAGTACTACCATTTTTCTTAGCTTTGTACATTCAGCTCCCTACTTCCCAGACTCTGTTGTTAAAGGGAGTGGGACTCTAATGGGAAAGCAAAGCGACAGAATCATCTTGGTTTTGATGAGGCTCTGATGAGGACTCGGACTACAGCAGCTTAGCCTGAGAGTAAGGGGAGCCAAGAGACAGTCTGTTGAACATGCCTTCAGCCTGCCACTGGGGCAGGTTGGTACACTGTCTGCAAATGCAAGCTGTGGTCTTTGGTCATGAAGACCTACCTGGAAGTGAGCATTCCTGGGCAGCCCCCATGTTGGGGTCTGTTGGGGTCAGAGGCAGTGGTAAGTATTTACTTCCCTTGTCTCCTCCAGCCACTCCTCCCCAACCTTACAAGCAAAGAATGTCTCTCACCGCACTGCTTGAGGATGAAGCAGATAATGTCAAAGTGTCTTTCCTACTCTTTTCAATACATTTTTTCTTATTTTTCTACTACACCTAGTTGTTCCCATCTCTCGGTTGACTTAGCTCTTGTGGAGTACTTTCATGCTTGATCTTTTTAAAATTTTCATAAGAGCTGCTGACTAGTGATATGTGATTTTGGCATGTTTTCTACTCTATAAAAGAAATTCTGTTGTCAAGATGACATGTGATAACGTATATACAAATGCTTGCAAATTGCCAAGTGCTCTGCAAGATTTAGATATACCTGTTAGTTGGTAGGAGACAGTAGTATTTCCTAGAACATCAATAAGAAAATCATTTCCAAAGCACGAAGAAAAGTACCAAAAGACATATGGAGTTCATTGATAGCAAATCTCTGTATAGGCGAACAAGGGTTCTATTTCTAGTTTCCTGTTAAAGGTAAATGGAAGTACTATACATGGCCTGGGACACCAGTTTTGAACCAGAAAACTGGTCAGAGGCAATGTATATATAGGATCCAACATCCCATGGTGGAGGAAAGACTGTCAGACTCACTCACTCATATTAAACACAAATCTCCAACTCTGCCATTATTCATATTGGCAGAGACTAAAGCTTGAGCACTGATGGGAAAACAGAGGCACTTTTTAGATCTCATAATGGCTGGCCAGAGGTTTCTATCCCAGGCAGCGCAGCTGCTTTCTCCCAGAAAACTGATGAGACAAGGGCTGATTTCACGTCAGGAAGTTTGGTTGTGATCTGAATAAAACACTCAATTCCAAGGTTCTGCCCTGCCATGAGATAGGCAGGCCTGTTTCTATCCAGCTGCTACATGCCATGCAAAATGACTTCATCTTCTAGCATGCAATCTCTGGCAAAGTCACACCAAAACTTCTTGGAAAAGAAAATGAGCTGAAGTCATCAAACACTGGAGATAACAAACAGACAATTTCATGCCTTGGCAGGCAACTATGCTCCTTATTTCTTCACACCTTGCATTAAAAAAAAAAAAGACGTTTATTTCTATTGGAAAATCATATTTACAGAGAGGAGGAGAGAAAGAGAGGAAGATTTTCTCTCTGCTGCTTCACTCCCCAAGTGGCCACAATGGCTACAGCTGCGCCAATCCAAAGCCAGGAGCCAGCAGCTTCTTCTGGGCCTCCAGTGCGGGTGCAGGTCCCAAAGCTTTGGGCCATCCTCGACTGCTTTCCCAGGCCACAAGCAGGGAGCTGGATGGGAAGTAGGGTAGCTGGGACACGAACCAGCGCCGGTATGGGATCCTGGCACATACAAGACTAGGATTTAAGCGACCAGCCTATTGTGCTGGATCTCACAACTTCCTTTTAAATATATCCCCAGCTCTGTATCACAAGTTCTTGGACAGTTAAATAACAGTAAAGTCAAGAATATTATTGAGGGTGATATAAATCAATACCCGACGTTGAACTGTTGGATTGCTCCTGGGCTCAGGTCTTGATTCTATTCTAGCTAAATTCACGCCCTGCTTATTCTGACAAGACTCACAGCATCAAATATCACTCACATGCATTTCTGAAATTTGTTATCTTCTGCCAAAACCTTTATTTCAGATTCTTCTAGAATGTGTGCACAACTGCTTGTTTGATATTTCCATTTAGATGTCTAACAAAAATCTTAAACTCCACATGGGTAAGACTGAATTATTATAATTTTTTTGTTTTGACATAACTTCAGACTTACAAAGCAGCTGAAAGAGTGGTACAAAGAACTCCCATATTACCTTCACCTAGATTCTCTGTTAATGTTTTCCTATATCAATCAGTCTCTTTCTACCCTTCATATATATTACATGTTTCTAATATACTATTAAATATTACTTTCTCTGTCATTTGGATTAAGTTATAGACATGATGACCTTTTATTTCCCCAATACATTTATTTCCCAAGAACAAGAACATTCTGTAACATAACTGCAGGCTATTTTCCCAAATCCAGAAGTTAACAAGAATATAAAACTGTTAATCTATAGGTTTTACTCATATTTTGTTGCTCCTGTATTTCATTATATAGCACTAAAATATATTTACTTTTCTGATACAGTGTCCATTCAATGTAGAGTCACATGTCATAATCAGTTGTCAGGTCTCTTTCATGTTCCTTGATCTTGAATAATTCCAGAGTCTGTCGTCCAGTCCAGGCTACTCTCTTTCTGAGCCAGCTCCCTGCTGGTGCCTCTGGGGACACAGCAGAAGATAGCCCAACTGCTTGGGCCCCTGCCACCTATGTGGAAGACCCATATGGAATTTTGATCTAGCAAACAGAAGATCTCTAACTGTGCCTTTCAAATAAATTAATCAAGAAAAAGATACTGTCATGGCTTTATGATATTTTGTAGAATTTTAAATATATACTTTAGCAGTATTAAGTATATTTATACTAACATACAATAGCCTCCAGAATTCTTTTCATTTTGCATAACTCAAACTCTATACTAATTTTTATTATTTTAAATATCATTTCTTTTTCTTTTTTTTTTAAGATTTATTTTTTTATTGGGAAAGTCAGCTATACAGAAGAAGGAGAGACAGAGAGGAAGATCTTCCGTCCAATGATTCACTCCCCAAGTGACTACAATGGCCAGTGCTGCACCCATCTGAAGCCAGGAGCCAGGAACTTCCTCTTGGTCTCCCACACGGGTGGAGGGTCCCAAGGCTTTGGGCTGTCCTCGACTGCTTTCCCAGGCCACAAGCAGGGAGCTGGAAATATCCTTTATTTTTCATGACAATATTCCTTAGGCTCAGTGATTTCCCCTTCCACTCTTCAACCACTCTCCTACACTGTTTCCCCCTATATTGTAACAATAGTTTAATCCTTCAACCACAGTCACAAGTCTATCATTCTGCTAATTAAGTGTATCCTGACATTGTAGGTATAAGAGAATCATCCAGATGCCTGTTGAAACACGAGTGGATGAAGAAACCGTGGTACATTTATTTTATGGGGCTCTACGCTAATTTAAAGACTGCTTTTTCTAGGATAAAACTTCTTAACTGATGAGTGTTGTGGCCCATATCAGAATGTGGTTTCAGTTCTGACTGTTCGGCTTCCAACCCAGCTCCTTAGTAATGCGCTTGGAAAAGCAATGTACAATACTCCAATTACTTCAGCTCCTGCCATCACGTGGAAAATTAGGACAGAGTTTCTGGCTTCTGGCTTTGGCCTGGTCTAGCCTCAGCTGTTGTAGCATCTGGGAAATAACCAGTGAATGCAAGTTCTCTGTCCCTTCCCTCATCTTTCTCTCTTTCAAATAACTAAATAAAGTAAAACAACTTATTAACCATGGTTGTTATAAGGTTGCATAAGGTCTACAGAACTAATTTGCCTATAATGGTTTTGACCAACATCTCCCCATTTCTCCCACTTGCATCTCCATCCCCTGGTAACTGCCCTTTGACTCTGTTTCTTTATTGAGTTTTTTAGGTCACACATGTGAGATCATGAAGCATGTGTCATGAATGGTAGACTTCCTTCTTTTGGAGATTTTACATCCTCATCAAAGATGATGTAGATTACTGTTACTTTTATAAAAGATTAATTCACTTTAAAATTGTCATTTAAAATTAATTAATTTTAAAAGATTAATTCAGTGTAACAGAAAAAGGTGAGGAGAAGAAAAGGGAGAAAGAGTAGGATCAAAAACTCCATCTGGGTCTTCCATGTGGTAGGTAGCAGGGACCTAACAATTTGTCCTTCATCTGCTGCCTTCTCAGGGACCTTATCAGAAGGCTAAACCTGAAGTGGAGGAGCCAGGACTCCAACTAGCATTCAGATACAGGGAGTAGGCATCTCAAGTAGCAGTTGTGTGCATCCTCACTAACACTTGGAACTTGGAAGTTGGAAGTTGGAACTTCCTTTTGTTTCTTCCTTCCTTTCTCCCTCCCTCCCTCCTTCTTTCCATCCCTCTTATCCTTTCTTCTTCCTTTTTAAAAAGATTTATTTATTTTTATTGAAAAGTCAGACTTAAGAGAAGGAGAGACAAAGAGCTTCCATCCACTGGTTCACTCCCCAAGTGGTCACAATGGCTGGAGCTGAGCTGATCCAAAGACAAAAGCCAGGAGCTTCTTCTGACTCTCCCATGTGGATGCAGGGTCCCAAGGCTTTGGGTCATCCCCTCCTGCTTTCTCAGGCCACAAGCAGGGAGCTGGAAGGAAAGTGGAGCAGCTGGAATACAAACTGGTGCCCATATGGGATCCTGGCGTGTGCAACGCAGGGACTAGGCTATTGCACCAGGCCCACTGGGCCATCTTTCTTTGTTTTCCCAGGTGCATTAACAGAGAATGGGATTGGGAGTGGAACAGCTAGATCTTGAACTGGCGTTTACATGGGATGCCTGCATTGCAGACAGGTGGCTTTATGTACTATGCCACAGTGCTGGCCCCAACATAATTCTTATTCTTTTATTCACTGACTTATATTAACATGAACTCCTGGATATTTATTTCATTCTATGGGTTATCTGTTAAAAATATATGATGTCTACATATACCTAGTCAAACTCTCATTTTAGCCCTTTGCTCTGATTCTACCAGGAACTATTCCTTGACTTTCTTCAAGTACTCAGTTTTAGCTTCTCCACAAGTCCCACACTGACTACTGCATTTGACACAATGTTTTATTCTATAACCATTCTCCCACATCCCAGCAATCCCTGCTCTTCTTCTTTTGCTGTACATTTTTTTCTATAGAGCTCACCATTTTCTAACACAGCATATCATTTCCCCATTTATTAAGTTTATTATCTCTGACTCAATCCTCATGCATGGCTCCTTACTAGAATTTACGAAATAAGTTACTTCAAATGAATGTGAGATCAAAACTGCCCATTATTTTAAAATAATCTAAATAATTTATGTGTATGCATATGTATGTACATATACATATATGTGAGGCATCTGTTTTTAATTTTTATGACAATGTGAGGGTCTAGAATTTCATTTGGAATTAATGTGTCTATTTGACAAATATGCCTGATTTAAAAGCACTATTTTAAAATCTTCTAGCTCTCTGCTGACCAAAATGGAGATGGACAACTTGATACACTTTACATTTCTAGCATCTACAAAGCCAGATATTTGAAGGAGTAAACATCAGTGGTTTTGTATGCAAAATTGTATATTTTTCCTGTGGCAGGGGAGGGAGCTTAACACTTTCAACAGATGCTCAAAGAGTCTTTGATCCAAAAATAATTAAGACAGCAATAAACTACTTAGTAGAATTCTCCATTAACATAAGTTTCCTGAGGACAGCAATCAAGTCCTTTTCATCAGCAAATCTCAATGTTTAACAAGTAGTACATAATAATTGCTGGAAAAAAAGTAAGAATAACAAATGAATGAATGAACCACTAATCTACCACCTTTCTCTAGCATTTTTAGGATGAGTTACACTAGTACATCTGATTGATAATGATTCATTGAAGGAATAAATGCAGTTCCTGAGAGACTTGGACTGCCTTGGTAGGAATGAAAATGAAGTCTTAAGGATGGGAACAAATTTAGTTTTGTGCATGATTTTTTCAGCAAAATTTTAAAGAAAAATTTCCCGAGATATGAGTCTCTTGGGGATTTGGAGGACTTTTGTGTAATAATCAGAGTCTCCCAGGCACTAAGAGTTTGTTCTAGGTTCCAGCTTTAAAGCGAAAAGGAACCCTTAGGTGCCCTACTTAGTTGTCCAAGTTGATGAACCAGAACAGACTAAGAAAAAGAAATTTAACTGAGAACTCTGTCCTGGAATGAACACTGTAGACTTATGTTCTACTCTTTTGAACCTGACAAGGCACAGAAGCTTCTCTTTCTCTTTCTCCATAAAGCATCCCTTAAACTTTAAAGGGATTTTAAGTGTTCACTGTCCAACTTCTGCATCACGGCCATAAGAGATCATGTCTACTTCTAAGGAAATTAACCACTAAGACTGATCAGGCTATGGTTGATGACAGATCCTGCTCTGCTGAAGAAGTTTCTTCCATGAATGGCTTTGCCGTGATGTGCCAGAAATAGGAGGCTAGCAGGTTGCTTTCTATCTGTGATTTTCACTCAAGAAGATTCCAGCCATGAGAGAACACAGTGAGTTGCCCAGAAATAATCAAGGACCAGAAGATCTGTAAGGTCACAGGGATAACTGACCTCAAAGAGAAAGCCTTGCCAAGCAACTTTTCCCTAAATTCAGATCCCACAAAACCCTATTCCTGACAAAGGAGTGGAATATTTGAGATACAGAAAGAAGCAAAAGGGAAATCAGACCAACACAAATACCACAGGGAAATCTTCAATCTACCTTCAAGGCCAGGCAAGAGAACATTAACAGTGGGTAGAAGAAGTTGTGAAGTTCCTACTTTATTACTTGATGTTAAAAAAAAAATACTTCAGTGGGAACCTACTATGTGATAAAGCACAGTGGGAATATGGAGGTGAGTCAAATCAGAATCTAAGATCAGAGACAAAATGTGAATACTTAGTTGATAATTTTGGTGCAGATAAAAAAAAAGATACAGACAGAATATTTAAAAGAGATTGGGAGAGCATCTGGCTAGTGACAGTAGGGTCAGCTTCACAGATCAAAGAAGGGTGACAAGAAGGTTGGAGACTTGGCCGCACAGCCAAGGGGGCTTTTTCTTTTCTCTTTCCTCCCTCCCTAATGCTTAACATCCTTTAAAGCTTTACCAAAATGATTAAAAACAAAACAAAACAAAACAACCTCTGGTGGAGTGACCCATCAGGTAGTCATGAAGTTTGTAGGAATGGAAACCGATACACAGAGCCAACAGACACTTGAGACATAAGCCCACAGATCTAGACAACTGATTGGCTGTTGCAAGAATCAACTAGAAGGATGCTGAGTCAAAGGTGACTTGGAAAATGTTGATGTCACTCAAGAATACGATTCCTAGGAGAGGAACAGGGGGAATTTTGACAGAAACAGATTGATGTATGGTTCTGGACACACTGAAATGCTAGTGAAATTCTCCAGTGGGCTGCTAGAAACAGTATGGAAGCCCAGGGGAGAGATATGGATTGTCAAGGTGATAGATAAAAGGATATTCTGCATACAAATGAGAACTGACGCCTTGAAAAAGACTGACATCACCAAGGGAGACAGTCAAGAGAGCAGGATCAAAGGCAGAACCTTAGGGAATGATGCATTTAAGACAAGAAAAAACACTAGACAGCACCACCAAAGAAGTCATAGTCACAGCAATAATTTGACAATCAGCAAGCTATCACAAAATAAATCAAGAAAGAGGCTCAGGAGGGGAGAAGAGGTCACAACGGGAAGGGCTACACAAAGACAAGTGAGGACGGAACTTGAGGAAGTACTGGAGCAGTTCACTAGACTCCTGGCAGCAACAAAAATTAGACAATTTCAAAACAAATGGGTCATAACTGTGGCCATCCATCTGTCTTTACTGCTTACTTCTTCCTTTTCCTTCTTCTCCTCCCTGAATTCATCATCTGTCCCTTTTCACTGATGTGTGCAATTTTCTAAAGAGATGTCATTTTAAACACTCAACTGCTACTAATGATATTGACAAAAGTAATGCGTAAGTCCCCCTTAGAATCTTCAGGCTATTGAAATGGAGAATGATTGTTTAGATTTTGTTCCCCAGGCAAAGTCATGCTGAAGACAAGTGAAAATGTAGTGGCTTGCTTTCATGGACTGTGAAGCCAGACAAATTTAGTTAAACCCTAGCCACCTACCACATACTTCCTATCTGATTTCCACAAGCGTCAACGGCAGAAAGGATCACACAATAATTCCCATTTCCTAGAGTTGTTCTGAACACAGAAGATTAAATATTTTACTGAATACCAGCAAGACTTAGAAGTACAAGGGTCCTTACAGGATGGACTTGCTGTTAGTAAACCATTAGGCCTGGATCTTGAGCTTTTAGATAACAGTGCATGGGCAGCTGGCGCAGAAGTGGGTCAGGCAGGAGTAAACAACACACTCAGAAAGCATGTGCAGCCCAATGGATACATGACACGTTTAAGATCTCACTAAGTATCAAAGAGCATCTAAACCCTCCTAAGCACTCTGTAGCTATCATCCTTTTGACACCTCCAAGCTGTAGAATTACTAAGAGCAAAGTTACAAAAAGAAGAGAATGAGGGTGAGTGAGGCACGAGTTTGGACATACTTTCAACAAAAATTATCACCAGGTTGGTTTGCACCAAAGTAAGGACACAGATGACAGTGGGAAGGGATTCAGGCAGGCAAAGGGTTTGCCTCTGTGATGGAGGAAATGCAAGACAGAAAAGAAGCATTCCTGTGCAAGCTTACCTAAGGCAGATGCTCATCACCATAACAGAATGGCTAAGTGCAGGAATCTAGAGCCAGACATACAGGACTCAAGTCTCAGCTCCACACTTACTAACTATACAATGTCATATCGGGTAACCTCTCTAGATCCATAGAAAACAGGAATAATAAGACGCACCTACCTCAAGGTTGTTGGAAGGGTTAAATAATTTTTCATTGCATTTCATTTTACGACATTGTTTCATAGGCTCTGAGGTTCCCCCAACCCCTCCCCGTACCCTCCTCGCATGGTGGATTACTCCACCTTACTTCAGTATTACATTTCAAATCCAGTCATGCTTCTTTCATTGCAAGCATGTACCATGCATAGAGTCCAACATCTTATTGTCCAGATAAATTCAACAGTTTCTTGGGGAGACCATCTCCTGTCTAAAAGCAGAGTTGGCAGAACATTGTCCCGACCAATTAAAAGCCATAACATAACATCAACAACCGTTTACAACATTATGGAGTTAATTGACATGGTATTGAGTGACTGATACGTTAGAAAATGTAAGTTCTTAACCAAATCCTTTGACTACTTCATTGACATTTCAATTTTATATACAACCGGCTTCTATCCACCTTAAGGGTTAAATAATTTTTAAAAATCTCAGTTATCCTCACAGCCATATACATGTTAAGCAGACATACACATTAAGTACCTGTTAGTTGCTGATTACATATTATGCATGTGATGATTATGTACATGTTTAATCTTGAAAACTACTGGTTCCCCCAAAGAATAAGATGCAAGAGAAGGTATGATTTGCTAGATATCAGTAAAAAAAATACCTTTGTAATCATTCTGTTATTACCATTTTCACCTCAAAGAAAAATCTGCCTAATCTTCATGCTAAGTCATTGTCTAGGAATAAGAATTTTAAAATGTTGTTATGAAAACCAAACAGTCTCATCAAAAATATTTTAACAGTATAGTTTCTTATGAAAACAAGGAAGAATATAAAACACATTTTTTGACATCACTGGTCTTAAGAAAAACTACTAAAAAATGGGTTCTATTAAAGGGTTCATCTCAGTTCACTAAGTGAAATAAGGTCATCCTTTTTAATTCAAAAATGTCTTTGCTTCGACAAATGACAAATGTCATTTGAAACCTTGGTACATAAATTGCAATAATTTTTTAGACACAAACTTTAGGTTTCGGCTGCCAAATCTACATACTTCACTTCATGGTTTGCTGGCACAAGGAGTTACCAGTTCATTAAATGAGAAAGGTTACATCATATTGAAGGGTTGTGCACGTAGGGATGATTTGTCAGTGCCAGTGAGAAGAATTAGAGTGGTTTCCATGTCTTCCTTTACTGATGGATTATTCTTTTAAGCAAATGAAAAGTTGACTTATATGTACATTATCCTTGTTAGGCTCAGGAGTAAGGTTCAGAAGAACACAATGTTCAAATCTAGTGAGCAGTTTGATGTGAAGAAGCTGCTTGTTTACAAAACTTCCAATCAAAGTTCTAACATCTTGGCTTCCCACTAGCTCATAGGAATCAAATACGCATTATTGTTTTTGCTTTGAAACCAGCTATGCTAAGGGATCTCGTGGTTCACCCATGCTCTACAGGGCAATCTAATTAAACAACATCATCTGCAAACCCAGAGTTGCGACATAATGTGGCAGATTTGATTACAAAGTGAAAAGCCATCAAAAGTAGGTAGAATGTTTAGACTGATAGAACCTAGCAGTTTAGCTGCTATTTGGTCTATCACCACAGTGTTTATAATAGGGCTAAAATTAATACATGCTAATAATGGAGTTCTTCACTGAGCCTGAAAACCAGCCATGCAGACACAGGACAATGTTTCAGAAACCTCACAAGCTTTGAAGAAAAACTGCAGATCAAGCCCAGTTCCACAATTTCAGAAAACCTGGTAGCCTTGGATAAGAAGAAATGATAGCAATTCCTGCTGTACTTCACAAAATCTTTGAGAAGATCAAATGAGAACCACTACATTTTCGTATAATTGTTGAGGTCTTTCAGATTCTATTTTGTATCATCATCACTACAGCTGGCTACTCATTTCCTACATTAATCAGTATGGATCTTAAACAGGATCCACTGATACATCAATCACACATGTATTAAGGACTGACTTGGAGGCTGATCCAATCGTACGAAGCCCTGGTATGGTTTCTGTGGCTTTCCCACTCTGCAGCAGTCCACAGAACAAGTCTAAGTGTCCAAGAAAGGTTAAATGCTTACCTATTCTATTGATAAGCAAAGAGCAGTAAGAAAGTGGGGGCCTTGCACATCTATAATAGCATTTAAATCAATATTTTATCTAAAAATGTACTAAACAACAGGATTATTTCAGTTAATGTTATCTACTTGAAGTATTTGCTCAAAGTGCAAACTGACATCAAAGCATTAATATAGTTTAGATCAAGGGATTAGACTTTGGGGATTTATCGGAAAGAAACTTCAAAAGGCACTTTTGACAAAAACTAATATAAATGGGATATATAAACATAAAATATAACTTTTGCCTCAAAAGAACTGTTAGGCAGTAAACAAATTTGCTTATTTCATAATGGGATTTAGGTATTAAAGGGAAATAACTCTTCTGTTTTTAAACATTTATTTATTTTTATTGGAAAGGCAGATATAGAGAGGAGGAGAGACCAAGATCTACTGTATGCCGGTTCACTCTCCAAGCGGCCACAATGGCCAGGGCTAAGCCGATCCAAAGCTAGGGGCAGGAATTTCCTCTGGGTCTCCCACGTGGGCACAGGGAACCAAGGCTTCGGGCTGTCCTCCACTGTTCTGCCAGGCCACAAGCATGGAGACAGATAGGAAACAGAGCAGCCAGGACACAAATAAGCATCCATATTAGGATCCTAGCACACATAAGACAAGGACCTTAGCCACTAGACTACTGTGCCAGCCTGGGAAGTAACTTTTTTTTTTTAGATTTATTTATTTTTATTACAAAGTCAGATATACAGAGAAGAGGAGAGAAGGAGGAGGAGGAAGATCTTCCATCCAATGATTCACTCCCTAAGTGACCACAACGGCTGGTACTGCACTGATCCGAAGCCGGGAACCTGGAACCTCTTCCGGGTCTCCCACGCGGGTGCAGGGTCCCAATGCATTCGGCCGTCCTCAACTGCCTTCCCAGGCCACAAGCAGGGAGCTGGGTGGGAAGTGGGGCTGCCGGGATTAGAACCGGTGCCCATATGGGGTCCCCGGGCGCGTTCAAGGTGAGGACTTTAACCGCTAGGCCATGCTGCTGGGCCCAGAGAAGTAACTTTTAATAAAGTGTAGAGCTACCCTTAGCAGCATAAAGTGATGATGGATAATTTGATTAGGTTGCAGCATGTGAGCAATTAACGCTCAGCAAAGAAATTTGGCAAGAATATTTGCATAGGGACCAAAAAAAAGATACCATGTTGCTGTATAATCCTTAGATACATCTTGTCACTAATTTCTCAAACTGTTCACTTGCTTAATATTAAGTTGACAAGCACAGGCTAAGGCTACACCCCTTAGACAAAATATACAGATAAATCTCTAGTTTCTTTAGCTCTTGCCTTTCCCTTTTCCATTCTTCTTTCTCATATGGTTCAACAGAGTTTTTTGCCCTATAAAATCCAAGCCAGTACTGTCTCTTGGCCCTCCTTGTTCTGTCTTAAGAACACAGATCTACTTCATCCAAATGTTTAAAGTCCAAGTTTTATATTCTTATCAGCCTGGTTAATACAGTGATTATTTATGTATCTACTAAATGTGTTCTTATGGAAAGTTACTGCCACCAACCAAGATACCCTGGAAAAGAAGGATTTTTAAAATAAGTATAAAGGCTAGTTAAAATCCCCAGCCCAAAGTCTAAAGTTACACATTTAGCATTTAGTTTTTTCTTTTTTCTGTTTCATGTAAGTTATAATTACGAACCTTTATACATCCCTGGATTGCAAGCAGTCCATTAGCCTAGTAATTTCCAGGGTACTTAGAACTGAATGAAGCAAAAGAAGAGACTGCAGAAATATTTGAAGGAATAAAATGATTGTATTTTTTTGGGTAAAATAATTCATACAAACACAAATCTTTATCTCATTAAAGAGTTCTTTGAAAAATGACTGCATAAAGAAAATACAACATATTCAGTGTATGCTATGAAATCACAGTGTATCTTAGGAAGAGCATCTGACAACTGCTCAGTGCTCCTTGTTCAGAAATTGGCTCTTCTTTGACACAGCGTGGTCACAGCTTAGGTCTGTGATCTCTGTTCACAGAAGAGAAACCGAGACACTGAGAAGTGCAACAGTTAGGTGCTTTCCCAGGTGACACATTTAGTGTGATGGAAAGAAAAAGTTGCCACTGACAGGGAGTTCACTTGGTGGCATATGGAAAAATATTTACCAACCAGCTCTTCAAGCTTAGGTTTACCAAGAATGTGTGAATATGTTGCTTTATTTTCATAAGACAAGTAAATCAAGAAAGTTTTAAGTTGGGCAAATACTAACTTGTCAATGATATGAATGACTTGTTTACTCAATCATTGGATAGCTTTTAAATACTGTTAGAACATTTTCACAATCTTTTGTCCTATTGTAGCAGATATAAACATTCCATTATTATTAATTGGTATTCTAAGTGTAAATATTTTGAGTACCAATGGCATCAAAACAAAATCAGACAGAGAAGGATCAGTGGAAGATAGTGGACCAGAACTAGAAGAGCTTGGAGATTAGGGGATGTTCCATAGAGACAGTGCACAGATGTGGAAGGCACATGAATGACAGGTGAGAGACCCAGCGACTCTAGAGGGCCAGGCTTGGTAGGTGCCTGCCTATTGTCTTTCTGGGAATCAGTCACCTTTGATTTTCTTTATTGAACAGGTTTGATTCTAAAACCCGACCCAGAAAAAAATTCATCCTTTCTTTTGGACATTGCTTTTTATAGGCACTGCCAATTGTGGTTTCTTTCTTTCTCTTTTTTATGGAAGAAACAAATTTCACTCAGTACGTTTTATCTTGAACAAAAATTGTTCCACATATTATCCACCTTTGTTACATATGCTCTATAATTTTAGATACATTTGTCTGTACTAAAAATATCTATTACTGTAGTTCTCATTCTATTGGGTTCCTTTTCCCTTTCCAGTTTTGTAGCACATGATCAATTACAATGAAAATGATTAAGTCTTACTGGTGTTTTTTAACAGCTTATCATTTACTCATGAGAGAACTGACCTACAAATCTATTATCAGATCCAGCTGCAGAGCCTGTGTATCAGAACAAAGTACCAGAAGTTAGAGTATTTTGTTATTATTCTTTAGCAAATCTCAGGTTTAAGAACATTGAAATGCTTTCTCTCAAACAGAAAATGGTAGGCAACTCTATATACAAAAAAAAAAAAAAAAGAGTCATAAAAGTAGGGAAATTCAAAACATTCAAATCCAAAGAATACTAAGAGTTTCAAAAAGAAAAAAATACCATATTTCTTTTTCCAAAATGTATTCTACTCATGATGATTACTGCATGTGCACAAATGAAGCTAAAATGATCTGTGTGGGGCCAACAGTTTCTTCCTTATTTTCTATCAGGTTTTTTTTTTTTATTTTTTTTATTTTTTTTTTTACCTCTGGCACAAGTAAATAAACAGCAGGTGTATTCAACATTTAAAAAGCTCATGCTTGAGAATTCTTAGAGTACAATGAGATAAAAAATAGCAAGAAGAATCATCACTATTTACTGTAGTCTAAATTGCCTACATCCATACAAACTGGTTGGCCACAAAGTGGTCCATCATTTTGAGATTACAATCCAGAATTCATCAGCCATTGAATGAGGTTAGTGCTTCTCTCTATTATTTTCCTGTAACAATGCTATAATGTTAAAATGATACTTTCCATTCTTTAATAACCACTCTCTAATTTTCACCTAGATGCACTGTGTGCATAACATTTATTACATTTACATAATGATGAGCATTTCTTTGTTTTAGAATGAGATATACACACAGACAAAACAAAAACACACAGGTTAAAATATTTTCCATAAGAAGTTACTCTCGTTATGTAACATGGCAATATTTTAAAAAGAATTATGATGCTTTCTTGTTTTGCTTTTTTGAATGCATAACCTATCAGGCTCAGGGCATCCTTCTGCTTGGGAAGAGATTAAAATTTATAAGAAAAAGAATGCAAAGAGAAAAAAGGAAGTGACATTTGGTTTCTGATATGCAGAACATTATGGAGTGTATTAGTCAGCTATGTTGCAGTAACAACTCAAAACCTCAGCGGATTATAGCAGAAATATTTTATTTCTTATTGACATTCCAGTTTCACTGCAGGTCAGTGGCAGCCTGGCTATGGCTCCACATATTTACCCTTTCTGTGATCCATGCTGAAGAAGACCCTACTATATGGGTTATGCTGCTGTCATGGCTAAGGCGTAAAAAAGGAGTAGTAGAAATCCCTGAAGCTATGGAACTGTATCATGAAAGAAAAAAAAATACAAGAAAAAAAGAAAAAGAAAGAAACCTTGCTGACTATCAATACTTCTGCTCACACACAGCCTATATTTTATCTCACGTGCCACTGGCCCATGAACATCTTGTATCTAAGCCCAACATCAAGGAAACAGAGATGTCTGCTTCTCTTCCTGGAAATGCTCAAGCTACATGACAAAAGGCAAAGAGAATAAGCAACTGTACAACTACAAATAATGCTATCATGTATGATTTGCAGACAAGCAAGTTGTTATCTTACGAAATTTCCAAAATCCATCATTCTCTCTCTTTTTTTCTATGACAACCAAGAAGCTTGCACCAAAGGGATTATAGAGAAGTTATTGCATCCATCTATGACAGCCACACCATGTCTCTGCTAGGAGGACATGACATGGTGTCATGGAGGGTCTTAGTTCTAATGGCAGTGCAGCAAAGTCACCCCTGATTCTAGAGCCTGGAGACCAACCAGTGTGTCAAATAAGTGTGGATAGAACCAGAGGCTGATTACTACTGCTGCTTATTCATGTCCTGAACTCAAATAATCCTCCAGTGACCTTCACCACAAAGTGGGGCACAACAAGTAATGACTCCAGCTTTGCAGCAAGACTAGGTGAGGAGTCGGAGATTTTCCTGAGCTCTTACTGTTGTCATCATTCACAAACTCTAAGAGACTACAAGGGTGCAAATGGGACTGTAGATGCAGCAGAGACTCGGGGGTTTCACAATCAGCACAAGTCAGGGTGAGCCCCAGCATGCCAGAGGTCTCCTGGGTTCTAAGCAAACAATCTGCAAGCACAGGTCAGCCACAAATACCAGAACAAGCAGGAGCCAGGGCTGAGAGATGTTGCCCCCAAGATCAGGAGACAACAAGGCCCATCATTTACGATACTACCCAGAGAAGTTGCTTGAATCATTAGATCTGTTCCAGCTTTAAAACAGACTGGGTGTGGGCCCGCTGCAATAGCACAGTAGTTAAAGTCCTCGCCTTGCACAAGCAAGGATCCCTATGGTCGCCAGTTCTAATCCCAGCGGCCCTGCTTCCCATCCAGCTCCCTGCTTGTGGCCTGGGAAAGCAGTCGAGCACTGCCCAAAGCCTTGGGACCCTGCACCCATGTGGGAGACCTGGAAGAAGCTCCAGGCTCCTGGCTTCAGCTCAGCTCAGCTCCAGCCATTGCAGTCACTTGGGAAGTGCTCCATCAGATGGAAGATCTTCCTCTCTGTCTCTCCTCCTCTCTTTATATCTGACTTTCCAATAAAAAAAATAAATAAATCTTTTTTTAAAAAAACAGATTGGGTGTTAGGCAATTATCTCCCTGCTAAAGAGTGGGCAGGAGCTCAGGGTGAGACCATTAAGATACCAACAAAATAAGCCACATTTCCTCTGAGGAAAGCTCAGAGAAACAGACTAAAATCATATTTTGTTCTCAACTCCACCTGTAGATCTAGAGCCTGACATAAGTAGTTATTCAACACTTTTTTTTTCTAAATTAAGGAATGAATGAAAGGCCAGAGTGAGAAGAAACTGATCAACAGCTAAAGCCATAGAAATATCAGGCAGAATGAATTAAGAAGACAGTGTCAATATCTCTTTGGCACCAAGCCAGCACAATCCACACTAAATCAATCCTGTAACCTTTACACAATGGCTACCGCCATCCTATTTAACTTAGATTTGGATCTCCGTTTCAATGCCGTTTGGATAACACTGCTGCATACTTCTGCCTCAAGAGAAAAGGGAACCATGAACAGCTTTGAGAATTTCAACCTTGCAGTCACAGTAGAAAAGAGAATTATGGAACTGGAACAAGTGACATCTGAAATAAACTGACTTGGACATTTAATGGCAACTTGATAGTGTCTGTGTTGAAGTTGCCGAGCACTGTAGGCATTACAGTGGACAGAAACAACAACAAGGAACAAGGCAGAGACAACAGGCTGTTAAATTATACTCAAGTTAAGGGTGGCAGTCCTGATTCCAGCTTCCTGCTAATGGACATGCTGAGACGCAGCAGGCAGTGGAGTCCCTGCCAACCACGTGGGAGATGTGAATTAAGTCCCCAGCTCCTGCCTTCAGCCTGATTCAGTCTTAGTTATTGTGGAATACACTTGGAGAATGAAACAGGATGGGAGCTCCCTCTGTTTCCCAAATGTATAAACACAGTAAGATATAAGGTTATACAGGACTGAGGTGCAGAAGCATGCTGCTGGAATCACTGTACCTTCCACAGTAAACTGTGGCCCAAAGCATCCACACAGCACATCAGGAGCAACCTGCCAAGTTTTCAGACACCTGAAGATTCTGACTCAGTAGGTCTGGGCAGGAGTTTGAGCATCACTGACATTTAAACGCTTCACAGGTGATTC
Source organism: Ochotona princeps (assembly GCF_030435755.1). Lineage (NCBI taxonomy): Eukaryota > Metazoa > Chordata > Mammalia > Lagomorpha > Ochotonidae > Ochotona > Ochotona princeps. The sequence continues at coordinate 34,773,993 of NC_080837.1, read as the reverse complement.
TGATGCATAGCTGGAACATGAAGAACACAACCAGTAAATATTGAATGAATGAATAAAAAAGTCTCTTCTGGATTCTAGACGAAGAGCACAGATTATGTTTTATTCACTTTTGTACTTCAGCTCCCAGTGCTCCTTGCAATGAATGAGTAGGAGAATGAAAGAACCAGGAGTACTCCGCCTTTGGTTGGCCTGATGCTCTCAAGAAGACTTGAACTTGGGAAACAAACAAAGAAAGTTAATAGCAATGTTCACTCTAGGCCTGTACTTCCTGAATTACCATGTATAGTTACTCCAACAAGTGTTTCTTTAAAAAAATTAAATGAAATTAGTTTTTGTTGAACTGGTTGGGGCAGAGTCAGCAGAAATTGATGCTCTAAGAAGGTTCACATACAATATCCTACCTCCAAGATTCAGGCTGCCAAACAGACTGAAAATATCGATGTTACTGATGAGATTTATAATTTATAATATAATATAAAAATATAATACAGCACTGTTCTATGAGAATGTTTAATGTACTAATGATTCAAGAACCCGGGATAAATGAGGCCAACAGAGACCACAAGTCAGTGAAATTTCTAGTTCCCAGTCAGTTTCATTCTCAAAGAGCTTTGTGGAAACAATAACCTCTGCTGAATGAAAGCAAACACTCACTTTCTAAGTCTTCCTGGTTAAATGCCAACATCAAAGACAACTCCAAATGATACCATGGATGTCACTCAGACAGAAAAGGTAAAAGAGGATGAGGAGGAGGAAAGGGTGGTACATCTGACTCTGGAGACTTCAACAGAGTATCTACAATCTTCTGTCACACTGCCACTTGAAGTTACATGGAGAGTAGGTGGGGGGAAGTGCTATGAGAGAGACTGCACACAAGAGTGCAAAGTCTGAGAGAAGCAGGAGAGAAGAAAATGACCTGGAACTCAATAGGGAACAGAAATCTATTTTCTAGCAAAACAGTAAGAGGTCACCAAAGAAGTTTTACCTAATGAGACCAGGATCAACAATGCAGAAGGAAAAGCCCTTTTAACATGAGGGTAGTTAGTCTGGTTGACTCTCCTAATCAGAAATTGTGACAGAGTAATTGTAAATGCACATGTTTGCACACTGGCATGCATGGATGCTACATAATTTTTTTTAAAGATTTATTTTATTACAGTCAGACATACAGAGAGGAGGAGAGACAGAGAGGAAGACCCTCCGTCCCATGATCCACTCCCCAAGTGAGCCGCAACGGGCCGGTGCGTGCTGATCTGAAGCCGGGAACCTGGAACCTCTTCCGGGTCTCCCACACGGGTGCAGGGTCCCAATGCATTGGGCTGTCCTCAACTGCCTTCCCAGGCCACAAGCAGGGAGCTGGATGGGAAGTGGAGCTGCCGGGATTAGAACCGGCGGCTCATATGGGATCCCTGGGCACGCTCAAGGCAAGGACTTTAGCCACTAGGCCACGCCGCCGGGCCCAATGCTACATAATTAAATACCTGCCTTGGCCAACAAAAGCAATCATATTAGTGGCATGAATAAAGGTTGTCTTTGAATACTTTTTTTTTTTTTAAAATACATTTACTCATTCGAAACACAAAGAAATAGGCAGAATGAGAGACTTCTTTCAACTGCTAGTTCACTCCACACGTGACCACACAGCCAGGACAGGGCCAGGTTAAGGCCAGAAACCAAAAACTCCATCTGAATTTTCCCCATGGATGGCAGAGCCCTAAGCACTTGGATCATTCTTGTTGCCTTTCCAAGAGCATGAACAGGAAGCTGGATGGAAGAGAGTAGCTGGGACTTGAACTGGCATTCCAATATGAGATGCTGGCATGGATCTTAACTTGTAGCATTATAACAGTGACCCCGTCTGAACTTTTCAAAAGGACAAGAAACAAAGTTCTGCCCAAGGCTCCTCTTGGGTTCTTGTCTGTTAAAATAAAAAAAATTAAATATATCTGTATCTTGTCTATGCAGGCTGCAGTAACAAAATATCATAGGCTGTACGACTTAACAAGCAACAGAAATTCATCTCGCACAGTTCTATAAGTCAGGCAATCCAAGGTCCAGCCCTAGCAGTGTCAGTTTTTGCTGAAGGTCCTCTACTTGGTCCACAGATGGCACATCCCAAGCCTTCACTTGGAAAAGGGGAAAATTCTGGGCTTTTCCTACTCTTTTAAATGGATAAATCCAATGATAAGGGTTCCACTCCCATGTCCTAATCACGTAAGGTTCTAGCTCCAATACAATCACACTGGGGATTAGGTTTCAACATATAAATTTTGAGGGGACATAAATCTTTGACCCGTGGCAATGGTAACGTTCTTTTGTCTTATTTCATGCACTCCAGTGTTTGGTGTCCAGTTCCACAGTTATTGCCCAAATCTCCTTTTCCCTTCATCTACTTAACTTTGACATAACCGGAACACCACAATTATGCTAAGGAAACTAAAGACATGGACATCTTCTTGTGTTTTTCTAAATTGTTACTCTGTAATTCTATAAATTCTATAGACTACATGGCCAGATGCAAATCTTTATTGACCAGGTCCTTTGGAAGCTATTGTAACACTCGAGCATGCCAGGAAACAGATTATTATGGTTTTTCAAACTGATGAGAGAAGACAAATTCTCTTTTAAAAGGAGTCTCACTAAATATCATAAATGACAGTTTTTACACAAGCCTCTGTTGGGCATGAGTGAGCAAAATTATTAACTTACAATTTTCATGTATTATAGTTTTCAGTTGAGGCTGTCATTTATCCTATTCACACTTGCTTTGTAAGATTTTTTTCCCATCAGAGGATTATACCAGTAAATAATTCTAATATTTTTAAATTGTTTCAGTTCTGGATTAGTTTCAAAAATAGGAAGAGACAGGGCAGTGGGATATGATTAAAATCATGGGCACTCTAATCAAACTCCTAGTATTCAAATACTGCCTCTGTCACTTACTAAGCAGGTGACTTTGTGTAAATTATTTGGGGTCTGTAATCTCAGCTCCTACCATAAAACCAGGCAAACACAATTCGTCCCTGAAGATTTACAAGAATTAAATAAGATCATGTATGTCTATAACTTAGCACACTGTCTGGGAATCTGTTAAGTGGTCAGTGCTCAATAATGGTGATTATGACTCATCCTTACCTATGTGATCTAGAACATAAAATTTTCCCATGAAACATTTATAACATACAGGAGAACACGAAAGGTGCAGGCTTTTGTAACACTGAGTACTAAGAAAGAGTCTAGAAGTTTGCCTGGTCATGCAAGGTTCTGGAATAGCCAGGCTGCAGAATCAAAACTGTTACTCTTATTTCCTTGGCAGTAGTCTGGACATGAAAAGGATCTCAATTTTGATAATCAAAAGTCAATAAAAAATATGCTCTTCAGGCAGGTGTCTAATTGAATCCCGTCTGCTTGAAAAGTACAGTGATATAACTTACCATAATAGGATCTTAAAAGGTCACCAATCACACGGGGATGACTACTGTTCTTCAGCTCTCCGTTTCCAGCAAGGTAATTTAATTTTTTAGGCCTTCTGGTTAGAATTACTTCACTACCTACTTATGTGGTTTATTACCTGACCAAATAATGTCTGTTTTTTTTCCCTTGTGGACTCAATTGGCACACAATAGACTGCAGATTTCTAAAGGCTGGGAACCTGAGTTATATTCTTTTCAATTGCTAGCTTCTTTAGTACCTATTTCTGCATCAGTTAATGTCACAGTATGGGATTCTAGTGAGAAAGCAATGTTCCCTTTCATACTCTTTTGGGAGTTAATTAGCTTATGTGCCCATCTATCTCAGGAAAATATTCCCCCCTTGCATTGTTTGAGATGTAGGGCTCACCTGGTCCCCTTTCCCACTGCAATGCTGAATCCTCAGTGACTTTAGCTAATTCTGGATTTAGCTTTTTCTCCAGACTTTGACACAATCTGAAACTTAGGAGCTGAGGGAGAAGGGAGGATTTATGGAGCTTTAGTCCAGTTCTGTCAACTGAGTGACTATGATTAGGAATCCATTTTTCCTTCCACTCTGGTCTCGCAATCTTTCCTCTTGGTTACCACAGTCCACAAAGATGATTCTCTGAAAGACTGAATGATGTCTGTTCACACAGTCCCCATTTCCACATATCAGAACACTGTTCACTCATTAGAATTTTGCTCTTGTTCATTGCCATATTTGCCAAAGAGCTCATTTGACATCTAGCATTGCTGATCAAATACATGCAGCAAAGCAAGCTGCAGACAGCCACGCCACCATCATGCTGTTAATGGTTGACTCTTATGGTTAGCCTGCCATGCTAGGCCTACATAAGGCCACAGATGTTCTTGGAGAACCTATAATCACTAAGCTACTATATCAACCTTGGAGCACTTTGTATGGCACGTGGGCTGGCTCTCAGCTTAAAGTTACAACACTTTTACATCTGCAACACTGTCCTGAGCATCACACTTCTGGTGTAAAGATGCAATCACCCAGACTGAGCATGTGTTCACTGGGTTGTGAGCCAAGGCTACAGTACCTTGGCTGACAGCTCCTCTGGTAACTGCTACAGTATCTTTTGTCAAATTGTTCCAGCCTTTGTTTGAAGTCATAACATGTTTTACTTCCCAAAGAATATGTATTTATTTACGATAGACTCACCAGAGAGAAACAGACCAACAAAGAGAAAGAATGAATGCTCCCATCACTGGTTCACTTCCCAAATGCTAGCAACTTGCTGACGTTGGGCTGGGCTAAAACTGATAGCCAGGAAGGAACTCAATCCAGATCTCCCATGTGGGTGGTAGGAATCCAATGACCTGAGCCATCATTCTACCCTAGTAATGTTGGGATTAGGAGGTGCAGCCAGGTATTGAACCCAGACTTTCTAATGTGGGTATCTTAACCACTAGACTATATGCCTGCCTCTCAAGGCATGTTTTACTTTCTGGTTAAAATGTTTACTGATTAAGACATGCCTGTAAGTGCTGTTAGAGTACTACAAAAGTAATAACATTTAGAGACACTTTTGGATTTATCAGTAGTGTGCAAAAGGTTGGTACCTGATGATATTTTTCCTGTACTAACCATTAACTGAACAATTTTGACCTTTTTAAAAAATCTGTAATGTTTTATATCATCTGGTCAGACATAGTAAAACATGAGCAGCCCCATGCTACTCTGAGGCATCCCAAGAAGGTAATATCAGCCAGGTACTTCCTACTCATCCGTTAAAAGGCTTTATTTTGTCCTAATGCCAGTTAAAGGGAATGACTCAAAAATTTTATACTTGTGCTCCTGAAAGATCTTTCCTATAATAAAACTCTCTGTAAAGGCACCGCATGGATGAACTAAGTGAGAAATGTGTGCTGACCTAAGAGAAACCGCTGGCTAGGGAAACTGCGTCACATGTCACAGCAATTAAAGGAACAACCCCTAATGCAACATTGCCTGTAACATGTAGTCACAGAGCACTTGTCAACATGATTAGAACAGCAGCAGAAATGCCTACACCAAACTCGTGGTTTGTTTCATAACAACCCTGGGGCTAGTGTCAGAGGAAGAGGGGTCATTTCTCCTAAGCAAGGTTGAATTCCTCTCAAGTTCTCCTACTCTCATTTCTTGTTTTAAGTGTTCTTATCGTACTTTTATGTGCTTAAAAACTAAGGCAACACATTTAGAGGTGTGTGTGTGTGTGTGTGTGTGTGTGTGTGTGAGAGAGAGAGAGAGAGAGAGAGAGAGAGAGAGAGAGAGAAAGGAAGAGAAAGAGAGGGAGAGAGAAAGTTGGTTAGTTCTTTTATGTCTGCTGATTTAGGCTCCAAAAATCTACAATAGCCAGACTGGGCTAGACTAAAGTCAGGAGTCTTGAATTCCATCCATATTTCCCATGTGGGTGGCAGGGACACAACTACTTGAACCATCACTTGCTGTTTCCCAAGGTGTATAGTAGTAGAATGGGAATTGAAGCTGGGACTCTAACCCAGTCACTCTTGCAGGTATCCTAAGCAATGACATAAAGGCTACACGCTGATACTCATACCGATTTCGATGCCTGTCTCCTCCCTAACCAAATTCCATTCATCACGCTCTCCTCCTCATCACTCACACACCAGCTCAACATCCTCCTATGTTCCAGAAAAATGAAATTAAAAAAACCCATTATTGAATCATGGATCCCTTCTAATTTTGTTTACCACTGTCTTTTAAAAAGGATTTATTTATTTATTTATTTACTCCATGATACAGTTCCCTAGGCTCTGAGATTTCCCTTCTCCCCTCCCCAAATCCTCAATCCCTAATAATTTTCCCCATCTCATTACAATAGTACAGTCCTTCACAATCAGTCATAAGTCCATCATTCTGCTAAGTGTATCCTGACCTTTTAAGCATGGACAATGGCAGAGAGTCCAATATCCTATTGTCAAGATACATTCAACAGCCTCATTGGGAGTCCATCTTTGACTTGGAAATAAAGATGCAGAGATGCATGCTGCATTGCATCCTTACATCTGGATATGACAGTCTCCATTACAGTTACTGCACATCCCCTTAAATGAAGTAATAAGACAAAATAAATAGAAAAAAATAGAAAATTTACAACATGAAGTTAAAGAAGATGCTACTGAATGACCGATGTGTTGCTGAAGAAATGAATATCAAAGACCTTCCTGAAGCAAATGATGCTATGGTATGACCCATGAGTCAGTGAGGAAATTAATAAGAAAAACAAAATTTTTCGAGTGAATGAATGAATGAATAAAAACAAAAATATCAAATCCCGAAATACAGCAAAAACAGTATTGAAAGAGCAGGTTCTGGCAAGACTAGCACCCAGGGATCTAGCCCTGTCTTGTAAGACAGTACAGAGCAATGGAACTTCCCAGATTCAAATTCACATACTGGTACCCACATGGCTATGTGACTGGTAGCTATTTAAGCTCTCTGTACCAGTTTCCTCATTAATAAAATATAGCAGATAATTAACTATAATTACAGTTATTAAAACTATTAAATAAGGTCATGTGTCAAACAGGACAAAATGAAACTGATTTTTTTATATATTCTTGTATACAATAGTTTGTAAATTTTCTTGGATTATTTTTATTAGAACAACGTAAATCTTATCTATACCTAATGACATTTTTGTTTTTTCCTGGTGCTTAAACTTATTTGACCTTTTTAAAATGCATAGACTTTCAGTACAGTGGTAATCACAAGTGGTGTTGGTGAGAATCCTAATCTTTCCTCGACTCTTATGTTCACCTAGATATTTCTATCAGGCCCCTCTACCCCTCCGTGTCCTTAAAATGCTCCAGCAAAGGCCACTATAACATTCCTGCCGCTAAATCCTCCAGGCACTGCTCAGTGTCACTTCGCCTGAAGCTTAGGCGGAATTCAACATCAACAACTATCATAATGTTTCTTTTTCTTGTTAAACTTGTCCTCTCTTTGCCTCCACAATATTACATACTCTATATTCATCTCTAACTCCTCTGAACATTCTGTCTTAAGCTCCTTTGAGGACTATACTTCCTCTGGCTATCCCCTAAAAATATCTGTGACACATAATTTAACTGACACTCAACTAAGAGGTGGAGAAAAGAAGATTAAATTCTCTCATTTTGTTAAGGATTAATCTGACTTTCCTTTCAAGCCTTCACCATCACTGAGTGGAGAAAAAAATTATCTCCGTGTTCAACCCAATTTAAATTGTGGTTTTACCCTACAGTTTACAAAAACCCTTCAGGTAGAGTTCTATCTCTCTTGGACTACCCACAAATATGTCCAGAAAGGCACCCGTTCTTCTCCGAGGTGATTACAAGTGGCATGACTGAATAATTGGCAAGTTTCATCATTTTCCTGGATATTTTCCATTTGATCTTAGATTTTTGGATATTACATTTGCAGCAAGGACTCATTTTCCTGTCATGCAGTCTTTTCTAACAAATAATTTACAACAGTCACTTCCCCTTCTGGTGTATCTTGCATTTCTGACTGTGCTTATATGATTCATACTAAAATGTTGATCATCAACCACAGTTAAATTCAATTAAAAAAAGCAAAAGAGGAGGAGGAGAACAGAAGGTTACTGTGGCTATACACATACTGTATATGCATGCACACACATATATAGTATTTGCATGTGTAAATACACATACACACATACCATAAGCTCAATATGAAATATCAATGATAATAAAACTGGATACAAAACTTATTCTTCAACAGGCAACAGCAGGAGTAGAAACAAAATGAAAACATAAATGGTCTGAAAGGATGTTCAGAGTATAAAGAACACAGCAGAGAAACGTAGGATTTATCACTCCCTCTCCTTGATGTATGAATACAACGCTGTTACATCCTGAACATGAGAACAGCTGGCTGTAACATTAGGTCAAAACACTACCTCACTAATGAGAAATACAGGTAAGCCTGCTCATGATCAATGCTGGAACAAGGTCTGTTGGCATTTGTCACTCTGTCACATAGAGTTCAATGGCATTGTTCTATTTCTTCTCACCCCCAACAGCACAGTCTCTTCAATCATCATTCATAAAACTGAAATGTTATGTTAAACTGGACTTCAGAGTTCAACTTTGCAGTCACCCCCAAGATTATTTTAGAAACACCCAATACCTAACATAACACTTTGTACAGAACAGTCAGTCATAAATAATTCCTGAATGAATAAGGTTCTCTCTTCAGTGAAGAAAAGAGGGAGATGCATTATGCCTTTTTTCTAAAATGGTCCACAGAGATTGTGGTATTTTAAATTCACATCTAAATAAAGAACAACTAGGAGAAAAGGAGCAGCAATGTGCAACAAGCTAATCCTCCAACTTCAAGAGTCAGCATCCTATATGGGTACCAGTTCATGTCCCATTGACTTTACTTCCAATCCAGCTCCTGCTTGTGGCCTGGGAAAAGCAGCAGAGGATGGTCCAAAGCCTTGGGACCCTATATCCATGTGGGAGACAAGCAAGAAGCTCCTGGCTTAAGAAAGGCTTCAACTTGGCTCAGCCCTGGACATTGAGGCCGTTTGGGGAGTGAACTAATGGATGGAAGATCTTTCACTCTCTGTGAGTCTGTCTTTCCAATAAAAGTAAATAACTTAAAAAAAAAATCAGAGAAAAGAAAAGGAGAGAAGTCAAAAGAAAATAAAGAGAAGGGCCCAGATCAGTGGCATTAACATGCTAATCTTCTGCCTGCAGTGTCAGTATCCCACATGGGTGCGGTTCGTACCTTGGCTGCTCCACTTCTGATCCAGCTCTTTGATTATGGCCTGGGAAAGCAGAAGAGGATGGCTTAGGTCCCTTGGCCCTTGCACCCCATGGAAGAACCAGAGGGAAGTCCTGACTCCTGGCTTTGGATCAACTCAGTTGCAGCCATTGTAGCCATTTAGAGAGTGAACTAGTGAATGGAAAAACTCTGTCTCTGCTTCTCTTAATAACACTGTTGTTCAAATACAAATGGATAAATATTTTTTAAAAAGTTTTTAAAAAGATGGGCCTGGTACAATCGTTCAGTGACTAAATTTTTGCCTTGCAACCCCCAGGACCCCATATAGATGCCAGTTTGTGTCCCAGCTGCCCTAATTCCCATGAAGCACCCTGATTGTGACCTGGGAAAACAGTAGAGGATGGCCCAAAGCCTTGGGACCCTGCACTCATATGGGAGACCTAGAAGAGGCTCCTGGTTCCTGGCTTCCAATCGGCTCAGCTATGGCACTTGTAGCCATTTGGGGAGTAAGCCAGTGGGTTGAAGATCTTTCTCTCTGCCTCTCCTTCTCTCTATCAAATATGCCTTTCCAAAAAAAAAAAAATCTTAAAAAGATACTAGCAAGAAGTCCTAATTTTTTAAATTTCTTAATTATGATATCACTTAACTTTTATATATCCCTAAGTATTGTTTCTGTAAATCTACCTTTCAAATGAAAAAAAAAATTGAGAAGTAACAAAACACTACAAATGTGCTAACACATCCATCTAATACTGCATCCCATACCAAAGTGTTTATCTGAGTCCAAAGCCCTCTGCTTTTAATACAGGTCCCACTAATCCAGGATGCAGTTGATGGCTCAAACTTTGGGCCTCCATCACCCACACAGGAAGTCTTGAAGGAATTCTAGGCCTTGACTTCAACATGGCTTAAAACTGGCTATAGTGGGCATCTGGGGAGTGAACAAGCATATGGAAGAAATCGTGTGTGTGTGTAGTACTCTGCTCTTGAAATAGATAAAAATAAATAAGCATTATAAAAGACAAATCACACATCCTATGAAAATAATTTTGAAGAAAAATGATGGAAAATACACATGAGCTTTATTGTTCCAAGGATATTCCCATACAACATGAATTCTCATTTATGTCTCTAAGGTCAGTTCATCATTTAATAACCAAAAACAATTTAAGGCAAACAAAGATGTACGATGAACCCAAAAGAAAAATACTGGCTTGAAGGGTTAATGTGAGTTTAGATTTCCAATTTTTTCTGATAAAAGGTTTTCTGGTGTTCACAAGCTTACACTACCATACATTCTGTTGGCTCCAGAAACAAAACAGAACCCTGGCATGATTTCTTTTCCAAGAGTAATAATGGCCACTGCAATTTTAAAAAGCAATTCCTAACTCTTTTTCTCTTATCGTTTTAGTGTTTGCATATTCTTGGAAACAACACAGTTCATAAATTTAATACTTTTGGAAGTTGCATGGAGGTTGGCCAAGTTCAATTTCTGTTCATTCTAAAATATCAAGAACTAGACGAGGCAGAGTAAGATGGTGGCTAAGATACTCCACAGATGTTCTCTCTACAGATATCAATTTGAACAACTCTTTACATAACAAACTACCTTTAAAAGAGCTGAAGAAACTAGGTGAGAAGCTTTGGTGACTAATTTGACCAAAGTAAAAAGAAAGGAGAAGTTGAAGCAGGCAACAGGCTAGAGAGATACCACCTATTTATGGGAAGGATGGGGAATGACATTGAAGCCTTAGTGTGAGGTCCAGTATCAGAGCCTGTCCAGTGAAACCTAGCACCAGGCTGAGGTCTACGCAGCTGCCCTTAGGCCAGCACCTATGGACCATGCTTCTGGAGCTACATTCATCAGGTGGCCAAGGGCTGCCTACTACCCTAACTTGGGCAAGTACAGTACATAGGAAGAATCCACCTACTGGGGAGTGGGACGGCAAAGTGAGTATAGGCCTTGATGTAGGCAAGACAGATACACGATTGTCTTATGAAGAAGGAAATCAGCACACAATACCTGAAATCAACCTGAACTAAGAGGGACTGCTGAGTGGTGCAGAGGAGCTCGACACCTGAAGCATTTCTCATTGCAGTACCCAATCTTGAGCCCAGTCTGGGGAGCTGCTGGGTGGCCACAGTGATGCACTACTCCAGATAAAGAATCCTCCAACCCAGGGTCTCACTGTACAGAGCCATCTTAAGACCCCATCCACTAGATACCCTGTGAGATAGCTAGACAGCTACACCTTACATCTCTTTATGAAAAAGCTAGGGGACCCATACACCACACAATGATCTTAGGAAGAATCTGAGCAGCTTAGTTCACAGATGCTGAGGAAGCAGATGTGTGGCCTCAACCATCCCTAACCCTAGGATTGTAGCTAATTAGTCTTCCCCCAGGGGCTTAGCCAGGAAAAATCCGGAAAGCAGTGGAGTTGCTCTGTTCCCCCACCCCCTGAAGCAGCTGAGCAGCCCATTCTCAGAAACTCAGCCTGAAAAGCCAACACTCAGCCCTTTCTACCTTCCCTCAGTTCCATGAAACAGTTGAGCAACTTTCAGATAAATAAACTTTCACTGGAAAAGAAATGCTGGGAACCACTGTTAAGGTATAGCAACTTAAGCTGCTGTTTGTGATGTCTGGAATCCTGTATGGGCACCAGTTCATCTCTGATTGCTCTGCTTCCAATCCAGCTCTCTGTTAATGTACCTGGAAAGCAGTGGAAGATGGCCCAAGAACCTGGGCCCCTGCTATCCACATGGGAGACCCAGAAGGAGTTTGAGGTTCCCACATGGGAGACTTAGATGGAGATCCAGACTCCTGGCTCCTGGCCTGGTCAGTCCTGGCTGTTGTTGCCATTTGGGGAGTAAATCAATAAATGGAATATCTTTCTCTGCTTCTCCCCTAACTCTGCCTTTCAAATAAATAGACCTTTAAAAAGAAAATGCTTAAGATTCTTGGTCCTACACTAGACGTGAAAGGATATCACTATCCTCAGGAAGACATGAGAAAGTACAGCTCTCTGCAGGAGCAGAGAAACACAAAAAAGACTAGATTTTTTTCTGGGTTTGATTTGCTACATATTTGGTTCAATTTTTACATCTGTATTAAGACAACAATTCCATAATTTCTTATGTTTTTTAAAAATATATTTTATGGTGACTTGTTTCTTATTTTTTTTTTTAAAAAGATTTATTGGGCCCGGCGGCGTGGCCTAGCGGCTAAAGTCCTCGCCTTGAAAGCCCCGGGATCCCATATAGGCGCCGGTTCTAATCCCAGCAGCTCCACTTCCCATCCAGCTCCCTGCTTGTGGCCTGGGAAAGCAGTTGAGGACGGCCCAATGCATTGGGACACTGCACCCGCGTGGGAGACCCGGAGGAGGTTCCAGGTTCCCGGCTTCGGATCGGCGCGCATCGGCCCGTTGCGGCTCACTTGGGGAGTGAATCATCGGACGGAAGATCTTCCTCTGTCTCTCCTCTGTATATATCTGGCTATAATAAAATGAACAAAATCTTTAAAAAAAAAAAAAAAAAAAGATTTATTTTATTTTCATTGGAAAGTCAGATAAACAGAGGAGAAGAGACAGAGAGGAAAATCTTCCATCCATTGATTCACTCCCCAAGAGGCTGCAACGGCCAGAGCTATGCCGATCTGAAGCTAGGAGCCTGGAGCCTCTTCCAGGTCGGGGCAGGGTCCCAAGGCTTTGGGCTGTCCTCCACTGCTTTCCCAGGCCACAAGCAGGGAGCTGGATGGGAAGTGGGGCCGCTGCAATTAGAAACTGTGCCCATATGGGATTTTGTCATGTGCAAGGTGAGGACTTTAGCCACTAGGCTACCATGCTGGGGCCGTAACTTGTTTTTGATTTTTATTTATTTGAAAGTCAGAGTAACTGGAAGTGGGGCATGGGTGGAGGCGAGGAAGGGGTGGGAGTGTGGGAGCAGACAGATCTTTCTTCTGCTGCTTCATCTCCTGCAACAGCGAGGGCTGGGCCAGGCCAAGGCCAAGATCCAGGTACTCCATCCAAGCATTGCAAAGAAGTGGCAGAGGCCCCAAGTACTTGGGTCATGCTCTGCTGCTTTCCCAGGCAGATTAGCAGGGATCTAAATAGGAACACATTAGCTTAGATGCCAGCCTCACACACAGCAGCTCAACATACTGCACAGTAACACCAGCCTCAATTCACCCACCTATGGGGGGGGGGATTTCAAACACTTTGTTAATTTTTTATTGGGTTGTTCTTTTGTAAGTGAATTGCAAGAATTCTTCATTTATTGGGAAACAAGTTTTTTTTTTCAGTTAATTTATTTCCAAGTATTTCCTCCCATTTATGTGGGTTGTCTTTTTTCTTTAGCAACACAAACTTAAAAATTTTGATTAAGTTCAATTTATCTTTCCTTGTGTGGTCTCATATCTATACTCACTGTAAGTCTAACTGTATCCCTGGAAAATCACTGCTAAAGTACTTTTTGCTTCTTGGTGAAAGGCAGCATGCCTTATTGCTATTACTGTAGACTAAAAACCTGGGTTGTTTTAAAAATACATTATAATAGTGGAAATGACAGGGAAACTCTCCTAAAAATGGTCGGCATGAGCTGTCAGCCATGTCTTAATTATCCAATGAAATTAGTGAGAGAACCCATGTAATGGAAATCCACAGATGATACGCAGTCTATATTTTACACACAGCAGCTTTAGCCAAACCCCTCACCACAGTTGCTAAGAAGCCCACTCATTTGGTTTTAACTTTTGCCTGAATCTGTACCACCATCTGGTGGAGACTTCCATAGCCTTAAAATAGTTCAAAGAAGAAAATCATACAAAAGGACAAGTAGCCTGAATAAATCTCATTGGGAAAGCTGGATCCTAAGAAAACAGAGCTCCCATAATGATTAAGGAACTGCCTTTGCTTCTCTACTCCACATTCCAGCCACTTGAAAGTCAATGTAAATGCACTTGCAAGTAATAACTATTTCTAGATAGTGTTCATTAAGGTGTAAAAAGGGACAACGAGATAATCAATTTATCAACTGAGGAGGCAACTAGGGAAAAAAAAACAAACATTAGTTTCCCACAGAATTGCTAAAAGCAATAAATCTAGAATGCAGTTATAAATCCTTTAGTCATACAACAAATATTATGCAACACCTACCATGTATTGGAGGTACACAATAATACAAAACTCCTGACTTAAGTCTACAATTGACAACTTAAAGATCAATTCCAACTCTTCCATTTGCCTTGCACAGCACTTTACCTACACCTTCACTAGATATAACCTTTCACTTTACGGGATAGTTTGTTTTTTTTTTTTTAAACACACATCACTTCCAGCAGTAAACTACAACATTCTCTGTGGGTAGGATCTATGTACAAGTCATTCTTGACCTCCATATTACTCTGCACATGAACACACAATAACATTTAGTTGGGGGCTGGCATTGTGGCATAGTGAGTTATAACATTGCTTACAGTGCCAGCATCCCATATCAGAGCACCCGTTTAAGTTCCTGGTGCTCTGCTTCTGATCCAACTCTCTGTTAATCCACCTGAGAAAGTGCTGGAAGATGGCCTAAGTACTTTGTACGACCACTATGTGGGAGAGTAGGAAAGAGTTCTGGGCTCCTGGATTTGCCTGACCCAACCCTTACTATTGTGGCTATCTGGGGAGTGAACCAGCATATTAGAGATCTCTGTGTCACTCTGCCTTTTAAAGAAACAAATAAACCTTCAAAAATACGTGGTGAATGAAGCTTTTACAAAATAAAATTTAGAAACATTAGAAGATTAATATGAATCACATCTTTCACAAAAATTATGTCTATGAATTATTAATGCAGAAGATTATTACCTTAGTGTGGCACAATAGCTATTCTAGTTTCTAGGTAAATGGTTTCCTCTTCAGCAATGTGCAAAAAAGTTAGTAGTTACATTTTTAGAATATTTCAGCTTAAGTGAAAAAGACTCAAAGATTCTAGAAACAAACAATGAATAGCAAAATTATACTTAGGGGATGGCTGATGCCTAAAGAATGTTTCAATAAATTTCCCCCCTTTAATTTAGAAAACTTTTTTCTAAACCTGTCCTACTTAGGTAATAAAATAACAAAACAATTAGGTCTTAAATTGGCTGTTTTTCACTGACTAGCTAATTCCACAGTCCTGCTTAACCCTTTCTATTCTTGGAGATGTCTAATGTTTTCCTCGTGGTTAGACTGGGTTTGTGAATATTTGAGACATGAATGCACAAGTACACTGCCGTCTCGTACATGATATCGAGGTTATACACGATGAATAATATCTGACAACATTAATATTAATCTTCAATTAGGGTAGTATTTGTCAGGATATTCCACTGTAAAGTTACTCCATTTTCCTTCTTTACACAATACCCCTTTTATAAGGATACCACGTACACCATATACCTAAAGACTGAGGTGTTTCGGTTCACTTCCTTGGAGGCAAGGTAGTTACATAAATTATTTGGAATTATTCTGCATGGGAAATGAGTCTGTTCTTCCCACCTATGAATTATTGATTTCCTTAATCTTCCTTATTACAAATCTACTCAATCACTTATCTATTTAAATGTGTGCTCAGGCATATTTATTTTATACTTGGGTTCTAATGCAACACTTTCTATTTTGTTTCTTAATTGTCGTAACCTTGAACATTGGGAATTCTTTCACTTGCCTCCTGTGTCTCTTTAACATCGTATTTGTTTGAAGCACTTATTTTCTGGCACCATGAGAAATTCAGGTTTAGATTGTATATTTCCTGATATGCTCCCAGAACCAGTCATTTCTCTAAAAGCTTTGATTCCTTTTACTGGAGAAAGTACAGAATCTAAGAACTAAATGCCAGGTGTATTTGTTAGTACTTGGTTTTTTCCACAAACATTTTTCACCAAATTCTACAATCAAAACGTTGACCAGGCTATCTTGAGACAGAGCATAGGAAGATTATTAGAGTCTAAAAAACTCTTTTGTTCTGATTTTAGAGGCTTTATTCTTTCAGTTTCAGTCTCAGTAAAAGACACTGTCATCATTTCTTAAGACAATGAACAATTATAACTTCTGTGGTACTTAACGGCATATGTCTCAGTCCCTTATAGCACCGTGCAGTGTTAAAAGAAGAAAGGATCATACAGAATGAAATATTTAGCTTTTCATTCATTCATAAACAAATACTGAGAGCCTGTTTATGTGCTGTACATTATCCTAGGTGATGGTGATATGTCAGCGCAGAAAAACCAAACACAATCCCTCCCTGTGGCCTGGCAAGACAGATGTGTACTAATTATAAAACACCACACTCAGAGAGCTAGGGAAAATCTAGTAAAAGATAAAACACAATAGGGAAGCAACAATTGGACCACACAAGCTCCTGCCAGTAGTGGTAAAGATGTTAACGAGATATTCTAGAAGTAAAATTCATTAGCATTTCGAGGACAGTGGAGGTGAGTGGTAACATCTTGAAATTAGGTTTGCAAAGATCATTCCAGCTGCTGTGTTACCCATGGATTGTGCGTGGGCAAGTAGCGCCAAGAGGTGACTAGTATTTGCACTGGAGTGCAGTAAAGAGATGGTGTTTCACAGCTCAGATAGAAATAGCTGCAGTGGAAATAAGAGGACAGATCTGAGAGCTATGTAAGAGGTTAATATATCAGAGATAAGCAAGACAGGGGATGGCTTCAAAGCCAAGACGTGGGTTTCTGAATTGGCACAATTACAAGGATAGTGCAACGTGATGTCATTCACCAACTAGAACACTGGGAGAGGATCAGACTAAATAGGGAAGGCCATGAAATCAGTTTTAGTTTTCTGATATACTCCTCAGACATCCAAATGGAGAGAGAAAAAGATCACTAGATATAAAAATCTTGAGTCCAGAGTAAGAAATAAATTTGATATAGCTACTGATTTTACAGATAACAGAAGCCACGAGCACAATAAAACAGTATAGAAAATAATGCAGGGCTCGGCAGCGTGGCCTAGTGGCTAAGATCCTCGCCTTGATCCCATATGGCCGCTGGTTCTTATCCCGGCAGCTCCACTTCCTCTCTGTCTCTCCTCCTCTCAGTATATCTGACTTTGTAATAAAAATGAAATAAATCTTTAAAAAAAAAAAAAAGAAAAGAATGCAGAATGGAACAAGAAGGGGTACTGAGCAAACCAAGTTAACCACAAAGTGAAACTAATAATACTTCCTATTATTACAGAATTAGGATTAAATTTCATCACATATACGGAAGCAAAAGACAAACTTACAGACTTTAAGCACCAAATTTGTTAGTTACCATCATCAAAATTTTGTAGGAAGCAGTTCTATGTATGCTTCTCAAGGTCAAACATTTAGTTTGATATGATGTGCATATGTTTGCTTACTACTTTGTAAAAAAATGTATTTTTATTTGAAAAGAAAATTGAGAGAGAGATCTTCCATCTACTGATTCACCACCCAAATGACCATAACTTCCAAAGCTGGGGACTGGAACTCCATCTGGGTCTCCCATACACAAACAGGGACCCCAAACACTTAGGCCATGCTTCACTACTGGCCCAGGCACATTAGCAGGGAGCTGAATCATAAGTGCAGCAGCCAGAATCCGAACTGGTACCATTTGGGATGCTCATGCTGCAGGCAGTGGCTTAATATACCCTTGTTTACTACTTCTAAAACACAAAATATTTAGCAGTCATAAGACAGGTTTAACAGCAATTAAGTATGTGATTAAAAATAGCTTTAATAATGTTTCATTATCCTAATAAATGGCCCACAGATTGAAAATAATGGATTAGGAAAAGAAAATACCAGAATGCTGGCAGCACTTATTCTTATTCTACATTCTACCACTTCCTCTGCTATTTTTTGCTTTTCAAAGCTATTTGAAACAACTCTGCACAAACATTAAAACGCCAAACAGTGTAATATTGTTAAAAATATGCCAGATCTGACAGATTCTTCAAATACATATTGACTAGTTAAATGATACAATAATATCTCCAATATACAAACTAATTTTTAATTGGATGACAAAATGTTTAATATAAACAATTTTTAATAGATTGTGACCATCAACTAAATGCTATTTTTGCAGAGACTGTCCTCCAAAGAACAAAAATCAGCATATATTGGAGAAGTACGTCAGTATGGAAAATGCCGATTATGCAAAAAGTTTGCATATGTTTCAAAATATGTTGCACAAAAATAAACTCATCTTTTACTCATAATCCTACTTTTCCATTTTGAAGTACTTTATATATATGTGAATATATACATTATATATACATTATATATATTCACATATATATATATAATTCATCCTTTAATTAGAATCTATCCGTACTTTAAATTACATGCAAATTCTTTCGGATAAAAGTGTGATCTACTAGTTTTTGTAAAGGTAATCCCAGAATCATAAAGACAAAAGGTACATAAGCATCTACTTTTAAAAGGGTCATGCTGCTACTTAAAATTGTATAGTCTGTATACTCTGATGCAAAAAATTGAAAGCAGTTCCTTTTAACAAAGTTTATTTGAACAAGGAAAAGGTTCTAGAATTGGACAACATTCCAGACTGAAGACAGTTCAGAATGCCTTGCCCCACCATATATACAGAACGTATTTATAACTAGAAAAAAGGAAGCGACATACAGAAACATGACTGGCTGTAGTCTGCATTCAGATTACTTGGATA
This sequence comes from Ochotona princeps, assembly GCF_030435755.1. NCBI lineage: Eukaryota > Metazoa > Chordata > Mammalia > Lagomorpha > Ochotonidae > Ochotona > Ochotona princeps. Next base: position 34,755,077 of record NC_080837.1, on the reverse strand, counting down.
TGGTCTTAGCAGCTGGCAGTATGTGACTGGCTAAGACTCAGTTGTTTGGCTACAAAGTATACTCTTAAATGAGTCTACAATTTGTTTACACATCCAGCAAGGGTAGAGTTAATTGTACATAAAGGTTACTTTGGGTGAAATTCATAGGTTAAATTTAGAGGCTGATTTAGGCCAAATTTGCTTCTGTTCAATAGTACTACTCAAAGGTATCTAGCTATGGGGTTTGAAATTCATAAGGCTTTGTGAGAGGGGCAAAGCTGATCAGAATTTAGGCTTGGGAGTATCTTTAAAAAAAATGACCCACCTTGACAACTATGATACCATAAAGGTCAGTACAGTGCTGTAAAGGCTCAAAACCAAAAGTAATCACTTGAACTCCAGATAAACATCAAAGCCTTTTATGACCTGATTTGGGCTGAAATAGTGGCATGTACTTTTATAACAAGAGCAAGCTTTACAATATTTTTATTAATCTATTGTCACTTTCCTCAGGTACAAAGATGATCTTACTTGCTTGTTGAAGCTGTGTCAACATAAAGCCATGTTAATATGCAACTCATTTTTTGAAAGCTTTTTAAAAAGATTCATTTATTTATTTACTTGAAAGGTAGAGTTATAGAGGGACATAAAGACAGAGATTGTCCAGAGAACAAGTTTCTTAATTACAGCTACGTTACAGGGTTTTAAATATATAGTAGTCTGAAGATTCTCAGCCAAAGCAATATAACAAAAGTATCATGTTGATGGCGGAATAGGGAAAGGACATGTTTAAATGGATGGAGAAACATTTAATCAGGATGAAGCAGAGAGGACACATTCCAGGAAATGGGAGAGGACAGAACAACAGCAGAGGGGTTACAGGAGACTGACAGACACAGCAAAGCAGTGGACAAAACGGTATGGTGTTGCAGTGACTGATACTCCAGCAACATTCAGCTAACGGCCGTTGAACTCCACCAGCAGCCAGAATTCCACCAGCAATCAGGTGGGAAAGGACTTTCACTGAGAGCTTGGGAGGTGAACCCAGAACTGTCCATCCTGCTGGTCCATTTGATTTGACCAGGAACAGAGACAGAGCAGCAGATCCCAGACGAGAAGTGTGAGACAGGGGTAGATTTCACAGCCCAGTCAGCCCCCTAGAGCCAAATTGGGGGCATTTTGCCTAGGAGGCAAAGGGAAGGGAAAGGACTGAGCATAAGCTGAGCTGGGAGTGAACTCATTTTTGACTCAGTGAACTGCAGCTATGCAGCATCCTACAGGTTCCATCCAAGACAGGTCTGGGTAGCCTCAAACCTGATGGCCAACAGATCAAGAACTCTAGTAGGGGCATGTCAGGTGCCATTTTGTACACTGTGGCAAAAGCTGTAAGACTGCAGAGGACAACAGTGAACTGCGCATGTGCTGAGCTCATGAGAACTCACTGGGTTCCGTGGATTGCACTTCTCCCACAGGAAAATAATACTGACCATGACATTGTACTGGTGAAAATAGGTCCATGTGTGGCACCCAGACCTAATGGCCAACAGTTTCCAGCAAGATCAGCACCAACAACAACCTAGCTATATAGGACTCCTGGTGTCTCCCTAATCCTGGAACCTGCTCCAACCGGAAGTTGGAGAAGGTTGTACAGACAAAGGTGCAGCCTCAGCACGGTAACACAGGAGGTGGAGACTGGTGAGCCAGGAGTTGGGGCTATGGAATTCTTTGTGGAACTCTAACATAAGAACCCAGACCTCGAACTTGCTGGAGGGAGTGGCACAATTGGCTGCAAGCAAAGAGTTGTGTACCAACCACAATAATAAAATCAAACTGTAGACCTGTGGGTGACACAGCTTAGAAACCTGCACTAATGAGAAGAATCTGATAACTAGAAGTGCAATGACCAAGTGCAAGAGACAAAGGCACAATCAATATTACTGAAAACTCCCCTGCAAAAGAGCAAAATCCTATGCCAACCTCAAAGTTGACTGAGGAAGACATCGAGAAAATGGGGGACACAGAATTCAGAAAACTCATTTTAAAGTTTCTAATCAACAATAAGAAGCACACACAAGAGTTCAAAGAATTTAAGGAATATTTTACACAAGCAACAGCAGCAATAAAGCAAATCAAGGCTGATATATCTCTGAAATTAAGAACACAGTAGAGTAAATTAAAAGTACAGTGAAGAGTCTTCAAAATAGAATGAAGCAAGCAGAAGAAAGAATCTCAGAATTGGAAAATATTTCCTGTCATCAGGGGGAAGCAAACAAAAAGATGGAAGCAGAGCTGGATCAGGCCAAAAAAAGTATTCAAGAATTGAAAGACACTATTAAGAGGCCTAATAGAAGAGTTATGGGAGTCCCAGAAGATGCAGAAAGAGAAACTGGTTTTACAAATATATTTAATGAAATAATAAAGGAAAACTTCCCTAATCTAGAGAAACAATTGGGAAACAAGATCCAGGAGGGGCACAGCACATGAAAAAAAAAATCAATTGACATATAAAGGAATGCCGATTAAACTCACAGGAGATCTCTCACAGGAAACTCTATAGGCAAGAATGGAGTGACATATTCCAGATTCTAAAAGAAAAAAAAATTGTCGGACTAGGATAACATACCCAGCAAAGCTTTCTTTTGTCTTTGAAAATGAAATGAAATTCTTCCACAGTAAACAAAAGTTAAAAGAATGTGCCTCTTCCAAACCTGCCCTACAAATGATACTTCAAGATGTTCTCTTGACAGAAAAGAGGAATAGCACCTACCAAAACCAAAGGCATATGGGAAGAACATCCCAGTAAAGTGACAACAGAAGACTAAACCAATGAACAACCCATTCCTAAAATGACAGGACCAAAGTACCACCCATAAATATTAACCCTGAATGTAAATGGCTTTAGCTCAATCAAACGTCATAGATTAGTAACTGGATTAAAAAACAAAACCCATCTATTTGTTGTCTAGAAGACACACATTTCACCAACAAAAATCAGCAGAAACTATATCGCATGGGTTTTGATGTTTTCTGTTAACTTCATCTCTTCAAAACACTTTCTACTGATTAAATCATTCAATGACTCATAGATCATACAGTAGCATCATTTTCTTCAAGAAGGTTCTTGATTTTCATTTCTTCAGCTACACATTAGTCATTCAGTAACATGTTGTTTAACTTCTTGGTGTTGTTAATTTCTTTTTTCTCATCCTGATGTTGATTTTGTTTTGTGTCCTTTCATTTAAGGGGATATATAGTAGCTATGTAATGGAGACTGTCATATCTAGTAACATGTTATTTAACTTCATGGCATTGTAAATTTCTATTTTTCTTTCTATTGTTAATTTTGTATTATGACTTCTCATTTGAGGGGATGTACAGTAGCTGTGAAATGGAGACTAACATATCCAGATGTGAGGACACAATGTAGTATGCATTTCTACTTCCAAAAAATGGACTTACAATGAAACTGTTTACTATATCTTGACAATGGGATGCTGGACTCTCTGCCATTGTCCATGCCCGCAATGATAGACATATGACTGTGTATGAAGAACTATACTTTAGTAATGATATAGAGGAACTGGGGGGGGGGCAATTGGGGCTGGGATAAGGGAAATACCAGGAGCCTATGGGGAACTGTATCATAAAATGATAATAATAATAAAAATAATAAAATGTAAAAAGTATCATGTTAGAAACAAGAATATGACTGTAAATAAAAGTAAATCCTTCAAACGCTCTAGATAAAGGTATCATCATGCTTATAAACAATGATTTCAGGCACCAAAGCTGGGAAGGATGCTATCTTGGCAAATGTACCAGACTTCTCCTATATACATATTTTTTGGTACTTTAGAATTGTTATTATTTTCCATGATACACTTTTGCAGGTATAGGAATTCTTCTCCCACCTCCCCTTTCTCCATCCCCATTTTCCTCTCTCCACTATATTCCTCATATTATTACAATAGTACAGTCCTTCAGCTAGAGTCACAAGTCCAACATTCTGCTATTAAGTGTATTATGGCATTGTAGGTCCATTGTCACTTCCCTTCCACATCACTGTCTCACTGTTGAAGGTTACCCAAGAAGGTGGTGGGAAGTAGGGGGGACTTCCTACTGGGCAAATCAGTCATAAACCAAAGTTTCTGATTTTTCCACCACTTTCATACTTGGATGAAATAGTTCACCAGGTATCGAATCTGCGGAATCTACAGTACAGGTATTTAATCTACAATACAGGTATTGAATCTACTGCTTTCTATGCAGTAGGATTTGAAGACAGAACTTAGAGCTCTCCTCGGATGACAAACTTTGATAACTGGAATTAGCAAGCAGAAAGCTACTAGCAGATGCCCCTCTCTCTCTCTCTCTCTCTCTCTCTCTCTCTCTCTCACACACACACACACACACACACACACACTAGCTTCCTGAGAGGCAGGGTAAAATTTTATACGGAGACAAAGTAACTGAGATATCGCTGGCTTCAAATTCAGAAGCACCTTTTTCTTAAAGTACTCCTATTTAAGGTTCAGAGCTATTCCCTGAACATCTGACTATAAAGAAAGCCAGAATGGCCTGGCGCAGTAGCCTAGTGGCTAAAGTCCTCACCTTGCATCGCCACTGGGATACCAAATGGGCGCCAGTTCAATCCCAGCTGCTCCACTTCCCATCTAGCTCCCTGCTTGTGGCCTGGGAAAGCAGTTGAAGATGGCCCAATGCCTTGGGACCCTGCACCCATGTGGGGTGACCTGGCAAAAGCTCCTGGTTCCTGGCTTTGAATCAGCTCAGCTCCGGCCATTGTGGCCACTTGGGGAGTGAACCAGTAGATGGACCTTTCTGTATCTCCTTTTCTTTGTATACCTGCCTTTCCAATAAAAATAAATACAATCTTAAAAAAAATAAAAGACAGCCAGAAGAACCATAGAGATGTTGGCATGACAGATGACCAGTTCGCTGACTGACATCTTTTATAGGCAAAGAGAAGAGAAAGGAGAAGGAAAAGACAAGAAAGAAAGTGGAGACAGCTGTCAGCACCAGAGATTGGGTACAGAGCAGACACTGGAGATGCAGGCAGTGCAACTTCAAGTAGCCACAACTGGAAAACACAACAAATTACAGCAGAGGGAAAAGAAATTAATGCTACACACTGAACCTAACAAGAATTACCAAATCATACATACAGGAAAGAGGGCAAACAGGACTGTGACAGTGCAGAGCACTGTCTGAGTGACAAACTCAATCAGCCTCAAGTCTTGAACCATATATACCAACACAAACTACTGACTTATGTTCCTAACATAGATTTTGAATCAAGAAAAGACCAAACTGGACCAGGCATTTGGCAGAGCAGTTAAAATGCTGCTTGGGACAATAACATTCCATATCTGAGTGCCTAGGTTCAAGTTTCACCTTTGTCTCTAATTGCAGCTTCCAGCCACTGGACATTCTAGGAGGTACCAGGTGATGGTTCACATACTTAGGTCTGTGCCACCCACAAAAGGAGACCTTGATTAACTGCCTGGTTCCTACCTTCCTGGCCTGGCTCCAACTATTGTGGGCATCTGAGAAGTGAACCTACAGATGGAATCTAGCTGCCTTTCAAATAAGTAATCAAAGTAAAAAGGTCAAACTAAGATTAACATTCTCTTTAAAAAGATACCCGGCGGCGTGGCCTAGCAGCTAACGTCCTCGCCTTGAATGCCCCGGGGTCCCATATGGGCGCCGGTTCTAATCCCGGCAGCTCTACTTCCCATCCAGCTCCCTGCTTGTGGCCTGGGAAAGCAGTCGAGGACGGCCCAAAGCCTTGGCACCCTGCACCCAAGTGTGGGAGACCTGGAAGAGGTTCCTGGTTCCCGGCATCGGCGCGCACCGGCCTGTTGCGGCTCACTTGGGGAGTGAATCATCAGATGGAAGATCTTCCTCTCTGTCTCTCCTCCTCTCTGTATATCCGGCTTTCCAATAATAATAAATCTTTAAAAAAATAAATAAAAAGATACATTTTAGGACTATTTTCACTTAAAGTCAAAATATCTGAGGCATAAATCAACAAATTCAATTGTATGGTTTACTTGTGTTTTTAGGGCCCAAATAGTTTATTTCCTGTGACCTAAGAATGTAGAAATTTCATTCCATCATGGAACAAAAGGACAATTAAAAGATAGAAATGTTAACTCTATGAAGACAGAGGGAAAAAAAATAGGACAAGGTCAGAATCCATTTAATAATATGAAGAAAAAAAGTTCACAGGCATTCTAACTTCTTCCAATAGGAATCTGAGAATGCGTGGATTAAGATCCTGAGCTCTAAGCGAGAAACTGATACAGGTTCCTGTGTGAGCATTTAAAATAATATAGATTCAGGGACTAGGAAGGAACTGCTTCACGTTTCTCTCTCCACCCTCTTCAGTGCTTACACACAAGGTAATGTATAGCACCAATCTGCACCTTGCAATACTCATCCCTGCCATTAACGACTAAAGCTTCTTTCAGCATGCACTGGCTGCTGCCTCTGATTAGCTCAGAGGAGTACAGCACAAAGATAGATCAATAGGGAAACCCTGTACCTCTCGGCTTCCTCTACTCCAGGTAATTTACAGATGTGACTTTATTATTCTTTTCTTTACTTCCAATTCCCACAACCCAGATATGCCACCTTCTCTCAGTATCACAGTCATTTAACTCTGACTTCCTCATAATCAAAATCCAGGGGCAGATAACTGGAACAAGTTCCAAGGCATTTGGGACAGATTGCAGTTTCACTGTGGGCTTCAAGTAGACAGATGGTGATGTTCCCAGGGGCTTCCAAAGGCTTAGTCCTAAGAAAAAGTTGTGGGGTACAACCAGCTTTTACCAAATAAAATAGGACAAGGTGCCCAATGGGTGTAACTATTAGCCTGGCCCTTTGGCTGCACTGTCATCAATATCCATCACAGACATGTGGTCATTCATCTCAACCGGTTCTGTCGGTCCAACTTATACCTGCTGTCATGAACGTCTACAAAATTTGAATTTGAATAGGCATATTCAGTTTTCAAATAATGTTATTATTCTTCAATGCATAAGAGGCTGGTTTAAGGTTGAGATGGGTGTAGCAGGCTCTTTGCTGTGAACTTAAACTTTTGCCACAGTCTAGTGTTAAGATACATATATATTTCCCCTATGCCATTTAATCTGTAAGATGACTAGGGATTCCCTATCATTTCCTGACACAAATAACTAACATCTCCCTTTCAAAGGCAGTATCCAAACTGCCTGATAAAATGAAGTGTGCAAGAATGCAAGTGCCTGGGAACAGAGTTCCTATTCCAATCATGTTTCTTCCATGTCACATTTTGTGACATGCAACAAGGTGCTGCCTAGTGGGGACAGAAGAAAACATGGTGGACCACAGATCTGATAATTGTACAGCAAACAAACCAGAGTCATCTTGTAGTGAAACATGTAGACAGCTATATGATCCTGCTACAGAGATGCTGTCATTTATTTTATTGGTGCAAATAAAGATTTTATGTTATCATTTGGTGATGCTTTTCCATTTTGCAATAAACTTTCTGTAGCTACAAACTAAAAAATGTGCATTGGGCCTGGCATGGTCACCTAGCAGCTAAAGTCCTCATCTTGCATACATTGCTGCCAATATCCCATGTGGGCACTGGTTTGTGTCCAAGCTGCTCTACTTCCCTTCCAGCTCCCTGCTTGTGGACTGTGAAAACAGTGGAGATGGCCCAAAGCCTTGGGACACTGCATCTGCATGGGAGACCTAGAAGAAGCTCCTTGCATCTGGCTTTGGATCAGCTCAGCTCTGGCCACTGTGGCAACTTGAAGAGTGAATCAGTGGACAAAAACTCTTTAACTCTTTTTTTCTCTTGGTAAATCTGACTTTTAATAAAAATAAATATATTTTTTAAAGTGCATGAATAATAAAAAAATTAGTTCTGAATTTCCTTTTTCAAGTGAGCTGATAGGCACATGTATATATCACAAAATATCAGCTCACATCTTCCACCTACTATAGGGAACACAAAAATATCAGTGTCCATATTATATCTAGAAGATAAAAACTTTAAGACACAAACATCTACTTAGAAGTTAGCAGTTACAGGAGAATCAAGCTGGCAGAATAGGGTAAGGACACATTTAAACAGACAAACATTAGCCAGTGTGAAGTAGAGAGGGCACATTCCAGGAAATAAAAGAGGTCAGAACGACAGGAGAGGGGCACCTGGAGACTGACTGACACAGGAAACCAGTGGACACAGTGTGGTGTTGCAGCGACCAGACACCCCAGCGGTATTCAGTGAGCAGCTATCTGAACTGCACCAGCAGCCAGAAATCCACCAGCAACAAAGTGGGAAGGGGCATTCATCTGGAGCACAGGAGGTGAAACCAGACAAAGAACTGCCCATCCTGCTGTTCTATTTGATCTGACCAGGAGCAGAGACAGAGCAGCAGGTCCCAGACAGGCAATGTGGGAACAGGGTGGATTTCACAGCTCAGTCAGCCCCCTACAGCTAAATCGGGCACCATTTTGAGTAGGAAGGCAAAGGCTATGGGACATGCCTTTGAGCATGCATTGAGCTGGGTGTGAACTCATTTCAGGCTCTGAACTAAAAAAATGTGGCATTCTACAGGTTCCCAAGACAGGTTCAAGCAGCCCTCAGACCTGACGGCCAGCAGATCAAGAACTCCAGTGGCACAACAGGTGCCATTTTGTACAATGTGACAAAGGTTTTAAGACTGCAGAGACAACAGTGAGCTGTGCATGCGCTGTACATGTGAACTCATTGAGCTCAGTGTGCTACATTGGTGCCACAGGGAAAATAATACTGACTTCAGCATCATATGGGTCAAAAGAGGTCCATGTGGCCCTCAGAACTAATGGCCAACAGGTTCCAGAATGATGTGCACCACCAACAACCTAGCTATACAGGACTCCTGGTGTCTCCCTAATCCTGAGAACTGCTTGAACTGCAAGTGGGAGACATGTTGTACAGACAACAGTACAGCTTCAGCACAGTATCACAGGAGGTGGAGACTGATGAGCCAGGAGTTGGGGCTATGGAGTTCTTTGTGGAAATCTAACATAAGAACCCAGACCTGCAATTTGCTGGAGGGAGTAGCACAAGTGACTGCAAGCAAAGAGACGTGCACCAACCACAATAAGTAAAATCAAATTGTAGACCTGTGGGTGACACAGCCTAGAAACCTGTCCCAAGGAGAAGAATCTGATAACCAGAAGTACGAAGTTTTGGAAACGAAGCACACATTAGAGCAAATTTAAAAATTCAGTGGGACAGCATCAGCTGACAGAAGCGGGCACTGGGGTCTAATTCTGTCAAGTCAAACCACAGAACTACCTGGAGAGTGCAAAATCTGGGAGTGGGTGAGGCCTGGGAGGGGAACAGTGGGCTTCTCCCTCTTGGGTTACCATTTCCATGGGAGGGCACGAAAACTAGGTGCTGGGGTGGCTAGACAGATACCCAACAGCATCTGTGTGGGCTGCATAGTGGAGCTGGTTAGACGGAACTAAGCTTTAATACCCATTGACATGTATGAGAGCTGAACGGGGCATGGGACAGACTGGACTACTGCTACACATACTGGCAAACCAGGGTAGGGGCGGGCCTGGTGGGGGTTATTGTGGGTCGCTCCAACTAGGCTGCAGCTCCCACTGGTTTATGCAAGTATGGGCTGGGCAGAATCAGGCTGGACTGCAACATCCACTGGTTCCAGTGGAAGACAGGGCTAAAAACAGAACCAGCCCAGCAATTGCAACCACCAGCTGATCAGGGCAATGGACTGTGCCGGGCCCTGTGCTTGCTAGTACATACAAGAATCTGGTCTGAGAACACCTCAAAGTTTCTTTGGACATCTCCCCAATCGAAATACTGGACTCAGAACCCTAACCAAGAAAAGACAGAAGACAGAACAACTCAATCAACCACCTCAGCTATATGTTGGCAGTGAAATACGGGGCAAACGGAGACTCTATGATGGATTATGTCAATCAGTGGATTCTTCAAAGACCTCATCATGCTTGGAGTGGCAAGATTGGCAGCGATTCATAACTGGTGAACTATCAAAACCACTTGAGCAAGAACCTTGGAGCATGCCCTACATCCAGGACCTAGGGAGGGTGGGAAATTGGGTGGGGCTTCTCCCTTAATACCTCCCTTTAAACATGAAGGAAACAATATGGAAATAATAGTCTTACCCACTTTCCTATAGCCCTTGAACCTTTTTAACCGTAATTAACTATGTGAAGATTGTCCAAAATATAATAAAAAATTAACAGATTTAAAAAAATTTCAGTGGGAAATTTCAAATAGAATGGAGGAGACAGAAGGAAGAATCTCAGAATTGGTAAATATTTGTCACCAAGAGGAAACAAACAAAACAGCTGGAAGCAGAGCTGGGTCAAGCTAAAAAAAGCATTCAAGAATTGAAAGACACTATTAAGAGGTCTAATGTAAGAGTTATGGGAGTCCCAGAAGGTGCAGAAAGAGAACCTGGGTTTAAAAATGTATTTAATGAAATAATAAGGGAAATTTTCCCTAATCTAGAGAAAGAATTGGGAAACAACAGCCAGGAGGGGCACAGAACTCCCCAAGGGATTGACCAAAAGCAATCTTCATCACGTTAAGATTGAGATCAAGCTCTCTTCAATGAAACATAAGATCCTCAAATGTGCACATGAAAAAAATTTTGATTGACATTTAAAGGAGTGGCAATTAAATTCACAGGAGACATCTCATAGGAAACCCTACAGGCAAGAAGAGAATGGAGTGACATATTCCAGATTCTAAAAAATTATCAGCCCAGAATAACATACCCAGCAAAGCTTTCCTTTGTCTAAAAATTAAATTCCTTCACAGCAAAGTTAAAAGAATATGCCTCTTCCAAACCTGCCCTACAAAGAATTCTTAAAGATGTTTTCTTGACAGAGAAGAGGAATAGCACCCAAGAAAACCAAAGGCAAATGTGAAGAACACCCTGGTAAAATAACAACACAAGACTAAATCAATGAACAACCTACTGCTAAAATAACAGGACCAAAGTACCACCCATAAATATTAACCCTGAATGTAAATGGCTTAAACGCATCAATCAAAAATCATAGATTAGTAGAGTAGATTAAAAATACAAAACCTGGCCTGGTGTGATAGTGTTGCCTAGCAGCTAAAGTCCTCACCTTGAATGGATTAGGATCCCGTACGGGCACAGGTTCTAATCCTGATGGCCCTGCTTTCCCATCCAGCTCCCTGCTTGTGGCCTGGGAAAGGAGGCTGGGCATGGCCCAGGGCTTTGGGACCCTGCACTCACGTGGGAGACCCGGAAGAAGCTCTTGGCTCCTGGCTTCAGATTGGCTCAGCTCCAGTCACTGTGGTCACTTCGGGAGTGAACCATCGGATGGAAGATCTTCCTCTCTGTCTCTCCTCCTCTCTGAATACCTGACTTTCCAATAAAAATAAATAAATCTTAAAAAAAAAATCCACAACACCCATCTATTTGTTGCCTATAGAACACCTATCTCACCAACAAAAATCAATGGAAACATAATTTATCTCATTTATTTTGATTTTTTTCATCTGTTCAGAACACCTTCTCATTAATTCTTCACTGATTCATAGATCATACAGTGGTATCATATTCTTCTAGAAGGTTCTTGATCCTCTTTTTCATTTCTTCAGTGACACATTAGTCATTCTGTAGCATGTTATTTAACTTCATGGCGTTGTAAATTTCTTTTTTTCTTCCTGTCGCTGATTTTGTTTTGCAGCTTTTCATTTAAGTGGATGTTCACATTTGTGTTTTGTTTTGGTGGGTATTATTCCTCTCCTCTGTCAAGAGAACATCTTTGGGTATCATTTTTAGGACAGGTTTGGAAGAAGCATATTCTTTTAACTTTTCTTTATCATGGAAGAATTTTATTTCACTTTCCCAGGCTCTTAAAATACTGAAAATATTTCTAGGATTTGCTCTTTTTACTTGACAATCTGTTGTGGACATCTTTCCTAATTAGGACATATTTGTGTAATTTATTCTTAACAGCTTGTAGTACATAAAGGATTTAAAATCAACATTAGAAAATTGAAGAACACTGTATATTTGTATTTTAAAATTAATTAATCTTTATTTTATTTGAAAGAGAGATTTTCCACCTGCTGGTTCACTCTCCAACTGCCCATAAGAGCCAGGCTGGATCAGGCTAAAGCCAGGAGCCAGGATTTCAATCTGAGTCTCCCACGTGGGTGGCAGGTTACCTCCTGTAACCTCCTGGGATGAGCATTGGGAATGGTAATGCAGAAGCAGAATAGCAAGCACTCAGAGCAGGCACTCTGATAGGAGGTGCCTGCTTTCCATCCACTGGAAAAACACTCCGATTTGACAATCAACCTAGGATTCCACGTCTTTAAGCTTGTATTTCTCTTTCTCAACCAAGAAATGGTATTATTTTGAGAGCTTGTTTGGAGGTTCTAGCAGGGGAGCGCAGCTACTCATATACCCTTGACCGAAGACCAGATCTCCTCTAGCGGGGATGGTCGTCCTATTCGACCTAGCGCAGCTTCGGGAGGACGCACATGGAGTGGTGAGGGAGGAAGGGGACACCCACCTAGCCAGCCAGATCAGCCAAACCAACCCTGGCGATCAATGGGGCGACAGATGTCGCAGCCAGATCGCTCTCACATCCAAGAAATGGTATTATTTTGTAAGGAATAGCTTAAAGAGTAAGACCTTTTCTCTCTTCCTTTCCCTTTAGAATGACAAAAAGTTCATAAAAGTAAAAAACAAAACAAGAGAAAAAAGTACTGAAACAAAAAGTCTTCCATTAGTTCCAACTCAAATCCAACTTTTAGAAACACAAAAACTATTTTTGGGAATCCAAAAAACAAACCTCTTTGAAACCCCAGGATTTAAAGATCACTGAATAATAACAATTATGTAATTTCTGAATTCCCACCCCATTATCATTAACAGACAGCAACTGTGGACTCATAGTATTCTTGGTACATCACACAAGAAAAACACAGACAGGATGTCACGGCAGCACATACGCCATGTGTGCAGCTTAGTTTTAATTAGCGTAACTGAGTACATATTTGTCGAAAAGGTGGTAAAGTGCACAGGCCCTGGCGTCAGACTGCCTGACTTCCAGTCTTGGCTCAGCCACCTGTATACTAGGCTTCCTTGGGAAAATTGTTGAAGATTCACTTTGAAACTTCTTACAAAGCTGCTCTGAGAATAAGAAAGCAAGAGTATAAGGTATTTAGGACAGTGTCTACCCCACAGTAAATACTCAGTAAATATTAGGGGGTTATAGCAAGAGGGTATTTAGCTTAGTTGTTAAGATGTCCACAGACCATAATTGGAATACCTGGGTTCAAAAACTGGCTCTGGCTTCTAACTCATGTGTCCTTCCAGTGCAGATTCTGGCTCAAGCAATTGGTGTTCCTGCTTCTCTGATGGGAAACCTGGATTGTATCCCTGGATCCTGATTCTAGCTCTTACCCAGCCTTTGCCATTACATGCATGTGGGCACTGAATAAACAGCAAACAGGAGTTCTTGGTCGGTCTGTGTCACTGTCTCTCACGTAACAACAATTTAACATTTAATACAATATACACTGAATAATTGTGATACTACAAAATAATATAGAACACCTTCCCAGCTTTGGGGGGTAGGAGGGAGGCATTAGAATTTAGTATTCAATTCAAATAGCACTTTCACACCAGCAGCAACTCAGAGGCTGCCAGGGGAATGGTATAAACTAAGTCACATTTTGTAGGAAATATTTTTAAACCTTAAAGGTCAACTTACATGCAGTGCTTTGTAACTTGCCAAGTCCCTGAGACTCATTCTTGTCTTTCTCTGTAACTAGCAAGTAAACACGACATCCTTCACAACAATTTAGGATCTCCATTCAGAACAGATGATACAGGCTGGCAGATAAGGTGACTTTGCATCATTTTAATCAAACAACGTCACTATTTTTAACCTCTAGTGTTTTGACCACAAAAAGAAAACTATGTATTGAATAGTTCTGAAAAATGTCCTTAAGAGGGCCCAGCATGGTAGCCTAGTGGCCAGAGTCCTTGCCTTGCATGTGCCAGGATTCCATATGGGCACTGGTTCATGTCGTGGCTGTCCTACTTCCTATCCAGATCCCTGCTTGTAGCCTGGGAAAGCAGTAGAGGACGGCCTGGAATCTTGAGACCCTGCACTCATGTGGGAGGTCTGGAAGAGTTTTTCTAGTCTGTGTTTGCTGCCTTACCTTTTCCATAATTTTCTCCAAGAAACAAGGTGCCTGCATTCCTGTTTCCAATTCAAATCCATCTAAGAAAATAATTTAACAGCAACCCAAATGACTTAAAGACCCTAGCCAGTTGCTAATGAGGACCCATTGATGGGTGAGCCTCCAGTCTCACTGAATTTACTGTCTAATTCTAAAGGGTGCCATCCTAAGTTGGTGTAGTGATACAGCAGATCCTGTAAATGCTGGAATCTCACACTGCCATCAATTCCAGGCTTGGCTGTTCCACCTCAGATCCAGCTTCCCACTAATGCACCTGAGAAAGCAGAGGAGGACAGCCCAAGAGCATCTAAGCAGGAGACCTGCAGCAAGCTCTAGCCTCCTGGCTTTGGCCTGGCCCAACCCTGGCCTGGCGTTGTGGCCATTTGGGTTAAGCTGCTACCTATGAGATCAACATTACAAACTGGTTTGAGTCTCAAGTGCTCTCCTTCCAATCATATTCCTGGGGAAGCAGTAGAGAATAGCTCTAATATTTGTGGATCTTGCCACTTAATGGAAGACATGGATACAGACCCTAGCTTCAGCACGGCCAAGTGCAGGTCACTTTGGACATTTGGGGAGTGAACCAGCAGATGAAAGATCTCTTTATCTCTCTTATCTCTTTATCTCTGTTTCCCTTTCACTCTGCCTTTCGAATAAATAAATAATTTTTAAAAGCCATAGAAGTTGAATAATGCAAGGCTACACAAAGTTTGGCACATGACAGGGATTTAAAAAAACTGGAGAGTGCCCTCTGGTGGAAGGGAAGGGGATGATCAAAAGACAATTTAGGGCATTTGCGTTTTAGGAAAAGCTTCAGGAAGACAGGCGTTCTGGGAATCAGTTCAGGAAAGAGTTGCTAAGGTATGTCAGAGTTGAGAGAACATGCTTTGAAAGACTCTGAAATGCAACATCAAAGTTTTTGGGTAGAGGAGCTAAGTGATAAGAATTTTATCTGATGAAAAGTGTTTAAGTTGAATTAACGTGGGAGACTGTAACCTTGCTGACAACTGGGTGGGCTGTTGCAATATTTTAGATGAAGTGAAACAGATCTTTCAATATTAAAAATAAAGGCAAGATGTTGGTAGAAAAACTAAAATTGGATAAAGTCTCTTCCTCCTCATTCTTTACAAGCTAAACAGAGACCTGAGATTATATGGAGGCAGAAAACAAAAAAAAAAAAAAAAAGAGAAAACAGTTATTGCAGGACAAAGAGAAAGATCAATTACTGAATTAAAGTCCAAGAACATACAATGAAATGAATCAAGTTAAAATGTTCTCTTACAAATCTAAAGGGGCTTAATGCTATGGCACAGTAACTGAAGCTGCTGCCTGCAACACGGGCACCCCTTATGCACATTGGCTTGAGGCTTGGTTGCTCCATTACTGATCCAGCTCCCTGCTAATGCACCTGTGAGAGCAGCAGAGGATGGTTCCAGAGCTTAGGCCTCTGCATTCACAAGCGAGACATGAACAAACTCCTGGCTCTAGGCTTCAGTCTGGTCTAGTCACTGCAGTCATTTGGAGAATGAGCCAATGAAGGGAAGATTGTTCGGTCTCTCCCTCCATCTCTCTCTGTAACTGAGATACAGCCATTTGAAGAATGAACCAGCTAATTAGAAATCTCTAACTCACTCACTCTCTCTCTCTCTCTCTGCCCCCCTTCATCCCTCTTAGTCTGCATTTCAAATGAATTAAACTAAGTTAAAGGTTTTTAAAAAGTGAGGAAAAAAAAACCAACCTGTGCCTCAAAAACAATTTTAGTTTTCTCACATTGCTGTACACAATATCATAGACTGCGTAGCTCATAAAGAGCTTGAATTAATTGCTCATATGTTGGGAGGTCAAAGATAAAAGTATTAGCAGATTCAATGTCAGGTGCAGGGCCTATTGGCAGAAGAGAGGATACTAATCCCATTCTTAAGTGTGGAGCCTGCTATCTCTAACCACGTTCTGGAAGTCCTACCTCATACTCAATTATACTCATACTCCATTATAGGGGAGGATTAGCTTGCTACACCACTGTACCAGTCCCTGTTTTTACCTCTTTGGAAAAATATCTGTTCAGATTCTTTGGCTGTTTAATTGGATTTTCCACTTTCTCATGATTGAGTTGCAAGAGTTGACACATTCTGAAGGCTGGACCTTTATCAGGTAAATCCACAATATACAACCTTTTTTTTTTTGCACAGCAGTGGGTTGTGTGTTCACTTTCTTGAAGGCTTCTGCTATGGTCTCTATAATATATGGAGTGGTGTTGTCCGTAATTTTTCTGTTGGAAACTTAGTTCCCCCTGCTCCAAACTAGGGTCACCAGGAGGTTCCAGATCACTGTGCTGATAAGGTCCTGGGAGGATTTGCAGAAAGTCTATACTTCCAAATCAGTTGCCCACAGTATCCCAGGAGAGGGAGGAGGGGGGAAGCCATGGGGGCCCACACTCCTGTCTGAATGCCATTTGCTGGAGATGTCTGCCTGGCTTGTCAGGTGTACTCCCCACTAAACTCAGTTTCCTCACTTATCCCTACTCTCTGTCCCCTGTGTCAGTTCTTTCTTATGCAAAGACAGGACGGTTAAGCAGCCAATCTGCAAAAACAAAACTATAAAACTAAACTTACAACCTAGCAGTTGCACTCCTGGCCATTTATCCCAGAGTGAGGAAAAACCTAATTGCACACAAAAACCTTTACACAAATGATCACCATGGTTTTACATAGCTCCAAACTGGAAACGATCTAAATGTCCTTTAACAGTCAACAGATAGGCAAACTTTCAAACCAAAAATACTCCTTGGCAACTAAAAAAAAAAAAAAAAAAAAAAAAAAAAGCCTTACTGCTATACTTAACAACCTGGATGAATTTTAGAGAATTTTGATGAATATGGGAGAGGAACCCAAAAGGTTATATATGGTATGATTCATTTGTGTGGCATTCTTAAAATGTCAAAATTATAGAAGGAGGTAATAGGTAGGTAGGTGTCAAGAGTCAGTGATAAGATGGAGTCAGGGATAAAAAAAATCACTATAGCACCAGCAGTATTCTGTATCTCGACTGCATCAATGTCGCTATCTTGGTTGTGATGTTGTGCCATGGTTTTGCGAGACATTACCATATTACCATAGTGGTAAACTACGTAGAAGGTACACACAATTTTCATTACATTTTTACAACTATATGTGAATCTACAATTGCCCCCAAATTTTTTTTAAAAAAGCTTAATTTTAAAATACTTCCAATCCAGCTCTCTGCTAATTCACCTGGGAAAGCAGCAGAGGATCATTCGAGTTTTTGTGCCCCTGCACCCATGTGGAAGATCCAGAAAAAGCTCCTGGTTCCTGGGTTTGGACTGAAAGGGAGAGGTACTTTTTTCTTCCTTAAGAAAGTGAAACATAAAGAAAGTCCTCAAGTGTCCACAAGAGAAATGCCAGATTATCTTCAAAGGATTTCCAGTTAAACTGACAGCTGATTTCTCATCAGAAACCTCAACGGCAAGGAAAGAATAAGGCACATACAAAATGAAAGTATATATGCTTAACTCAATAGGTGTAAGATAGCATTTGACAAAATACAACATCCTTTTACAATAAAAACCTTAAGCAAATTGGGTATAGAAGGGACATACCACAACAAATCAAGGCAATATATGAGTGATCCATAATGAATATCACACTGAATGGAGGAAGCTTGGAAGCATTTCCGCTAAGAATTAGAACCAGACAAGGATTCCCATTCTCGTCATTACTATTTAATATATTTCTGAAAGTTTAAATCACAGCCATTAGACAAGAAATCAAAAGGATACAAATGGAAAAGAAATAAAATAATCCATTTTTATAGTAATAATCCTATATAAAGGGGAACCAAAAGATACTATAAGAGATAACTGAGATGCATAAAAGAATTTGACAAGACTGCAGAATACAGGATCACCACACAGAAACCAATAGTCTTTAAATACACAATGACATGATTGAAAAAGAACTTGTAAGATCAATCCTATTCACAACAGCCATAAATAACCTAAATATTTTGGGATAAATTTAACTATGGATGTGAAAGATCTCCACAATGAAAATTAGAAATATTAAAGAAACAAATAGAAGATTCAAAAAAATGGAAAAAAATCTGCCAAGTCTATGGACTGGAGCAATTAATATCAAAATCTCCATGGTACTCAAAGCAATTTATGGTTCAACATAATCCAAATGAAACCAACAAAAACATTCTTCTCACAGCTGGGGGAAAAATGGATCCTACAATTCATACGAAATCACAAGAAACCCTGAATAGCAAAACATTTCTAAAAAGTAAAAATAAAGCTGGAGGCACCACAATGCCAGATTTTAAGATATATTCCAGGGCAATTATAAAAACAGCCTGGAACTGGCACACGAATACACATGTGCATCAATGGAACAAAATAGAGAAGCCAGAAATTCATCCACACTGCTACAACCAACTAATCTTTGACAAATGAGCTAAAAATCACTTCCTGGAAAAAGGACAGTCTCTTCCACAAATGGTACTGGGAAAATTGGATCTGAGCAAGCAGAAGCACAAAACAAGCCTCCCTACCTTAGACCTGGACAAAAATCACAAACAATGTGTCAGGGATCTGAAACCTCAAACCATCTAAAGGAAAACAAATGGGAGACAGTGTAAGTCACTGGCATAGACACATGGTACTACATCAAGCTAGGAACCTTCTGCACAGCAAAGGAACACTTTAAGAAGTAGAGGGAACTGGGCCCGGCGTGGTGGCCTATTGGCTAAAGTCCTCGCCTTGAATGTGCTGGGATCCCATATGGGCGCTGGTTCTAATTCCGGCAGCTCCACTTCCCATTCAGTTCCCTGCTTGTGGCCTGGGGAAACAGTTGAGGACAGTCCAATGCCTTGGGACCCTGCACCCACGTGGGAGACCTGGAGGAGGTCCCTGGCTCCTGGCTTCAGATCGGCACAACACCGCCCATTGCAGTCGCTTGGGGAGTGACTCATTGGACAGAAGATCTTCCTCTCTGTATATCTGACATTGCAATAAAAATAAATAAATCTTCAAAAAATTATAAAAAAAGAAGTAGAGGCAACTAGCGGAATGGGAAAAAATATTCACAAAGTATACAAATGATAAGGCATTAATATTTAGGATATACAGGAGCTTAAGAAATTCAACAACAAAAAAACAATCCAGTTAAGAAATAGGCGAAGACCTCAACTGTAGGCAACTGCCTAGGTTACCTTCTACCTAAGCAAGTGTTACACTGCAGGGAAAAAAGCAGTTAATAGTGGCAGGCATTCTGGGCCTGATTTATGCCAAATTTGTGTTAACTACACCAGTGTGCAATATAATTGCCTGTTTTTTTTTTATATGTGGGGAAGGCAAAAAACACCATACATGCCACCTTGGCCCCCAGGCAGAGGGGCTGCAGATTGCCTGAGGAAGGAGGTCTGGGAATGTGTTGAAGTGAGAGCAGCTGAGGGCATGTTTAACATGGAAGGAATGACCTCAGGGGGTTTCCACAGACCAGGCCTCTGTACTTGCAGGCAGGTAAGAAAGCTGCGATAGGGTGTTTTAGAGGGTAAAAATCAGGGGACACTTCTGAGTCAGGCCAAGGCAGCCACCCACATGGGCTGGCTGCTGGTGCACATTAAAGCTGGGGCTAGAGAGCATGCCTGGTTGGGCTGGGCTGCAGTACCTGCCTACAAGAGTCAGAGCAGAGGGTGGGCCACAGTAAGCTGGGCTACAGAACCCACCAGAAATGAGAGAACTGGATCTGGAGGTAGATTCTGTGGGGAAACTTGTGGGCTCACCTTTGAGGGATTGCAGCACCCTCTGTTTTATGCAAGAGGTGAAGGGTGGTGATGGACTGAATCAGGTTGGATCACAGAACCTCCTGACAGGAACTCACCTGACACCCTTGGGAGCCAAGGCTGGGAGGAAGCCAGGCTGGGCCAGGCTGAAGCCCCACCAGCACATACAAATACCAGGACTAAGAGCAGACCATGGTAAGCAGGGATCTGGCACCAATTGGCATATGTGAGATTCGGAGATGGGAGCAGGCCTGATAGGAGAACTTGAGAAACTTTCCCTGGTAGGCTGCAGCCTGTGGTGGGAAGCACAAGAGCCTGGGCTAGGGGTGGGCCAGACCAGGCAAGACTGCAACACTCCTGAGCATTGTGTGAGATGGGCCTGGGGATAGGCTGGGCTGGGCCAGAGCAGTACCCTCTGACACACTGGAGAGTCAGAATAGGGTATGGGCCATGCCTTGCTAGGTCAAAGCATCTCCCAGCATGTATAAGATCCAGGACTGGGAACCCTGGGGACCCTCCTGCTAGGCTGCAGTTCCTACTGGTGAGTGTGAGAGGTTGGGCTGGAAGTAGACTAGGCTGGAAAAGGCTGTAGCACTCATTGGCATGCATGTGTGCTGGACCTGAGGGCAGGCCTGACTGAACTAGGCTCCAGCACTTGCTGGTGCTTGCTAGAGCCAGAATGAGTGTAGGACAGACTGGGGTAGGCCACGACACCCACTGGGTAACATGAGAGTTGGGTCTAAAGGTGGGCCAAACTGGGCTAGCTGTTGTACTAATCCACTGTTGAGAGCTGGAATGAGTGCAGGCCAGTTGGGCTGGGCTGCAGCACTCACTGGTGAGTGCCAAGCCTGGGGGCTGACCATGTTAAGCTAGGCCTCACCACCTGCTGGTACTTGTGAGATCCAGGGTTGGGAGTAGGTCAGACTGGACTAGTTCATAGCACACATTGCACACCTGAGAGTCAGGACAAGGTACAGGTCAGAATGGGTTGGACTGCAACACCCATCAGTTCACATGAGGGCTGGGGATAGGAGTAGGCTAGGCTGGGCCACCTGGGCTAGGCTGCTGCACCCATAGCAAAGAGCTGGAATTGGGGCAGGCTGGGATGAGCCAGCCTGTAGCACCTGCTGGCGAATGCCAAGCAAGGGGGAGGCCATGCCAAACTGTGTTGCAGCATGCCCAGACATATGCAAGACTCACGGCTGGGAGGGGGCCTAGCAGGGAAACTTTGAGGACTCCCCTGCTGAGCTACTGCTTCCACTGATGAGTGTGAGAGCTGCGATTGGGGGTAGGTTGGTTTGGGTAGGGCTGGAGTACCCATCAGTAAGCATTTGGGCTGGCTCTGGGGGTGAGCCAGATTGGCTAGGCTGCTGCATTTGCTAGCATGAGACAAAGACAAAATGGGTGTAGCCCAGTCAAGCTAGGTTACAGTACCAGCTAGCAAGAGCCAGGACTGGGCACAAGTTAAGTCAGGTTGGACAGCAGTACCCCCTGGCAGGCTCAAAATCGGGGGCTGAGAGTGGGCCTGGTAGGGGAACTCCCTTGGTGGGCTGCAGCTCCTGCTGGTGAATATGAGAACCAGACCTGGGGTCAGGCCAGGCTGGTCAAGGCAGCAGCACCTGTTGGCATATGCATAGGCCATGTCTCGGGGTGGGTCAGGTTGAGCCAGGCTGCAGCAACCATGGGGATGCACACAAGAGCCAAATGAAATACAGGAAGGACCAGGCTAGGCCACAGCATATGCTGACACATGCAAAAACCGGCCTGTTTGGGGGTTATTGGAGGTCCCCTCAACTAGGCTGCAGCCCCTGCTATCGTGTGTGAAGACCAGGCCTGTGGTAGGATGAGCTGGGCTATATTACAGCACCCATCAGTTCATGTGAGAGATGGGGCTAGGGTGGAACTGACCAGGCAATTGTATCCACCAGCATGTGTATTAGCTGGTGCAGGTGATGAACCATACCTGACTGGCTGCACTCAAATTCCAACCACAGAGAAAAATCACATTATATGTGGTCT
The DNA here is from genome assembly GCF_030435755.1 of Ochotona princeps. NCBI lineage: Eukaryota > Metazoa > Chordata > Mammalia > Lagomorpha > Ochotonidae > Ochotona > Ochotona princeps. The sequence goes on along the minus strand of NC_080837.1, from coordinate 34,732,981 downwards.
GACCTAAGCATGTATCTATCAGGACCAGGCCTCCTCAGTTGCTGATGCCTGTGCAGTGGACAGCATGCCCAGATGCACACAGAGGATATGACAGCCAGCTCATCTAGGCCAGCAGAGGATGCTGAGTCCCTCATCAAAAGATGGAAAGCAGGACAGTTTGAACAACTCTACTGGCTGATGTAGTTTGACAGCAAGGAACACTCCCCTCCACACCACTCCAGCAGATCAGGCAAATAAAAAGAAAAGAACTGAAACATTTGTTTCACCCACCTTTTCCTATATCTCGACCCTCCCTACCCTAATTGGAGGCCCACAGGAGCATGTGTACTTCTCAACTATGTAAGCCATACTAAAACTAAAATTGAACATTAAAAAAAAATCAGCAAAGGACACGAATTGACATTTTCAAAGGATGAAACACAAATGACCACAAGCACATGAAAAGACGCTCAGAATAACTAGCCATCAGAGAAATGCAAACAAAAACCAAAATGAGATTTCCCCTCACCCCAGTCAGAACGGCTCTCATTCAAAAATCAAAAATTTACAAATACTGGTGAGGATGTAGGGAAAAAGTGTCCCTAATTCACTGCTGGTGGGAATGTAAATTAGTACAAGCACTATAAAAGACAGTATGTAGATTCCTCAGAAATCTGAACATGAATCTACCATACGACTCAGCCATTCTACTCTTGGGAATTGACCCAAAAGTTATGAAATCAGCACATGAAAGAGTCAACTGTACCCACATATTTATAGCAGCTCAATTCAAAATGACTAAGGTATAGATTCAACCCAGAATTCCATCAATGGATGACTGGATAAAGAAACTTACATATATACACCACGGAATACTACTCAGGCATAAGAAAGAATGAAGTCCTGTTTTTGTTTTGTTTTCTGTGTGTATGTGTTTTGGTAACAAAATGGTCCAAAAAGTTAAATATAACATTTTCCCTCATTTGTGGTAACTAATATATAGAGTATAAAAAATGAGCAACATTGATATTTGACTATTTTTCATGGGATTTGCCCATACTCTTGAGAAACAATGGTTTTTCTACTAACTACTTGTTGAGAGTTCATGGCAGATTAGACTTGCAACTATAAAGTAAATTAGAGGTATGTCATTGGAAAAAATAAGATAACTAAGAAAGCGAGGAGGACAAAGAGGAAGGAGGTAGGTTGGGAAGTATCACTGTGCTCTTACAACTGTATATACAATATGCATGAAGTTGGTTCCCTTTATATAAATAATTTTAAAACATGTAGAAAGACACCATATTTTACATAATTTAGCACAGTACTTCTGTAAGTACTCAATAAATTAGTTATTACAACAGATAGGGTATTCATTATCTGAAATGTTTAGGACCTAAGGCAATTCAGATTTTGGAGTTTAGATTTTAGAGTATTTGCATATACTATAATAGCTGAGCAATTCTACTCCAAAAATCTGAAATCCAAAATACTTTAAAATCAGCCTTTGAGCATTCTACAAGCACTCAGAAGATTCAGATTTTGAGGGCCCGGTGGCGTGGTCTAGCGGCTAAAGTCCTCGCCTTGAAAGCCCCGGGATCCCATATGGGCGCCGGTTCTAATCCCGGAAGCTCCACTTCCCATCCAGCTCCCTGCTTGGGGCCTGGGAAAGCAGTTGAGGACAGCCCAATGCATTGGGACACTGCACCCACGTTGGAGACGGAAGATCTTCCTCTCTGTCTCTCCTCCTCTGTGTATATCTGGCTGTAATAAAATGAATAAATCTTTAAAAAAAAAAAAAAAGATTCAGATTTTGAGTTTTAAATTTCAGATTTCAGAATAGATACTCAACCTGCACTATTCAACAGGGCTCTAATAGATGACTTACATGGTTCAACATTTCCTGTATGGAAGCAAACACAACAATCCCAACATCCTATCCAAGCTTTATTAAGCACCTCTAGCAATAGATAAATCACTAATTCTCAAGGCAATCTAATCTGAAACTACACAGTTAATTTAGGTAGGAATTTGTTCCTTTAACTTCCATTACAAATTTTTCATTTTCCAACATCAGTCTTGGTTCTGCTTTTTCAAACTCTAAGAAACACCTGGCCTCTCTTCTGCACAACACACCATCTTTTTGGTACTTGCTATCACATCATCTGGCACTCTTGAACACCACCAGGCTTCAGTCAGCTTCTTTTTCATGGTATGACTGAGGGCCCTTTTCCTAAACCTATTCCCTCATCTTGAGAGCTTAGAGTTTCAGATTAAATAATCTCTAAGAGTTTTTTTCCCCAGATGCAATAATTATGATTTTACTTATGCCTTTGTCCAGTAGTTCTCAGTTATCTTCCCTTGGTGGCTTTCAGCATCCTCATCTCCCTGCTGTCTTCCTCTTAGTATAACCTAGTTGGTTAAATCTGATGCCCAGAAGAGAACACAAAACTAAGGTTCTGACAACAACAGTCAAAAGTACTGCACAACTTTATCCCTCTTCCTTTATATATAAAATGTTATACATCTTGTAAATCCAGTGCCAAATTTTTGGAACCTAAATTCAGTATTGTATGCTTATTTATGATTTATCTCATATTTCAGCACTGTTACATCATTTCAGTTTATAAAGCTACATTTGAATCTTGTGTCATTCACTGTATTAGAGATACAGTGATTGTATCTTTTTAAAGATTTATTTTACTTTTTGTTCGAAAAGCAGAGCCACAGAGAAAAGGAGAGACAAGATCTTCTATCCACTGGTTTAATCCCCAAATGACCACAATGGCCAGGGCTGGGCCAGGCCAGGGCCAGGATCCCGGAACTTCCTCCAGGTCTCCACCTTGAAGGGGCACAAGGACTTCAGGAATCCTCCACTGCTTTCCCAGGCCACAAGCAGGGAGCTGGATGGGAAGTGGAGCAGCCGGGTTAGGAGCTGACATTCACATGGGATGCTGCCAAATGCAGCTTAGATCACTATGCCTGATTACGTTCTCAATAATTAGGAAAAAAAATTAACTTTTTAATATTATACTACATACATAAGGATTTGTTTGCAAACATATTAGTTACTCTTAAACCTGGATTTTTTTTAACTCCCATGATTTTCTTTAGTGTTCTGATTTTGCACAGACATGAAATTTTACCTACCAACCCCATCAGTTCTCTTTTAAGGATTCTAATACTTAATAGTTCTAAATGTGACATATTAAAGTCAAAACAAACAGCAGGTTGTGCCTTTCCTGTATTGGACTACCTCATGCACAAAGAACCACTCCACACTACCCTGCAAATGTTTGCACCTTTTTGATGCTTGTCAGTACAGGAACTACATGATTCACTCTTGTAAATTAAGAAATGTTGAAACATGGCTAGACTACCCTGTCCTCTCAAGGTGAAAACAGGGAAAAACCATGATGGAAACATTTTGTTACAGATAAGTTAACCAGCTCTAAAAAGCTTTTGAATTGGTTACTGCTTACAGTGTAAAACCATGGAAAACAATTAATGTTTTTTGCTTCTGTTGAACACCAGAATATACTATGCAATATTCTTAAAGTCAGTGTCCATGCCAGGAATGTATTTAGGCTGTTACAAATCCATTCCTGCCATTAGATTATAATACTATATGGCAGATTTTGTACCCTTTAGAGATGAAATGATTTCTGAATTTTGGTGGTAAAAAGATTGTCTATTATCTACAAATTATATCTTTATAAAAAAGTTTAAATGAATAAAATCAGGTAAATTTTAGTATTCCTCTCCTTGTTGTATGATTTCTTCTATATTTACATTTCCGAGACTGTCAATGCCACCTCTTGACCTTTATAGAAACTCTGCACACAAAGCGTGTATATAGAAAAACACAATATTCTGTCAAAACCCTTCAAATTTTATTAGTAAAATTCATGATAAAGATGTTCAAATATAACTATTACCCATAAATGCTGTAGCAAAGGGATCAACATATTGATTTAAAGGCTGCTTATTAAAGAGCAATTTGTGATTGATTTTTAGAGAAAAAAACTTATTGACTACTTATTACCATGTTGATATGCTTAAAATAGCAAAATGTAAAAATCATCATTGATAATGAGAATTTTGATTCTTGTCAATTTTTTGACTCTGCCTGCATTGTGCAGTTTCATCCCTGGTTTTCTCAGTCAGCTTTTTTTTTTTAATATTTATTTGAAGAAGGCAGAATAGAAGAAGAGATAGAAAGGCATCTTCCATCTTCTCTCAGTCAGCTTTACAGAGTATTATCATACTGTCCCCAAGGGCCACTCTGAAGGCTGTCCTTGATTTGGTCTGAAGTTCATGACATGCATTCTCAAGTCATATCATCACCTGGAAAATCCTGCCCAGACCAAAAACAACCCCCTCAAGAAAAGAGTTCGCTATGACACTTGTTTACACATTTTTTTTTAATCTGGTAGGATTTTTCAGTTTTCAACAATAAAATATTAATATGAACAGTGAAACAGACCCTGGGGAAACGCAATGATATTATGTATCGCTAAATGTGAGATAACTAGTATTTTAAAAACAAAATTCTCTCTATAAAACTTATTCTAATAAACAATAATCCAAATACCATTTAGTTTTTAAAAAAGAGCTAGAAACCTAAATCATCATTCCAGAAAATGCATCCATGCCCTAGCCTATACATTCAACTTAACTAGACACTAAACTAGGGGAAATAGGAATCAACTTGCTTTGGTTGGTCATTTAATCCTAACATCTCAATTATTACTATGCTTACCTATAAAATGAATAGTTCAGATAAGACCACTGATTTTTTTTGAGTACTCAAACTTCTCATCGGAACTTCCAAAATAATTAGCCCTAGAAGCCATTTGTTATTTTCCTCTTCCTTTTCCTTCTCCATCTTTGCCCTCTTGTTCCCTCCATTTCTCCCTGGGTTTTTTCTTTTTCTTTCTTTCTTTTTTTTTTTTTTTTGGTTGTTGTTTTGTTTCTTAATAAATGGGCAGATCTAGATAAATTGCAAACACTGCAAGGAAACAAGGATAAGCAGATAATGGAAGGGCCGACTCCTGCCAGCTATTTTTATTTCAAAAAGTTATTTGCCACACAATGTCAATAGAATATCTTATTTAAAAAAATTTTTTTTAAAAAGATTTATTTTTATTGGAAAGTCACATTACAGGAAGATCTTCCATCTGCTGGTTCACTCCCCAAGTGGCTGTAATGGCTGTAGCTGAGCTGATCCACAGCCAGGAGCCAGGAGCCTCTTCCAGGTCTCCCATGTGAGTACAGGTTCTCAAGGCTTTGGGATGTCCTCGACTGCTTTCCCAAGTCACAAACAGGGAACTGGATAAGAAGGGGAACAGCTGGGATATGAACTGGTGCCCATATGGGATAGTGGCACATGCAAGGCAATGTATTTAGCCACTAGGCCACTGTGCCGGGCCAAAGTATCTCATTTTTAAGGTACAATTATAGAACTAATCAATCAGTATTTCTTTTTTACTACCAGAAGTCTCAGATGGCTTTTGTCAAAAAAAAATAGAAAATAAATGAGCTATTGCTTAATCAATGCATATACATTTAGTCAATAACAGTAAACCTTTCAAAATATGAAGGTCATGGGAAGCAGTAATAATTTGAGATTTTTTTGACAGGGAAAAATGGTAATCAAAGTTATATCATTGAATTATTCTTTCAGTTAATATTTACCATATACTTATACTAAATTCTCCATCAGGTGTTGGAGTTTACAGGGCTACCAATGAGAAGCTTGTAAGCATAGTCCGTTAAAGAACATAATCTGTTAGGCCCCTTCCAGCTAAACTACAGAAGTGGCAGTTTTTTGTTTTGTTTTGTTTTTTCTGTTTTTGTTTTTAACAGAGAAGCTAGCTGATATAAGACTTTTTTTTAATTTAAAATTACTTGATAGGCAGAGATATAAAGAAACAAAGTAATCTAAAAAAAAGAAACCCACAAACTCCCACCTGTTGTTTCACTCCCCACAAATGCCAAAAGAGCACAGGCCAAATACAGGAGCCAAGAACATCAGTGAAGTCGGCTAACATGGATAACAAGAGCCCAATCACTACAGCCATCAGCAATGCCCTCCAGGGGTTACAATAGCAGGGAGCTGGAGTTAAGAGCCAGAGTTGGGTATCAATGCCAGGCATTCCAACAGGAGACACAGGCATCTTGGCTGGCATCTCAATCTCTGGCCAAACATCCATAGATATATGAAAAATGTTAAACTTCTTCACAAAGGTCACAATACCCACTTATCATAATGAAGCCATCATCAGACATTTCCTAGCCTTGTGATTCAGAGAACTAGCACGTACATCCTTAGCACTAAGGATCCCTTTGTGCTATGCACCAAAGCCAGGGCTTGTGGGCTCAATGGGATGAACAGCCATTACTGGGCCTTTCTCTGCTTGTGTCAGCTGTTAGCACAACTGACTCTAAGGAAAGGTGATTTTTCTTTTTTTTTTTTTTTTGACTCATAATAGTATGAAATACGTTTGCTTCTTGCTCCTACATATTTCTACAAAACAGAAAACTTCACAGGCCTTGCTGGGTTTCTAGATACTGCTGGATTGATTAAAAAGCTATTACAATTAGACCCCATACAAAAAAAAAAAAAAAAACCATGTCCCTAGCTTGGAGATCAATTATCTAACATAGTGGATAGGAAATGAGATCTCAGTCAAATAGATTTCAACCATCAATTCAAGAGTGATGCCAATTTAATGGGAAATAAATGCTTCCAACAAGACACTGCTCAATCCTTGAAGGATCATAGTTCCTAACAGATATTAAAGGAGGACTTAAGCTTCTATTTCCATCATAAAAGAACAAATATTTCCTATTTTAACTTAAGTGAGTCCTGCCCCAACCTTTCTGGCACTTCAAAGAGAAAGCACTCTATTGTCAATGATCAGATGATGGTACAAATATAGGACACTAGCCTCTTATTTTAGACAGCACATTCCTGTTACTTACATACAACTACGTATGCATCCATGCAAGCACACAGAAATTTCACCCCTGAATGTTCTTATCTGACACATTTCCTCTATAGGGATTCCATACAGAAAGGTGCTGTCCAACTAAAAAACCACAGTACTATCCAAATTCAATTATCCACTCCCCTGAAGTGAGAGCAGGAGCTGGGAGACCACAAGTCTTGACAGGCAGAGGAAAACACTGAAATAAATGAAAAGTCCTGCTTTCTCCTCCCCTCCTTCTCTTTCTTTTTTCAGAAAACTTGAGGGAACAAGATGGCAGCGATCAAGTCTGTCCAATCAACTCCCCACAAAGACACTAATTTGAACAAATATTCATGTACCAATCTACCTTTACAAGAACTGAGAAAGTCAAGTGGGAGACCTCAGTATCTGGCTTTAGCATAATAATAAAAAATGGACTGAACAAGGCAGGAAGGAAAGAAGCGCTCACATCACCCCTCCCCAGCTCTGAACAATAAGCACTGGAGACACTGCAGACTCCAGAGGGAGACGGTGAGGGACAGGGAGGGAGAGTGAGAGGAGAGTGATAGACGGAGGGGGAGAGAGAGGGAATTAAGTGCAGGCTTTAGTACCTGGCCTGATGAACAAGTACTCAGCGAAGCTCCACAGCCCTATTCCCAGGTCAGTACCCACAGCCTGAGCCTATGGAACCACATCAGACAGTCAAGCAACTGCCTTCCACAACCACCCTCCCAATTTCAGGCATCAGAGTGCAGAAGATTCCATTCCTTGTTGATCACGGCAAGAAGGCAAGCGCAAGTCAGGGTCGGGCCAGGCTAGAAGTCAGGATCAGGGACTTGACTCAGGTCTCTCATGTGTGTTGGAGAGACCCAAGTACCTGATCCCTCATCTGCTGCCCTCCAGGATACACAACAGCAGGAAGCTGGATTGGATGTGGAAGCCCTCCAACTTTAGATGTAGATATCTCAAGCAGATCTTAATCACTGCACCAAATGTCTGTCCCTTTGTCAAGCTTTGAAAGACAAAATAATTACCAGTTCTTCTCAAATTATTCAAAAATACTGAAAGGAAGCTGGAGCCTTTTTTGTTCATTCTATGAGGCCAACATGAGCCTGAAACAAAAAATAGACACACACACAACAAAGAGAAAACTACAGATCTATTTTTCTTAAGAACTTAAATGCAAAACCATAAACAAAATATTAGCAAATCAAAACCAAAAGTATATTAAAACACACACACACCGTGATCAACATGCAAGGATGGTTCAAGACAAATCAGTAAATATAGTACATTATATCAATAGAATGAAAGCTGAAACGTTACAATCATATCAAAATACACATAAAACCATGTGCTAATATTCAACATTGCTGCATAATAAAAGCCAACAAAAACCTAGATATAGAAAAAGCAGATGACAGAACAATAAAGGCTGTATTTAACAAACCCTTGGGCTACATCATAAGGAATGGGGAAAAGGTGCAATTGCTTCCTCTGAGATTAGAAACAGGATTAGGGTGTCCATGTTCACTACGTATTCAATATAGTATTTGAAGTCACCATAATTAGATAAAAGAAAAAATTAAGGGCATCTAAATGACAAAGCAGAGGCTCACATTATCCTTATTTGCTGAAGATTTTATTTACATATGGAAAAAAACTATAGATCCTGCCAAAATACTTACAAACGAAGAGTGGTATTATAAAAGATAGAAACCTAATACAAAAATTCAGTAGCTTTTTATACATCAATGAAACCTAATAAAGAAATAAAGAATGTAATCCAATTCACAATACTACAAAAATGTCAAGGAATAAGACTACTGAGCAAGTAAATGATCTCCACAATAAAAATTCTAATACATTAATGAAAGAAACTGAAGAGGATACAAGAAAATTGGAAGATATCCCTTGTTTCTGGATTAGGGTTAATGTTGTTCATAAGTCCATACCACCCAAAGTGATCTATAATATAGACTCAACAAAATTTCACACCACTATGAATCACATTATTCACAGAACTAGAAAAAAAGCACAAAATTTACATGCAACCACAAAAAGACTTCTAATTGTCAAACAAATACTGAACAAGAACAAACTTATGGACATTACGATACTCTACTTAAAAACAGTGCAAGACCCGGCACGGTAGCCTAGTGGCTAAATACTTGCTTTGCATCTGCAGAGATCCCAATGACTGCCCCTCATGTCCCAGCTGCTCCACTTCCCGTCCAGCTCCCTGCTTGTGGCCTGAGAAAAGCATTAGAGGATGGCCCAAAGCCTTGGGACCCTGCACCTGCGTGGGAGACCCAGAAGAAACTCCTGGCTCCTGGCTTCAGATTAGCTTAGCTCTGATCATTGAGGCCACTCGGGTGAACCAGCAGATGGGAGATCTTCCTTCCATCTCTCCTTCTCTATAAATCTGCCTTTCCAACAAAAACAAAAAATCTTTAAGGGGAAAAAAAAACCAGGGTGCAAAGCTACAGTAACCAAAGCAACATGAATCCTCATGTTTATAACAAACCAGTTTTCCAGAAAGGCAGCATGTACATACACTGGAAAAAGGAACATCAGTTCAATAAACAGTACAGGGAAAATCATATACCCATATACATGAACTAGTCCTCATTTTCACTATATAAAATTTTAAGTCAAAATAGATAAAAGACTTAAATGTAATACTGAAGATTTTGAAACTACTCCAATAAAATGTAGAAGAAATGTGTCAGGATGTTGGTCCAGGCAATGGTTTTATGGATACGATTCCAAGAGTACAGGTAAACACTGACATATGGGACTATAAAAAACTAAAAATGTTTTGTACAGCAAAGGAAACCATCAATAGAGTGAAAGGACATATGCAAAATGGAATAAAATATTGCAAAGTATTCATCTAATAAAAGATTAATTTGCAAAATCCATATGGAACTCAAACAACATTACAACAAAAATCTCAAGTAGTCCAATTTTAGGAGTGAATGACGTGAAATTTCAAGAAGATGAACAAATGTCTAAGAAAAATATGCAAAAATGTTCACCACCACAAATCATCAGGCAATTCAAAAAGCACAATTAGACACCAGCTTACTTCAGTTAGAATCACTGCTTTGCAAGACAGAAAATAAATGCTGGTAAGAATTCAGAGAAAGCACAACTCTTTTACATTATTGTTTGAATGTAAATTAATACAAGTATTATGGAAATCAGTATGGAAGTTCCTCTACAAATCTGAAATAGAGGACCCAGCACAGTAGCCTCGTGGTTAAAGTCCTCCTCTTGCACGCACCGGTAATTCATGTGGGTGCCAATTCTAGTCCTGGCGGCCCTGCTTCCCATCCAGTTCCCTGCTTGTGGCCTGGGAAAGCAGTTGAAGATGGCTCAAAGCTTTGGAACCCTGTACCCATGTGGTAGAACCGGAGGAGGCTCCAGGCTCCTGGATTCAGATTGGCTTAGCTCCGGCGGTTGTAGTTATTTGGGGAGTGAATCATCGGACAGAAGACCTTCCTCTCTGTCTCTCCCCCTCTCCGTATATCTGACTTTGCAATAAAAATAAATCTTAAAAAAAAATCTGAAATAGAATGACCATCTGGCTCAGCAATCCCAATAGTGGGTATACATAGAAAGAAAATGAAAACAATGTTAAGGAGATATCTGCATTTGTATGTTCATTGTAGCACTATTCTCAATAGCAATATATAAAATTAACCGAGGTATTCATCAGCACCTGAATAAATTGTGATATATACAGTCATAGAGAATAGAATTTTGTCATTTTCAGCAATATAGATTCAATTTGAGGGCATTAAGTTAAATGAAGTAAGTCATGCATAGAAAGATAAACATCACATATTCTTAAGTATATGTGGAAGCTGAAGTTTATGTCAAACAGGCAAATAATAGAAGAGTGATTATTAGAGTCTAGAAAGAATGTGGGGAAAGTGGATAACTATGGTGCACAACAATTAATTGAATAGTTACAAATAGTTGGTAGAGAATATTTTGAATGGTCCCATCAGAAAGAAATGACATATCTGGTTCGACCGTGGGGTTGGGGCAAAAGCAGCTCCCTGCAGTGTGGTAGCTGTGGGGATTGCCCCAACCAGGCAGGACCCAATGCTGGGGACTTGGGCCAAAGTCACTGCCAAAAGGCAGTGACCGAGTCCTAGGCTTTCTGTGGCCAGCACACAAAGTGGTATCAGGCTCTGCCTGCTGGCCAATCTGGCAGCAAGCTCTGGGGTTTTTAGGATATGTAATTGCTGCCTAGGGACATCCAGGGATAAGGCCAGTATGACTGGTCTGCATGAGTGATTCCCAGCAGTGGGGTCACGGAACTTTCTGGCAAACGTGGGGACAGAGACCAGGTGGATTGGATAGGAGAGTCCATAAGATCTCTTTGGGCCAGACTGATTCACCAGCCCACATGGAAATCCTGAGATGGGCTGTGAGCATAGAGCATCACTGACTGCCACACACCTGTCCATATGAAAGTTATGGCTGAGGGCCTGCCTGGCAGAGCTAGGTATCAGTATCTGTCTGAGTGGTGGAACAGGGGATGGGTCACACTTAACAGGGTCAAGACACTAAACAACATGCAAAAGAACCAGATCCAGGGGTAGATTCTCTGGGGGAAGTGTGGGCCCAACCCTGTGGAAATACAAGTCCCACTGGTTAGCGAGCTGGGGTGGTGATGGGCTGAGCTAGGTGTGACTGTGGAACCTGCCTCACTTATGGGTAAAGGAACCGACAACAGTCAGAGCAACTCGAAGCAGCAGCACCCTAATGTTCATCCTAAAACAGGATGTGGGGTGGGCCAGCTGCAACTGGAAGGGGCAGACTGGGCAGCGCCGAGCAAACTTCAACTCACAAGGAAAAACAGAAGTCAGGATGGAACACAGGTCATGCTGAACTAGGCTCTTACACCGACTGGTCTGCATGAGCCAGGGATACTAGGACACAGCATCGAAGGCAAAGGCCAAGACAGGTAAGTGGTTAAGCCAACTGGGTGAGAGCAACCACTGCCACACACATAATCTATGGTTGGGAACAGGCCCAACAGGGGAGCTGTGAAAGTACACCCTTGCTGGGTGGGGTTCCCACGGGAGTGTGTGGGGGCCAGAGAGGGGGCTGTTCTGGTCTGGACATGGCTGCAATCTCTCTTGGCACAAGTATGAACTGGGACTGGATGCACCAGGCCGAGCTAGACTCCAGCACCATCTGGTGCTCTGGAGAACCTGGGTAGATGTAGGACGGACTAAGCTAGGTCTCTGCCCCTGCTGAGCCATTTGTGAACGGTGTCTGGGTATGGACGAGCCTTGGCTGGGCTGAAACATCCAACAGTAAGAACCAGAATGGGTGAAGATCGGTCAGGAAAGGTCACTGTTCCTGCTAGGACAGGAGGCAGACTAAATAGGGCTGGCTCATGGACTCACTGGTATGTGAGAGATCTGGCAATGGGAGAGGTTCTGATGGAGGAGCTTGGGAAACTTATGTTTGGACACAGTCCCTGCAGGTGAGCATAAGAACCACGATAGGGAGCAACCCAGACCAGGCCAGGGAAAGGTACCCAGTGGCATACACTTGGCATAGGCTGGGGGCAGACCAGGCTGAACCAGTTCACATCAACCACTGGTGAATCCGAGCACCAGAACAGAGTGTGGGTCAGGCCAGGTTCGGTAGCGACACAAACCAGTGCACATTACAGAATGTCAAGGTGAGGTAAGCCGTACCAGATGTGGCTGCAGCGCCCAAACAGCACACATGAGAACCAGGGAGGGAGGGGGCAAAGCTGGAAGGGAAATGTGGAGGACTCCCCTGTTGGACAGCCACTCCCACTGGAGAGCATGAGCTGGGATGGGGCAGACCAGACCAGGCAGGGCTACAACACCTGTGGGCCTCATGTGAGCCAGATCAGGGAAAAGCCAGGCTGGGCTGACTGTTTCTACTGGCACAAGCAAAAATTAGAGAGGGTGAGGGTTGGTTGGGCTTTACCGCAGTAACAGCTGGCAGAGGCTGGCATTGGGAGCTAATTCTGTCAAGTTAAACCACAGAACCACCCGGAAAGTGCATAATCAGGGAGTGGGAGTGGCCTAGCAGAGAAATAGCAGGCACCTTCCTCCTGGGTTACCATTCCCACTGGACAGCATGAAAACCAGGACTTGGGCAGGGGTGGCTAGACAGAACAGCACCCACCAGTATGTATGTGGGATGGATAGTAGGGCAGGTTGGGTTGAACTAGGCTTCAATGCCCATTGACATGTACGAGAACTAAATGGGATGTGGGACAGACTGAACAAGTCTGCAGTACATAGTGTCAAGCACGGGAACCAGGGTAGGGGGCAGGCCTGGTGGGGGTTATGGGGAGTTGTCCCAACTAGGCTGCAGCTCCCACTGGTTTGTGTGAGGGCCAAGTATGAAGTGGGCAGGATCGGGCTGGACTGCAACACCCGTTGGTTCCAGTGGAAGACAGGGCTAGAAACAGAACTGACCCAGCAATTGCAACCACCAGCACATGCGTAAGCTGATTGGGGCGACGGACAGTGCCTGACCCTGTACTGGCAAGCACACACAAGAATCAGGTCTGGGATCACCTCAGACGAAGCTTCTTTGGAGATCCCTCCAAATGAACTGCTGATCTCAGACCCCCAACAATGAAGAGACTACCTCAGCCAGTGGATTCTGAATAGATTTCATTGTGCTTGGAACGGCAAGACTGGCAGCAATTCAGAATTGTTGAACTATCAAAACTGCATGAGCAGGACCCTCAGAGCATGCCCTACGTCGGGGAATTGGGATGGATGGGAGGCTGGGTGGGGCTTTTCCTTTTATCTCTTCCCTTACCCTGGATACAGCAAAAAATAATATTAATGTGGAAACAATGATCTTACCCAATTTCCTGTAGCCCTTGACCCTTTGTGCCCTAATCAACTATGTAAGATTATAAAAATAAATTAATTTTTTTAAAAAAGAGAGTGCATGAGAGCCAACTGGGATTTAGGCTGGGCTAGACTAGGCTGTAGGACATGGAAAACCCAGGGCTGAGGGCTGACCTGGTAGGGCTTACTGGACATTGCCCTATCTAGGCCATGGCATCCTCTGGAATGCATGAAAACCAGGCCTGTGATGAGCTGAGCTGGGCTTGGCTGAAGAACCCACCAGTTCACATGGAATGTGAGGCTGACACCCATCCTCGGGTGCTGACGAAGTTTGACAGAAAGGAGTGGACCCCTACACTTCTCTCCCTGTGGACATAGGAAATAAAAAAAATTGAAACTGTCCCATCCACCTCCGTCCTGCCTCAACCCTCTCCAGCCTAATCAGAGACCCACATGGGTGTGCATCCCTTTCATCTATATAAACAATACTGAAAAGGACAAAATGCTAAATTTAATGGCATGCATTCTGAAAAAAATTTTAAACATGAAATGTTTTGTCTTTTATTTGGATAACTACATCTGAATTTTCAAATTTATTTTTTAAATGACGAATACATATACACTTGTTCACTCCTTATCTTTCAAAATTTGATAGTATTGGATTGGAGAGAGGTTGTCCTATTTTAAAAGGGTTTGTATATCAATATGTGACTGAGTATGTAATCTAATAAATTTAATTTCTTAGAAACAAATATTCCTAAAAGATCTAATTTCCACATGCACACTCAAATAAATGATGTTTTAAAGAAAAACTTCATTTTTGCTCTGTGTATCTGTTATTCGCCTTGGAAGTAATCAGGAAGCAAAAATTTACATTTTTTTTTTAATGTGTAAGTTGATGGGAGAGGCCCAACAGGTAGCTGATTATTCAGATCTGGGGCACGAGAAAAAGACGGAACTAGGACATCAACATTTAGGGGTCTTCTAATACAGTAGTATTATTTTTCACCACTGCCCAGCATGCTTACTGAAGGACTTCTTTCACTCTATGTATATTTTCACACATAGAGAGTGTGATGCAAGTTCTCAAAGGGCAATGAAATACTTTATTCAGTGATTTGTTTCAAGCAACATTAGCAATATCACCTTTGAAGAACAGGTGTCTGATAAAATAATTATATTTTTAAAAAATTGAGCTGAATCTGAACCGTCAAAGAGAATTTTCAAGCCTTTCTCCAAGTGGTCTACCTAGATTGAAAATTTGTGAATTTTCTTCACATCCTAGCTAACCAAGTTAGAGGTCTGCAGTTGGACCACAAATGTTTATATTTTGGTCTCCACTTTACTCCATGAACTGCATCCAACAAACAACACAAGCCAGAATTTTATCTTTTTTTTTTTTGGTTCATTCAGCTGTAGACTCTCCTTGTTAAACCTATTCCCCTGAGACTCCTGGCACAGAGTTTTACAGCCAAAAATAAGGCACGAGGTCAGGAAGTGCTCCCTATGCCGGCAGGATATTTCCTCCCTTGCTTTTGGGAACACTTCAAATAACCCTGCTTTAGTTTGACTCTTTGCCTCGTTTCTAAAATATTTCATTACACTTCATAGCACTTCCCTTGATGCCCTAGTTAATTAAGTTTACATAATTTCCTACTGATTAGTTTTGAACTGCTTGCACTGGATTTTTCTCCTTTAATTTTCTGTCTTTACTGAATGTTTAAAATCCTCAACTGTAAACTTGGGAAAGTCTGTATGCTACCAGAGTTCACTATTGTATCCAAGAAAAAGCATATCAGCACTGTTGATACTTGAAGAGATCTGGAATGGCCCAACCTGGAACCAAGGGGGAGTAGTATGTCAGATAAACACCAAGCAAGCCTTAGCTGTGTCCTTTCACACACAAAACTGCATCACAATCTCTTCCTTTATTTATAATGCATTCAGATTTACTGTAAGATCTGATGAGATTCCTTCTCTGTGATTATGAACTCATACTATTAACAAGAATTATTCAAATGCATTTTAAAATTATAACCCATGCTCATTTATATTCCTTTCAAATAAAAATTGCCTGCTTTGGGGCCACAAATGAGTAGCATATAAGGCCAATTAAAATCCCATTTTTTTGGCCATCATTGTGGCTGATGTGAATTGCTACACAACCAGTGAGAGATTCTAATAATGGAAATAGTAAAAACTAACAGGTCAGCTGTGCCACAGTCTGGTCCATCTGCTACATACAGATAGCCTCAGAGGAAAAAGAGCAAGAAAACTGAACCCAAAATGTCAAAACTAATACCCTACAATCTTTCATGATCCAAGAAATAATGACAGGCTTTGAAACTATTCTCAAATCTGCTTTCTTCTCATAAGTTCTTTAATTTTTTGATATACTAGGAGAATGTTTTTCCCCCTAAAAACAGTTGTTCTTGAGGTTTTTCAAAATTTCACAAAAATTTTTCTTGCCCATGCTTCTATAAAACAAAGCCAAAGCCACCCCCACTTCCTCCATTATCTCACAGGAGAACTCAGGAAAAAAAAATTCAAGGCTGCAACACATCTCCTTCAAGTGTGCTCCTTCCACCAATCAGGGAAGTCTTCAGGCATGATGGCACAGGAAGCTGAGATGCCACTTGGGATCAGCATCCCACACCACAGTGCCTGTTTGAGTCCTGGCTACCTTGCTTCTTATCTGGCTCCAACCTAATATGTCAGGGAAGCAGGGGGTGATGGCCTAAGCACTTGAGCTCCTACCATCCATGTGTGATACTTGGATGGAGTTCCTGGCTCCTGGCTTCAGCTGGCGTAGCCCAGGTTATTAGTTATTTGGGGAGGGAGCCAGAAGTGGTATATCTCCCTCTCAAATAAATAACTTTTTTTAAAGATTTATTTTTATTGCAAAGTCAGATATATATATAGAGGAGGAGAGACAGAAATGTCTTCCATCCGATGATTCACTCCCCAAGTGACCACAACGGCTGGTGCTGCGTCGATCCGAAGCTAGGAGCCAGGAGCTCTTCTGGGTATCCCACGTGGGTGCGGGGTCCCAAGGCTTTGGGCTGTCCTCAACTGCTTTCCCAGGACACAAGCAGGGAACTGGATGGGAAGTGGAGCAGCTGGGATTAGAACCGGTGCCCACATGGGAACCCAGCGCGTTCAAGGCGAGGACTTCAGCAGCTAGGCCATGGAGCTGGGCCCTTAAATAACTTTTTTAAAGTCTCCAGTGGAAAAAGCAAGTGTGTTTTAAAAAGTATTCTCAGGTGAATTTTCTGATGACGAGTTAACCTCTACAACCATAAACTGAACTACACTGGGCAGCAAGGATTCTTGCTATCTGATACTCAACCCTCCTCTCTCTGGAGGGACCAAGTGTCTTTTGTTCATTTGTTTTTGTTTTTTATTTTTGGTGTTGTCGATATCTGACAAAGGTGCTGCTTTTTGGGCCCAGGTGGTAGCCTGGTGGCTAAAGTCCTTGCCTTGTACACGCCAGGATCCCATATGGGTGTAGGTTCATGCCTGGCAGCCCCGCCTCCCATCCGGCTCCATGCTTGTGGCCTAGGAGAGCAGTGGAGGACAGTCCAAAGCCTTGGGACCTCATACCTGCATGGGAGACCTGGAGGAGGCTCCAGGCTTCGAATCGGTTCAGTGTCAGCATTCGCAGCTACTTGGGGAGTGAATCAGCGGATGGAAGATCTTTGTCTCTGTCTCTTCTCCTCTCTGTATATTTGCCTTTCCAATAAAAATAAATAAATTGGCCTGACAAGGTGGCCTAGCAGCTAAAGTCCTCAGCTTGCATGCTCTGGGATCCCATATGGGCACTGGCTCTAATCCTAGCCACCTTGCTTCCCATCCAGCTCCCTACTTCTGGCCTGGGACAGCAGTCAAGGTCTGCCTAAATTTTTGGGACCCTGCACCCATGAAAGAGACCTGGAAGAGGCTCCGGATCAGCTCTGCCCACTCTGGCCACTTGGGAAGCGAATTATTGGACGGAACATCTTCCTCCCTGTCTTTCTCTCTGTACATCTAACTTTGCAATAAAAATAAATAAATCTTTAATAAATAACTAAATAAATCTTTTTTTAAAAAGGTGCTGCTTTGTATAAGATCTCATTTATATGTTTTTCTAATCCTACTTATGATACCATGCTTCATATGCCAAGGAACACTATGAGTGAGATGCAGGTTTCTTTACAATTTATTTTTTTTTAAATCCTTTCCACACACAGTTGAAGATATTTTTTCTTAACCAAGACATGTATAATCACTTCCTAAAACCATGGCTGAAGGTTGTATTATGCAGTGATGAGATGTCAAGCAAAGGAATACATGCATTTCAATTTACAAGCTCAAAAATAAGTGTCAGTACTTAGAGGGAAAAATTCATAGGCTTGGGAATGAAAGATAAGATTCGGAACTCTGGTTAATTGGTTAATTCACAAGGATAGCTTCTCCTTGGAACAAGCATAATTCCCATTATGATAAGCACTTTGCAGGTATACTGAAGGAATAAGAGATAAAGTCAGGCAATTAAGTTAGTGTTTCCCCAAGAGAATTTTGACTCCAACAATGGTACCAAAAGTATGTGATGCAATTATGAAACCAAATTTTACCATATTTTGTGGCTGGAAATACTCTAAATGACTCACGGAAAGGGCCCATAACACACAACAGGCTTCTCCAATGCTTTATGATTATGTGCCTTAAATGACAGAATAAAATATCCTTCCTTTACCTTTAGGCCTCTGAGGACCTCATATACATAATCAGAGGATATTTCATATTATAACAAAACAGTGAAAAGAGCTAGAAATATGCAAAAAACCCTGCTCTCTACAGATGTTATGAGGAAGATTAATTCATGCAATCTCACAGAGAAAAGCAGAGGCATATTAAGATGCTGTCATTACCCCATCATATCCATTTCAAGCAATAAAAATTATTTGATAAACTCCTCAAGACAAATATCAAGATCAGATATCTTTCTCATGCTAGTATCACATGTCTATTTACTGCTCTATGATTTTAATGCCATTTGCTTCAGTTTAGAGGACAGAATTGTTGTCACATTATAGCAAACCTGACCATGGCAACAGACCTGCTCAGCCCTTGCTACTGGCTGAGAAGCTCCTAGCCTACCTTCAGCTAAGACCAGGGTTTTTTCCCACATGTACTGTATTGTTCTTGAACGTTCTTACTGGCAATGATGCTTGCTGGTTTTTAATGCTTTGCTGTTTACTGCATTTATTATTTGTGTAAAACATTCAAAACAATGAGATAAAGGTGAACCTGAAATAAAACAACATCCTTGGGATCAAACTATGAAAATCATGGAATATTAAAACACATTCTAAGAGGCAGGGAGAGAGAAAAATATAGATGTAGAACAAAGTTTTAAATGGTATACTAAAAATGGGCCTGGCATGGTAGCCTAGCAGCTAAAGTTCTCACCTTGCATGCGCCAGGATCCCATATGGGCACTGATTCTAATCCCGGCGGTCCCACCTCCCATCCAGCTTCTTGCTTGTGGCCTGGGAAAGCAGTTGGAGATGGTCCAAAGCCTTAGGACCCTATACCAGCGTGGGAGACCTGCCAGAGGCTCCTAGCTTCGCATCGGCTCAGCTCTGGCCACTGCAGCCACTTTGGGAATGAATCATTGGATGGAAGATTTTCTTCTCCATCTCTTTTCCCTGTGTTTCTGACTTTGCAATAAAAATAAATAAATCTTTAAAACAATGGCATATTGTGTCAAAACAATGCTTCATTCAGTTCCACATCTCTCTGACAGTGGCACTGGGTAAGTTCTGTGGTAAATCTTGCCATTCAAATCTTTGTCCTAAAGGTCAGAGAGATACCTAATCTATCTCTTTCACTATTAATACATTAAGGATCCGGAGTCATAACCTAGTCTTGGTTCAGCTAGTATCTTCATCAAGTAAGTTACTTACTCTTAATTATTAAAATGAGCAACTCTTTTACTTTCTTTATGCAATATGGATTCTAGTCCTTATTTTGCCACTACCTATCTATTTGACACTAGGCAATGTGAATAACCTTTATTTTTTTAATGGATCTATTTATTTGTTTGAAATGTAGAGTTACAGAGAGATGGACAGACAAAAATCTTCCATCCACTGCTTCACTTTCTAAATGGTCACAACAACCAGAGCTGGGCCAGTCTCGACATGGGGGCAATGGCCCAAGTCCTTGGGCCATCTCCTGCAACTTTTCCTAGGCCATGAGGAGAAAACTGAATTGGAAGTGAAGCAGCTGAGCTTGAACTGATGCCAGCATAGCAGGCAGGAGCTTTGCTTGCTATGTAACAAGGCTGGCTCCAACCAACGAACCTTAATATCTCCTTCCACAGACAAAAGGATCAATGAGATGCTTCAATGCCCTGAATTTTATGATTTGATCACTCATTTTCAAGAAGATAACAATATATTCCTTCTTTATTTTTTGGGCTGCAGTTACTTTGCACCTTTGTTTCTCTAGATTAGATGTCGCAGAATCATATTCTCATGATACAGAGAGACCTCAGAAATCATCTAATGCAACCAACAGGAGGCCTAAATTCAGAATTCTCCATTGGCAATCATCTTGCTCTTATTTGGGTATTATTATTATTGATGGATAATTTTATGACTTCCTGTCAGTCCAATTCATTTTCACCTAATGCCAATTATCAGAAATTCCTCTGATATTAACTCACATATAAATGCTGACATAAATCTCCTTGTGAGTCCCTGGTTCTCTCCTCTAGACAAACACAGTACATTCCCAAACCTTTCTCTACATGATTCACACGATGAATCTTGAAACACTGGGAGAAGCTATCATATTCCCGTAAGCCTTCTTTCTTCTACAGGTTACTTTCAGCTTTTATTTAAGTGAATTATACACCTTACATGGGTGAATTGCCTGGTATATGTTGTATTGTGAATTTGTTTGAAAAGCGACTACAGAAATGTAAGACATTTCATGTTCATTCTTATGGCTCTAACAAAAAATTAATGGTAACTCAAGGAATACTTTCCTGTGCCACCATTCCAATGGAAAATTACATAATTCTGTGAAAGATTATGACCACAATACAGAATTTGGAGAAACAGAATTTGTAAATCACAACCAGGGATCAGCACACATACATGCTTTTGTCTGAGTATAAAAGTTTATCATGAAAACCTAATGTGGCCAGTGGGAAATAATCTCATACATTCAAGTATCATCTAGCAGCTGGCATTTACATGGGTTCTTATTTAACAACTGCAGCAATTAGTTTGTGAATTTTGAAAAGTATTCCAACCAAACATTGTAGCTTGGAGACTATTCATTAAATAGAATGATAACCTATGTTATATGTTCCAGAACCTAGAAAAATAAAGATGACTGAAACCTGCTTCTAGTTCTCAAAGAATCCAGTTTGAGAGGCAAAGAAAAAAATAGATAAAAGGACTTTTTATTTCTGACAGTAGTGTTGACCAGACAACCTAAAATTCCTTCCCCACAGAAAAGAAACTTAGAATAAAATGTAGCAAACATCCCCTCAAATATGTAGTTAAGGGATTGTCAGTATAGCATATCATGTTAAACTGCTGCTTGCAATGTCAACATCCCATATTGAGTGCTGATGTGCCCTACTAATCTGTTTCTATTCAATTCCTGGCTAATGTGCCTGGGAAGACAGTAGAAGGTGGTCCAAGCATTTGCTCCCATACTACCTGTGTGGGAGACCCAGATGGAGCTCCTGGCTCGTGGCTTTGGCTTGGCCCAGACCTGGCTACTGGGGCCATTTGGAGATTGAACCAGCAAATGGAGTATTTCTTCTTTGTGTGTCCAGCACCTCTCTCCCTCTCTCTTTCTACCTTTCAAAACACATATCTTTCTGAAAAACTGCAGGGCAAATTTTCCTCCAAATAAGGGAACTCCTCAGAGGCCAAAGCAGGGAATATAAGTATAAAACAGAAGAATAAGCAAATTACATTGAACTATAAGCTTGTGGGTGATGGATATAAAAACACTGCTCTTGTTAAAGGATCACACAGAACAGGAGAAGCCAAAGTACAGCATCTCAAATCAAGATAAGGAGTTTGAACTTAATTTTCTAGGCGACAAGAAGTAAAGAAGATGTACAATAGAAGATAAAATGATCACACCTGCATTTTACAAGAGTTATTCTGACAACAGTATGGCCAGTGGATTTGAGGTAAACATAAGCAAAGTAGTTACGATACTATTAATAATAGCTAACAATTATTGAGCTCCACTGTGCCCATCCGATGCTGAAAGCATATAATGTTAATTTAATTATTATAACAAACCTACAAAGACATTATCCCCAACTTATCAACAATGTGATACTACAACTCAGGAGCAACACTGCAGAACTCATAGTTAGCTACTGGTAGTTTATATATGAAGAGTCTGATGATTTAAAGGCAAGTTCAAAAGGGAGTCACATACAGGAGAATTCAGAAGGCATAACTGAGAGCTGCTGATTAATTAGGCCTAAGAATGATAGAAAAGAAGATGCTTGTGATATGTGGTACACATTATAAAAGGGATTTTGGAGATTCCTCAATAAGGTAAACAAATGAAGCAGCAAGTTCAATCCTAAATACGCAAGAGGGTTAAGAACAGGTGTTCAAACAAATATTTATATGTGAATGTTCATAGCAGTTCTAGTCACAAAATATGGAAATAACACAAATGTCCATCAAGAGACAAATGGATAAACAAAATATAATATACTCATATAATGGACCAATATCCATTTATAAAAATACTATATTAAAATATGTATGTTATAACATAGGTGAATCTTGAAAAAATTATGCTAACTGAAAGATGCCAGACTCCAAAGGCCACATCTTTCATAACTGCACTTATATGTAATACCAAAACTAGACAAATGCATGGCATCAGAAAGCCAGTTAGTAGTTACCAGGGGCTGAAGGCAGGACAGAACTAGGTGTTACTGCTTAAAGGGTTTCCTATTGGATGAAGAAAAGATTTGGAAACTAAATAGTGATGACAGGTATACAACAATGTGAATGCACTTAATGCCACTTAAGTCTACACTTGAAAATGATTGGTAAAACTTATGTATTTATGCTTTATTGCAAATTTTAATAGGGAGATACCAGCCAATTAATACAGCATTTCCATGGAGACACTTACAAGGTAGGGATGATGGAGTAAGGGAGAACAATAAGATGATCATTAAAAAGCAGTAATTTTATTGTTCACAAAGCCATTTTTAATATAAAGGTGATATTGGTCTTAATGAAGAATTACACTAGGAAAGATTTCCATTCATTGTGAAAATCATCATTCATTATCTTAACATAATAACAAATGACAACGATCTAAAAGGTTAGAAAAAGATAAAGAGCTACTAGTAACTCAATTACAGGTCCTGAAATCAAGTTGAGAAGTAGAACTTGCGGAAAATGTACCAATATGAAAATTAAGTAACATACAACATCAACATTTAAGAGTTATGCAGCCACTTAATGCTGTGGTTTCATATAGATATTGCTGCTCCTATCACTTAAGGAAGACTCCTTTGAAATACATTAAATAAAACAGTATGGCACAACATGGGTTTTGGAGCCACACAGAACCTGTTTGATCCCATGCAAGTTACTCTTCCTCAATTACCACATCTGAAATGTGATAACAATAGAAGTCTCTGCAAATTTTGAGTATTCAATGAATTGATACACATTTTAAACACAATACAACCTGGAACACACAAAGTGCTCAATAATATTAGCTACAATAATATTGGTTATTAGCATCATTATCATCTCAGGGTGTGTAGAAATAAATTGTAGTGCATACCGGAATAAAACTTGGTATTCAGGGATATAAATTTTTAACTTTTTGGGATATAAAAAGAAAATCAAAATGCAAAGACCAACATTTATAGAGTTGGATTAACAAGCACATTAACTTTAGTGGGCCCTGTTGAGTGACCCACAGCATCTGGCCATTATCTAGCACTTCGCTGTAATAATTCATTATCCAAAATCTAGCGAATATTTGCTATATGCTAGTTTTTATGGTACTATGTAAATTTTGAAAAGCTTGGGTCTAATTCCTCAAAAAAAAAAAACAATCTAGTTGAAGCGACAGGAAAAAAAAAACCCAAATTTTTAAAGCTGTCAAATATAATTTATATACTCTATAATTCACTCCATTAATATCTACAATTATGTTTTGTGTATCGACTTTTATAACTATCATCAATCTTAGGACACTTTCATCATCTTTATAAGAAACCTTGAACACCCCCTTTTCAAATTTGATGTATTTATTTCAGAGGCAGGGAAAGAAAGATGAACAGAAAAGGTGGGGGGGGTATTCCCCTCCATTGGTTCATTTCCCAAATGCCTGCACCAGCAGTGGGAAAGCCAAAGCCAGGAGTCAGGAATTCAGTTCAGGTTTCCTACATGGGTGGTAGGAACCAGATCATTTGGGTCATTACCAAGGCCTCCTCTGCAGAAATAGCTATCAAGAGGTGAAAGAAATCAAATCCAGGCACTCTGCTATGGGATGCAATATCGGACATAAGTGTTCTAACATGTTTTAACCACTAGCCCAAATGCCCACCCATCACTTCCCTTTAACCTCCTATGTAGCTTATATTTCTAAAGATTTTTCTATTCTGAACATTTTAAATAATCAAATCATTAATCTGTAATAAGATGATAATTTTAAAATCACCTCACGGAAATTAATGTTCTGGAAGTTTTGTTTGTTTTTTTTTTTTTTTAAGTTAAGTCTTGACAGAGGGGCCCGGCAAGTAGCCTAGCAGCTAAAGTCCTTATCATGCATGCGCTAGGTTCCCATATGGGCGCTGCTTTTAATCCCGGCAGCCCTGCTTCCCATCCAGTTCCCTGCTTGTGGCCTGGGAAAGCAGTCGAGGACAGGCAAAAGCTTTGGGACCCTGCACCTGCGTGGGAAACCTGGAAGAGGTTCCTGGCTCCTGGCTTCAGATTGGTGCAGCTCTGGCTATTGCAGGCACTTGAGGAGTGAATCAGCAGACAGAAGATCTTCCTCTCTCTCTCCTCCTCTCTGGATATCTGATTTTCTAATAACAATAAAATAAATCTTTAAAAAACAGACTTGAAACAGAAATTATGCTTCAATTCTTCTGCTAATTCTGATTTCATTTGTGGATCTCAGAGTGATCAATAATTCCAGGTGATCATTCCTCATTTTTCCTCTTCTTTTTGCCAAACCTTGTGTGCCCAGGTAAGAGAAAAATAACACTAGTGGCTATCATTGATCCATTCTATAGCATATGCCAGGAACCATGATAGCAGTATTATACACATGATCACGAATTGTCACAGCAACTTTAGGAGATAGTGACTACCATTACCTTGATTTTACAAAGAAGGAAATAAAGATTTAGCAAGGTTGACCAGCTTACCAAAATTCATATAGCCAGTCATGTCACAGGTGGGATTTGAATCCTATTGAGTCTGATTGCAAGGCCCCTGAGCTTAGTCACTGTAGTAATGGTTTTCCCCTGAGCCAAGGAAAGTGACTTACACCTCAAGGATACACACACACACACACACACACACACACACACTGCTGATGAGCTTTCACATAATCCTGTATTTTACAGATTTACTGTAACTCTGCTTTTCAAATAAACACATAGATCCTTGGAAAGGAAGAGTCCATATATAAAGCCATTGCAAGGATTATCAGTGTATGTATATGGAATATGACACTGATCACTTCCTTGTCAGTTACCATAGATTCCTAGAGATAAACAAGCATGCTAACTTGTTCTTTAAAAAGCTTATCTCTTCCTGGGGCCCGGCGGCGTGGCCTAGTGGCTAAAGTCCTCGCCTTGAACACACCGGGCTGCTCCACTTCCCATCCAGCTCCCTGCTTGTGGCCTGGGAAAGCAGTCGAGGATGGCCCAAGGCTCTGGGACCCTGCACCCGCGTGGGAGACCTGGAAGAGGTTCCAGATTCCCAGCTTCAGATGGGCGCAGCCCCAGCCGTTGCGCTCACTTGGGGAGTGAATCATCGGACAGAAGATCTTCCTCTCTGTCTCTCCTCTCTGTATATCTGACTTTGTAATAAAAAATAAATAAGTCTTCAAAAAAAAAAAAGCTTATCTCTTACAGAAGACATTTTGTTTTGGGTGGTTTTTTGGTTTGGTAGTCAGAAAAGTAGAAGAAGTAGAAACATTTTCATTCAAGTATATGTGTGTTATATGCAGCCAGGTAAGGGAACATATTAGAAGTACATATTTGGTGCCAGCACATTTTAGACACCACTCACAAGCTCCAAACACCCCCCCATCCCCCTTTTTTTTTAATCAAAGACAAAATATTACAGATGCTTTCTCTGAATTACCAAAAGGATGAATAACTGCAATTTTCTTCTGAAGATGAGTGCATTTAAACCTCATTGTATCCATTTTCCAAAAAAAGTGTTTTATCTCCACCTTCCATTTTTAAATGGAATTTTTTTAAAGATCATTTTTTGAATTTTTTTAAAAAAAGATCTTTGCTAGAACTACTAAATTCTTCCTATTGTTAAAGACTGAAAATATGCAAACCAAGAAAAAGGGTAACTTGAGAATGCCCATGTTACAACCAGCTTGGGCACCTTGCAGAAAAAGGCACTGTAACTATGGAAACTCTTGGCAATTTGGAGTTACAACATAAATCAAGGAACCTATTCCATTATCCCAGGAGAAAGCATTTACGGCAACTGGAAGCTATTAATAATCATACTCTATTTAATTTGTCAAACATACTTTTCTCTCTCAATAAGATCTTCAGGAAATCTTCAAGTGTCTTTCTCCATGAGAAGAAAATGATAAATTGACTTATATGGTAGGGTGTGCTGGCCCGATGATTTTTAATCTTTTCTGAAACAAACACTGTGAAATCAGGCACTTGGCCTATGTTTATAATATTAGTTATCACATTTTATGGCCTGTTTCTTCATTCAAGATTATAAATTCCCAAGGGGCAGACAGCACCACTTATAAATCTTATATTCAGGGCCTATCACAGTGCCCATAACACAGTCCTCAGTGAAACCTTTCTGGACTTATTATTTAACTCCACTTAAGAGACTTAAGAGGAAAAAAAAAAAAAGAGAGACTTAAGAGACTTAACTGCCCCAAAAGACTTTGAAAGAGGATAAATCAATACACATTAAGATGAACAAAATTTTGCGATGGGGGAAAATATCAATCAGTGACTGAAAGAGTCTTACAGTGCTAACTTCCAAAAGGATTCATACAACAAACACTTCTACCAATATTGTGGATATTTCACTAAAATGCTCATCTTTCTCCACAAACTTTGTTTCTAAGGAAAGAAAGCTGTAAGTCAGTGTTAACTGACATTTTAATTTCCTTCTACCCATGGAAACTTTTTAACAATTTTTATTTTATTTTTCTTTACAATTGGGTGCTGCCTGAGGCTGTACTCTCCTCTTTCACTCTACGAAGAGAACACACACACACAGTGTCCGTATGTGAACTTCGGGATAAAGCTGAGGCATGGCGTCTTGAATGGAGCACAGAGCGCCTTCCTGTTATGATGGCAAAAAATACAAGGGAAGAAAAATTTTAGTGTAGATTTTTAAAAACATACTCCTGAGAGATTAATGTTGCCAACTTTAAAATTAAAAAACAAAAAAAAAGAGTAGGCTGGTACAACCATTATGGAAGTCAGTATAGAGAGTACTAAGAGAATTGAAGGTTGATCTGCCCTGAGTCAGCTGTCTCACTTCTGGGAATATACCCAAAAGAAACGAAATCTGCATATGAGAAGGGTATCTGTAATCCAATATTTACAGCAGCACAATCTACAATAGCAAAGACATGGCAACAACCCAGATGCCAAAGAGGAGTAAAGAAATTGTGCTTGGTGCGACAGCCTAGCAGTTACAGTCCTTGCCTTGAGCATCCCAGGATCCCATATGGCCGCTGGTTCTAATCCCACCTGCCCTGCTTCCCTGGGAAAGCAGTTGAAGACAGCCCAAAACCTTGGGACCCTGCACTCATGTGGGAGACCCAGGAGGCTCTTGGCTCTTGGCTTTGGATCAGTTCAGTTCAATTCCAGCTGTTGCGGCTGCTTGGGGAGTGAACCACTGACGGAAGATCTTCCTCTCTGTCTCTTCTTCTCTCTGTATATCTACCTTTCCAATAAAAATAAATTTTTCAAAAGAGAAAGAAAAAAAGAAACAAACTGTGGTACATCTACTCTATGAAATATGACTCAGCAATTAAAAAGAATGAAATTCTGTGATTTACAGATGAATGGTCCTAACTGGAGACCATTATGCTCAGTGAAATAGGTAAATCCCAAAAGGTCAAATATCCTATGTTCTCTCTGATATAAGGCAACCTTCATGCAAAATAGAAGATCAATAACCCTCCCAATACTGTTTTACTACATCTCATGGGTTTTCATATATTTTTTATTTTCAATTTCTTTAAAAAGGGTTTTTTTCTTATTAATTTCCTCACTGACTTATAGGTCATACAGTACCATCACTTTATTTTTTTTAATTTCATCAGTGGCACATTGGTCATTCAGTAGCATGCTATTTGACTTCACTTTATTGTAAATTTTCTATTTTCTTCCTGTTGCTGGCCAGAGAAGGGAAAGTCTGTAGGAACAAAAGCCTTACTGGTGAATTCTCCTAAAGAGTCATTTAACCTGAAACTTAAACACAAACAGGGTGTTGAGGTCAGTCAGGTGAAGAATGGTAGGGACAACTAAATATACTGGCTTCCACAAAAGCACAGGAGAGAGGCAAAACCTTGGTAATTAAACACTGTCACCATGTTCCTGTCAAAGTGGATGAATATAACCCAGCCCTAGTGAAAAATCACAAAAATCTTTAACAATATATCAAAGAAGTGTACTTTGGCGTAATGATCCTTGTCAACTAATTGACAAGGATCCTCCTTTCTCAAGGACCACACCCCGATACTTCACTCCCTATTTCCAGGTACATGTAGACTCTGGCAGCTTTATGCCTACCATGAGCTCAGGGATACACAATGTTACTCAAGCCAGGCCAGGTAGATTCCTATTCCGAGTTCAGAACTGGAGCCATGAGAAGAGTGAAAGGAATGTGTTCATGAGTTACTCAAACTGCGTGGTGACCATTTTTCTAAGTTGACTAGGGAATAGGGAAATCTGCTGCGTTTACAGTCAAGAAAGCAGCAGCTGTGCAAACAAAAGCAGAGGGAGAAGCAGCATGAGCACCTCCCGCTGCTCGGTCTGTGCAGCCTGCCCGGCTGCTCCCTAGTTCTCTCCTTGAGGCTCACTTGCTCTCCCGTTCCAGAGTACAACCACCTCTGTATCCTTTCTTCTAAGGCTGGCTCAAGCTCCTTTCAAATAGCCACAACCAGCTGGTTCTAAGACAAACACATTTTACTGAGCCAGAGAATCCCTACTAACTGGGTTCTAAAACTCCGCTAGTGTGTATCAAGCTCGCCTACCATCCGGTTAGGAAATCCTGCTTTGGCCTGGCCCAGCCTCGGTCATTGTGGCCATTATCTCTCCTTCTCTCTCTCTCTCTCTTTTTTTTTTTTAGAGGAAACTGCCTTTATTTGAATCTTCAGCATCTCTGTTACTGTGGATTGCTCTTTCTGTTTGTTAGTAAGAAGCTGCATCTCCTTCTCTTTTTCTCTCTTCCTTCCCTTTCTGTCAATCTATCTTTCAGATAAATAAAAAATAACAGCTTTGAAAAATACCCTCACATCTCACATCAGAGTACCTAAGTTTGACATTCAACTCTAGATCCTGGGAGGCAGTGGTGATTTCTGCTACCCGTAAAGGATACCTGGATTAATTCCTAGCTCTTAGCTTCAGCCCAGCCCAGCCCAGCCCAGCCCAGTCTTAACTGTTGCAGGCATTTGTGAAGTGAAACAGTACATGGGAGTGGTTCTCCCTCTCCCCTTGTTTGTCTCGAATCAATAGGTAATATCTTTAGAAACATTCATTGAGAGACACATTGAAATGGTCTCTTCATAAGTTATCAGTGGAACGGTTATATCCATAGATACAGCATTAACATGATTCAGTAATTCACTGTGAATTACTCACTAGACCTGCTGGAGAGCCTACCAACAGAGTTCTACCCAAGACAATACACAGAGTCTAGCAGCAGATTATTTCCCAGAATCAGCAAACCATAAGACTTACCTGCAACACTTATAAATATAGATTTCAGGAGTCCACATTCCCTGAACTAAAATCTTTAAAAGGTAGGACTGGGGCTCTATATGTGCAACAAGCATTCCCAGGGAGTTCAGTCTATGGTTAACATGAATTGAAGAAGTACTCCTGAGTCTCACAGCCAGAAGGGAGCTCTTTTCAGATGTTGCTGAAAGGACAACCTGCCACTGCTTCCCTCTGGCTTGTCTTCTGACCTCAATTAGAATTTCCGGTTCTTCTTAATAGGTACCCCAGAGCTCTCCAGCTTTTCCATTGTGCAGCAACCTTGTATGCACCCTCTGGCAAAACCAAATGAAAATCTAGTAATAAAGGAATGGCCCCCACATCTTCATTCCATTTTCACCCCAGCCCTTCCAAATATTTGCATAGTTGTCACTCAGAGGTGTCCCTGAAATGGGCAAAGCTCATCCTTGATAGCCTACATCAATCTGAAGAAGACTCCAGGAAGGTGAGTAATTATGCCTATCACTTCAATTCAAGATGATCTATATACAACCACAAAGTCAGCACTTTTGCTCTATGAACAGTTTAGGACCACTGAAGTAGTATCAGATTACCCCACTTGGCAATCTAAAGTAAATTCATCCAGTCATGTTTCTCTCTGAAATAAGTATTTTTGTTGTTGTTTCTCCTCTGAAATAAATTTTATACAAAAGAATGTCTAAGAGGGTAGTCCTTGGACAGCCTATTTCATAAATCACAAATAATATTCTTAATGTCAATGTGTGGAGAGACCCCACTGTGCATACCAGCTCCCATACAACTGCACTACTCACTGCCAGAAGCAAACAGGTGGTGGGAGAAGCACTGATGATGACTGACCCTTGCCACATCCCATGCTTATGATGCTTCTGACAGCAAAATGTACAGTGTGCTTTGGAAAGTACGGAAAGATTAACAGCAAACCAAAAAGCAAAAGCAGAGAATGAATGCTCGGATAGGTTCATCCATGATTCACTGATAACAGTTAATAAAATAAGGTTCTGATGCAAAACTATTAAACTATCAGTTTAGATAACAGGGAATGCAGAGTTATTTTTTTTCTCCTTAAAAAGGCTTGTGAGAGTACACGAAGCTCAGGAAAACTACTAATTCTCTGAAATACACCAAATGACATTTCTGATGGTTAATTCACTTTTCCAGGGTTGATAAGCAAGAATACACCAAAGGAGGGGAAAGGGATAGTTGCCTTTACTAGTAGGAAATACAAGTTTAGTGAAAAAAAAAAAACTGAAGTGCCTTTACCAAGGTCTCTCTTTCCCTTTGCAACTGTGTTCTTGGGAGACTTCAGCTAACCAGCTGGGCCTTATAATCTATGCGGGTTAGACTGAACCCCTAGAACAACATGTTAAGGAAAATGTTCAGTATAGTAGACAAGAAAGGGAGTATCCATCAGTCTGACACCAACAGCAGGTTTGGAAGTAGAAGGTGCTGCTCATGCAGACTACAAGGAGGCTCTCTGAAGAAATAGTATAGCCTAGAGAAGGCTCTGCCTTCAACATTATCTAGAGACAAAATACAAGAGTGTGCACACGCAACCTCACACAAACACATGGAAACCATCTACGTCCTAGAGTAGCTGACTAGTAATGTGTTTAATGTGTGCCAACTCCTTCTGTGGCCAGAAGGACTGCTACTGTGTGCCCAGATGGGTACATGGACAAATTATGTTTACATTATTCAGAGAAACTATGCCAAAATATTCCTCCCAAACAACTGATATCAACTTGTTCATGTTTCCCTCCAGCACCAGTCTGACCAACTGTTTTATACATGATTTGACTTTTCACAAATGTGTATGCAATCATGGCAAGCTCTGTGAGTCTTTGTGCTCCAGGAGCTGTAAAAATGGCCTTTGAATGACATGTGTCCTGCATCCTGATGTAAAATGTCATCTTCCTGAAGTACAGGAAAAAGGACTGAAGCAGCATGCACCTGGCCTGGACCTGGACCTGGCATGGACGATGACCCTGTGGCATGTGCCTCAGCAGGAGCCAGATGCCTGAAGCAGCCAGAAAAGAAATGTCACATTCTCAAAAGTTCAAGAGTGGAAAAAAAAAATACGAAGTCCAAGCTCCAATGCCTATGTGATTGCCTCTTGCCTCTTGATTCTTCATTGAATCAAAAGAATAATCTCTACAGCTGGAGACACTAGCAAAAGCCAGCTAGGAGCTAACTTCTGCCAGAATCTTGGGTCTCTCTTCACTCACAGAGTTGGAGAAGCATGAACCTCAACTGCAAAGGTACCATTTTCTCAAGAGTCACCTGACACTTCTGATGTCTCCTATGAGGTCCTCTTCTCACTTAAAAGAGACTTTACTGCCTACACTCTCTACATATCTGGGAGGTAGACATGTCTATCTAGTAGAGCTGGGCAGAAACCAAATAGCAAAATATCACATTATCCTTCTGGTTGCCAGATCAGAGATGAACTTATCAGAATCTCTGTATGTTGTCCCCAAACCAGTACGTTATAATTGTAATAGGTTCTGGTAAGTTCATAGCCACTTTAACGATCAAAAGAGATAGAAAAATCAATGTACTCATTACCAGTAAAATAAACAGCCATAATCTCCTATAATAGTGCCCCTCAAACTTTAATGCGCGTACAGATCTGGTTCAGTAGATCTTGGCTGGCATTCAACAATAGGGAATCTTAACAAGCTCCAAAAAGATACTGTGCTGCTGATCCATGAACCATGTTTTCATCTAGCAAAGACCACTTTTGGGAATTCAAAATAATCTCTTTGATGTGTTTGTATGTTCAACACATGATAACAAGGAAAAAAACATAAAAAATATTGAAAGGGGGCAGTGCTTGGTGCAGCAAGTAAAGCCACAGCCCACGGTGCCAGCATCTCAGATGGGCATTATTTCAAGTCCGTAGTGTTCCACTTTCAATCCAGCTCTCTGCTAATGCACCTGGGAAAGTACTGGTAGATGGCCCAAGTTTTTGGGTTCCTGTACCAATGTGGGGGAGATCCAGAAGAAGTTCCAGGCTCCTGGCCTCAAACCAACCCAATCCTGGCCACTGTGGCCATTTGGCAGGAGTCAATCAGCAGATGAAAAATTCTCTCTACCTTTCTTCTCTACCTCTCCCACTCTCCCTTTCCATCTCCCTCTCCTCCTGTTACTCTTACCTTTCCAGTAAATAAATACTTCTTTTTTTTTTTTTTTTAAGAAAAAATGTTGAGAAATTACAGTCCTCAATCATGGAAACAGCAAAAAGAAGCAAATTGGGATTCTTGGCTTTATTTGACTCAAACATCACTATTCTCATTTCCTCAAAACTAGCTTGGAATTCTGACCTCCTCAGGAGAGATGGAGACTGCTGCCAACACTCACCAGTATCCAAGGTACAAAGGCATCATCTTTTATTTCTTATTTGCAACTAACAGAGTCTAGCCCTAGGTGGAGTTCAGGTTTGCTGTGGAAAACAAGGCTATCTCAAGAAGTAGAAATACATGTAAACAGTCCTGAATTCACTTTAAAACATAACAAAGAGTTGTTATCATCTAAAATGATAACCCTGGGCTTCCTGTACCCTTCCTGAGTGAAGGGGAGACCTAAACTTTGAGCCTATCCACCGCAGAAACACAACATTAGAGTATATCCAGAAATGTTTCATTGTAAAAGATAAACACATGTGGAAAGGCCTAAATTTCATTCAGTGGAACTAAAATCTAGTCATCCTGACTGTATGTGATAGCGCTTAACAACTCGTCAGGAAACAGAACCCATAGTACTCAAAATAATTAGGGTGCACCAAGCCACACATAGACAGACATTCTAAGGTCACTAATAGAAAAACAGACATCCTATGAATACAACATACTTTTTCACAGCACAAGATTTTAAAATATGGGCAGTTGACAAGTTGTTCCAATTAACTAAAAACCACTCTACATTATTAATCCTAGTAAGCTCATGCTACAGCCAAGCTCTTATGCAATAATAGAAAGTAACAACCATCAGTGAGACAGAGTGTGAAGTGGTGATAATGCCCAAAGCAGATGTTAACAAACACAGCCTAACTCAAGCCTAAGACCTGAAGAAGTTGCTTTATGGAAAGTAACAGTTTCTCTGGATTCTCTTAATTGATCAGACTAAAAGATCCACACAAAAGAACTAGCTCTCATGGCTAAAATATAAACTAACCCTTTAAGCCTTGTATGGCAAGCTAGAGAAGACAGCTTTGGGTCTGGGCAGCTATTCACATAATTTGAGGGGGCTTTCCCCTCCAGAAAAAAGAGCACAAAAAAATTGATGAAAAGCAAGCAGTATATGAAAACAAATTAAGTAAAAAAAATATTAAAAGATGCTCATTTCTCCTGAAATATAGGCATAATGAAGTATCTTAAACCACTTAAAACAACGTAACACCATAACCTAATTAACTAACCTACTTACTATGTACTGATTTTTGCTAATTCCCTTGGGTGCCTCTGGATTCCAGACCTCTTACAGACGATTCTGAAATTCCTGAGGTTGGATACAGATTAATAGAGATACAGGAAAAATAATGGCTGGACCATCTGCATCAGAAATAGTTGGATGCTTTTTTTTTTAAAATGCAGGCCCATATAAAAATATTATAAATCACAGATTTGAAGGGAATCCAGAAATTATTTCAAAATGCTGCTTCGAGTGATTTTGAGCTCTGTGAAGTCTAAAAACTGTAGCATAAGGAACCACAGGCCTGTAAAGGTCTGTACTGGACACACTGAGAGCCTTGAAATCAATTTTAATGGTAATTTCCAAATGTCACACAGTGGTAGTAACAGAACCCTTCACAGGTACCTTTAACCACTTGGACACATCCACCTGCCTCACAAAATCTTAATACAAACAAGATGCATATGGTCATGCACTGGTTTACAGCTCTGAGCAAATCCTTCAAATGGAAGGTAAGAATATGCAACTTACCCCAAGAGACAAAGATAGATCAACTGATAAGTAACAAGAAAGCCTGAATACTGTAGTGCTAACTAGTATCAGTTGGGTTTTCGTCAAAGATTCCAAAAAGGAAGTTATCATCAGAAGTATTATTACTGAAGTTAAATATAATGAGGACCCCAGGGTTTGGCATAAAGGAGATCATCAATTTCTAAAAAAGTGATTTTGTGACACCTCAATGGAAACTAAAGCTAAAATGAATGGATCATGGATAAACCACAGTAAGGAAATGAAGATTTCAAACACACTCCTCTTTGAAAGGAAAGAAATAAATTACTTAACTTGGAATTAGACACTGGTTAGTTGCTTGTAGTTGAGCAACTCCTGAGCAAATTTTCATTCTGCCTTACAGAACAAAAGAGTGAGTTCAGAGCATTTCCCAAGCCAAAGTATAACAACCCCATTAGCCAAAAGAATGGCCAAAGTAGGGACATCAGGTCATCTTGACTCATCTGGGGATCACTTAAACAAGCAACAAGAAGAATGTATCTGGGCTGCTGGCTGACCACTGTTTATACCTGAATTAATGAACAGATCAGAAAAGCTCCCGAGGCACAACCTTTTGCTTAACATGGAGACCTAGAAGGAATGAAGAAGAGCAATGTGTAAAAGGAGATGACAAACTTGGCACAAAAGCCTTGCCTACCTTCATAATCTGCAGTACTAGGAAAAGGGGAAGAAAGGAATTCCAGCAGTCATGGGAACTTTCCTTTTCATCTCTAAAGAAGGAATGACATAACTAATACAAAAAGACATATGTCTCAATCAGAAAAAAAAAATAAATTTTCCTATTGTCAAGATACATTAACAGTTTCATTGGGAGTACATCGTTGATTTGGAAGTACAGATGCATACTGCGTTGTAGCTTCACATCTCGATAGTCACTATTACAGTTACTATATATCCCCTTAAATGAAAAGCCATAAAATGAACAGCAGGAAAAATAGAAAATTTACAACATGAAGTTAAATAACATGCTACTAAATGACCACTGTGTCACTGAAGAAATGAAACATAAAACACCTTCTTGAGGGGCCCGGCAGCGTGGCCTAGCGGCTAAGGTCCTTGCCCTGAATGTGCCGGGACCCCTTTTGGGAGCTGATTCTAGTCCCAGCAGCTCCACTTCCCATCCAGCTCCCTGCTTGTGGCCTGGGAGGGCAGTGGAGGACAGCCCAAAGCCTTGGGACCCTGCACCCGCGTGGGAGACCTGAAGGAAGCTCCTGGCTCCTGACTGCGGAATGGCATAGCACCGGCTGTTGCAGACACTTGGGGAGTGGATATTGGATGCAAGATCTTCCTCTCTGACTCTCCTCCTCTCTGTATATCTGGCTTTCCAATAAAAAATCTTTAAAAAAAAACAAACAAAAGCCCTTCTTGAAGAAAACAGTGCTACTGTATGATCTCTGAATCAGTAAGAAAAAACTTTAAAAAACAAAATTATCAAAGCCCATGATACATAACAAAAAGTGTTGAAAGGCTATTGATCCTGTATTTTGCATGAAGGTTGCCTTATATCAGAGAACATACACTATTTGTCCTTTTGGGATTGACTTATTTCACAGAGTATGACGGTCTCTAATTAAAACAACCCTCTTTGTGCCTGACACATCAGATGCACTGTTCATTGTAATGCAAGAACAGCTTTGGGAACACTTAACTCATCAGCTGCCGTAGTCTTGTTCTCCAAGACCCTGTCAAGTCAGTATCGAAGGAATGCTGTTAGACAACAAAGTTTTTCCAGAAATGTTAAATTGGGAATTAAATATTAATAAAATGGTATTAGATCTAGGATATTTTTGCCTTCGAAGGGAGGAATTTCTGTATTTAGATTAGGAAGTAGTATCACACAATAGTTTTCATTATAGTACAACACAGTCTTTGGCCTTTTAGCTTTCCATACAACATGAATTTTAAGCTTTCCAATATTCAAGTGATCACTATTACTCTAAAGATAAAAGCAGATCAGGCAAATTTAGTGGCATGTAACTCACATGCCATACAACTCACGCATTTAAAATATACTGCCCAACATGCTGAAATATGCAATGTTTGTCTCAATTTTACAACATTTTTGTCATCCCCAAAAGAAACATGTATTCAATTGCATGCACTCTGGTACAAGACAACAATCAAAACCAGTTTTTGTGGTTCATGCCTTTGTCCATATAGGGCACTTCACGTAAGTGGGATCAAACAATTCAGTTTTTTGTGGCTGACTTCTTTCATACAATGTATTTTCGAGGCTCATCCATATTGTAGTATAGATTTGTTTTCACTGCTGAATATTCCATTTTGTGGATCCCTCACATTTATCCACCTCTGTTGATGGATATTTGCCTTGTTTCCACTTTTTACTGTTATGAACAACGCTGACAAAATATAGCAATGAAGAGACTATCAGCAATTATTTGAAAGCCTGGGAAGCAAAATTTCTTAACAAATGTGCTAGCTGTAAGAAACCAGAAGATTTAAATGCTACAAAAGAATTGATGCAAATCTGGCAACATATTTTGTCATATATTGCTTTGTTGATAACTTAAAGGTGTCAGTTTCATTGTTCCACCGCTCATTTGTTGCACATCATTTTTCCTTTTCTTCCCATGTAGCTTTTTAGCTCTAACAGTTCTCTAAGTAACCTTTCAAAAATGGAAACATTTGTACCTTCATTACTTCTCATTTAAAAATCCATTACCATTACTACCCACTAGAATTAAGTGGATAGCAAATATTTATCACATAATTCTATTAAGCTTACTACTGTGTTTTAAAAACTATGGTTACGTTCTGTTTTATTGCAAAATACAATTTCTTCCTAAGGAAGAGCAGAAACTTGCAAAAATATTTTCCATAGAAAGTAACATAATTATGTTTAAAAATATTTGTTCATCTGTATTTCTGCTGTTTCAAGATGTCAGAGCCCATCAAGAACATCAGAAAAACATTTACAAGCAAACACTAATATTACATTAGCCACTTGATTATAAAACACAAGTATTAGCTGGCATATGACAACACACAGCAGAGAATATCCTGAAAGGTCACTAGTAGAAAAGTAGGCAAAGTTATGATATGGGACAAATCTATTTTATACACATTCACTGCAGAATCAAATAGACTGTGACCCAATTTACACATATGCTTCATAACCTGCATTTGAAGTTCTCAAGGGGTCATTTTCACAGACTTCTATTAGGAACCAGTTTACATCCATCAACCAATGTTAACAGAAAAGCTTTATAGTTAGAATATTATATGAGCCACATATGCAAAAGCTTTATGCATCTCATCATAAAATCTAACAATCACCTTTTTGAGGACATAGCTTTATTGAGATATATAACATGCACATATACAGAATTAGTACCCAATTCTGAGAATAATTTTGTGACTAGCTGTTCACCACCTAATACCTCTACTGCTTTTCTCATTTCCTTTGGCTGGGAAGTCCAGACTATGGAGTAAGGTTCCCAGATTTGAATCTTTCATCTCCGTGTATCTTTGAACTCTGAGCTTCTGGCTTTTTTTTTCTTTTGTTTTGTTTTTGTTTTGTTTTAAGCAAAATGAAGATGCATGCAAAGTGTTACTCTATGAACTTTCAAAAAGTTCATGGAAAACACATAATTAAAAAGTATGCATACAGTTCAAATTGTTTTATGCCAAAAAAAACTTATCTTTAAATTCCATTTCTCACAAAGTATCCTTTCCTTGTAGAGTGTTTAAAAATTATGTCTGATAAGCAATAATTACCATTATTTTAAAAAACTAAGTTCTTCATGCATAGAAAGAAGGAATTCAATCGCATTATATGCTAAAAGCAGAAATGCAGGGAAGCACTTCCTTTACTTTCAAAGCCTTTGTAATAAAATAAATAAATCTTTAAAAAATTAAAAAAAAAAAAGGTGGAGTCAAAGCTTACAAAAGCCTAAAAATGGCTCTCTAGGATGTAGGCCCTGCCATCTCTCCAGCTTCATCTCCACTCCGCTCCGGAACTCATGCCACAACACAGACCTGTTTGTACAACATACACTCTTCTCGCTTCCCCGCCTTTGTTCCCATTGCTTTCTCTAAAATGCTTCCTTCCACATCCTTCACCAGGCTAACTCATAATGATCTCTAAAACCACTGATTCAGTACACATTTCCTTTAGGAAGGTTTAAGAAACATGGTTGTGGGCCCGGCGCAATAGCATAGTGGTTAAAGTCCTCACCTTGAACACGCCAGGATCCCATATGGTCACAGGTTCTAATCTCAGCAGCCCTGTTTCCCATCCAGCTCCCTGCTTGTGGCCTGGGAAAGTAGTACAGGATGGCCCAAAATTGGGATCCTACACCTGTGTGGGAGATCTGGAAGAAGCTCCTGGCTCCTGGCTTCAGATTGGTTCAGCTCCAGCCATTGCAGCCACTTGGGGAGTAAATCAACAGACAGAAGATCTTCCTCTCTGTCTCTCCTCCTCTCTGTATATCTTCCTTTCCAATAAAAATAAATAAATCTTAAAAACATAGCTGCAAAAATATGCCTGTTTGTAATCAGTTAGGTATGCCTCTTTCTGAACTGCCACATACACTTTATGCTCCAACTATACTCACTCTTTGGAGGGTATGGCTTCACCTCTAAACCATAACGGAAGGTTTCTGTCACTGATTCTAAGGAACTAACAGCGTTTAAAAACATGAAGGTCAATAATCAATGTTTCTTTGTTTGCCAACAAGATACATCAGCCATTTTTCAGGAACCCTTTGAATGGCTAAAAATGATTGAGGACTTCAAAGATCTTTTGTTTACATGGATTATATGTGTGATATATTTATATTTATGTTAGAAGTTTAAGCAGATGTTTCTGAAATATGCATTATTTTTAGAAAAAAACACAATGGGAAATGTAACACTTAGCACCATTATGAAAACAGGAGTGACTCCAGGAGACCCCAAGCTCCCCAGACCACAAAATAACAGTTCAGCACATTTTTCATTTTCTTAAATAATAAAATGTATTTTCATTCATTTGCAAAGATAAAGTATTTAAGTAAGTTGATGAGACAACGAAAAGACATATGATGAAGGAATGATACAACCTCAATAACAGCTAGAGAAAACTGCTAGTCACCAGGAGACAAAGAAAAGCCTGCTCCTGCGATAAACTACAAACAACATTCATCTTAGCAGCAAAGACAAAGAAGCTAGAAGTAATTCTGTACAAAACAAAACCCAAAATGAGAAGGACACAGGAGGGCGGAAGTTTGAACAAACTCTTCAATACAAACTGATTTTCTGGGTATGAAATGCATCAGCTGGACAATTCTATCCCACTCTGCTCTCATCCTCCCCCATTCCCAATGTTCCTGGATTTTGTTGTGGTTTTGTTCTTTTCACCTTGCCTCCATCCTTTGGAATTCTAGTTTTTCTAACTTTATAGTCACTGTTCAAATGTTATGTGATTAGAGGGAGGAAAAAATGACAGCTCTGATGAACCTGCATGACTGGAATTCAACTGATAAATTTTTAACCTTCTATTAGATTATAAAAACATTAATGAGATTTTAAAAATAGAAATGCTGAAGTTATTTTTACATGCTGAAAACACATTAAAAATTAGTGCACTTAAAATATTCTACAAGAAGGCCACAACTGGAAAGTAATATGGATTTGGTTTTTTTTTTTTTTTTTTTAATTTTTATTACAAAGTCAGATATACAGAGAGGAGGAGAGACAGAGAGGAAGATCTTCCATCCGATGATTCACTCCCCAAGTGAGCCACAACGGGTCGGTGCACGCCGATCCGCCGATCCGAAGCCGGGAACCCGGAACCTCTTCCAGGTCTCCCACGCGGGTGCAGTGTCCCAATGCATTGGGCCGTCCTCGACTGCTTTCCCAGGCCACAAGGAGGGAGCTGGATGGAAAGCGGAGCTGCCGGGATTAGAACCGGCGCCCATATGGGATCCCGGGGCTTTCAAGGCGAGGACTTTAGCCGCTAGGCCACGCCGGCGGGCCCTGGATTTGGTTATTATAGGAGGGTGGTAGAATCATAATTTATTCTTTAAATCATCCTTTCTGAAGCAAAGAAAAAGCCATGAAAATCACAATCCTCAATGTACATGTACTTCTGTATTTTTTAATAGACTTTATCAAAATACATGCCAGCTGGATATTTCTAAATAGTCAAGTGTGCTGAAGTCAAAAATTCAATGTGTAAATGAGGTATAGGCAAAATATAGTACAGATACAATCTAGTGTACAGACTGTTTTCATATAGGCCTCATGCTGACTGGTTTTTAAAACTGTAAAAAAAAAAACAAAATAGGCAAAAGTAATTTTACTTAGCCTACAAAGGGAAAACATTTACTACCTGGACTTTTATAAAAACTTTACTGAGATCAGACATAACATATTCAGCTTGATGCTTGGTGTATAATTAAACTCAAGAAATGTTAGAGTATTATTGTTAGTTGATACTATTATTCCTACATTGTATTATCCCTAAGGATTATACTCCAGTAATTTTTTAAAATTTTGTTTTATTTGGAAGGCAGAAAGAAAAAGATATAGACAGAGATATCTTCACCTGCTTGTTCATTCCCCAAATTCCTGCAATAGCCGGGCCTGAGCCAGGCCAAAGCCAGGGGTCAGGAAGTTAATCTGGGACTTCCAAGTAGTGGCAGGGATGCAAGTATTTTGAGTTTCCATCCCATAATGTGCACAGGCAGGAATC
This sequence comes from Ochotona princeps, assembly GCF_030435755.1. Classification (NCBI taxonomy): domain Eukaryota; kingdom Metazoa; phylum Chordata; class Mammalia; order Lagomorpha; family Ochotonidae; genus Ochotona; species Ochotona princeps. Next base: position 34,691,245 of record NC_080837.1, on the reverse strand, counting down.
TGGAACAAGAATGGGAGCTGGGTCTTCAAAGAGTCACTCCAATAGGGAATGTGGGTATCCCAAGCAGCACTGTTACGAAAAATACGTGTGTGTACATATATAAATATATGTGTGTATATATGTGTGTGTGTGTGTATATATATATATATATATATATATATATATATATATATATATATATATATATATCTTTCTCTGTTTTGTAGTACAAAAAGAACACTTCTGTCAACTTTCTATATCCTGGGTTTAAAGCTGTCCTCGCCTATTTTTAAGCACTCTGGGTATGAGTACTTCTCTTCTTCATTTAATTTCATGTTTTATGATGTTTACATAGTTGATTAGAGAAGTACTAAGTATTGGAACAAAATGGGTAAGACCACTGTTTCCAAATTTTTCTTCTTCCTGTATCCAGGTGAAAGGGAGAGAAGGGGAAGAAGCCACACCCAGCCTCCAAACTGCCTCAGTACCCAGGGAAGGCGAATGGCCACCTGATGTCATCACAGGGGCCCCAATGTGGAGCATGCTCTTGCTCAAGTGGTTTCTATAGTTCTGAAATGCTGCCAATCTTGCCGATTCAAGGATGAGAAATCCTTTCAAGGTCCACTGACTGACATAATCCACCCTAGAGTCTCCATTCTCCCAGGTATTTGCTGTCAACGCTTGGCTGGGGTATTTGACGAATTTGTCTGCTCTCCTGCCTATTTTCCTACCACATGTCCTCTGCAGGCTCCCATGGACTTCCATACCCTCAGTGTGCATCAGGGTATGCAGTCCACTGCTCCACATAAGCCACCAAGGAGGCAGGCCCATCTCTGACACATGCACTCCATGGTCAGACCCCAGATCCAGCAATTTTTCCCATGGTTGGATTTCTGAGTCCAGCAGTTCAATGTGGAGAATCCTGAAAGAAACCTCATCTGAAGTAATCCCAGACCCAACTCTTGTGTGCTTGAGAGTTGGGGTATGGCTCTGTCAGTCATCCACATCAACCTACACACACCCTAGTAGTTGCAATTGCTGGGCCAATTCTGTCTCCAGCCTTGTTTCTTACACAAACCAATAGATGCTGTGGCCCAGCTCAAGCCTGCCCACCACACACTTGGTCCTCATACACCAGAAGGAGCTGCAGCCTAGTTAGAGTGACCCCCAATAACCCCACAACTAGGTCCACGTCCAACCCCGGTTCCTGTGCTTGCCAGTATGTGAAACCAATTGCTCCAATCTGTTCCATATCCCATTCAGTTCTCATATACATCAACGGGCAGTGAAGCCTAGCTCAACCCAACCGAACCCACTATCCAGCCCACTATCATGCCACAGAGTGCCACCACCTGTCTAGCCAGGCCCACTCCCAGCCCCAGTTCTCATGCTCACTGATGGGAACTCCAATCCATCAGAGAAGTGCCTATATTTTCCCTACTGGGCTGACTCCCAGTTGTGTTAACTTGCACTTGTCAGGTGGTTCTGTGGTCTAGCTTGACAGTATGTGCCCCTAGTCTTTGCACTTGCAGGCTGATGCTATGGCAAAGCCCAACCAGCCTGCACTTACTCTGGCTTATGCATGCATCAGTAGGTTCAATTGGTCAGCCCAGCATGGTTCTCACACTAACCCAGCTCACATGCAGACTAATAGTTGTTGTAGCCCTGCCCAGCTTGATCTGCTTCTGATCCCAGTTCTCACGCTCGTCAGAGTGAGCAGTGTCCCAGCAGGGAAGTCTGCACTGTCTCCCTATCAGGCTCAGACTCCCATCCACCCCTCACCCGAGTCTCACCTGTGCTGGCAGGAGCTGTAGCCCACACTGGTCTGGGCCACTTTACCTCGGCATTTGCTGATGGGTGCTGTAGCCTGGACTGGCCCATTTGCCCCAGTTCCAGCTCACATTGGTGGGTATTACAATATAGTCCAGTCCATCCAACCCCCAGTCCCGGTCCTAATGTGACCTGGCTGGTGTTGCAGCCCCACCCAGCCTGGCCTGCATCGTGTCCTGGTTTACACATCTGCCAATGGGTATATGAACTGGCCCAGCCTAGACTGCCCCCAGACCTGACCCACATGTATCCAGCAGGTATAATCTGGCTTGGCCTTGGCTGTTCCCAGCCTTGATTCTTGCACTCACCTGCGGGGACTGTGTCCTGACAGAGGAATTCCCCAAGCTGCTCTATTAGGTCCCCCTCCCAGTGGTAGACCTCATGCACACAGGTGGGTCCTTGGCCCAGAATGACTTAGTCCTGGCAGGAACAGTGGCCTTTCCTAACTGGCCTACACCCATTCTGATCCTTACGGTTGAGTGCTACAACCAAGCCATACCTGGTCCACACCTAGATACAGTTATCAGTGGTTCAGCGGGGGCAGAGACCTAGCACAGCACATCCTACATCCTCCCTGGCTGATAAGTACCAGAAGGAACTGGAGTCTAGTCCAATCTGGCAAACCCCAAATGCAGCCCACACTCATGTCGAGGGATACTACAGTCACGTCCAGCCCAGTTCACTGCTTCCATTCTGGTTCTTGTGCTAACAAGTGGGAATCACCACCCAACCAGGACATCCCCTTAGTTTCTCAACCAGGCCTGTTCCCAGTCACAGATCTTGAGCATGCCAGTGGTTTCTCTGACCCAGGCCAGCATATCCCATCCCCTGTCCAGTCTCTGCCATTGGATGCTGCAGCCTGGCCTGCCTTCAGTCTAAACCCTCACTGGTGGGTGCTGCAGCCTAGCCCTACCCAGTCTATTCCCATTCCTGACTCATGCAAACTGACAGGTGTGATAGCCTAGCTTGGCATGACCTGCACTCCAGCCTGGTCCCGGCACATGCCAGTATGCTAAAATTGGCCTGGCCCTGCTTGGTCGACTATCTCCAAAACAAACCCACACACGTGGAGTTACTTCTCTGCCTGACCAACAGCCAGGCCTGAATAACATGCTTACCAGTGGGAACTACGGCCCACCAGGAGAGTTTCCCATGTTCCCCCACCAGGCCCACTCCCAGACACAGATCTCACATGTGCCAGTGGGTGCGAGGTCCTTACTCATTATAGTGTACCTCCTCCACCTTGGCCTTTTGTGTGAGCTGGTGGCTGTTGCAGCCTGGCCTGTTCCAGACCCTATTCTTGGGTGCGGCTGTGGGTACTGCAGCCTGGACCAGCCTGGGCCATTCTCAACCCCAGAACCCAGCAGTGTCACAGGATTCCATGGTTATGCCTAGCTCAGCCCATCACCACCCCCAGGTCTTAAGCAAGCCAGCAGAAATTGCAGTTCCACAGGGTAGGCCCACATACCCACCCCCACACAATCTACCCCCAAACCTGGTTCTCTCATGTGCTATTTTGTGTCATGACCCAGCCTAAAATGACCTGTTCCCTGTTCTGACACTCAGTGGTAGGCACTGTAATCTAGCTCTGCCCAGCAGACTCCCAGCCCTAGCTTTAGTGTACCCTGGTGGGTGTTGGTTGGCAGTGGTTGATGCTAACTAACTCAACTCACATCTCCCACATGGGTCGGTGTATCAGTCTGGCCCAGAAAGGTCCTCTGGCTTTCCACCATCCAAACTGCTCAGTCTCACTTACCTGCAAGTACAGTGGCCCTGTCAGTGGATATCCCCCAAAATTCATTCCTCACTGGCAACATACTCTCAGTTGTCCTCCCTCCCTCATATCCTCATACCCTCTTCCCTGAGCTATCCACAGTCCCTATGCCCAGGAGCACATGGGTTCCCCATTCCCATCTTCCCAAGCTCAGTCTTCTGAGTGGCATGCTGGCCTAGAGTTCTGCCTGTCCACCAGAGACCCATGACCATGGATGGGCTCCCAGACCCTGTCCTCTGGCAGGTCCTCTGGGGCCTTACCTCTCCACCTGCCTGAGACACAAGTGTGTGCTCAAGGTCCCACGTATAGCCCACGGGCATACCACCTAGCCTGGCACCTTTCCCTCCCTCCTCCCCAACCACCCTTGGGACCAAAACATGTGCACAATCTTAGGCTCCCTCTGACAACCCCCAGTGAGTCCCCAGAGCTCATGAAAGGGAGCGAAGCCGCCAGCGGCTCCAGCTCCAAAAAAGCCATGAATAGTTCTTAAATACTCGTATTTTCTTTACTCCTACAAAGTATGTTAGTAATGTCATGTACAGGGCCTGGCGGCATGGCCTAGCGGCTAAAGTCCTCGCCTTGAAAGCCCCGGGATCCCATATGGGCGCCGGTTCTGATTCCCAGTCGAGGATGGCCCAAAGCTTTGGGACCCTGCACCCGCGTGGGAGACCCGGAAGAGGTTCCTGGTTCCCAGCATCGGATCGGCGCGCATCGGCCTGTTGCGGCTCACTTGGGGAGTGAAACATCGGATGGAAGATCTTCCTCTCTGTCTCTCCTCCTCTCTGTATATCCGGCTTTCCAATAATAATAAATCTTAAAAAAAAAAAAAGAAATGTCATATACAACATCATCACATATGAAGAATGAGTTTGGACTATGAGGTCCATACCCTCCTTGCACTAATAACTATGATGTCCCAAGCTATTTTTAAGTTGCTACTCAACACAAATATTTTAAAGTTTTCTACTTTTAAAAATATATACTCCTGTATTTTACAACTGCAGAACAGACCATCTTCAGTTTACTCCCACTCAAAAGAAATCACTCATATACTCCTCAATTTTTGCTCATCGTTTTTAAATCAACAAAAGCACAGACCATTCCTTCTTTTTCATTAGCTGTAATATTTTTCATTGTTCCTCCCCAGAGTTCTCCACTACAATGATCCTCTTGTTCATTCCTCTCATCAAACAAAGGTAAATTTTTATGAGAAATCTTATTCACCTACTTTACATACCTGATCGGCTTCTCCTGACCTCCTCTTGTTTTCTAATCTTAAAAAATCTTTAAGAGGGATTCTGGCATGTGGTGTAGTGTTTAAGACGCCACTTCAGATACCTGAAACCCACACTGAAGTGCCCAGGTTGAAGTCCTGGCTCCACTCCTGAGTTTCCTGCCTATGCTTACAAAAGGAAACATCAGGTCACGGGTCAGTTATTTGAGCCCATGTTACACATGCAGAACCAGGATTGAGTTCCCGACTCTGGGCTTCACCCTGGTCCAGCTTCAGGTGTTATAGACAACTGAGGAATGACCAGCAGATGATCTCACATTCCCTCTTGGCTTCTCAAAGAATTATAAAAATAAAACTAATTTTAAAAACCCTCAAAGGGTACCCACTTTTCTTCCACTTAGACTGCATCGATATAGTTAAATTTCTAGGGAACCCAGGTCTTCAGAGATGCAGTAAGTAGCTAGTATAATCCCAAGCATTTTGAACTGAATAGATTGTGGTAAAATGAAGCTTGTGCTTTCCACTTTTATCTCTTAATTCCATTTTCCATGAACATTTTGAAGTCTCCTTGTACAGATGCATGTCTGCCTGTTTCTATATATATATATAAGTCTGATGATTGGTGACTATCCTGCACATCTGGCCTTCCATCTGCAACACGGAGTGTGCCAGGCACAAGGCTTACCTCATTTTTTTCTTGAACAGATTCCATTACCCACTCATGTATGTCACTGACTCTAAAAGAAAAAAAGCAAATGATCTGATGCCTTTGGCAATTAAAAGCCTTCTTGTCAGCATGTATTTTCAGTAATTGCCAAAGGTATTCCACAGTGATACATTGCTCCTCTGACAGTTTAATCAATGTATTTCTTTTGATCTCCAGGCTTCTTCCTGTCTATAAACAAAGTCCCTACAACTATCTTGATGTAATTTCTATCAGCATCCTTGAGAGGCTGACTGAGTATGAGTATGCATTTCTTCATAATGATAGACTAAAAAGACTCAAAAAATCTAATCAAAGGAGAACTAATTTCTAATGTCCACACTTTGTACAGACATTTCTGTCCTACTAGCATTTAGAAGTTCATTCAGCAGCATTTGCAAGTGATATCAACATGGGGTAGAATACAGTCTTATATTTCTACCAGAAGCAAAACTGCAGTAGTATACATATAAGTACTAACTAAAGTATGTACAAGCTTAATAATCTTTTCAGACTTCATGGAAAACAATTTTTCCACAACCAAATTGGTTTCAGCCAATTAGATTACAGTGATGTTTTGTTGCAATAGTGCTTGAAGTTCCAGTTACAACTTACACATGCTCTGTGTACCCATTAATTCACACAAATTCAATATATCTGAAGGATTCCAAATACAAACCATTTATATAGTTTCTTTCAGCTTCTTTAAATCTGAAGGTCAATAGGCATGAAGGAGCTATACTTCAACTTTATTTCAACTCAAAAACATTGAAAGCTGCTTTCAATCACCCATTCAGAGCTCACTGAAACAAAATAAAAAACATCCTATTTTTCATCTCTACAAAAGCAATGGATGCTACTTCCTGTACACTCTCCCAGTCTCAATCATTTGAGGTACCTGAGGAGGTAGGGAATATATTCGCCAAGTGATATTTCGAAGGTCAACAAGAGGAAACCCATATGCCAGAAAAATGAGCTATTGAATATTTCTTTTCATATGAAAATTTCAGAAGTCTTTGGAGACAGAAGAATATCTGATTTTTACAGTTGAAAGTTGTGTTGTAATTCTTAAGTGCACAGGAATTACAATGAACACAATAGCTTTATACAAAAATCTTTGCTACATGGTATTTGAAATCATTTTAACAAAATAAAAGCCTGAAGATTATATAAAACTCCTTATGTTAAACATTTTGCTCACTATTTTAATATTTATAATTTAATCCTTACAATGTTTTGGGTAAAGTCTGTAAGAGGAAAAAAGAACTTTAATAACAAAGGAATCCCTTATTCTACCATGCCACCATCATAATTTCCCTACTCTCACATCTCTATTTGCAGGTCCTCTATTAAAATGGAAAGGCTTCCAGGGGAAATCTCATGAGTGAACACCTTTGTATTTAGCTAGCTGGAAAGATGGTCTTGCAAGAACGGATCTATCTGCAGCTTCTCCAGTCATGGTCAAAGAATATCCAACTTTCAGGAATCTCACAGGCTTTACAACTGCAGCCCCAAGATCCCTTCATCACAGATCCCATGAAACTAAATATCCAGCCAAAAGAGCCTGCATTCCCTGCAAGAGTACTAAAGAACCTACAAAAGGAGTAATCTGGATTTTGTATTGTGGCTTTTCATTTAAGGGGGTATAAAGTAACTGTGTAATGGAGACAATCAATCATAGCCAGATGTGAGGATACAATGTAGTATGCATCTCTACTTCCAAAGATAAATTCCCAATGAAACTGTTTACCATATCTTGACAATAGGATGCTGGACTCTCTGCCATTGTCCATGCCCGCAATGATGGAGATATGATTGTGTATGAAAAACTATACTATAGCAATTACATAGGAAAACTCAATGAGGGGGGAGGGAATTGGGGAGGGGATAAGGGAAACCCCATGATCTATGGAACTGAATCATAAGTTGATCATAATAAAAAAAAAACCTAAAATTGAAAAAAAAAAAAAACTGAGGAGCAGATGCCAGTGTTCTGCCCCAGTGGGATTACGTGGTGGCTTGTGACACTGGCATCTCATAGGGGTGCTGGTTTATGCGTTGTGGGTGCTTCACTTCCAGTCTAGTTCTCTGCTGGTATCTGGGAAAAGCAGTGGAAGATAGCCCAAGTGTTTGGACCCCTGCTACACACATAAGAGATCCCGAAGCTTCTGGCTTCAACCTGCCCCTATTCTGCCTATTGTACCTGCCAGGGGAGTGAATCAATAGATAATCTCTGTCTTTGATTCTCATTCTGACTTTCAAATAAATAAATGTATCTAAAAAAAACTGAGGATAACTGACACAAGGACTGAATACAATAAAATAATGCCATATATGGCAACTAATTTGAATTATTAAAAATTTTCAAAAAAACAGATCAATCAGTACAGAAGATCAAAGCATACCAAGAATTTAGAATATAAACCTAAATATGATTCAAGAAAGAACAAACATATAATAGAGAACATTACTGTCTATGAAAGTCATTGATCCTAAACAGGTCATTGGGGCATGGGAGTTTGACACAGCGGTTAGTCTGCCACTGGGATGTTTTCCTCTCATACCAGAGTGGCAGGGTTGGAGTTGAACCCTGCTCTCCATTCCAGCATCTTGCTGATGCACACCCTTGGAGGCAACAAGTGATGGCTTGAGTATTGAGTCCTTACTACTCGCAACAGAGCTGGATGGAATTACAGGCTTCGGACTTTTGCCCGGTCCAACTCAAGCAGCTGCAGGCCTTTGGGGAGTGAAATCAGTGAGTGGAAGATGGGGATATCTGTGTCCCCCTCCCTCCTGCCTTGTCTTTCAAATAAATAAAACTTTAAGCTCATCTATCCCAAGTCCAGTAAGGTAATTCGGTATCTCAGCAAAATTTACTTATATAAAATAAAGCATAACATAGTGATACTAAAATGTATATGAAGAATGTATTAACAGAAAATGGCAGTTTAAATGGATTAAAAAAAAAAAAACAGGGAAAGCTTGCCAAGAAGAATTTGGCAGTCTTTATCTACCAGTGTCCAAGGGAAACAGATACTGACTCAGCAGGCATTATGATTTTTAGAGACAGATGTTCTGTATTATAAAGCAAGCCTATTATATTAGTTCTCACTGAGGTATAATCAAATCTCTTGGCTTCCTTTATTCTATCTGAACCAAGTCACCTTTTGATTACTAATAAGTCAAGAACAAAAAAAACCCAGACCTAAATTTGATATGACTCCCACAATTTCAAAAAGTTTTAATTGAATTTTCTTAAAACCTGAGATAACTTTTATTATGATGTCCAAAGAATATGTATCTATAACTTGAGTTTGACCTGGAATTCACCTATTTGAATTCTGCTCTGCAACTCTGAAAAACATTTATAATATCAAAAAAAATCACAAAATAAGTCAACAGAAAAGCAATGGATACTTTTCATAAACAGATATCACACTACCCACATGTGGTACATGTAAAATAAACCAGTAATTAACATTTATAGCTATTTGTCCAAATGTACAGATAAGTAATAAATTTTGTCATCAACTTTCATTTCCACGAAACTGTTGTCCACAGAAATTTGTGTTACAGCCACTGTATTCTTTAAAACTTGAAATTGCCTTGAAAAATCAACTTAGCATATCTTACACCTTTTAATACACTTGAGCAGGGATTGTGCTTCTTTTCAATAAAAGAAACTAAATAATAAAATTTTGATTCAGTCATATATAGAAAGGTGACATTATTCAAAGCTATAGATATACATCTGTAAAACATTAAACGCTAAGACTTGATTGAGATGGCATACTTCATGCACATGGCTAAATCCCATCACATTTCAAATCTAATAAAATGAAAATACTTTAAAAGAATACAGAATTTCAGTGAAAGCAAGAAAAAAAATGTTTAGCAGATATCAGATGTTAAAATTTTTTTCAAAAGAAAGGTGAAATGAAATACAATAAACATGACTAGAGGAAACCTGAGTTCCAACACATGTAGGAGGGGAAAACTGCTGTGACAGTAGGGGCGGTCCTGGGAGTTTCACAATGTTAGTCCAACGGCAGACAGAGATTTCTAGGTAATAATTGAAAGTTTAAAAGTATACCATGTGGGGTCAGTTCTCTGGGGTAAGGGATAAAATTCCCACCTGCAGCATTTGTTGGTCCAAAAGCTGGGGCATTTGCACCCACTTTGGAGACCTGGACAAAACTCCTGACTCCTGGCTTGAAACTGGCCCAGCTGGCAACTGTATACTTTTGGAGAGTAAACTAGCAGATGGTAGATCCCTGTCTGTCTGTCTCTTCATGTGCCTTTCAATTCCACAAATAAAGTTTTTAAAAAAGCATATCAGGTACAGCAAGTAGCCAACTGATCAAAGCAAAATATGAGTGCTAAGACACAAGCTATTGTTTGTTGATAATCACCTCTATTTGATTGTCAGCCTTCCTCAATATGACGGTGACTCAGGAAGTGTTAGCCACGAGAGATGACAGGACAAGTGAGGGAGGGGTGTTTCAGGATACATTTCTTTGGCTTAACAACTGATAGAGCCTGGATCCTGTTTACAGGGCTATGTCAGCCAAAGGAAAAAGACCTTATGAAAACTGTCACAAAGGCATATAGATATATCAGTTAGACATGCTGCTGACAGTATAGTATGCTTTTATTAATCAACTAAAGGGTTGAGACCAACGACTTGAAATAGATGAGGATTGCCTATCTTTTTCCACTTTCAAACCTGATTTTTTCATAAAATTTTCACCTCATTTATGAGAGCATTTATTTTTCTCATTAAAATTCTAATTCAAACTCAAGCTCAGGCAGGAAATATTTATTAACTGGTCAGTCACAAATTCAGATTCAACTAAATATACTTCACCACGGTGGAATTCATGAGGTAAAACAGATACCTGTGTATAGTCTGAGTCTGTTCCTTAGGAATATTATTTAAATTATGGTAATTAATTTATCATATTTAACTCATATTAAATAATTTTCCTTCAAAATAGCTCACCAGTTTCCTCAACTTCCAAGGAAAGGTAGACCATATGTGTCATCCTTGTTAACAACTAGGAATAATTTAAATGATATAAATACACTCAGTTTCTTCATAAAATCCATTATTACACAATAACTAGGGCCTACCATTGTGGCACAATGGGTTAAACAGCTGCCTGCCACAACCAGCACTCCACACAGGCACCAGTTCAAGTCTGTCATTCCACTTCCAATCCAATTCCTAGCTAATGTGCCTGGGAAAACAGCAGAAGACCATCCAAGCACTTGGGCCCTTGCACACACATGGGAGACCTGGATGAAGCCCCTGGCTTCAGCCTGGCCCAGCTCCAGCCTATGCTACCATCTGAGGCTGAACCAGTAAGTGGAATATTCATTCATTTCCCTTCTGCCCCTTCCACCACAGTCTTTCTCTTTCTTTAATTCTGCCTTTCAAATAAATAAGTAAATCCTTTAAAAAAGAGAGAGAGAGATAAAGATAGAGAAAATAGAGGCCATTAATTTCAAGACTTGGAGTGGCTTTACTCTCCACAATATAACTGGGTCTATTTTAGGTTCTTTCTTTTTCTCTGGCTGACTGGAAAGAAATATCTCATGTGGGAGGAATAATCTCTAAACTTTAAAATCCTTTACCTTTTGTGAATAAGTTTGCTCTGTTTCTAAGAGTAGGTTTTCATAATGGATGAGAGGAAAATTTATTAATTAGCTGTGGTGCCATCTCCTGGGACAGATTTAAGAAAAGGGATTCATGATAGAAAAGCTAGGATCCTAGAGGTTAATTTTGTATACTTCATACCATATTTTAAGAATAAAAAGAAAAAAAAGGAAGGCATAGCGAGGACAAAAGTACCAAGCACGTCTTGGGATCCACTGGAATGTAATACTCCAAGACACAGGGATTCTGGCATAAGGATTCCTCATTACTGTCTCCAGCATCCAAAATTGTACCTAACACAAAGAACCAAAAAACCACTTTTCTTCCAAATCAATAAAGTCAGTTTTCCACAGAAAGGATCAAGTAGAAACAGCCTTTCAAGGGAACAAAATGTTCAGAGGCACAGTAGCACTGAACAACATGATTCTAGAGATATACACAAGTTCAATATGGCTGGAGCACAAAATGTCTATCAAGGGAGGTCAGGACACAATTCTGACCAGCAGAGAGGGACCAGTTCACAAAGGAACTGACAGACCATATTAAGGAGTTGGAGCTCTGTGCTGACATCTTGGAATCACAGGAGGATTAAAAAAAAAAAAAAAGAATGGCATGAGCATATTGAGTGTTAGAAATCTTTCTCTGAAATCACTACGCCAAAAGAAGAGGAATGAGCTGCTCAGAGACAGAGCTCTGAGTTAAGGGGCTATTAGAGTTAAGGCAAAAATCACGAAGGTCTGAAATAAGATAGCAACCAAGGAGATGCAGAAGAGTCAGATGTAGGAGATATTTTGAAGGCAGAACTGACAAGATGTGATAAATCGTGTAGAGGTGGGATAGAAAAAGCATAAACACTTGGGGCTAGTGTTGTGGTGCAGCAAGTTGAGCTGCTGCTTGAGACACTGGTATCCTATATTGGAGTGTTGGAGTCCAGTTACTTGGCTTCCAATTCAGCTTCTGTTCATGTGCCTGGGAAGAAGGGGGAGATGGTTCCTATTGCCTATGTGGGAGGCCAAGATGGATGGCTTTGACCTGGACTTACTTAGCTTATTACAGCCATTTAGGGAGAGAACCAGTAGTTGGAAAATCTCTCTCCCACTCTCCCTCTCTTTGTTTCTCTGCCTTTCAGATAAATAAATTTGTGAGAAAAAAAAGGTAAGTACTATATTTGGCTTAGGTAACTAGGCTAATGAAAACATGTGCCCTCAAACAGGGATTATAGAACATTTAAGAGATGATGAATTCAATTGGAACACACAAGCACCAATTCCAAGAAGGAGTATGTACCAGAAAGGCTGTACCTATACATGCCTTATACTTAGAAACACAGCTTGGACTCAGTCCATCTAGAGAACTGGTAGTCATCAAAGTCTAAGTGGTCATAAAAATTGAGGTCATAGGTAAAATATCACTCGTATATTGTCTGTATGTGTGTGTGTATGTGTGTGTGTGTAAAATAAAAATTCAAATATGGGCCCCTGTGAATCCTCAACATGAAGGTGTATGAAAGAAACCTGCAAAGAGCTCAGATATAAGAAAAAATAAAGAAAATAAAAAGGAAAGGATAAAAGGCTTCTTATATAGACTAACTGAATAACTAAAAATGAGTGTTTAATCACAAATGTTGCAAAAAGGTCAACTTGGATAATGGGTTATAAGCATCATCAATGACATTACCTAGCACACTTCAGCAGAGTAGTGACAAAAGCTAGACTTCAGCAGATATGAAGTAATGTTAAGCCAAGCCAGCAAGAGCAGGTGCTATCTTTTCAAAAAGATTGGCCAACAAAAAAAAAGGGAGAGAACTAAAGGATTTTTAGTAAAGAAAGACCACTAAAATAGTACTGCCACTCTAATGTTGAAATACAGAATTTGTTTCAGTCTTCACACTCATAATCCCTGATCAAATATACCATGATTATGACTAAGAGTCTCCAGTGAATAGACAATTCAATCTCCAAATCGCTAAGGTTTTTTGCTTTTACATTTCTTATTCACTCCTTTCTCCTCTTTCCACTCAGACCATTTTCCTTGGTAAACTCTGTAATTTGAGAGATTTTTGTTAGGTTGTCCCCAGGCTTCAAGGAAGAATTTTTTTTAAGTCTCTGTATGACAGCTGAAACATTCTGGCCAATATCATACTGTGAGATATGAAATAAATTGACTCGGGCCCGGCAGCGTAGCCTAGCGGCTAAAGTCCTCGCCTTGAACACCCCGGGATCCCACATGGGCACCGGTTCTAATCCCGGCAGCTCCACTTCCCATCCAGCTCCCTGCTTGTGGCCTGGAAAGCAGTCGAGGATGGCCCAATGCATTGGGACCCTGCACCCGCGTGGGAGACCTGGAGGAGGTTCCTGGTTCCCAGCTTCAGATCGGTGCAGCACCGGCCCGTTGCGGCTCACTTGGGGAGTGAAACATTGGACGGAAGATCTTCCTCTCTGTCTCTCCTCCTCTCTGTATATCTGACTTTGTAATAAAATAAATTTAAAAAATCTTTAAAAAAAAAAAGAAATAAATTGACTCAAACTGCACTTTTAAACTGTAGTGATGTAATGAGAAATAATTCAATTAAAATAAAAGTCTTGAAATATTTAGATCTCATTTTAAGCATATGTAAGTTTTCTCTTTTTTTCCCAAGGAAAAGAAACAAAGCATTAATGGTAAAAGGAAAGATCATGAAGTTATATCTCAAGCAAACATTTTGATTATCAAGTCTCTAAATTAAAAATATATATAGGTCCTAGCACATTAGCATAGCAACTGAAGTCCTTGCCTTGCATGTGCCAGGATCCCATATGGGCGCTGGTTTGTATCCTGACTGCTCCACTTCCCTTCCTGTTCCCTACTTTTGGCCTGGGAAAGTAGCTGAGAACAGCCCAAAGTCTTAGTGCTCTGCACTCATGTGGGATACCGGGAGGAAGCTCCTGGCTCCTAGCTTCAGGTCATCTTGGCTCCAGCAGTTTGCAGCCACTTGAGGAGTGAATAACTAGTTGAAAGATCTTTCTCTCTCTCCTTTTCTCTGTAAATCTGATTTTCCAATAAAAATTTAAAAATCTTTAAAAATAAATAAATAAATAAATATAATTCACTATCAATTAGAATCCTTTTGTGGGATACTGTGGATCAGCAGTTTAAGCTGTCACTTAAAGTGCATGCCTTACTCACTGAGTGCCTGAGTCCCAGCTACTTGACTTCCAATCCAATTTCCTACAAATGCAAATGCAAGAGACAGAAGATCCTGGCTCAAGTACTTGGACTTTTCCCACCAATATGGGAGACCTGGATATAGTTTCAGGCTCCTGTCACATCCCCAGCTGTTACAGACATTTGGGAAATAAATCAATAAATTCAATAAATCCAGAATTTATTGCATATCTAACAAAGGCAATATATATTGCGTATGTATATTGTGTACATATATATGTGTGTGTGTGTATGTGTATATGCATGCTGTTCTATTTCAGAACACTGTATTTCCAGTGATTATCAGCCTCGTAAATTATAGAAAATAAAATGACAAACACTTTATGGTTATCATAAAGTGAACATTTATCAAAATGACATAGCATTGACTTGGAGAAAATTGATCCTCAAGGTATATGATGGCTATGTTTATTTCTATATAACAAGCTAGAAGTCAACAGCAATTCAGTATTAGAAAATGGAATTACCAGTTAGGAAGTGTCAGGATAATTTAGAACAAATGGAATATTAGTACAGAAAATTTACTTGGATCCATATTTTGCCTCATGAGAGAAAACATACTGCTAACATTAAATGCTAATTTGAATAGATTTAACAGTTAAGTAGTAATATTTTAAGATAATAATTATTGAATCTGATGTTGATACAGCTATACTTCTACTTGGTAACAATTAGTAGATTCATTCCTGGAAAATAATCAGGAATATGTAAAAAGACCTATCAAACTATTCATTCATATCCTTTGACCCAATAAGTTCATCTGGAAAATGTTCAATACCCTAACTAGGAAAGAAGGAAGAGGAATGGAAGGGAGAAGGGAAGAATAAAAAAGAAACATAACATATTAAGACAGTCTTAAATGTGCTATTCCAAACAGTAGAAAACCAAAAGGCACCAGGTACCCTTCAATAGAAGGAACACTATTAGGTTATATCAATGAAAATAAATCCAGAGACAAAGGAGAGTAAACAATTTGTAAAGAATCTCTTTTTTCCCTGTGAAGCTACTTAGGTTCATGAGAAAGTTGTTCCCCTAGTTTGTTAAAGAGAAAGCTGCATGCATCAAAACAACAAACCTACTGACATTAAGAAAGAATATCTTACTGCTTCATCCTTGTCTAAAGTCTTTCAATCTATGACTACAAGAACAAGAGAAGGATCTGGCAAGACCACTTTGATTAGTATCCCATTACCTTGTGCTCCTGAAAGTAACACCAAGCTAGGTATTAGATGATTTATTGCTGTTTCCTTCTAAATGCTGGGGTTAAACTGATTTTAAAATTCCTTTAATTTACCTCAGGGCCTTTGGAATTGAGGATAAAGCTTTAGCTGTAACTTCTGAGATGTAGAAATACTTAGATATTAGAAGGGTGGTCTGAGCAATACTAACTACTTCTGATTTGATATTCAGACTAAATAAAAGCTCTTCTCTTTGAAAGAAAAAAGACAGGAATATAAAGATGATATAATCTTTCTCATCAATCCTCAAATTCCATCTTTTTATGACGAATTTTATTGTCTTTCTTATGAGTTGATAGTTACTGCATGACGTACAAGCCGGCAATAGTGCCAGAGTAGTCCTCCAGTTGTTGTCATCTGGAATTCACTCTGCTGCAGTGCCACCACTAACTGCAGCGAACAGCAACATTAGCATGGATGTCTGGCCATCCCAGCCTTTCCCCCATACATCTAACAGCAATAGAAAGCTTTCCCATCAGTTGGTTCTAGAAATTACCTTTCACTGGAAGAAATTCCCACAGAATTATAATCAGATGGTATCAAAGAATCCAACACACATCAGACCTGCTACTTAGAATAAATTTGTCCAGCAAAAGTCTTCGAAGTACTCCACGGTCTCATTAAACATTCCCCTCTCTAAACCACTTCCCAAATAACAAATCAGAATCATTTTCTCCTTTCGTCTGATATATGCTACACATTAAAATGACACAATCCAGCTTGATGAGTTAAAAAACTTTAAAAAATTACAGCTTTGAAATCCAGGCTGAGTATGTGACACAATGACATTTTTCTGTAACAGGTACTACTGTCTACAAATTTTGATTTAACAGGTCAAGCATTACTAAAAAAAAGAAGCATGCATACAATCATCCTTTAAAACAGTCAGTTTTTACACACTCTGTATTAAGGCTTGCTGAGATTAAATACCATAGTTCTGTAAGATACCGAAACGAATGTAATACAGGGAATTCTAAACAAAACAAAACACTCAGCTTCTTTTCCCTGCAACCTGACATGACCCTGTCATCAGTCTCTGCTGACATCACACCATCATATTTATCAACTTACATTTGCCTCATATTTATCAACTTACATTTGCCTCACGTTCCTACCTGTATCCTCTAAGTGGCCTCACTTTTTACTCCCCTACAGACCTTTTCCTCACTAGAACACAGTCCTCGTTCTCTATCAGCTCCTCATTCTGCTCTTGGCTCTTAGATTACGTGCCTCCCATTCTTACTTTGTTAACCAATCTTCCAACCTGCCACTGTGTGGATCACTTTAGAAAGCAATGTTCTTCACGCTTTCCAGATTAACTGGAAGTCAGAACAACAATCCAGTTACCAGAATGTTAACTTTTACTTTCCTTCATACCAGTCATTGAGCACTAATGCATTCAAACACTATGAATATGTTTTTAACCACACGTTTCATATTTGGTCCCAATGAACATTCTTTCTGAAATCACTCTTTAAATAAAAAAATATTCAAAGACCAGGTATTTCTCTATGTAGTATACAAAATATTTCACATACAGTCACTCAATAATTTTTGCATGACAAAAGTTGTAGGAGTAATATACTGGACTCTTTCTGGGATCTTCAGTGTTTACTTCAGGTGAAAACATTAACTAACACTATTCTTCATTTCCATGACTACTAAACGAATTCAATTTTATCACAATGATACTCATGAACTTCAAGACACTTTCCAAAATTGGTGAAATGAGACTAAAAGATAAGTTTGTTTAGGAGCAAAAACCCCCTCAAAGCCATGAATATTTAATCATATACATTATTCATGAGCTTTTGAATACATTTTCTATGCAAGAATTTCAAATTCACTTGCATTATAACGTATTTCTGTTTCCCACCAACTTTTTAAAGTACCCTAATAAAATTAACCCAGCAGTAATCAATGTTGTTCTAGGAAACGTAAAAGCATGAAGGAGGCAGTTGACAGAATCTGCTTTTCCACCCTTCTACCTTTTTGATATTACTACCATTTTTAATTATTTATCTAGCAGTTCTGCTAAGATTAAAAAGGCAAAATTTCCCCCCAAAGTACAGATGGAATCGTAGCAGTCACTATTTAATCACTCTCTGTGGAAAAATTAAAAAGGGAGGGGCAATTTTCCTTCATAAAATGCCCAAGAGCAGCAACTGTTTTATCTCCACATTGCTTAAGAATTCAGTAATTTTCATAATGAAGTTACAAAAAAAGAAA
Organism: Ochotona princeps; assembly: GCF_030435755.1. NCBI lineage: Eukaryota > Metazoa > Chordata > Mammalia > Lagomorpha > Ochotonidae > Ochotona > Ochotona princeps. Next base: position 34,673,395 of record NC_080837.1, on the reverse strand, counting down.
CAAGTTGATTAAGATACGTGTTAAACAAACCATCAGTATTTTCATATTAACTGACCATTCATCAGAACAACAGCCAGGAACCCTGAGTGGTCCACAGAAACATAACAGTAAACTTTCCTTGGGACTAGGGAGAGGAGCTTTCTCTGGTCCTTACTTAGTTCCAACTTTGGATCCCTACCCTCTCTGGCAATGACCATCAGGGTCGCTCCAGAGCCCCCCCCCCAACACACACACACACACACACACACACACACACACACACACACACACACGAATAGATAGGCACAGAACAATAAGGAAAGCTTAGAACCAAACAGGAAAAGGTCAGCATGAACTCACACATACCTTACTAGGTAGGACACAAATATTAATTATTCCTCACTAAGGTATTGAAGATTTCTCTGCACATCCCTCCTAAAACTGTTCTGTACCTTAATTGTTGACATATGCCTTGAGTTATAACCCAGTTTAGACTATCCAAAATCTGCCAAGTACAGCAAAATTATGCTTCAATACTATAAACTGCTAAATACTAAAATGAAAATAGACATGAGACAGCTGAATAGTACCCTACAGCCAGTTTAAGGTGTATAGAAGCCGGTTCTGTGTATAAACTAAAATTGAAATGTCAATGAAGTAGTCACAGGATGTGGTTAAGAACTTGGATTTTTTTAAACATATTGGTTACTTAATACCATGTCAATTAATTCCATAATGTTGTAAATTGTCATGATGTTATGTTGTGGCTTTAAATTGATCGGGATGATATTCTGCCAGATCTGCCTTCAGACCAGAGAGGGTCTCCCCAAGAAACCGTTGAATTTACCTGGACAATAATATGCTGGACTCTATGCTTGGTATACTCCGGCAGTGAAAGAATCTTGACTGAATTTGAAATGTAATACTGCAACAAGGTGGAGGAATCCACCATGAGAGGAAGGTATGGGGAGGGGTTGGGGGAATCCCAGAGCCTATGAAACTGTGTCACATAATGCAATGTAATTAATAAAAATATATATATTAAAAAACACATTGACCATTGGATAGCTAGGGTATTCCTGGATACATGCTCAATTAAGGAAACTAAAAAAGAGCTCTGTAGGGCCCGGCAGCATGGCCTAGTGGCTAAAGTCCTCGCCTTGAAAGCCCCGGGATCCCATAAGGGTGTCGGTTCTAATCCCGGCAGCTCCACTTCCCATCCAGCTCCCTGCTTGTGGCCTGGGAAAGCAGTCGAGGATGGCCCAATGCATTGGGACACTGCACCCGTGTGTGGGAGACCTGGAAGAGGTTCCAGGTTCCCGGCTTCGGATCGGCGCAGCACCGGCCCGTTGCGGCTCACTTGGGGAGTGAATCATCGGACAGAAGATCTTCCTCTCTGTCTCTCCTCCTCTCTGTATATCTGGCTGTAATAAAATGAATAAATCTTTAAAAAAAAAAAGTAATGGTAACACAGAATCATGTGGTAAGAAGTCTCTGGGTTGCTGGAACAGTGGTGTAGTGGTTTAAGCTTTAACACCAACATTCAACATGGGTATTGATCTGAGTCCTGTCTATCCTGCTTTCAATTCCGCTTCCCTGAACCTGGGAAAGCAGTGGAAGACAGCACAAGAGCTTCAACCTCTGCACCCAGGTGAGACCCAGAAGCTACTGGCTACTGACTTCTGGCTTTGGATCACACAACTCCAGCCACTGGCAGCCATTTGGGGAGTAAACCAGTAGATGAATGATCTCTTTCTCTCTCGCTGTCATTTTTGCTCCCTGTTTGTCTCCTCCTCCTTTTAAGTAACTCTGCTTTATAAATAAATATTTAGAAGATTTATTTATTTTATTGGAAATGCAGATAGATATACAAAGAGGAGGAGAGACAGAGAGACAGACCTTCCAACCACTGATTCACTCCCCAAGTGGCCACAACGACCGGAGCTGAGCCGATCTGAATCCAGGAGCCTCTTCCGGGTCTCCAGTGTGGGTGCAGGGTCCCAAGGCTAAGGGCTGTCCTCAACTGCTTTTCCAGGCTTCAAACAGGGAGCTGGATGGGAAGTGGAGCTGTAGAGATACTAACTGGTGCCCATTTGGGATGCCAGCACGTACAAAGCGAGGACTTTAGCCACTAGGCTACCGTGCCAGGCCCATAAATAAATATCTATTTTTAAAATCTCTGAACATCAGTGGGATAAAAGGCACATATTACGGCACTTTTGAAAAGGGGAGGTAGTTTTAACCAGGACCAGAACAACAATGGATATCTGAAGCTCTTTACAAAGTTACTAGCACTTGGCATAAAACATCTCTTCATTATGAAAACTTGGACAAGTTCTACTTTGAATGAGATCCTAATAATAAAAAGACCTGGAACTAAAGGATAACCTTAATCCAAACAGCCCTAGGAACAATGTAACTTCTGCTGGGAAGAGGTACAGGCTGCTCTTCTTCCTCAGCAACCTAAAGCAACAAAGAGGTCTACTTATCTGCCATTTAAAGTCAATTTAAGAAACTCCAAACTATTAAAAAAAAAAACTGTCTCTAAAGTTAAAATCCAATTTTTGTGCACTCAGTAAATGTTTCATAAACTTGAAGCCTGACCATTTGATTTACTGTAAATCAGATTTCACAAGTACAGGAATCATTGTCCCAAAAATGTAATAAGCAAAGGAAACACAGACATTATCCTCAGGGCAACAGAACTATATAATAACTTTGTTCCATGTCTGAAGAATCCAGCGAGGAGTGACAGCAATTCCTCAGACTGAGTCTTTACCCTGTCATACATATCTCAAACGCAATTTTTTACATTCAAAATTAACAAAAAGTGAAAGTAATCCTTAGAGATCCCCCAGAGTCCCCAGATAATATTATAATTCAGATTCTATTTCAATATCCTATTAGCTCCAAACAAGGAAAGACAGTTTAAAAGTCATTTTCAAGGGCATTCAAAGATAACGTAAGAAAAACTTCTAGAGTGAAACTCCTCACAATCTACACTTCAAAAATAGACCCAACTAGCACAGAAGAGAGAAAACAAGGCCTTTCCATCTTCAATTTTTTCAGCCACTGTGCTGCTTCTAGCAGAAAGGTCATTCTAGAAATTCTCACTTGCAACAGTACCCCAGGTTAGTAACTGGGACCCTTTCTGTGCTTGACTTCTGGCAAGAAACCAATGAGTATGTGGAATGCAAATGACTCAGCAAACTTTTATTACAAGTGTTCCTCAGAGATACCAACTTGGAAAATGTCAACTAACGAATCCTCAATGCTCAAAGCCACAAGCCCGGCTAAGATATCCATAACACAGTGCCCTGACACACACAAACCCTCCTTTCTCTTGAAATATATTGAAAGCTCACACTTTGCTTGTTTATTAATAAGATGTCTCCCTTTCTGTAGCCAATGGCACATCATCCAGGTGGGCTACACTGATACCCAGAACCACCCCTCCCAACCTGTCAGTAAATTACTGTCACTTCTCACAAGTACATCAATGCACCTGTGCTAAGTGAGGTCCATGAGAGACATGACATCTCCATCAAACCCTGGAGGCAATAGAACTTGTCCACTAAATTTGATCAACCTTTCTTCTTCATAGCCATCCTTCCCTCACTGGCAACACAGGTTTGATCCCTCCCCCAGGACCCTCTCATCTCTTTCTTAAGCACATAATTCAGTTTCACTATTTCAGGGTTTCAATTGAGGCAACTGGCTTACAAATCACAGATTAGTCTGGATAACTAACAAGACGACAAAGAGTAAGTCTATTGCACAATAGGTAAAATGAACCTTCCTCAAAGTTTTAGGAAATGATTCTAGAGCAAATATTTCCATACATTATTAAATGTTGGAATGGTGAGCCTAATCAGGAGTTTTTATGTGCAGCACTTCAGAAGATACAAATTTCTTCTACAATCGGGAAGTGAAACTAGTTATAGTATAGTACCCAGTTTACAGTTGTTTGTACCAGATGGAGACAACTAAAAAGGAGCAGAGTGTCTTTTGTGTATCTTTTCATTCATTAGAACTTCAAAGCACATACCATTATATAGATTTACTAAGTATTCTGATTCAGGCAGGCAGAATCAAGCCTGGCATAAACTTGGTTGGTGTTAACATCAAAAAGAAATTCTTATTTCTGTGCTAGCATTTTCACAGTAGTATGAGATTATCAGAATAGAAACACTTTTTTTTGACACAGATGACCTTCACTGGCTAAAAGATGAATTCAAGTCCATTTTTCATCTTATGCTTACTCAAACTATCTCAGAAACCTTTTCAAAAAGCTACCTCACCCAATGCTTTTTAATTCCCTCCATAGCTACTCACAAAGTATCCAGACTGTATTTATTGCATTACCAATGTGATGTCCTCTATGTTCATTCAAATGTATACCAAAAGGAATTCTTCAGACATGATCCCAAAGTAAATAAAGTGCCAACAGGCACGTGTTCAACACAAGCCTTCAGGGAAATGAAAATCAAAGTTATAATGAAATATCAACTCGTATTTATTAAGACAGCTACTGTTACAACAAGTGTTTTCAGCACATACAGAAATTAAATACTTCCCATACTTTTGGTGGGAATGCAGTATGGTGCAGCCACTGTGGAAAAAATTTGAGCATTCCCTCAAAAATTTAATATTAACATATGATTCAGCAACTTCATTACTAGGTTTACTCCCAAAATAATGAAACACAAAAGCTCAAAGAAATATTTGCACACCCACATTCATAAAGCAGCATTATTCACAATACCTAAAACATGAAAGCAACCCAAATATCCACTGATTGAGGAACAGGTAAGAAAAAAACACAGTATCCACATAAAATGGGAAATCATTCAACCTTAAAAAGGAAGCAGACTGTGACTCAGGTACACATGGATGAGCCTTGGAAGTATTATGCCAGTGAAATAAGCCCACCACCAAAACAAAAATACTGCACAATATGCACCTAGATGGAGTATTCAGAGTAGTAAAATGCATACAGATGAATGGTAGAATTATGGCTTCCAGGAGCTGGGGAGAGGCTGAAATGGGGAATTCTTGCTTAATGAATATAGAGACTGTTTTACAAAATTAAAAGAGTTATGGGGATGGTAGAGATGGACACACAACACTGTAAACATATTTAATACCACAGAATTTTACACTTAATCATTAAGACTGTAAATTTTGACGTGTATTGTTAGTGCAACAAAAATGGACAAAAATAGCTCCTTTTTTAAAAAAAGATTTGTTTATTTTTATTTGAAAGGCAGGGTTACACAGAGGATTGATCCAAAGACATCTTCAATCTGATGATTCACTTCGCAAATGGCCGCAATCACCAGAGCTGAGTTGACCTGAACCCAAAAGCCTCTTTCTGATTTCCACAAGGGTGCAAGGGCCTAGGACTTACACCATTCTCCGCAGCTTCCCAGGCCATAAACAAGGAGCTGGAACAGGAGTGGAGTAGGCAGGACACAAACTGGTACCCACAGGCAATGCTGGCACTGCAGGCAGAAACTGAGTCTACTACATTATGATACCAGCTCCAGAAAAAATCATGTGGCATTCTTACCACATGTTGTGTCATAACAGTTAAAGCTGTCACTTGCAACACCAGTATCCCATATCAGAGTACCAGTCCAAATCCTGGATAACCTATCTCCAATTCAGCTCACTGCTAATGTACCAGGAAAGGTAGTGAATGGTGGCTCAAGTACATTAACCCTGTAACACATGTGGGGGACTCAGATAGACCTCCAGTGCTCTTGAAATTTACCTGGCCCAATCCAGTATTGCAAACATTTGGGGAGTGAACCAGTGAACAGAAGATACTCCCACAGCCTCACTTCCCACATTTGCTCTCTATCTGCATTTCAAATAAACAAATCTCGCAAAAATCAGTGCAGAAGGCTTGGTGCTGTAGCCTAGTGGCTCAAGTCCTCACATTGCACACACTGGGATCCCATATGGGTGCCAGTTCATGTCCTAGATGCTCCACTTTCTATCCAGCACCCTGCTTCTGGCCTGGGATAATGGCAGCAGAAGACAGCCCAAAGCCTTGAAACTCTGCATCTGCGTGGGAGCCACAGAAGAAGCTCCAGGCTCCTGGCTTCAGATCAGATCAGCTCTGGCCGTTGCAGCCACTTCGGGAGTGAATCAGTGAGCAGATGGAAAATCTTCCTCTCTGTCACTCCTCCTCTCTGTAAATCTGTGTTTCTAATAAAATTAAACAACTCTCTTAAAAAATCTATACAGAATCTTTTGCTTAACAAAAAATAATTTGAAACATCAATAATGGGATAAATGAAAGAAAACTATTAAATAGGACATAATTCTGACAAAAGAAAAAGAATATGTTGATACGAACATGACAAAAATATTGGAAGAAGTTGATGTAAAATTCAATAATTTTTTTAAAGATTTATTTTTATTACAAAGTCAGATATACAGAGAGGAGGAGAGACAGAGAGGAAGATCTTCCGTCCAATGATTCACTCCCCAAGTGAGCCCCAACGGGCCGGTGCGCGCCGATCTGAAGCTGGGAACCAGGAACCTCTTCCAGGCCTCCCATGCGGGTGCAGTGTCCCAATGCATTGGGCCGTCCTCAACTGCTTTCCCAGGCCACAAGCAGGGAGCTGGATGGGAAGTGGAGCTGTCGGGATTAGAACCGGTGCCCATATGGGATACCGGGGCGTTCAAGGTGAGGACTTTAGCAGCTAGGCCATGCTGCCGGGCCCCAAATCAAAAATAATACCAACTCTGGCATCATATGGATCAAAATAGGTCCGTGTGACTCCCACACCTAACGGCCAACAGATTCTAGTAAGATCAGCACTGCCAACAACTTAGCTATATAGGACTCCTGGTATCTCCCTAATCCTGGGAACTGCTCTAACAGGAAGTGGGAGAAGGTTGTACAGACAATGATGCAGCCTCAGAATGGTATCACAGGAGGTAGAATTGGTGAGTCAGGAGCTGGGCCTACAGAGACCATGGTGGAAGTCTAGCATAAGAACTCAGTCCTGGGACTTGCTGGAGGCAGTGACACAAGTGACTGCAAACGAACAGCCATGTACCAGCTACAATAAGTAAAATCAAATTGAAGACCTGTGGATGACACAGCTTAGAAACCTGCCCCAAGGAGAAGATTCTGCTAACCAGAAGTACAATGACCAAAAGCAAAAGAAGAGACAAAAGCACAATGAATATTTCTGAAGACTCCCCTGCAAAGGAGCAAAACCCTTTGTCAACCTCAGAGTTAACTGAGGGAGGGATACATTGAAAAATGGGGGATACAGAATTTAAACCACTTCTTATAAAACTTAACAAGAAGCACATCCAGGAAATTAAGAAATATGTCAAACATGAAACAGCAACACTTAAATAAAATCAAGACGAATTATTGGAAATGAAGCATACATTAGAACAAATTAAAAATTCAGTAGGAAATTTCAATAATTAGAATAAAGGAAGCAGAAGAAGAATCTCAGAATTGGAAGATATTTCCTGTCACCAGCGGGAAAGAAACCAAAACCTCCGGAAGCAGAGCTGGGTCAAGCTAAAAAAAAAACTGTTCAAGAATTGAAAGACACTATTAAAAGGCAAAATGTAAGAGTTATGAGAGTCTCAGAAGGCACAGAAAGAGAAACTAGGTTTAAAAATGTATCTCATGAAATAAGGGAACATTTCCTTAATCTAGAGAAAGAATTGGGAAACAACATCCAGGAGGGGCACAAAACTCCCAAAAGGGTTGACCAAAAGTGATCTTCACCATGACACATGATAATCAAGCTCTCTTCAATCAAAAAATAAGGAAAAGATCCTTAAATGTGCATGTGAAAAAAATCAATTGACATATAAAGGAATGCCAATTATATTCACAGGAGGCATCTCACAGGAAATTCTACAGGCCAAAAGAGAATAGAGCAACATATTCCAGATTCTAAAAGAAAAAAATTGTTGGCCCAGGATAACGTGCCCAGCAAACCTTTCCTTTGTCTTTGAAAATGAAAATTCTTCAACAGTAAATAAAGCTAAAAGAATGTGCCTCTTCCAAACCTGCCCTACAAAGGATACTTAAAGGATTCTCTGTTTTCTTGACAGAGAAAAGAAATAGCACCCAGCAAAACCAAAGGCAAATGTGAAGAACATCTCGGTAAAATAACAGAAGACTAAATCAATGAACAACCCATGGTTTATATGACAGGATCAAATTACCAACCATTCATATTAACAATGAACGTGGGGTGACTTGGACTCATTGATCAAATGTCATAGATTAGTAGACTGGATTAAAAAGACAAAGTCCATCTAATTGTTGCCTAGAGAAGACACATCTCACCAACAAAGATCAGTGGAAACTATATCTCATGGATTTTGATTTTTTAGGTTCATTTCTTCAAAACACTTTTTTCTCATTTTTCAATGACTCATAGATCATACAGTAGCATCATTTTCTTCCAAAAGGTTCTTGATTTTCTTGTTCAGTTATTGTGTGACATATAAGTCATTCAATAGCATGTTATTCAACTTCATGGTGTTGCAAATGTCTTTTTCTCATCCTGATGTTGATTTTGTTTTGTGTCCTTTCATTTAAGGGGATGTATAGTTACTGTGTAATGGAGTCTAGCATATCTATCTAGTGATATATTGCTTAACTTCATGGCATTGTAAATTTGTTGTTCTTCCTGTTGTTGATTTTGTATTGTAGCTTTTCATTTGGGTAGATTTATAGTTACAGTGTAGTGGAGACTGACATGTCCAGATATGAAGATATGGTGCAGTACGCATCTCTACTTCTGGATCAAGGATGGACTCCCAGTCAAACTGTTGGATGTGTCTTAACAATGGGATGCTAGACTCTGCCATTGTCCATGCCCACAATGTTCACTTATGACTGATTATGAGGAACTATGCTGTTGTAATAATATGGGAGAACTCAGTGAGTGGGAGAAGGTATTAGAGGAGTGGGTAGAGGATATTTCAGGGTCTATGGAACTGTATCGTTGGTATAATAAAATGGTAATAAAAACATAAAAAATAAAATAAATGAACTTTTAAAATTTAAAAAAAAAGAAAAGCATGTAACAATCCCTGCAAACAATGATTAAAAATAGTGGCCAAAAGATTAAATCCCCAAAGGAGCAAACAGAGAGAGCAGCAGTAAGTACTATTCTTAGATGAAAATTTCAACATTTTTGAAAATGAAGATAGGTGAAGGATAGACAGACTTCAGATCATGACAGCCTTTCTGAGAAAATGGCGTTTGAGTATAAACTTGAATGGAATGAAAGAAAAGCACACGCATTGGAGGAAAGGCCCTGGAAGCTGGGCAAAGTAGATGCTAGGCCCCTGAGTTGGTAGGCGTGTCTGCAGGAGAGAGAGAGAGACAGAGGAAGAGACTTTGGTGCGATAGAGGAAAAATGGGAAATATTTGCAAGAAGGGAGGTTGAAAAGAAGACCCGAAGCCCCCAGGCTCTTACACTGCATGAGTCAGCTAAGGTGCGTATCTGACTCATACTGCAACCCACAGAACTCAAGAAATGTACAGATGTGTTGTTCACACAACTACTTTCAACAATTCCTTAAACTTACCAAAAACAAAAGTGGTACCATGAGCTTGAAGATAAATGTTTTCCCAAATGAATAAAGAAAAGGCAGATTCCAGAAGCTAGGAGTCAAAACAAACCCAAATGGTATTATTTTCTCTAAGAAAGCACCAAATGTTTCCATTTTTTTATATTTGTTTCTAGTCTTTGTCTCAATCATACCTAGTTTTTCTGTTGTAATTATAACTTAAAACACATTTTACTGCCTGTTTTATATTTTCCTATAAGTATTTCTCTGTGTTGTGACCCTGGAATAAGTTTTTAAACAATTGCAAATAAAAGTGAACAAGGAGGTAAACTTGTGAATGAGGCATAAATATTTTAGGTGATTTGTTATATCCTGAACTGTGTTCATACCACTATTTAAAATACAAATCTGATGCAGGCCAACTTGTGGATGACAACAAGTATACCAGGAAAATCAGAGAATGGAACTTATCTTTTTTAACCATACGTAAATAACATTCTAATAAAAACAGGATGTCAGAAATCCCAGAACCCCTTCACAAAGACAGCTAGAGTATTTATTTAATTTTACTTTATAAATTCTAGAGAAAAACTTTGTATCTCCAAACACATAACTAGGATATTTGCTATGATGAAATATAAAAGCAGAAAGAGAGGGTGTTCTAAATAGTTGATTGTCTACTTCTGATTATATTAGTTTACTATTCTCTTAAAAAAAGTGCAACTCTTGATTACCTCACAGTGGTAGAAAAACAGATTATATTTTCCCCATTTCCTTTAGGCCGCCCAGTTTGCATTGAAATCTTAAATATATGCTGTCTTGTCTTCCTTCATTTTCCAGGGCAACAGATGTACTTTTATTTTATTTTTATGATGTTATGGTTCGTATAACAATTCAAATCAACAGTGGTTTTACATGTCAAGTACCTAAAAGAAATTCTCTGAAATTAGAAACTGTGACAAAGAACTCTTCTTTGGTTTGGAGTGATAGCCTAGTGGCTAAATCTTTGCCTCGGATCCGCCTGCATCTCATGGAAACAGGCTCATGTGCCAGCTACTCCGCTTCCCATCCAGCTCCCTGTTTATGGCCTGGGAATAAATTGGAGGATGGCCCAAAACCTCGGGACCCTGCATCCATGTGGGAAACTCAGGAGAAGCTCCTGAATTGTGGCTCCCAGCTTCAGATTGGCTCAGCTCTGGCTGTTGCAGCCACTTGGGCAGTGAACCAGTGGATGGAAGATCTTTTTGTCTCTCCTTCTCTCTTTAGATCTGCCTTTACAATAGAAATAAATCTTTAAAAAATTCTCTTTAAGTCTGTATAGGGAGCAGCATTTTCAGTGCATTAGGTTACAGTGCCACTTGGGATGCCAGTATCTCATACTGAAATGCCAGTTCAAGTCCCAGATCTCCACTTCCAATTCATCATCCTGTTAATGTACATGGGATAGGAGCAGACGATGATCCATGTATGTGGGCCCCTGACACCCACATAGGAGACTCAGATAAAGTTCTGGGCTCCTGGCTTCAACCCTGGCCACTGGGACCATTTGGAGAGTAAACCAGCAGCCTGAGGATTAATGTTTCTCTCTGGCTCGTTCTGTCTCTTTCCCCCATTCTCTTCTCTCTCTCTTCACCCCACCTTTCAAATAAATACATAAACCTTCTTAAAAACCAACATGTATAGCTTCACACTTTGAAGCCACACCCAATCACACAATCCTATACAGATAAAAAACACAATGTAAAAGAAGTAACACCATGGCTGTTACATCAGAGTCCAGCAGCAATACTATAAAATCCCTTATAGGTTTGCTTTTATAGAATCAGATTTAACATATATGTGCTAACACTTAAATGCTAACAAAGTAACTGGAAGTGTGAGAGGTGAAGTTTTATAATCGGCCTTGAGGTATGAATCTCCTGATCCACACAGACCTGGACCATCAATGGAGGTGCCACCTCTATCATCAGAAAGTTAGGGAAGCAGGGTACTCACTGGTGTGACAACGCGTGGCTACAGAATCACTCCTCCTCAGCTACAGCCCAGGAATTAGGTAATTAGTACTGTAACTGTCAGACCCAAGAACATCTTGCCACAGCTTCATTTAGACTCAAGATGTGGCTGCCAGGATCATTGCCTCTGGGGACTACATCCAGGGGATACAACTTGCAGATCAGAAACGCTGCAAACTTGAAACCACCGGATCTGCACCAACAAAATGGCTTTTATATGTCTTACAACCCTCTTCTCATTAACTCAATCCTGAATTCAAGCTGAGAAAAGTCATTTGAGTAGTGGGATCTCAATTACACCAAGAACTCTAGCTCTGAGGAAGCTTAGATAGTATTTCCTACTTTCCAATGCCTGTGGTACAGAAAGAAGTACTGAAAAGAGACTGAAACAGATGCCGAGTTAGCCCATCCACTATATGCCATTGCTAGAGCCAAGAAAATGACAATAAATTATATGAATACTGTGGCAGCATTTTAAAACAAGTATTTCCAAGAACTATGAACAGAACATAAACTGAAAGGAGGGAGAGCATAAATGGGTGTCACGTCTGGAAGCTACTAAAGAGGGTCAGGAGTTCAGTGTATCACTTAATGAGAATTATAAGCGCCTAACTTAAGACAGTAGATTAAGACCAGCTCTTACTGTAGGTAGAACTTCAGAAATAAAACTAAATGAAGTAGTACATAATGCTCTACACTGAAAGAGGAATGTAGGGTGCAGACATTCAGTCTAGCAGTTAAGACACTACCCATCGTGCATGAGAGTACTTGGGGTTTGATTCTCAGGTAATGACGATTCAAATAACTGAATTCTTACCACCCATGTGGGAAATCCAGATTTAACTTCTGGTTCTTGGCTTCGCCCTCAGCTCAGCATGGCCCCTGGGGGCATTTGGAAAGTGTACCAGAAGATGGAATTTCTCTCCCTCCCTCCATCTTTCATGTCCATTCTTCCTCTCCCTGCTTTGGCCAAATATATAAATTGTATTACAAAACAAAAACTATGCTTGAGGGACTAGAAGGAGCAGAACCTAACTCATACACTAACTAGCTTAAGGCCTACATGTGTGCCACAATGGTTATGGTTGAAATGTTTGTCCCCCCAAGACTAGATGAGAGTAGATACCTTTGGACTCAAGGTGGTAGTCCTGGCTGTGGCATGGAGCCTTGTAGCAGATCCTTAGTTCACTAAAAGGCATGTCCTCAGACAACATTACTAGTCTTTCAGAATAACTTCTCCTGAGAGCAAGTTATTATAAAAGTCTCAGTACAACCCTTGATTTCCAACTTCCTGTTTGGCAACATTTCTCCCTCGCATAGGACCTCCACTTTTGCTATCCAAGGGACGACCTCACAAGAGCTGAGGCTATGCTGTTTGAACTTTCCGCCTGCAAATTTATGAGTATACAAAATGGCAAAAATGAGTTCAAGCCTCTCTCTACACATACATTTACTCTCTCCACATACCACTCCTCTCTTTGCGGCCTTGCACCCACCCATTGCTCCTTCCTCCCAGTTAAAAGATAATCTTTCTTCTAAGAGCTGTCATTTATGACAGCATGCCTTCTTCTGTACCCACCCGAGACTGTTTTTTTTAAAAGAGATATCACTCTTTTCAGAAACATGTTTATGGAACATTGCTTTTTCTTAATCATGAAAGCAAATACTGGATCATGAACATTCCTCTCCAGTTGAAAACTTCCAGGAGCTTGTAGAGGTCCTCAAAACTTCTGCTAAACCCTGTACTGGGAATTTTCTCTGGAGTTCTTTTTCTTCGTAAGTTTCTTTCTCTTCCCTCTTCACTAACTACACATTCCTGGTCCAGTTCTAATTCCAACAAATTATTCATCACAATTCCTTAAGAACCACCTCTTAGGAGCGACTCAGTATTTTCCTCACCCACACCAAAGTTAAAATTGTCTGCCATTTCATCCACAACCTCGTTGATTTTTTAACTTCCTCATTCTTGCATAATCCTTTGAAGTTAATGGTGAACATCTTGTGCGCCTTCTTTAAAATGTCATTCCCACACTACATTTGCCCAAGCAGTGCTCTTGATACAGTCACATATACTCTCATCTTTAAGGAATCACACTGGTGTCTGATCAATGTCTTAACCAATCGCAGCAATGGCCTAGAATAAGGTCTTCAGATAGTAGGTACTTAAAAATCATTGTAGGGCCCTGGTGCGGTGGCCTAATGGCTGAAGTCCTCGCCTCGCATGCACTGGGAATCCCATGTGGGCGCTGGTTCTAATCCTGGAGGCTCTGCTTCCCATTCAGTCCCATGCTTGTGGCCTAGGAAAGCAGTCACGGACGACCCTAAGCCTTGGGACCCTGCACCTGTGTGGGAGACCCAGAGGAGGCTCCTGGCTCTGGATCGGCTCAGCTCCAGCTGTTATGGCCACTTGGGGAGTGAATCATCAGACCTTAGATCTTCCTTTCTGTCTCTCCTCCTCTCTGTATATCTGACTCTCCGATAAAATAAATTAATAAATCTTTTTTAGAAATCATTGTAACCTTTTCACCCATCGCTTGGATCAAACTGTTAGTTTCTGAAGAGAGGCATGCCATTCTGATTTTGGAATGAAGATAACCAATTGAAGGATGATTCATGAATATTATTAACAATGAACAAAATCTTGAAAGCTATGTTACTATCTAGAAATTAACAATAAAAAGTAACTAAAGTACTGATATACTTAGAATATACTAAAAATAACTCAGCGAGGATATCACAATAGATATGAAATACTATAACCCAACAAAAATGAAAAAAACCACACATCAAACTTTTTAAAAACATAACTCAAGGGGTAAAGAAGGCTTGTCAAGAACAGATTAAGGATGTCTACTTTATTCCACTTAGAGTCAATATTGTTTTGAAGGTCCTAGATAGAACAAAAATACAAGACATATAAATTTAAGAGAAAACATGAAAACTCCTGTTTGCATGCTGTCAATTCTTTTTTAAAGAAATTCCTGACTCCGCAGAATTCTGGAGACTTAACTACAATAAATTACATATGTATATGTAGTTGTATGCATATTTAAATACACAAAAACGATTAGAATAAAGTGAATTCAGAAAGTGGACTGGATCAACTTACATGTATTGACAATTTTCTTATAAACCAGGGATAACCCATTTAGAAAACATATTTACACATAAATCAATTTTTGGTCTGGCATAATGGGTCAGTTGGCCAATCCTCCACCTGCAAGCCTGGAATCCAATAATGGCACCATTTTGTGTCCCAGTGCTCCATTTCCTATCCAGTTCCCTGTTTGTGGCCTGAGAAAGCAGTCAAGGACAGCTCAAAGCCTTGGGACCCTGCACTGATGAGTATTCAGAATATGTTTCAAGTGCTTGGGCCGCCGTACCCACGTGGGAGACCTAGAAGAACCTCCTGGCTCCTGGCTTCATATATCTCAGCTCTGGCCACTGTGGCAAATTGGAGAGTAAACCAATGAATGGAAGATCTTTTTTTTCTGGCTCTTCTTCTCTCTGTAAGCCTGCCTTTCCAATAAAAATAAATAAATCTTTAAAATAAATGAACCTATTTTAAAAACAATATACATTATCAGGCAACTGAGGAGCGGTGAGAAGAAATTCAACAGAATATGTATAACACTCTGACAAAAAAAAGAGACTTAAAATTTTCTTTGAAGACCAAATAAATGCTATAAACAGAACAACTGGTAGAGTGGACAGCACTGTGGCATTACTGTCTGATACTGACATCCCCTATCAGAGTTCAAGTCTCAGCTGCACTTTTTCTAATTCAGCTTCCTGCTAGTGCTCCTGAGAAGGCAGCATGAGACAGTAAGTACTCAGGCCCTGGCCACACATGCAGGAGACTAGGATGGAGTTTCTGCCTCCTGACTTCAACCAAGCCAAGACGGTTGTCACTGCCATTTGGACAATGAACCTCAGATGGAAGAGAGATTAATCCATCTATTTTCCTCTCCCCCCCACGCCTTACTCTACCTCACCATCATTCTGCCTTTCAACTAAACAAATCCTTTCGAAGAAGGAAAGGAAAGATTCGGTGATATAACCATTATCAATTCTCAAATACTGTACAAAAAGTCAGCATCATTCCAGTAAAACTCCTATGAGAATTTTACCAAATTTGATAAGCTTATTCTAAAATTCACACAGAACGAAGTTGGGACAGGCAGTAGACTTCACAGTTAAGATGCTGCTGAGGACA
The DNA here is from genome assembly GCF_030435755.1 of Ochotona princeps. Classification (NCBI taxonomy): domain Eukaryota; kingdom Metazoa; phylum Chordata; class Mammalia; order Lagomorpha; family Ochotonidae; genus Ochotona; species Ochotona princeps. Next base: position 34,657,612 of record NC_080837.1, on the reverse strand, counting down.
CCTGAATCACATATCAGAGTACCCGGTCAAGACCAGGTTCTGCTCCCAATACAGCTTCCTGCCAATGCAAAAGGAAAGAGGCAATAGTCCAAGTACCTGGGTCTGCCACTTGTGTGGGGGATCTAGGTTCTGGCTTTTACTTGGTCCAATCCCAGAACTTTGAGTATTTAAGAAGTAAACCAGTACATAGGAGTGTTTTCTGTTTCTCTGCAACTCAAGGTTCAAGAATCAAGAATAGCACAGATACTGTTAAGAAAATCGTAAGATAATTAGGATAGCATGTCACTAGACCAGGGATAAAAAAAATGATCAATGGAGGGCCACTGTGATGGCACAGCAAGCTAAGCCTCCATCTGTAGCACTGACAACCCACATGGACTGGTTGGTGTCCCAGTCATTCTACTTCAGCTTCAGCTCCCGGCTTGTGGCCTGAAAGATGCATGAGTATGCAGAATACGTCCCACGTGCTTGGGCCCTTGTACCCACATGGAAGACCCACAAGAAGCTCCTTGCTCCTGGCTTCAGATCAGCCCAATTCTGAGCATTATGGCAATTTGAGGAGTAAACCAGTATATGAAGATCTTTCTCTTTCTCTCTCTTCTCTCTATAAATCTGCCTTTCAAACAAAAAAGATATTTTAAAAAGGAATTGATATAATCATCTATAGGCAAACTAAGTTAGATGTCTACCATATCACAAAATGAAAAGGATAGAAGTGGGAAACATCCAACATATAGAAAGGCAAGGTTAAAAACCTTAAAAACTGTAACATCTTTCTTCCTTTGACTCTCTTTTCATAAGATTTACTTATTTATATTTGAAAAGCAGAGTTGCACATAGAAGGAGAGACACATCTTCCATCTGCTGGTTTGCTACCCAAGTGGCTACAACAAATGGAGCTGAGCCAATCCAAAGCCAGGAGTCAGGAGCTTCTGCCAGGTCTCCCACGCGGGTGCAGGGTCAAAAGACTTTAGGCCATTCTCTACTGTTTCCCAGGCCACAAGCAGGGAGCTGGGTGGGAAGTACAGCTGCCAGAATACAAACTGGCACCCACATGGACGATGGCACTACCAGTAGAGGCTTAGTCTACTACTCACAGTGCCAGCCCCTGCACCAAGACTTTCCTACTGAACAAAATCTCCAGGTTCTGAATAATTCTATTGTTTTCCTCAATGGCACGCTGTACTCAGAACTGAATCTTCCTTGTAATACAGAGGCTGCAGAATAATGGAAACATAACTTTCTAAACCCTGTTATTCAGCTTCTGGTAACAAAGCCTATCCTAAGACCATTACTTTTGTTGACCACAGCTAGGATTAATGAGTAGTGCACTTGTCATCTAGTAAACAATTAAGTTACTTTTATCCTTGCCACACTTAAATGAAGCTTTCACATGTTGGACTCATTTTGTATTGGGATTTTTGTCTCCTCCATGTGCAAAGTCTTATCTTCTGCTTGACCATTAAATTAGGTCTGCTGTCCTTGTCTATAAAGACCTTTTCATATTCACTATGTCATTAAATGCATTCATTATCCCTTTGCACTCTATGCTATTCACAAAATCAGTAACTATGCTTCTACAGAATCATCTATGTAAAGGCTCCATTAAAAATACACACACAAAGTTGTTCAAGAGGAACTAATGCAATAAAATAGTCGAGAGATTGGTAGGACAAAAACAGAACATTTCCTCCATTAATTTGTTAATACCAGTTTAGTTATTTATATTACCAGTTAGTCAATATTTCCTACCAACCTTCAAAACTACTACGAAGTGCAGTCAAACATCCTGCTGAGTTTTGGTTTGGCTTTCTTGTTCCATTTCCATTATCTACCAATATACAAAATCTATCAAAAAAGTGTGATGAGTCTGAAACTCTGAGCTTCACATAGTTTTGGTGAAACCACAGTACCATCAAATAGCTATTGCTGTCTCTTATAGATGCTAACAAACCAATTATTAATAGTTATTAATATTTGTGGAAATTAGCACAAATGACAAAGCGATAAAATTACAGAGATTGCACACATTTATAACATATACCTACATCAGATCTGTAACTATAAAATATACATACCTCACCTATGTGCAGATCAGAAAACTGTCTTTAAATCTATCACTCACGGAAAACAAATGGCAAGGAATCAAGATAGCGGAATACAGTAAGGACACATTTAAACGGGCGGAGAAACATTTAATCACAATGAAGCAGAGAGGACACATTCCAGGAAACAGGAAATGACAGAACAACAGCAGAAGGATACCTAGAGGCTGACAGACACAGGAAAGCAGCAGACACAACGGTGTGGTCTTGCAGTGACTGATATTCCAACGGCATTCAGCTAACGGCCATCAAACTCCACCAGCAGCCAGAACTCCACCAGCAACCAGGTGGGTAGGGACTTTCACTGGTAGTTTGGGAGGTGAACCCAGACAAAAAACTGTCCGTCCTGCTGGTCCATTTGATTTGACCAGGAACAGAGAAGCAGATCCCAGACGAGAAGAGCAAGAATAGGGTAGATTTCACAGCCCAGTCAGCCACCCTAGAGCCGAATTTGGGCGCCATTTTGCATAGGGAGGCAAAGGCAAGGGAAAGGACTGAGCATAAACTGAGCTGGGAGTGAACTCGTTTTTGACTCAGTGAACTGCAGCAACATGGCATTCCACAGTACCACCCAAGACAGGTCTAGGTAGCCCTCAGACCCGACTGTCATCAGATCAAGAACTCTGGTAGGGGCATGTTAGGCGCCATTTTGTACACTGTGCCAATAGCTTTGGGACTGCAGGGGACAACAGTGAAATGCACATGTGCTGAGCTCATGAGAACTCACTGAGCTCAGTGGATTGCACTGCTCCCACAGGAAAATACCGACTGTGGCATCATACGTGTCAAAATAGGTCCATGTGTGGCACCCAGACCTAACGTCCACAGGTTCCAGCAAGATCAGCACCACCAACAACCTAACTACATAGGACACCTGGTGTCTCCCTAATCCTGGGGCCCGCTCCAACAGGAAGTGGGAGAAAGACTGCAGAGACAATGCTGCAGCCTCAGCACAGTATCACAGGAGGTGGAGATTAATGAGCCAGGAGCTGGGCCTACAGACCATCGTGGAAGTCTAACAAAAGAACCCAGACCTGGAACTCGCTGGAGGGAGTGGCAAACCTGGCTGCAAGCAAAAAGTTGTGTACCAACTGCAATAAGTAAAATGGCATTGTAGACCTGTGGGTGACACAGCTTAGAAACCTGCCCCAAGGAGAAGACTCTGCTAACCAGAAGTACAATGACCAAGAACAAAAGAAGAGACAAAGGCACAATGAATATTACTGAAAAAACAGCTGCAAAGGAGCAAAACACAATGCCAACCTCAGAGTTAACTGAGGAAGACACCGAGAAAATGGGGGACACAGAATTCATAAAACTCATTTTAAGGATTCTGATCAACAATGAGAGACACATGCAAGACTTCAAAGAATTTAAGGCAGCAATAAAGCAACTCAAGGCTGATATGTCTGAAATTAAGAACACAGTAGAGCAAATTAAAAATACAATGGAGGGCTCGGCAGCGTGGCCTGGTGGCTAAGGTCCTCGCCTTGATCCCATATGGCCGCTGGTTCTAATCCCGGCAGCTCCACTTCCTCTCTGTCTCTCCTCCTTTCAGTGTGTCTGACTTTGTAATAAAAATAAAATAAATCTTACCAAAAAAAAGTACAATGGAGATTCTCCAAAATAGAATGAAGCAAGCAGAAGAAAGAATCTCAGAATTGGAAGGTATTTCCTGTCACCAGGGGGAATCAAATAAAAAGCTGGAAGCAGAGCTGGATCAGGCCAGAAAAAGTATTTAAGAATTGAAAGACACTATTAAGAGGCCAAATGTAAGAGTTATGGGAGTCCCAGAAGATTTAGAGAGAGAAGCTGAGTGTGCAAATGTATTTAATGAAATAATAAAGGAAAATTTCCCTGGTCTAGAGAAAGAATTGGAAAACAACATCCAGGAGGCGCACAAAACTCCCACAGGCTTGATCAAAAGCAATCTTCACCAAGACACATGATTTTCAAGCTCTCTTCAATTGAACATAAGGAAAAGATCCTTAAATGTGCATGTGAAAAAAATCAATTGACATATAAAGGAATGCCAATTAAACTCACAGGAGGCATCTCACAGGAAACTCTATAGGCAAGAAGAGAATGGAGCAACATATTCCAGATTCTAAAAGAAAAAAATTGTTGGCCCAGGATAACGTGCTCAGCAAACCTTTCCTTTGTCTTTGAAAATGAAAATTCTTCAACAGTAAATAAAGTTAAAAGAATGTGCCTCTTCCAAACCTGCCCTACAAATGATACTTCAGGATGTTCTCTTGACAGAGAAAAGGAATAGCACCTACCAAAACCAAAGGCAAATGGGAAGAACATCCCAGTAAAGTGACAACAGAAGACTAAACCAATGAACAACCCATTCCTAAAATGACAGGACCAAAGTACCACCCATAAATATTAACCCTGAATGTAAATGGCTTTAGCTCAATCAAACGTCATAGATTAGTAACTGGATTAAAAAACAAAACCCATCTATTTGTTGTCTAGAAGACACACATTTCACCAACAAAAATCAGCAGAAACTATATCGCATGGGTTTTGATGTTTTGTTAGCTTCATCTCTACAAAACAGCTTCTTGTGATTAAATTATTCAATGACTCATAGGTCATACAGTAGCATCATTTTCTTTCAAAAGGTTCTTGATTTTCATTTCATCAGCTACACGTTAGTCATTCAATAGCACGTTATTTAACTTCATGGTGTTGTTAATTTCTTTTTTCTCATCCTGATGTTGATTTTGTTTTGTGTCCTTTCATTTAAGGGGATGTATGGTTACTGTGTAATGGAGACTAGCATATATCTATCTAGTGACATATTTTTTAACTTCATGGCATTGCAAATTTGTTCTTCCTGTTGTTGATTTTGTATTGTGACTTTTCATTTGGGTAGATTTATAGTGACTGTGTAGTGGAGACTGGCATTTCCAGCTGTGAAGATACAGTGCAGTATGCGTCTCTACTTCCAGAAAAAGATGGACTTACAATGAAACTGTTTACTTTATCTTGACAATTGGATGCTGGACTCTGTCATTGTCCATGCCCGCAATGATGGACATATGGCTGTGTATGAATAACTATACTTTAGTAATGATATAGAGGAACTAGGTGAGGGGGGGGGAGGAAATGGGCTGGAATAAGGGAAATACCAGGGGCCTATGGAAGTGTATCATCCAAAATAAATAAATAAATCCTGGTTCATACCAAAGAAACAAAGAAAGAAAACAAATGGCAATTCTAAGACATGGAGATTTTAGAGGTGAAGAAAAAATTTTGAGGTGGGTGATAAATGTAAAAGGATAACTAAGTTCTTAATTAATACTTCTTGATTACTTTGATTAAAAGAAGGTAGACTTTTGGATTAAAAGAAGGTAGACTGGGATGCAATTGGTTAACTTCTGTTCTTCATGAAAGGAAGGAAAATAGGTTCTAAAACTCAGCTCTCTAGTTTGTGGGGGAACCTGTCTGATCACAAAGGAAACACCAAACACAATTTACTTCAAATGCTGAAACTGAAGACTCAGTCAGTCAACTTTGAAATCACTGGTTTGTTTGAACTCCCTTATTGAATTCACACAAGAGCACCAAATAAATTCACTTCTATTTTTTTTTTCAGTGTTTCATAAAAACAAATAGTTCTCTCTGGAAATAAAAAGCCACCTATCTCTACAGATCCTATGTATATAGAGATGAGTATAAAGCCTAAACTTTTCACTGACAACAAAAAACAATAAATAGAACACAGATTTTGCTACTTAAGGCAGCTTTTGAAAAGTTCCATTAGTACGTAAGACCTTCTAAAACTTAATGGCAAAAACCACTTCTGGAGACAAAGAAGCATATTTCCTAATAAACAACATGACAGCAATCAGATGATATCTCCTTTGCCTGAAGCTCTACAGCATGCCTATAATAAATGGAAATATGGAACACCTAGGAATTAAAAACTGTAGCCAGATACTAAGCATGGCCATCAAAGTTGATGAGAATCTTTTGATGTATAATATAGTAGGCATTCAATAATTTTTGTTCTTTAAGCAAAGATTAAATCATATAGATGTTAAGACTAGAATATGACTAAAGGATAATCCAGAAACTACCTAATGCAATCCCCTAAATAAGCCTTTCCATTAGATGTCTCTACACAAAGAGAGAACTTGCAACAGAATGAGACCATACAACTTCCAATCCTTCTAAACCTGCAGAAGACTTAAAAACTCTGTGCTTTTTCCCCTTCTGTGGAGGGCAGTACAGAAGCTGGTGTGTGGTGTGGGATTGACATATGGAAGGAGAAGGCTGAAACTTGGCCAGTCTCACTATTGCAGTCATTATTGAATTTGTCCTCATAAGGCGTTCTGGAGGCAGAAAGCGCCTATTCTTTTTAGTTTACCAAGATTTAAAATAAAACTTGCTGGAATCGAATCCCAGGAGAGAGCTATAAATTGCAACAGTCTATTTCCCCATTTTCGCTCTTTTCATTACCAATTCTGCTTGACAGACCTCTCTCCCTTTAACTCTGCCTTTTAAACAAATCAATAAAACTTAAAGGGAAAAAAAAGCTTATTTTGGTGCAAAAAATTGAATCCATGCATAGTTCTATCATAATTGTGCATGAACTTTTCAAAGACTTCTCATATTAATGGTTACAATTCTGATTGTATATTAGCAGTACAATTATATTTAATAAGCAGCAGGGACACTGGGTTATCACGGATAATTCTGCCAAATTAAATGAAAAACTTCAAGGTTTAAAATGTGAAAGTCAGTGAGCACATTTGGCCACTGATAAAATATAATTGGCCTCTTGTCTTTCATTTTAATCATCTTCATTAGAAAAACATGTATCATACTGAAGTAGCTTACCATATGGAAACAGCAACTTAAAATTGAATACTGTATTACTACGCACAAAATTAATACATATGGTTTTGCATAATGGTACTGAACTTTTTTCCTGAGGTAAATTTAAGTTTAAAATATTCTGTCTTTTAATAGAACCCAGGAGCAGGTGTTAAGAATAGATCAGAGGAAGAATGTTTGGCACAGCAGTTAAGAACCTACTTGAGGGCCCAGCGGCATGGCCTAGCGTCTAAAGTCCTCGCCTTGAACGTGCCAGGATCCCATATGGGCTCCAGTTCTAATCCCCGCCCCGGCAGCTCCACTTCCCACCCAGCTCCCTGTTTGTGGCCTGGGAAAGCAGTAGAGAATGGTCTAAAGCTTTGGGACCCTGCACCCACGTGGGAGACCTGAAAGAAATTCCTGGCTTCGGATCAGCGCAGCACCGGCTGTTGCAGTCACTTGGGGAGTGAATTATCGGATGAAAGATCTTCCTCTGTCTCACCTCCTCTCTGTATATCTGACTTTGCAATAAAAATAAATAAATCTTTAAAAAAATAATAAACCCTACCTGGGACACCAACCTTCCCTATTAGAGTGTCAAAGCTCAACTCTCAGCTCTATTTCTGATTCCAGCTTTCTTGTAATTTGTACCCTGAAAGACAAGTTTGTGACCGAAATACTTGGGTCCCTGCCATCCCCATAGGAGACCTGGATTGAATTTCTAGCTCCTGGCCCAGCCTCGGGTAGTATGGGCATCTGAGGAATGAATTAGCAGATGGAAGATTCTCTCACTTTCACTCCCTCCTCCTCTTCTATCCCACCCCAACTCTCTCTTCCTTTCAAATAATTTTTAAAAACATATTCCTGGGGCTGATGTCTGAGGCTAATTCTTCATCTTGTGGTGCTGGCATTCCATATGGGCAATGGTTCAAGTCTCGACTGCTCTACTTCCAATCCCATTCCCTGCTTATGGCCTGGGAAAGCAGCAGAGGATGGCCCAGGTCCTTGACCTTCTACACTCACATGGGAAATAGGAACCTCCTGGCTCCCGGCTTTGGATCAGATTAGCTCTGGCGATGGTGGCCATCTGGGGAGTGAATCAGCAGATAGGAGACGTTCTTTCTCCTTTACCCACTGTAAAATCTGCCTTTCAAGAAAAAGTGAATAAATCATATATATATATATATGTATTTCAAAACAGCAAATTACATGAAGAGGGCAGAATAGAAAGCACTCAGACAATGTCTCTCCACCTAGACAACAACTGTAATGGTAGATTTTGTCTGAGGTCATGATTTTGGAACTGTGGAGTATACTGAAGACTTACAACTTTCAAGAAAGGCTAGGATAACCTAGTAAGATTAATTTTTATCAGTTTGATCAGTTTCACCTCTCAGCACAATAGCAGCTACCCTTCCACCTCTGTTTTTTTTTTAAACAGATTTTTTTTCACATTTTATTTTTCTTCTTCCCATATATAAGGGAATGGGAGATACAACAGGAGAAACCACACCCAGGCTCTCCACCGCAGCATTACCCAGGGGATGCGGAATGCCACACAATGTCATCCCAGGTTCCCCACTGTGGAGCTTTTTCTGAGGGTTCTGTTCATGTGTTTTCAATAGTTCTCAGTTGCTGCTGATAGCACTACTGCAAGGATGAGGAAATCCTTCCAAGGTCAATTGGGTGTCACAGTCTGTCTCCGAGTCTCCACTGGCCCAGACACTTGCTGTCAAGCTTCACTGGGGTAGTTGGTCAACTGTTCTGTCCTCCATCCTCAGCAAACCAATGCGTGCTGCAGCCCAGTCCAGCCCTGCCTAACACATTCTTGGCCCTCACAGACCACAGGGGGAGCTGCAGCCCAGTCAGAGTGAACCTCATTAACCCCCACTGAACTGGCCCCCAGCTCTAGTTTCTATGCCTGCCAGCATGTGCAGTGGACTGGTCACATCCCATTGAGATCTTACACACATCATTGAGCACTGAAGCCTAACTCAATCCAACTGATTACTTCCTCCAGCACACACTCATGCCACCCCCAGTCCTGATCCTCATGCTCGCCAGTGAGAGTTGCAGCCCATTAGAGAGGAGCCCACAACCTCCCCACCAAACCCATTTCCCGCCCCAGATCTTGCACTCTCCAGGTGGTTCTGCAGTCTAGCTTGACAGGACTTGCCCCCCAGTCCCAGCACTTACCAGCTAGCTGATGCTGCAGCAAAGCCCAACCTGCCTGCCCTTACTCTGGCTCATGCCTCTACCTGTGGATACAATCAGCTACTGCAGCCTGACTCTCCTCCTAACCCAGTTCACATGTAGGCCAACAAGTGTTATATCCCCTACCCAGCCTGGTCTGCCCCAGTTCTAGCTCTCATGCTCACCAGCATGTGCAGTTGAATTCCACTGCTTTCCTACCAGGCTCATCTCTGTCCCAGTTTCACATATGCTGGTGGGTGGGTACTGGGGCCCAATAAGGCGTGACCCATCTCATCTCAGCATTTGTCAGTAGGTGCTGTAGCCTGGCCTGGCTCAGTCTGTCCCTATTCTAGCTCGTGCTGGTTGGAGCTGCTACACAAAACCTGGTGCAGTCAGTCTGAACTGGCTGGTAATGTGGCCAGACCCAGCCTGTCATGCACCCCATCCTGGGTCTCAGATCTGCCAGAGGATATTATGAAGTGGTCCAGACTGGTCCACCTCCATACCCGAGCCACACATATGTTGGCAGGCACTGTAACCTGGTCTGCTCTGGGCTGCTCCTTAGTTTGGTTTTTGCGCTCACCTGCAGGGACTATATACCCTGACAAAGGAGTTCCCCAAGCTTCTCTATTGGGTCTCAGTGGCAAATCTTACACACACTGGTTGGTCCTTGGTCCATGCTGACTTAGTCCACCTCCTGTCCTGGCAGGAACAGTAGCCTTGTCCAATTGGTCCACATGCATTCCGGTTCTTACTGCTGGGTGCTACAGCCCAGCCACACCTAGTCCACGCCCTGACACAGATCTCATGTGTCCCAGTGGGAGTGGAAACCTAGCCCAACCTATCCAAAATCCACTCTGACTCTCACGACCACCAGTGGATGCTGGGGTCTAACCTGCTCTGGCACACCCTAGAGCCCGTCCACACCCATGCCGAGGGACACTGCAGCCACGTCCAACCCAGACCACCATCTCCATTCCGGCTTTGGCACTCACCAGGGGGAAACAAAACCTAGCCAGGGCGTCCCGTAAGCTCCCCAGCCAGGCCTGTTCCCAGCCATAGATCTTGCACATGTCAATGGTTGCTCTGAGTCAACTCTGCATAACCCAACTCATCTTCACCTTTGCCATCAGATGCTGCAGCCTGGCCTGGCCTGGCCCGCCCCCAGTCCTAACTCTTGCTGCTGAGTTCTACAGCCTGGCTCTGCCCAGTCTTCTCCCATCCCTGACTCAGGCAAACCAGCAGGTATGATAGCCTAGGCAGGCATGCTCCACATTCTATCCTGGCTCCTGCATTTGCCAGTGAGCTCAGGCTGGCCCGTTTCTGCCCGGTCTACCCCTTTCCAAAATTTCCCCACATGCGTGCGGACAGGTAACACTACCCTGCCGAGTCTGACCAACACCCAGACCTGAACATTATGTTCACAAGCAGAAGTAACAGTCCATCAGGGGAGTTACCCTAGTTCCCCCACCAGATCCAACCCCAGACCCAGATCTCACATGTGCTGACAGGTGCTAGGCCCTTACTTGGCATCGTCTATCCCCTCCACCCCAACCTATGTATCAGCTGGTGGATGTTGCAGCCCAGCCCATCCCACCCCTATATTTGAGTGTGTCTGCAGGTGCTGCAGCCTGGATCAACCCAGCCTGTACCCAACCCCAGCAGCCATGACTGTTTGGGGTGGGGGGGTTCTGTGGTCATGCCTAGCTCAGTCTGTCATCACTCCCAGCTTCAAGCAAACCAACTGAAATTGCAGATTAGAGGGTGGGTCCACATATCCCCCCATAGAATCTGTCCCCAGACCCAGTTCCCTTGCTGGTTAATGTCATGGCCCAGCCTAGAATACCTGTCCTTGTTCTGGAGAGCACTGTGATCTAGCTCTGCCAGGTAGGTCCCAGCCCTAGCTTTAATATGTACTGGTGAGTGGTATTTGGCATTGTTCAATACTAACTACCCTAGCTCTGCTAGCCCTCTAGGGCTGGTGTTTTGGTCTGAAACTTAAAGATCCTTGCATTCCCCCCTCATGATCCCACTACAGGGTGGGCCAGGCACCAATGGCATTGGGCAAAGCCCTCGGGCCACCCAGCCCGAGCCCTGCCACCTGGGAGCCCACCCTGAGGCTAGCTGCCCCCCCCCACCCGGCTCCAAGAACCCAGCAGGCCAATTGGCTCAGGCCTTCAGACCCAAGCTCCACCCCTGGGACAAACCGACCCACCTGGCTCTGAGCACATGGTGGGCCAACAGGGCCAAACCTCCAGACCTATATTCTCACTAAACTAGGGTCATTTTGCTTTTTACTTGGTAAACTTATTTGAAGAATTAAACATTTTTATTGTAACAAATTAAAAACGTTATCTCAAAAACTAAAAGAGGGAGAGAAATGAGTATCATTTTATTCTTAGGATAGTATCTAGGAACTGTATTCAATCTGTCATAAACTAAACTGTTGAAAAATTTTTTAAGACGAAACTATGAAGACAATAAAATAGTGGTTGCCGTGATGTGGGGAAAATGGAAAAATGGAGAATTAGTGCTTAATGAATATTCAAAAAGAACTTCAAAAACTTCATGGGGAAATGGAATCAAAACATAAGTTTTCAAGCTAAATGTATGAAATCCATGCATAGGTTTTCATAAAAAACAATTTCCACAACTTTTTAAAGTTCTTCAGAGTTTCAGTTTTAGAAGATGAGAAAAGTTTTAGAGATGAATGTTGACAATGGTTGCACACACTATGAGAGGCTAATACCACTGAAGCAAACACCTAAAATTTATCAAGATGGTATACTTTATGTTCCATATATTTTTAAATACAATGAAAAGTTTTAAAAACCTGTACAATGAAAAGTGAAATAATATAGAGGTTTTCAGTTTTCAAACTGAATCACGTGAACTCCTTTATCTATATATGTGCTTGGTCACTTAGGGAACTACAGCTTTCACTTGGAAGTTAATTTGGTTTTTAATCTTACTCAGTGGTACAGAACAGTTGCTTATACTTCATAGTCAGCGTTCATTTACAAAATGCTTCCAGTGAAAATGACTTGGTACATGCTGCTAATTAAATCTTAATGAATTAGGTTCATTGCAAAACAGGCAACATTTTTGAGGTAAAGCCCTTTACTGCAACTGATACATAATATCTTTTAGAACTGGTCACCAAGAAAAAGTATATGATTCCATTTCTATTGAAATAAACAGAATATGAAAATCTACAGTCAGTAAAGGTACACTGGTAGGGGAAGAGACTGAGTGCAGGGAGCTGTTTCGATGCAGCAATAATACTCTAAACCTGTGGTGACAGACATTGCAAACATACTAAAAGCCATCGAACTACAGACTCCAAACTGGTGAATGATATGACATGTGAATTAGGCCTAAAAAACTATTTTAGAAAGGAAAACAGATTATTGATAGGTACTCACTTTAAAAGGGTGTCAAAAAAAAAAAAAACACCAATAGGGGTCAATATTGTGGCATAGGGGTTAAACCTGCTGCCTGCCACACTGGCATTCCATATGAATGCCAGTTCAAATTCTGACTGCTTTACTTCCACTCCAGCTCCCTGCTAACCTGCCTAGGGAAGGAACAGCCGAATTGTTTGAATCCCTGCACCAAAGTGCTAGACCTGGAAGAAGCTCCTGACTACCAGCTTCAGTCTTGCCCAGCCTGAGCCATCACAACTATCTGGGGAGTGATCCAGTATATGGAAGATCAATTGATTAATATATTTCTGTGTAACTCTTTCAAACATTTTTTAAAACATCATAGATATTAGGTCACACTTTACTAGGTATCAGAAAAATATAAGCTAATATCAAAATAAGATACGATTATACAAAGAAGCATTATTTATGTCTTTAAATTGCAAACATTCCAAAAGTCCACCTAAAACTAGATTTTGAATTATGAAAATTGAATGCTACTCAATAATCAAAATAAACTATTGCTATCTACAACTAAATAAATAAATGAGGCTGATACCATGTTGAATAAAAATAAACGTAAGAAGCCAGTATTTTGATACAATGATTCAAGTCTCAGTTGGCTCCACTTCTGATCCAGCTACATGCAATGGAAACAGTGGAAGATGACCTAAACACTTGAACCCCTGCCACCCATGTGAGAGACTCAGAAAGAGCTCTTAGATCTCAACTTCAGTCTGGCACACTCCTGGCCCTTATAATCATTTGGGGAATTAACCACCAGATAGATCTCTCATTCTCCCGGTTCTTCCTCTCTCTGCAACCCTGGTTTTCAACTGAACAAACCTTTAAATACACATACACACACACACACAAGAATTTGTACTGGAGCAAGCATGTGGCACAACACTGAAAATCACCACTTGGGGATACCTGTAGCCCACAGTGGAGTTCCTGGATTAATTTCCAGCTCCTCTGCTTTCAATCCAGTTTCCTACAAAGCATACTCTGAGAAGCATTAGATAACATCTTAAGTACTTGAATCCCCAACACCCACATGGGACACCCAGAAGGAGATTCAGGGTCCTGGCTTGGGGCTAGTCCAACCCTTGCTACTGTAGGCTTTTGGGAAAATGAGCCAGTGAGTGGGAGATCTCTTTTTCAAATAAGTTGAAATAAAAGTTTTAAAGAATATATATTATAATATATTCAAAACAATTTCAGCTATAGATATTAATCTCTTGAATAGTGGGGTAGGTGTTTAGGCTGGCAGTCAAGATACCCACATATCACATCAGAGTGTCTGGGTTTAATTCCCAGTTGGGGCCTCTGATGTCAGCTTCCTGTATATGCAAACCCTGGGAGGTAGAGGTGATGGCTCAAACAACTGCATTCCTGCCATTCATGTAAAAGACCAGAACTGAGTTCCAAGCTATTGACTTCAGCCTCAGCCACTGCAAACATTTGGGGAATGAACCAGTTCATCAGAGGGCACGCACACATTCATGTACTATCTGCCCCACAAATACTTTTTTAAAAATTAGGGGCAGGTGTTCAGGACTGCATTTAAAATGTCTGTTGAGACATGGGCATCCCATTTCCAAGTGCACAGGTTCAGGTCCTGGCTCTACTTCCAATTCCAGGTTCCTGCCACAGCACACCCTGGGAAGCAGCATTCACGGCTCAAGTACTCTGGTCTCTGTCACACAGGAGATCTGAACTAAAGTTCTGAGTGCTGGCTTTGAGCTAGTCCAGCTGCTGTGGGTTATTTCAGAAGTGAACCAGCAGAGGGGATACATCTCTCTCTTCTCCCACTTTGCCTCTCAAAATGTAATGCAAATAAGTAATAAAACTTAGATAGTGATTACCTTTGGGTAGTGGAAGAGAAGTAATGCTAGATAATGGGGGAAGTCATGAATGAGGTTTTTGGGGGGTAGATACTTCCATTCTTGATCTAGGCACTATTTATTTTTTACAGATTTATTTTATTCTTATTGGAAAGGCGGATATTCAGAGGAGAGACAAAGAGGAAGATCTTCTATCCGATGATTCACACCCCAAGTGACCACAACGGCCGGAGCTGAGCCAATCCAAAGCCAGGAGCCAGGAACTTCCTCCTGGTCTCCCACACAGGTGCAGGGTCCCAAAGCATTGGGCTATTCTCGACTGCTTTCCCAGGCCACAAGCATGGAGCTGGATGCGAAGCAGGACCATCGGGATTAGAACCGGTGACCAAATGGGATCCCAGTGTGCGCAAGGCGAGGACTTTAACCACTATGCTATCGTACCAGGTCCGGTACTACTTACTTTATAGCTCACTTAGTTGGATAGTTCCTTTAACTTTAAAAATATATGTAATACTTTGTTTTAAAATTTTATTCAAATGTGAGGGAAAAGGAAAAGAGAAAGCAGTAAAAGATAAGCACTGAACCTGACAGTGCCAAGAAAGTTTAATTTACTCTGTGATTGAACAATTAACAGTTTTACTGAATAAGTATTACCAACTCAACAAATGCTGGTCTATGTTAGAAATTCTGTTATTTTGCCAACATTTTTGTTGTATGTATTGTATATTAAATATTTAAACTCTTCTTAGCTATTCCCCACGGACCTGTGGCAAGCTCATAATCTATGCACAATGCATGCAAGCAAAAGGCTAGAATCCTAAAATGTAATAATAACCACAGTACCCAGTTTCTAAAAAATTAAAGTGAACATGAAACAGTTTATATTTTTCAGAATTCTTTACCTCAAGAACAGATTATCATAAACCTGTAGTTCATGTTATTCTCTTCATTGGAAAACAATCCTTGGGGTTGGCACAGTGGCACAGCTGGTAAAGCTACTACCAGGATGTCAGCATTCCAGTTCAAATCCTGGCTGCTCCACTTTCAATCCAGATCCCTGCTAATGTACCTGGGACAGCAGAAGAAGAAAGTCCAAGTGCTTGGGTCCCTATACCAATATGGGAGACCCAGAAGAAGCTTCTGGCTTTGGACTGGCCCGGTTCTAGCTGTTGAGGCCACTGGAGCATGAATCAACAGATGGAAGATCTTTCTGTCTCTCCTTCTCCCTAAGCAAATCTACCTTTCAAATAAAAGTAAATATAATCTTTCCAAAATAAATAGCCCCTTTGGGTGAACCACCTTCCCAGAGATGGCCCCCAGGGAGCCAAAGACCTTCACCACTCTAGGGCCCACCTCCTCCAGACCATAATTGGATTAAATCTCCAGCCTGTATCCATTAACCATGAATATTAGCCTTTGGAGTAAACCCCAATTCTTATCCAAGCCATAACAGTATGTGCAAAATATGTGTTTTCATTTTCAATGTTTTTGTTATATTTGAAACAAAAAATCCGTAACATGCTGCATTTCTGTTTATCTTGCAATGTTTTGTTATTTTGTTCCTAACAAAAATTTTACTCACGGATTGAAAACCTATACAAGAAAAAAGCGAAAGAATGAAATTCTTTTTTTTTTTTTAAAGATTTATTCATTTTGATTACAGCCAGATATACACAGAGGAGGAGAGACAGAGAGGAAGATCTTCCATCCGTTGAATCACTCCCCAAGTGAGCCGCAACGGGCCAGTATGCGCCGATCCAAAGCCGGGAACCTGGAACCTCCTCCGGGTCTCCCACGCGGGTGCAGTGTCCCAATGCATTGGGCCGTCCTCAACTGCTTTCCCAGGCCACAAGCAGGGAGCTGGATGGGAAGTGGAGCTGCCGGGTTTAGAACCGGCGCCCATATGGGATCCCGGGGCTTTCAAGGCGAGGACTTTAGCCGCTAGGCCACACCACCAGGCCCGAAAGAATGAAATTCTTATTATATGCAATTAACTCCTTTGTAAAAGTTTTGTTGTATTTTGATTCAAAAATTAATTATATATCTTACATAGTTCAAGAACTTTTCAATTTTAAAATGTTTCATGGGGCCTGGCATTGCAGCACAATGGATTAAACCATCACCTACAATGCCAGCATTTTGTATGGGCAAAATCATGGTGTTACACTTTTAATCTGGCTCCCTGTCAATGAGCGTGGAAAGACAGCAAAGGATGGCCCAAGTGCTTGGGTCCCTAAATCCATGTGAGAGACACAGAAAAAGCTTCTGGCTCCTGGCTTTAGCCTGGGACAGCCCGGCTGTTACAGCCATTTGGAAAGTGAACCAGCAGATTGAAGAATTCTTTCTCCCCCTCTTTCTCCCTGTGTAACTCAAAGTTTCATGGTTACTAACTTTAGAAAACCCTAATCCAGAAAATTATCTTCTTGGATTTCAAAATAGCCCCAAAGGGGCATCATTGTCACCATCTTCTGTAGTCTAATAAGAAGATTAAATCTCTTAATTTGCAAATTATCACATGCATATTGTTGCAATAATTGGTGCAATGTAAAGTATATATACAGTATAATGAAATATGCAACAAGTTCCACAGAGGGAAATGGAGGAGAAAAACCAGATAGTCATGATAGAGTAATACCATAAAGATAGAACCACTGAAGCAAAAATTAAAGCTAAGAGTATTGAAAAGCACTGTTAGTCTAAACGGACATAAATCAGTCAATTATATGCCCAACTGTGGAAAAACAAAAAGAACCACAATTTATAAGCTATAAACAGATATCCTCAAAGATCTCTACTGAACTGTTAAAAGTAAGATAAAGTTCAGTTCTCTAAACTAGTTTTTTAGCACTCCAAATTTTCCTTAAAACAAGTGACTTCAACTTAAGGTTCATACATTTGACTTTTGTATGTTGCCATAGTTTGGAAGTTAGCTGGATCCCTCAAGTCATATGTTGATGGTTAATAGATTGAGAGTACAGATAAAATCCAATTGTGAAATCTGAAATGAGGCAGCCAAGGCTTGAACCATTGCTCATATGGGATACCCATATTGCAGACAGCAACAAATCCAGCCGCATCACGCCAGTTCAAAAGTTTTGTTATTGTAGTAACTTCTAAAGCCTGTTAAGTACATTTTATCATTTTTACATGCCATTAATTATCTTCATGGGACCTGAAATCCAGACCCCTTCAGATGTATTTAATTCCTAGGTCCCTGTATAAGCCTCTCCTCTTCTTAATATACACTTCATATACATTTCCAACCCCTTAAAAAGCTAAGTCCCTGTCAATCAACACCAAAAGGACTCAAAGAGGCTAAATTTCACAAGTTTTCTACACTGGCCAAGTGTGTAAGAATAACCAATCAGCATCAAAGCAGAAGATACTCTATATCTGTGATCTGAGATTCTCTCATTCCCTAGTGTGAGAATGAACTCTTCAAGATACTCTTTCAGTAATGCTAATTTGAGTCAATAACAGACTTGATAAATACTTAATTTATTAGCACCATTGGATTACCTCACTGATACCTACTTTTTCAGGAGACATTTTCCTCTGAATTACACATGCTTTTGGACAATCAAAACAACAAAATCTTTATTCTGATATTATAGAAATGTTTTTAAACTAAATGCCTTTGCTAAGCATGCTAGAAAAAAAAGATGCATATTGAACAACCTTTAATCCAGATGCTATTTTCTTTAAGTGGTATATTTTTGGAAGCAAAATGATGCTCAGTAACATTACTGCACAATATGGTCCTAAATTGTTGGAGGTGACCTAAGCTAAAATCTGAGACACAAACATTGCAAGACAACAATCAAGAGACAGATATTTGACCTGAAAGTTAAAACACAGTTAAAACACCTGTATCCAACATTGAAATGCCCAGGTTCAAGTTCTGACCCTGGCTCCCAAGTCTAGCTTCCTGTTAAGGCAAAGCCTGGAAAGTAGTGGATGATGGCTGAAGTAATTGGATCTCTGTCACTCACATGGCAGATCTGGATTGGGATGGTATAAACTTCAATTGTTGCACAAATTTTGAGCACCATGCCATCAGCGGATGGGAGATCTCTCTCTTCCCCTGTCTCTCTATGCCTCTTCTTTTTTTTTTTTAAGGCAGGTTTGTCACCATCTTAAAACAGCATCTAAACAGAAGTATTGGCTTACAAAGTCCTAAGCAGGTAATTCACACTACCAAGCTACTACCTGTTCAATGCTTAAAAACAGAAATTTCAAAATGTGCTATGTGAATATTTATTGCTAGGTTATTTTATCATAAATTACAGATGAAAAATCATAAATTGTATAAATGTATATATTAATGCAAATATATTTATAGAAAATCTTAACTGTGCCTAAGACACTGCAAACCACTAGGTCTCTACAATATGCAAATGCACAGTCTAATTTTGGTTTAAATTACTGTCACTTCCTTTCCTCACCAGACTCCAAACAGGAAATAAAATGTAAAATTACAATTCAAAGTTGAAATAAAAAAGAAAAGCCAGGAACTCCAATCAGATCTGCATGACTCATGGTATGTCAATTGCAAACTCCTGATTTCAAACCTTTAAAAAAAAGAAACCTCAAGGACCCTTCAAATTATGATCAAGTCATATGCCTGATTAGACAGTTGAATCACTTTACTGGACCACATTTTTTTACCCTTGATTCCACTCTGCACCTGCTGCCACAAATATGTTTGTTCAGTTAAAATGGAGTGATGAAGATTGACCTTTCTTACTGAGCAGCCAGCTGAACTAGATTTTAAATAGTATGCTCAGGATTTTGCTTCACTTGATTTAAGGCAAAAGAATGATAGTTCCACCTATATCATTTTTATTCCAAGAATTCAGAGCCTCTGTTCCATTCTTTTGACAAATTTAGCACCTCACACCAGGAAAAGGTATAACCGCAAGTAAAATACTCAACTACTACTGTGAGAAGCTAAAGCCTTCAAAGCTGACTTAGTAGTAGTCCTCTTTTAAAACGTGTTCACATTTATTTTCTGATTCCTAAGATAGAAAAATAAATAGAACAGAAAGGGGGAAAGGGGATGTTGCTGTGTCCTTAAGCTCTGCCTGGTACATTGATGTATTTCATTGTCTTTTTACCGACTTTCTATCCAATAGCATCAAAACACTAAGAAAAGAATTTTAGTTCTTTTGTCACCTTACAAATAAAGGTGGCGTGGCCTAGCAGCTAAAGCCCTCGCCTAGAACGCTGAGATCCCATATGGACGCCAGTTCTAATCCTGGCAGCCTTGCTTCCTATCCAGCTCCATGCTTGTGGCCTGGGAAAGCAGTCGAGGTCAGCCGAATGCTTTGGGACCCTGCACCTGTGTGGGAGACCTGGAGGAAGTTCCTGGCTCCTGGCTTTGGATTGACTCAGCTCCGGCCATTGCGGTCACTTGGAGTGTGAATCATCAGATAGAAGATCTTCCTCTTTGTCTCTCCTCTCTGTATATCTGACTTTAATAAAAATAAAGAAATCTTTAAAAAAAAATAAAGGAGTATTGGAAAACATCCTGAATATTTGAGGCCATATGCACTGAGAAATCTTACAAAATCCTATTTTCTGCCTCATCCATGATCCCTTCTCTCAGTTCCTGTACACTCCCAACCCAGCCCATCATTAACCAAAATTATGAACATAGGAGCTTATGTGCAGCTGCCTGAGAAATTACATATTCACGGGAGTCCTCAAAAATAAACGCCCATGAATATCTAATGGAAAGAAGATACAACCTGTATTTATGAAATTTCTTTTAGATCTGCTACCCGATTTTCATTCAATGTTAGCATGTGAGCAAGCACTAACTTACATAGCTGATAGGATGCTGAGTCCAATCATTTATTCACAGCAGTCACAGGGCTTAAAAGCTAAGGATGTAGAAATAAATGATTTGACTCTTAGTTCAAACATCTCACATTCTAATGGAAGAGAGCCATATAAAACTACAATCACAGTACAGTGGATCCATGTTATGATAAGAGTATGATTCAGAATGGCACGGCAGGACAGAAAACAAGCACTGACTCCAGCCTGACTCCAGAAATGCTTCTCTGACAAGGTGCCATGAAAACCAAGTCTGGAAAGGAGCAGGAGTACATGGTTAGGCATTCTATTCAGAAAAAAAAAAAAAAAAGCAAAACAAAACAAAAAAAAAAACATCATGAAAAAAGGTATCTCATTCAGGGGCAGGGCTAGGAAATACTCAAGAAATAAAGCAGTGATGTTTACACTGCACTGTGAATGCACTTAACGCCACTGAGTTGAACACTTAAAAATGATAAATTTAGAGCCCAGTGTCATAGGGGCTAAAACCTTGCCTTGCAACCACTGAGATTCCATATAGACACCAGTTCATGTCCCGGCTGCTCCACTTCCTATCCAGCTCCCTGCTTGTGGCCTGGGAAAGCAGAAGAGAGAGGACGGCCCAAAGCACTGGAACCCCACACCTGCATGGGAGACCCAGAAGAAGCTTCTGGTTTCGGATCAGCTTAACATTGGCTATTGTGGCCACTTGGGAAGTGAACGAGCGGCTGGAAGATCTTTCTCTCTGTATCTCTTTCTCTCTATAGATTTGGCTTTCCAATGAAAATAAAGTTAAATTTTAAAAATGATAAATTTAGGGGCATGGGCATTCAGGCAAGTGTTTATGACAACAGCTCCCCACACTGGAATATCTAACTTCAGTTCCTAGCACTGGATACTGACTCCAGTTTCCTATCAATGCAGACCCTGTGAGGTTGCAGTTAAGTCTCCAGTAGCTGACCCCTGTCACTCACAAAGAGGGTCCAGACTGAGTCCTGACTCCCAGCTTTGGCTCAGCACATACACAGCCAGAGCAGGCATTTGATGAGTGAAGCAACATTTGGGAACTTTCTGCATCTCTTTGCTGCCTGACTCAATAATAAGAATGTTGTTAAACGGTGAATTTTATGCGATGAATATTTTGCCTAACTCCACCCCCCTTGCCACACACACCAGATTTCTATGAGAGTAGAAATATCATTCAATGAAAACTGTCAAAAGACTGAGTGGCAGAAGAGACCTACTAAGATGCATCAGAGCCAGACTGTAAAGGACTTTGTGATCCATGCTGAAGTACTGTAAAGGCAAAATCAGAGGGAAAGACTGGAAGGTTCAGGAATGATTGAGACAGTAATACTCTCCAGATGAGTTTGTACTGAGTGAGAGGTGTTGGAACAAAAAAAAAATTTTACTTTTGCAGGATTAAAAAATTAGCATGATATGCACTTACAGCCTTAATGTAAAGAATGGGAAAGTTTTGAGATGCCTCTCCTCGTCTGAGTGAAAAATACAAGAAGCATCAGGTTGGACTAAGGGCATGGTCACGTCTGCTTAATTGACCTACAAAAGTAGGAACCTTTGTGAGTAAGGGATGAAGACAAGCAGTTATACGGTTGCTTGACATCTTGGATGGGTTTGTGACCTCTGTGCTGTCTCCAGCTCCAGAAAACAAAGAGTAGTCCAGATCTGAGAAAGAAGCCAATTTTTTCCCACCTGTGACTAGGACACAGCATCTGTCAACCTAAAAAGTAGGAGTTTTGATGGACCCCAGGAGACAGCTACTCTGGAAATGCTCTAAGGTTCTCAGCAGTACCTCCATACAGCTCATCCAGGGTAGCAGAGCAAGCCAAAGATGATTAACATGGCCAATAACACTTCATGGTGGCCCTTGATGACATGAAATTTCCAAGAAATAACTGGAAAATTTTTTCAAATGGAACAGAATCTGAAAAGTGGGTAGGGACAGGATGAATTATTATCATCTGGAGATGTAAAATGGAACCTATTGTATACTTCTAAGCTACTGAAGCCTACGCTAATCAATCAAACATGTTTAAAAAAAAGGAACTCTTGTAATTCATAGTTTATAGACTGTTCTAACACACTGGTGAGTATCTTTATAAGTCAGAACATTCTATAACCGTGTTTAATGATCAACAATATCTAATTATATGCATGATTTATTCAACTAGTCACCTATAGTTGACATTTACATTTGAATAGAAATCTTCAGCTAAATTTAAGCATTACACTCATGCAAGTTATCACATTTTTATGGATATTTACATATTTAATTTGAAAATTCCTTGTAAGATTCTCCTTAAAATTTTCTTGAAAAATATATTCTTGTGTCAGCATGTGTTGTGTAAATACAGTTGTTAAAAAAAATTTTGCTGTTGAAAAAACCCTATGTAACTAGTTGAAAGAGTAAATAGCAACTTACTATCTCTTTAAGAAAGCCAATTGCTTATCATAGGTGTCTATCAAGCCACAAGCATTCCACACTGCACAATAGACGAGATGAGGCAGGTAATTCACTAAATGGCACTCTCGTGGCATGAAAGTAAAAATGCAACTTCAATAAGCGAACCATGTGTTCGCTGTGAGCCAGATTCAGTGTTCTATTATGGATGTCTTTTCCATTGATCACACCCTGAATTGGCAATAAAAGTAATCAAAAAAGCCTCTTGTGCCCATGCTATTCTTCAACCTACTGTCTCTCAGCTCCCACAGTATGTGCCCAACCAGATCATATTTACTATTCAGAAAGAGTAACTGCTACCTCCTCCCAGCAGCCCCTCCCCCAAACCCGCTTATTCTGAAGCAAATGCTCCCAAATGACACACCTGTATCTGATTATAAAGCAGCTTTGTAAAATTATTCACTCACCAAATCATAAAGCCTCTGTAGGAAGGGACCTTGCTGGGCCTGGCACAATGGCTCAATGGCCTAAATCCTCACCTTCCAAGCACTGGGATCCCATATGAGCACCAGTTCGTGTTCCAGCTATTCCACTCCCCCTCCAGCTCCCTGCTTGTGGCCTGGGAAAGCAAAAGAGAGAGGACGGCCCAAGGCTTTGGGACCCTGTATGTACAGGGGAGACCCGGAAGCAGCTCTTGACTCAGCTCTGATCATGATGGCCACTTGGAGTGTGAACCAGCACATGAAGATCTTTCTATCTCTCCCTCCCTCCATAAATCTGATCTGCCTTTCAAAGAAAAACTATTAAA
Source organism: Ochotona princeps (assembly GCF_030435755.1). Taxonomy (NCBI): domain Eukaryota; kingdom Metazoa; phylum Chordata; class Mammalia; order Lagomorpha; family Ochotonidae; genus Ochotona; species Ochotona princeps. Next base: position 34,634,162 of record NC_080837.1, on the reverse strand, counting down.
TCTTTTAAAAAAAGAAAGAAAGAAAAAGACCTCGCCTTTGCTGACAATGCTCCCTGGACCTACCCCACTGCTTTATTACATGATTTCTGAAAAGAAATGCTAGAACGCAGAGTGCCACAAAATTTCATGTGCCTATCAATATTTCAATATTTTCTCTTAAGAGCAAGCATGTACAACTATGAAGGTTACATACAATTTTCTAACAAAACAATGATGCAACACATAGTCAATATATAATCACTGTTGTGATGCCTGACAATTTTTTTTTTTTTTTTAAAGATTTATTTTTATTTTTATTACAAAGTCAGATATACTGAGAGGAGGAGAGACAGAGAGGAAGTGGAGCTGCCGGGATTAGAACCAGCAGCCATATGGGATCAAGGCGAGGACCTTAGCCACTAGGCCACGCTGCCAAGCCCGATGCCTGACAATTAAACAAGCAATAAGTGATTAGTACAAATGACTACTGTTAGTAGTTTTCAGGTATACATTAGGATGTGACTACCCTTTTAAGCCTTTGATTTGTATTAATGTTCAAAATGCCAAAACAACCTCTTCTTCCACCATATTTCCCTCTCCCTTGACAAATTCTCCACTAAAATGATTATTTTGGGGGTTAATACTGTGGCATAGCAAGCTAAACTTCCACCTGCCGTATCAGCAACCCTTAAAGGCACCAGTTTGAGTCCTAGCTGCTCTACTTCTGACCCAGGTCCCTGTTAATGCACCTGGGAAAGCAGCGGAAGATGGCCCAAGTCCTTGGGCTCCTGCATCCATATGGAACAACTGGAAGAAGCTCCTGGCTTCTTGTAGCTATTGTGGCCATTTGGAGAGTAAACCAGCAGAGATTTCTTTCACGCTCTTTCTCATTCTTTGTTACCCTGCCTTTCAGATAAATAAAACAAACCTTTTTTAAAAACAACAAAATGATTAGTTTCATACTAAGTGGAGTTAAGCTTTATATTCTGTCACTCTTTTCCGGGGATTTTAAGTACAGTTGCTTCCCTAAAGGATTATAAGCAGTGCAAATTTTTTCTTTTGTTCTTCTCTCCTAGGGCCTCTTTAAAACAACAAAGTGCAACTGAGTGGCATGAATTCAGAAAGGCCCCTCTGCCTCAAAATTTCTCCCCTACATTATTACTAGGCATTCTATCACCTACCAATTCATTTGGGTTAATAAATACCTCCCTTCCTCCTGTCAAAATGGCAAAATAAGCAAAACTAAGCAAACAGGTTTACTACAGGTTAAAAACAAACAAACATAACCACACAAGCTGATAATTAATCAGAGTAAGAGGAGAGTAAGAGGATACTGTTGAGGGGAAAGTAAGAGAGATAAGAGATTAGGCAAAAGTTCCACTGAGCTGGCAGAACAGCTGCTATGGGGCAGCAAGAAAGCTCCGACTGTGAGAGAACAGAGGACTCAACAGAAAGAGGAACAGAACTAGACAAAGCCCAAAGACTAACTTCAAATTTCAACGCAGAGCTGCACAAGCATTCTCTCTTCCCTTTCCCTCTGAAAGCTGACTTCTTACTCCAGAACCTGCCATGTGAAGAGATCCTTTAACTCTTACCAGCCTTAACTCCTACATACTCATTTACTTTCCAAAAAAAAGTCTTGAAATATATGATGCTCATTATGAAAATAGAGATAATACCACCTGCTAATAGGCCATGAAAGTAGACTACCCAAGAACACGTTACCTCATTAATTTTTTTTTAAAGATACACTCGGAGCCTAGTGCGGTAGCCTAGTGGCTGGGGTTCTCACCTTGCATGCACCAAGATCCTATATGGGTACCAGCTCTAATCCTGGCAACCTCGTTTCCCATCCAGCTCCAAGCTTGTGGCTTGCGAAAGCAGTTGGGGTTGGCCCAAAGCCTTGGGACCCCCTGCACCCACATGTGAAACCAGGAAGAGGCTCCTGGTTTCTCATTGGCTCTGGCCATTGTAGCCACCTGGGGTAGTGAATTAGCTGACATAAAATCTTCCTCTGTCTCTCGTCCTCTTTGTATATCTGACTTTCCAATTAAAATAAATAAATCTTGAATTTAAAAGGTGCACTCAGGGGGTGGATATTTGTCACAGTAGTTACAATACCTTAGGACAGCTGCACCCACTATCAGTGTCTAAGCTGAGTCCTAGCTCCAGTTTGCACTGTAGCTTCCTGCTAGTGTGCACTTTGAGAGGCAGCAGAGGATGGCTCGAGTATTTAGGTCCCCGCCATAACATGGGAGTCAGGGACAGAGTTCCAGGCTCCCGGTTTCACCCTGGCAGAGTTTGGAATATTATAGGGCTGTTTTAGGCATTTGGGAAGGAAATCAGCAAATAGAAGATCAATCTCTTTCTCTCTTACAAACAGATAATTTCCTTATTCTCAAAACTTAAAATGTACTTAGCATAAACTAATTTCCTTCAATAATGACTTACTTCAGATTAAGTAAATGCAAAATATGACAAGTTCATAAACATTCATGATAACCCAAACATGAAAACAACACAATATCCATAAACAATAAGCAGATACACAAAATATATCCATACAATTGCTTGGCACTAAAAAGGAATACAACAGTGTGAACATACTTTATATCATAGAGCTGTATCTGTAAAAACTAGTAAGCTAGAAAGACGGGCACAGCAGCTCAATAGGCTAATCCACCACATGCACATGCCAGCATCCCGTATGAACACTGACTGGTGTCCCAGCTGCTCCACCCCCACAAGCTCCCTGCTTGTGGCCTGGGAAAGCAGTGGAGAATGGCCCAGGTCCTTGTGCCCCTGCACCCACATGGAGGAGATCTGGAGCTTTGGATCAGCTCAGTTCTGGCCATCGCAAACACCTGGGAAGTGAGCCGCTGGATGGAAGATGTTTTGTCTCTCCTTATCTCTGTAAATCTCCATTTCAAGTAAAAATAAATAATTCTTTTTTAAAAAGATTGAGGCTGGTGTGGTTGCACAATAACTTAATCCTCTTCCTGCAGCACTGGCATCCTATACGGGCACTGGTTGGCATCCAGATTTCTCTACTTCTGATCCAGTTCCCTGTTTATGCCTGGGAAAGCAGCAGAGGATGCAGAAATGTGGGAAACCAGAAGAGGCACTGGCTCTTGGCTTTGGATCACAGCTTTGGCCACTGTGACATTTGGGAAAGTGAACCACTGGATGGAAGATCTGTCTCTCTAGCTCTCTTTGTAACTCTTTCAAGGAAAGTAAGTAAATCTTTAAAAGAGAATGTTATGTCATTGAATTTAATTTTTAGAAAAAAAAATGACCCACTGATACATGCTTCAATCTTTTTTTTTTTTAAAGATTTTATTATTATTGGAAAGCCGGATATACAGAGAGGAGGAGAGACAGAGAGGAAGATCTTCCATCCAATGTTTCACTCCCCAAGTGAGCCGCAACGGGCCAGTATGCGCCGATCCAAAGCCGGGAACCAAGAACCTCTTCCGGGTCTCCAACGCAGGTGCAGGGTCCCAAAGCTTTGGGCCGTCCTCGACTGCTTTCCCAGGCCACAAGCAGGGAGCTGGATGGGAAGTGGAGCTGCCGGGATTAGAACTGGCACCCATATGGGATCCCAGGGCGTTCAAGGCGAGGACTTTAGCTGCTAGGCCACGCCACCGGGCCCCATGCTTCAATCTTTTGTAAACATTATGCTAGTGCAAGAAGCCATATACAGAAAGTCATACAAAAGGATAATTTTTAAAACTCACTGAAAAATATAAGTTTTTTGGGTATATAAAATTTTGTAATACATGGATTTTTTCATAATACTCCTCTTCCAAGAACATCTATAGTATCCTCATATTACATTATTTTGTTTATATGAAAAGTCCAAAACAGACAAAATTCTAGAAATAGATTGGTGGTACAAGATAATGAGTGACTGCTAAAGACTATGGTTTCCTTTAGAGGGTAGCAAAAATGTTATATAAAATTAAAGAGTGGTAACAGTTGTACAATTCTATGAATGTTCTAAAAGCAAAGCAGACAGACACTTTAAAGGGTGAAGAGAGGGCAGGCATTTAGCACAGTAGTGGAGACGATGTTTGGGTGATCAGTATCCCATGTCAGAGGTTCTGAGTCCAAGTCCTAGCTCTTGCTCCAGTTGTGCTTCCTGCTAACATGCCTTGTGGGAGGCAGGAAGGAACAGCTCAAATATTTGGGTCTCTGTCACCCCCATAGATGCACATCAAATTTTGGACTCTTGTTTTTGACCATATCCAGACCTGGCTGTTACTGGAACCTAGGAAATGAACCAAGACATAGAAGATTCAATCTCTCTCTCTCCCCCTTAAAATAAACAAATCTTTTAGATTGATTTCTTTTATTTGAAATTTGGAGTTACAGAGAGATGGGGATGGGAGGAGGAAGAGACAGAGAAAGAACCTTTCATCTCCTTTGGTTCATGCCCCAAAAGGACACACCAGCCAGAGCCAGGCTCATCTGAAGCCAGCAGCCAGGAACAACTTCTTAGTCTCCCACATAAGTATAGGGGTTCTTTCTCTCTTTCTCTGTCTTTCTGTCTCTATCTCTATCCCTCCCGCTCCCTCTCCAATAAAATGTAAATACTTTTTAAAGTATGAAGTATATGGTAACTAACTTATGCCTCAAAAAAATGTTACTCTTAAAAAAGAAAATGCTAAACAAAATGTCATGATGTATCTGGGACATTTAAGACACATTTAGAAAATCTGGATTAAAGTAAGACCTCATAAACTACCCATGTATTAATTCATATATTTTTTAAAAATCAGTAAGGTACAAAGCAAAACAAATTCAACTACAATCAAACTTGCAAGTATATGATCACTTAGATTTGAAACAAAAGCTGAAAAGAATTTTGTTAATGGTATGTAGGGAATGATCTACCCATTTTTGGTTCCTGCACTCACAGGGGAGACCGGGAATCAGTTTCCAGTTTTGGGCTTCCCCAAAGACTGTGAACTAAAACCTCAAGAGCAAAGCATGGGTCTGTTGGCCTTCTCTGCTGTATTCCTGGGCATTACCAACACTTGGAGCGCAGCAGTTAGATCCACAGTAAATGACTGTGTGAATTAATGATGGTGGCCATAATACACTTCTTGAGTGAATAAATGATTGATCATAATACACTTCTTTTTTATTCCTTTCTTATCACAACCCCCTGCCACTTACATGAATTTTGTAATTGCTCTAGAGTTCTTTACTTATTCATCCTCATACGACTACTAAAAATCAAGATGTTAGGGCCCAGCGGCGTGGCCTAGCAGCTAAAGTCCTCGCCTTGAAAGCCCCGGGATCCTATATGGGCCCCGGTTCTACCGGTGGCTCCACTTCCCATCCAGCTCCCTGCTTGTGGCCTGGGAAAGCAGCTGAGGACGGCCCAATGCATTGGGACCCTGAGCCCACATGAGAGACCTGGAAGAGGTTCCTGGTTCCCGGCTTTGGATCGGTGCAGCACTGGCCGTTGCGGCTCACTTGGGGAGTGAATCATCAGATGGAAGATCTTCCTCTCTATATCCCCTCCTCTCTGTATATCTAACTTTGTAATAAAAATAAATAAATCTTAAAAACATAAATAAACAAATAAATAAAAATAAAAATGAAGATGCTAAAAATTTGGCTTCAGGGGCTGGCACAGTGGCATACCAATCTAACCCTCCATCTGCAGTACCAGCATCCCATACTGGCACCAGGTAGAGTCCCAACTGTTCTACTTCTGATGCAGCTCCCTGCTTATGCCTGAAAAGCAACAGAGAATGGCTCAAGTCCTTGGACCCTTAAACTCACGTGGGAGACCCAGAAGAAGCTCCCAATTCCTGGGTTCACACCAGCTCAGCTTTGGCTGTTGAGGTCATTTGGGGAATGAACCAGTAGATGGAAGACCCTCTCTCCTGCCTTCTATAAATCTGCCTTTCAAATAAAAACAAATACATCTTTTAGAAAAAGGACTTGGCTTCAGTGCAATATAGATATCCTACCATTCTTTGATGCTCAGATTGCTAACTAAAGCTGCATGAATCCAAAGACCCACGTATGCATTCTTTACCAGATATAAAACAAAAGAAAGCAAACAGCTAGTAACAATTTCCGAAGGATTTCAGGCAAGCGTAAAAAGCTGCTCTCTGTCTCCCTCTCACCTCTCTGCTGTGCTAAGATTTTTAACAAGTCATCGTCTCTTGCTGCACAGCGAGAATGTATAGCTGATTAGAGGCACTGCATGCTGCCTCTTCAAGTGCCTCCACTTCATTCCGTATGAGCCAAATTAAATGTTAAGAGACATCATCCTCTAATTTTAACCCCACATTCTCAGTCTTCCTTCTGGAAAAAGAAGTCTTTCAAAGCTAAGCTCCATTTTCTGTTGCTCATTAACCTCTGCACCAGCTCTCAGGAAAACAAGACAAGTGAAACAAACCAACCGATGACAAGAAGCCGCTCTTCCAGTCCCCACCTGTTCTTTCCTGCTTTTCATTCTTCCTCCATATTCTTCCTTCCACTTCTTTCCAGATAATGTGTATCCCTCATCAGCTTGTCTAAGCCTTCCCTGAACATTCCCTTGATTTACTAGTACACATGGAATTCTCAACCAATGCTGACAAGGCCAGACCAAGCCTTTTCCCATCTGACCTTTTAGTTTGACAGCATCCTAAAATGTTTCCCAATGATAATCTAGCTTGAAATTCATTCTATTTGATCACGGCACACTATACACTATTTTTTTTTTATTTTAAGCACTTTTTTACATTATACGAAAAACTATTTCCAACTTCCATGGATTTAACAACACTATTCACCTTGTTCAAAGCACACTAATTATTGTGACATTGTTTTTGCATATTTAGAACTATTATTCAAGTTCAAATTAGCATGAAGATCAGAGATCACATATAAGGCTGGTTAGTGACATACTCATGAATAGCTTTACACAACAGAAATTAACAGAATGTTAACCTATTCACCGGCAAGAAAAAGGCCATGTGAAGTAATTTTCAGGAGTTATTGCCATGGCATAACACATTAGGCCACTACCTGCAGTGCCAGCGTCTCCTATGAGCACAGGGTTGAGGCCCAGCTGCACCACTTCTGATCCAGCTCCTTGTCAATGTGTTTGGGAAAGTAGTGGAATATGGCCCAAGTTCTTGAACTCCTGCATCCACGTGGGAGACCCAGACTCTTGGTTCTTAGCTTTGCAATGGCCAAGCTCCAACCATTTTGGCCATTTTAGGCATCGAGCCAGAGGAGAAAAGATCTGTTTCTTGTCTTTCAAGTAAATAAAATCTTTAAAAAGTAACTTTTAAAATGTTTCTTACCTGTTGATGAATAAAAAGATACAACAGGTATTTTTTTCCACCCAACATGTGAACTGCAATTTGTGTTTCTTGAGTCTTAATGAAACTATGGATTTTAAAACATTCGATACTTTCCCAGTGTCTCTTTGTAGCTAAAACGCAGTACATGACTTGGACAAGGCCAATCAGTTAGTTTTACCTGGGACTTTTTACTCTGAAATTTCAACGGTAAAGGAGGAGAGACTAAGGAGATTACACTTAGCACCAAAATGTCATGTACAGAAGTGGCAGCAATGCAGCATTGGTGCCTAGTTTTCAGTGTCCAGGTGGCAGGGTGTGACATTCAGTATCCAGGATTCACCAGCAGAAGCAGTAAGGTCCTGTCCACAGTGTCTCACTGGTACTGTGTTATTACAGGTTTTGGGTACTACCCATCCTCATTTATTGTCCATTTTTCAAGTCTGCACATGTCTCCTTACCATAAATTTTCTGAAATGCATGATGTACTTTCAATAAAGCCATCAGTTAAAATCAAACACAGTTAATTTCTGCTTCTTGGAACTAAGAACTCAGATACAATGAGCTAGCAGTAGCGGAATTAATCTAATTCCAGAAAATTCATATTTGTTACAGATTCATTTAGCATATCAGAACATTAACAATAAGATATAATTTAGTATGAATTAGAAAAAAAGTAAAATTCATCCCTCATAAGTAAAGTGCTTTGACAAATAGTATAGTCAAATGCTAATGATTACACCAAAGACATAAAATACACCCAATGTTTAAAAAGAGACACCTTGGGGCCTAATATGGTAGCCTAGTAGTTAAAGTCCTCACTTGGCACATTCTGGGAACCAATAAAGGCACTGGTTTGTATCCTATCTGCTCTACTTCCCTTCCAGCTCCCTGCTTATGGCCTGGGAAAGCAGTTGAGGATGGTCCAAAGTCTTGGGACCCCCGCATCTGCATGGAAGACCTGGAAGAAGCTCCAGGCTCTGGGTTTCAGATGGGCTCAGCAATGGCCATTGTGGCCACTTGGGGAGTCCAACAGCAGATGGAAGACCTTTCAGTCTCTTCTTTCTGTCAATCTGCCTTTCCAATTAAAATAAATAAATCTTAAAAAGAGACAGATGCTTTCTGTTCTTTTGCAGCCAATTTCTTCTCCATATCCCCAGGTCTGTGGCAATTGCTAATGTGATGTCTGTCCCTCTATATTTGTATATTTAACAAAACTTATTGTCCCTGAGTGTTTATGTAATGTGAATTTTGTCTCCATATATTTTGTGTATATTTTCCAAATGTCTACAAATTACATGATAATTTCTTATACTTGACATCTATCAGTATAATTTGAGATTCAACCAGGTATTGAAAGTATCAGTAGTTCACTCTTTTTGTTGCTAAGCAGTATCCCATTTGGTGTACATACCATGATTCATTTTCCAATTACCAGTTGATGAATACAATAGCCTTTGAAGCACAGAGATTCATTAAAAGTTATGTTTTTATTTTGGGAGTTTAAATAGTAGGTATCTTAAACAGTGTAGAAGAAGGTATTCTCTCAACATAAAGCATTTTTTTTAAGATTTATTCATTTTATTACAGCCAGATATACACGAGGAGGAGAGACAGAGAGGAAGATCTTCCGTCGATGATTCACTCCCCAAGTGAGCCACAACGGGCCGGTGCGCACCGGGAACCAAGAACCTCTTCCAGGTCTCCCACGTGGGTGCAGGGTCCCAATGCATTGGGCCGTCCTCGACTGCTTTCCCAGGCAACAAGCAGGGAGCTGAATGGGAAGTGGAGCTGCTGGGATTAGAACCGGCGCCCATATGGGATCCCAGGGCTTTCAAGGCGAGGACTTTAGCCGCTAGGCCACGCTGCTGGGCCCAACATAAAGCATTTTTAAAAGAAAAATGTGATGGAAACAATATTGACATAATAGCATTACCCACTTCCCTATCCCCCTGAACCTTTTTTTTTTCTTTTTTTTTCTTCTTTTTCCTTTAACTAATTAACTATGTAAAGATTGTCAACAACAATACAATAAAATAGATTAAAAAAAAAAAAGAAAAATGTTCTGCTAGGACAGGAGGTGAACTGAGTAGGGTTGGCTCATAGACCCCCTGGTATGCGCAAAATCTGGCATTGGGAGAGGTTCTGATGGAGGAGCCTGGGCAACTCCTCTGGCAGGACACAGTCCCTGCAGGTAAGCACAAGAAGCATGATAGGAAACAGCCCAGAATAGGCCATGGAAAGTTTCCCACTGGCATATGTTTGGCATTGGGTCAGGGACAGACCAGGCTGAATCAGTTCATGTCATCCACTGGTAAATCCGAACACCAGGACAGAGTGTGGGTGGAGCCGGGACTGGTCGCAACAAAACCAGTGCACACTATGGAACGCTAGGGTGAGGTTGCCTGTACTGGATTTGACTGCAGCACCCAACCAGCATGCGCGAGATCCTGGAAGGGAGGGGCAGAGCCTGCCGGGGGATTAAGGGGCTGGTCCCCTCGCCAGACAGCTACTCCCACTGGAGAGCTTGGGCTGGGATGGGGACAGACAAGACTAAGCAAGACTGCAACACCTGTGCACTGCACGTGGACTAGATCAGGGAAAAGCCAGGCTAGGCGGATTATTCCTGCTGGTGCAAGCATAAATTAGAGTGGGTGAGGGATGTTTGGGCTTAGCCACAGCATCAACTGGCAGAAGCTGGCACTGGGGACTAATTTTGCCAAGTCAAATCACAGAACCACTCGAAGAGTGCATAAACCGGGACTGAGAGAGACCTGGGAGGGAAATAGTGGGTTCCCCCCTCTTGGGTCACTACTCCCGCGGGAGGGCATGAAAACTTAGACGCGGGCTGGGGTGGCTAGACAGAGAGGCACTCAACAACATCCGTGAGGGCTGGAGAGTTGAGTTGGTTAGATGGAACTAAGCTTTAAACCCACTGACAAGTACAAGAGCCAAATAGGATGTGGGACAGACTGGACTAGTCTGCTACACATACTGGCAAACCAGGGTAGGGGGCGGGCCTGGTGGGGGTTATTGTGGGTCGCCCCGACTAGGCTGCAGCTCTCACTGGTTGATGCAAGGGCCGAGTATGTGCTGGGCAGAACCAGGATGGACTGCAACACCCATTGGTTCCAGTGGAAATCAGGACTGAAAACAGAACCAACCCAGCAATTGAAACCACCAGCTGATCATGGTGATGGACTGTGCCGGGCCCTGTGCTTGCTAGAACATACAAGAATCTGGTCTGGGAATACCTCAAAGTTTCTTTGGAGATCTCCCAAATCGAACTGCTGGACTCAGAACCCTAGCCAAGAAAAGACAGAGGACACAGCAAGTCAATCAACCACCTCAGCTATATATTGGCAGCGAAATACTGGGCAAATGAAGACTCTATGATGGACTGTGTCAATCAGTGGACAACCTCATCGATGAAACTGGCAGTGATTCATAACTGGAGAACTATTAAAACCATTTGAGCAAGGATCTCAGAGCATGCCCCACATCCGGGACTTGGGGTGGGTGGGAAACTGGGTGGGGCTTCTCCGTCAATATCCCCCTTTACCTCAGATACATGATGGAAAAAATATGGACATAATACTATTACCCACTTCCCTATACCCCCTGAACCTTTTTTTTTTTTACTGTAATTAACTATGTAAAGATTGTCAACAAAAATACAATAAAAAATAAATTAAAAAAAAAGAAAAAAAATGTTCAGATATGTGTCTATATTATGTTTGTGTATATATGTTCATGTGTTCCCTTTTTGTTCTTTTATAAATATTAAGAAAGCAGTACCGACTCTTCCCAATGTCACAAGAATAAGAAAAATCTCAAGTAACACATATGTATATTTTTGTTATAGCACAATGCAGGAAACAGCAGAATTTTACTTCCATGGCACCTTCTCTCTTAAATCAACTAACTCCCTAACACAACAGCAATTCCAAGGCTATGGCAAATTTTCATTCTGCAGCAATTTGTTCTCTAGGACAAAAATCATTCCCTATTTTCATGACTCTGAAGCTTTACAAACGACATGATCAGAGACTGCTACAGTCTGTCAGCCTCTGAGAATTCAAAGTATAGTTAACATACAGGTATCAACATATAGGACAAATGCTAGTTTAGAAAAAAATACAATCTTTCATAAAACATAGAATTCTGATCCAAATCTGTAGATACAGTTTGAAAATAAAGGCTGAAAACAAACATTTCTGTCAGTTCTATGATTCTATTAGCTCTTACAATCCTACTTGAGATTGTCAAAATCCTCTATTTGTGTTCACCACTTTTCAACTATATTCATGCCACAGACATGGATTCTGGTCAAAAATGTTGAGCATAAAGTGTAAAATAATAAAGTTAGGGGCAGGCATTGTGGTACAACAGATTAAGCTGCCCCTTAGGGAGTCAGCATCCTATATCAGTGAGTCAAGTCTCAAACACTCTACTTTCAATTCAGCTTCAATTGGAATGGTTCAATTACTTGGGTCTCTGCTTCCCCTATGGGAGACCCTGGTACAGTTCCTGGCTCCTATTTTGGCCTAAGCCCAAGCCTTGCCACTGCAGGCATTTGGGAAGTAAACCAGCAGATAAAGAGCTTTCTCTAACTCTCGCCTTCTGACATCCAACTAATAACAGAAAAAAAATTTTTGAGCCTGGCTCAGTAGCCTAGACACTCAAGTCCTCCCCTTGTATGAACAAAGATCCCACATGAGCGCCGGTTTGGGTCCCAGATGCTCCACTTCCCTTCCAGCTCCCTGCTTATGGCCTGGGAAAGCAGTTGAGGATGGTCCACAGCCTTGGGACCCTGGATCTGCACGGGAGATCCTGAAGAAGCTCCTGGCTCCTTACTTCGGATCAGCTTAGCTCGGGCCATCGTGGCCACTTGGGGAGTAAAACAGTAGATGGAAGATCTTCCTCTCTGCCTTTCCAATCTGTATCTTCTCCTCTCTGTAAATCTGCCTTTCCAATAAAAACAAACAAGTCTTACTAAAAAAAAAAAAAAAAAAAAAAAAAAAAAGACTGATTTGTTTATTTAAAAGGCAGAGCTACACATAACCCAAATGGGCCCAACTGTTGGGACTAAGCCAGGCCAAAATCAGGGGTTTCTTCTGGTCTCCCACATGGCTGCAGAGGCCCAAATCTCAGCCCTTTTTACATTGCTTTCCCATTCACTTTAGTAGGGTGCTGGATCAGAAATGGAGCAGCCTACAACACTTGAACCACAGCCTGTATGAAATGCCAGCATTGCAGGTAACAGCTTAATTCACTGTACCAAAACGTTAGTCCCTAAAGAGTGATTTTACATAAGTTTAGCATTCAATAGCAGTTACTAGAGGCTGGATGGGAAAGACAGGTTAATGTGTATTTAGTTACAGCTATACAAGAGCAAGTTCTGCACTTTATGGCACAGTAGGGTGACCATAAGTAATGTACTACATATGTTTCTTTAAAAAAATAAAAACTAGAAGAATAAACCTAAGGGGTCTGGAACAGTAGCAAAGCAAGCTAATCCTCTGCCCTATGGTGCCAGCATACCAAATGCATACCAGTTCATGTCTCAGCTGCTCCACTTTAAATACAGCTCCCTGTTTATCACCTGGGAAAGCAGCAGAGGATGGCTCAAAGCCTTGGGTCTCTGCACCCATATGGCAGACTCAGAAGAAACTCGTGGCTCCTGGCTTCAGATCAGTTCAGCTCCAGCCACTGAGGCCATTTGAGAATTAAACCAACAGCTGAAAAACCTCTGACTCTTCTCTGTAAAAATCTGCCTTTCAAATAAAAGTAAAATTAAAAAAAGAAAGAACTTTGAATTACTCACCATGAAGAAATGTAAATGTTTCAGAAAAAAAAAAATCATGTACCCTCATCGGATATTATGCAGCATACACATGTTAACAGCATCACAGGGTTCTCATAAACATTTATGATTTCCAACAGCTAAAATTCTTTATACAGTAAATCTTGAAAGTGCTATTATTCCCAGCAAGCATGTGGCACAGCAAGCTTATCCTCAACCCTTTGGTGCCAGCATCTCATATGGGCACTGCTTTGTGTCCTGGGTGCTCTTACTGATCCAGCTCTCTGATTGTGGCCTAGGAAAAAATCAACAGAGAGTGACCCTAGACCTGCACCCACAATGGAAACCCCGAAGAGGCTCCTGGCTCCCAGCTTCGGATCAGCTCAGCTCTGGCAGCTGTAGCCATTTGGGGAGTGAAACAGCAGATGGAAGATTTTCTCTATCTCCTCTCACTTTAAAATCGGCCTTTCAAATAACTTTCTAAAAAATTGTTCTTATTCTCACATATCAGGAATAATCCTAACTGACATTTGTAGACATTTGGGGATATTTCTATTATGCTAAGGCCCATTTAACGTTTTAAATTTTATTGCTGCTGTACTTTCATTTTCCAGAAAAGCAAACTAGATCTCAATGAGCTAAGCAAGTAACCCAACGACATGTTGCTGATATAAAGAGAAATTCAAAGCTAAAACTTGGAACTGGAACCATGCACATAAACGAAATATTTGAAATTCTAAAAGAGGGAAAGTGTATCAAAGGTGGAATGAGTCAAAATCGTGCTTCAGCCTGGCAGATGAGCAGAATGCTTAGAATTTAATACATGGGGACTTTCTCAAGAAATGGAAATTTTCTCTATTGTGAAAGGAATGTAGCCCACTTAGAGGTACATACTTCTCAAAATTGCGCAATTGGGACTTTTCATTACAGTGTGCATTAATTTTACCTAAAGTACTATTGAAAAATCTATGGGGCCTCAGGCGGACTGGAGTCACCAATGAAACAAGAATGGCAGAATTTGTTGGCAATCATTGAAGTAGGGCGATAGCTTCAAGAGGTTCATTTTACCTTTATTTCTACTCTGTTGACTTTGTAAAGGCTTGAAGTGGTTTCTTTCTCTAATACATAATAAAATATTTTTTAAAGAAAAAATACTTCAAAATATAAATCCTAAGAGTATTCTCAAGCTTCAATTCTCCGGACTTTTTTTTTTTAAGATTTATTTTCACTGAAAGTCAGATTTCCAGACAGAATAAGATACACAAAGAAAGATCGTCCATCCGCTGGTTCACTCCTCAAGTATCCCCAAAGCCAGGAGCCAGAGTTTCTTCTGGGGCTCCCACAGGGACGTAGAGTCCCAAGGCTTTGGGTCATCCTCTACTGCTTTCCCAGGCCACAAGCAGGAAGTTGAATAAGAAGTAGAGCAGCCAGGACATGAATGAGTGCCCACATGGGATGCCAGCACTTGCAAGGTAATGGTTTAGCTGCTGAGTCATCATGCTGGGCCCTCTACACTAATCTTTCAGAATTACTTGCATATGGTTTTTCATGATGATCATAAATGTTGTGAGATTTTCAATGTATTCCTCACCAACTAAAATGGAAAATGATTATTACTAAACCTGGTTTCATAGTTAAAATCCTAGAAAAGCAATCCATGAGGAAAAACAATCAAATCATGTTTAACCATCCAGTTGAGTACAATTTCAAAACAAAATGATCACAATTACACTGAAGGAAGGAAAGCCATTAAAAAAATATTTTTTTGGAGAAGTTGACAGAGACATAGAGCTTCTATTTACTGGTTTATTCCCGAAGTGCCCACAGTGCTCCGGACTGAGCTGGAGCTGAAGCTAGGCACCAGGCACACAATCCAGGTCTCACATGGGGATGAAGAGAAAGGGCAACTGATGGTATGTTGGAGCTTTTAATTGATCGGGATGATACTCTGCTGGCTCTGCCTTCAGACCAGCGAGGATATACCTAAGAAGCCGTTGAACTTGACTGGACAATAAGATGCTGGACTCTATATTTAGTATATGCTTGCAATGAGGGAATCTCAACTGAACTTGAACTGTGGTTATGCAACAAGGCGGAGGAATCCACCATGGTGGGAGGTTTTTTTTGGGGGGGGAGAATCCAAGTACCTATGAAACTGTGTCACATAATACAATGTAATTAATGAATAAAAAAATAAATAAATGAAAAAAAAAAAGAGAAAGGGCAAGCATCCAAAGACCGGAGTCATCCTCCGCTGCTCTCCCAGGCCATCGCAGGGAGCTGGACTGGAAGTGGAGCAGGTAGGCGTGAACCAGTGCCCACTGGGGATGCTGATGCTGCAGCTGAAGGATTAGTTCACCAAGTCACTGCACCAGCCTCTTACAGCATTTTGTTATCTACTTGAGAGATAAATGAAGTGCACTGGCTCTCTCCCATCTACCGACTTACTCTCCAAATGCCAGTAGTAGCCAGGACTGAGTCTAGCTGAAGCAGGGGGGTCAGGAACCCCATGGAGGTCTTCCATGTGAATGACAAGGACAAGTAATTGAGGCATCACCTGCTGCCTCCTCTCTCACCTCCATATTTCATTAACAGGAAACTAGACTGGAAGTAGTGGTGCAAGCAACAGTTTTTCCCAGAAGCTTCTTCCCTACACTTGTATTTCAGCCCATGAAAACTGATGCCAGGCTTCTGGCCTCCAGAATGAGAGAATTAAAGCAAGTTAGTCTAAGCTATCAAGTTGGTGAAATAAATTTCTATTATTGTATGTAATTAAAACATTCAAATGCAATTTTATAAAAGTATATTTTAAGTCTTTGTATATATGGCTAACCAATTGTTCTAGCACACGACATGCCATAATCTGTTTCATGATTCTACTTTACATCTAAGTTTAAAAGAGTGCACTATCGGGCCCTGTGTGGCAGCCTAGTGGCTAAAGTCCTCGCCTTGCATGCGCCAGGATCCCATATGGATGCCGGTTCTAATCCTGGTGGCCCCACTTCCCATCCAGCTCCCTGCTTGTTGCCTGGGAAAGCAGTAGAGTATAGCACAAAGCCTTGGAACCCTGCACCTGCGTGGGAGACCTGGAAGAGGCTCCAGGCTCCTGGTTTCAGCTCGGCTCAGCTCTAGCCATTGCAGCCACTTGGGGAGTGAATCATTGGATGCAAGATCTTTGTCTCTCCTCCTCTCTGTATATCTGACTTTGCAATTTAAAAAATCTTTTTAAAAAAAATTGCACTATTATAAATAATGCTCTAATGAACAATTTGGTATAAAAATTATTTTCTTGTACTTTTAATCATCTCCTTAGAGAAGAATCTATGGAGTGAACTAGGCAATCTTCGGAAACACTGTATCAATTTCAACATGTTGACAGTGTTGTCTTCAGAATTACTTTTTAGGGGGAGGGCATGGGGAAGGAATAGGGGAATTCCAGAGCCTATGAAACTGTCATAAAATAAAATCAAATAAATGAAAAAAAAAGAATTACTTTTTAGTTCTTGCTAGCTTAAATAATAAAAACTGGCATCTGTTTTGGTTTGTTACTGATGAGGTTAAATATTTTTCATGTTTATTAGCAATTCCTATTCATATTAATTGTCCCTTTTGTGACATTTACTCCATTAAACTACATGCTTTTTAGTGTTTGTGAAGGGCTGTTGTTATTTTTAAAAATGTTAATGCCTTGGGTCCAGCGGCGTGGTCTAGCGGCTAAAGTCCTCACCTTGAAAGCCCCGGGATCCCATATGGGCACCAGTTCTAATCCCGGCAGCTCCACTTCCCATCCAGCTCCCTGCTTGTGGCCTGGGAAAGCAGTCGAGGACGGCCCAAAGCTTTGGGACACTGCACCCGCATGGGAGACCTGGAAGAGGTTCCTGGTTCCCGGCTTTGGATCGGCGCAGCACCGGCCCGTTGCGGCTCACTTGGGGAGTGAAACATTAGATGGAAGATCTTCCTCTCTGTCTCTCCTCCTCTGTGTATATCTGGCTGTAATAAAAAAAATGAATAAATCTTTAAAAAAAATGTTAATGCCTTGCCAAATTGGCTGTAATTTTTCCCTAAATTTTTATCTTTTAGTTTTTTAAATATTTTTGACATAAATTTTTCATTTTCATGTGGTATACCTGTGTCTTTTTCTACTTTTCATTATGTATACAAAGCTCTCCATCTTCCAAGATTAAATGAATACTTCTCTTTTCTTCTAGTGACTCATACTACTGCTGTTTTAGAAATTGAGGGGTTTTCTTTTTCTCCAAAGAAATCAAATCTATCAAGTTTCTTTCTACCTAAATTCAGTTGATATTTCAAAAGCCAAAAAAAGTCATTCCAACTAAAGCAAATACAATACACTGAATATCTTTTGGCATCCTTTAACTCCTTAGTGCGTACACATTTTAAAAAAAAGATTTATTCATTTATCTATTTGTTAGTTTGAAATGGAGAGTTATAAAGAAATAAATCTTTCACCTGCTGGTTCACTCCCCAAATGACTACAATGACTAGGAATGCTCAAGGCCATAGGCAAGAACCTCAAACTCCATAAGATCTCACACACGAGTGCAGGACCCCAAGCATCAGAGCCATCTTCCACTGCCTTTTCAGGTACATTAGCAGGGAGCTGAACTAGAAGTGGAAGAGCCAGGATTCAAACCAGCACTTACATGGGATACGAGTGTCCCAAGTGGCAGTTAAACTCATTGTGAAACACAAGCACTCGGTCACCTTTACTTTAAAAAAACTGTCTATCACTTATACTTTTCGTCATAAAAATAACACTAGATGCAAGAGCAATAGGTTTTAAATCCAAGCAATTACCACTGACAGCCTAGAACATGGTTTTGACCAAAAAGAGCTCTGCAGAGAGGAACACCTGTATTACTGATGGCAGTTCAGAGAGGGAACACATTAATGAATGCTCTCCCAAATATAGACATCTGAATCAAAAAGAAAAATTAAAATTTATTTTAAATTTTAAGTAAATTTAAACGTATTTAAAGTCAGAGTTACAGAGAGGGAGGGAAAAAGAGACCTTTTGCATCTGCTTGTTCACTTCCCAAATGGCCACAAGGGCAGGAGTTGAGCTGATCTGAAGCCAGGAGCTTCTTCCCAAAGACTTAAGTCATCCTGCACTGCTTTCCCAGGTGCAATGGCAGGGAGCTAGATAAGAAGTGGAGATGCGGGCCCTGTGCAGTAGCCTAGCGGTTAAAGTCCTCACCTTGCATGCTCTACGATCCCATTTAGACACCAGTTCTAATCCCAGCAGCCTCACTTCCCATCCAGCTCCCTGCTTGTGGCCTGGGATAGTAGTAGAGGACAGTCCAAAGCCTCGGGATCCTGCATCTGCATGGGAGACCTGGAAGAAGCTCCTGACTTCAGATCGGCTCAGCTCTGGCTGTTGCAGCCACTTGGGGAGTGAATCATCAGACTGAAGATCTTCTTTTCTGTGTGTCCTCCTCTCTGTGTATCTGCCTTTTCCAATAGAAATAAAAATAAATAGGTCCATGCTACAGTCAACCAGATCCCAGTATCACACTCCTAGAACTCTAGAAATGTAAGCTAAATAACTTCGATTTCTTTAAGTTTCCAGCCCCAGGTATTCTAGTATAGCAAGACAGAATGGTCAATACAGTTATTAGTTCATAATGCTTTCATTGATGCAGCCTATTCATGATGCTATGCTTGAAACACACACACACACACACACACACACACCCCATTAAAGTCTACAACACTCACAGCTTGATAGCAAAATACACACCTGGAGGCAGACAATTCAAGAGCCCACAAAGATGCCCTAGGATACTAAGCAAAGTAACCTGCTGATTTTTTTTTTTATTGTTAATTATTTTGCATTATGTGACAGTTTCATAGGCTCTGGGAATCCCCCCCCTCCCTCCCCCTCCCCTCCCCCCCCCCGGTGGATTCCTCCACCTTGATGCAGTATTACAGTTCAAATTCAATCAAGATTCTTTCATTGCAAACATATACCAAGCATAGAGTCCAGCTACTTATTGTCCAGATGGGTTGAACAGTTTCTTGGGGAGACCTTTTCTGGTCTGAAGTTTGAGCTGGCAGAATATCATCACAGTCAATTAAGAGTCCCAATATAACATCAACAGCAATTTGCAATGTTATGGAATTGACATGGTTTTGATCTTAAAGTACATTCACATACGCTTTGGTGTAATAAAATATATAAAGCTGTCATTGAATTGTAGAATATGACTTCATGTACTTTTTACTGAAATATTTGAAAGTCATCATAACTAATAAGCAATCTAAAAAGAAACCATTATATTTAGAGGAAAATCATTAATCAAACTGTTCAAATTGATTATGGATTTACTTGGTCTCTCCTCTCCAAGCATTCAACTCGACAAGCTTTTGGTTATAGTGACAACACTGTGTTTAGGGACCTAGAGTTCCTACTTTTAATGTACCATGAAGCACACAATAATTCACACTGAGAATGCCATCCCTGTATGTTTACAAATCAGATTTTTTTTCTAAGCCAGGAGATGATTTTTCCCTGGATGTAAGTGATTAAAATATATGCCAACCTTTGATTCTCAATGGCAAACTCAACTGGCACAGGCACCTTCTTCTACCCGGTTCCAGGTCTGTCTTCCCTCCCCCTCTCCCACAAAGGATGGCTCTGAACAAAATGACCCTACAAGGGAATTACTAGAGAGAGTATTCCGTAAATGAGTATCTGCTGCCTTTTATTTTCACAAGATTCCCATACATCATTTTTATCTAAGTGCATTAGTAGTGTGTTATCTACACTTAAAAAGTATAATATAACCAAGTGGTAATTCTAAATAAATTACATTGGTAAGCATTTGGCCACGTGATTAAACCCCATGCTGGAGAACCTAGGTTTGAGTCCCAGCTATACATCTGATATGTTTCTTGCTAATGCACATCCTGGAAGACAGCAAGCAACGTCTCACAGAGTGTCTCCAACCTCCACATGGAGACCTAGACTGAATTTCCAGTTCTTGGATTTGGCTTGATACAGTTCTAGCAACCATGGGAATTTATAGAGCAAGCCAGCGGATGGGAACTCCGTCCATCTCTGTCTTGCAAATATGTAAAAAAAAAAAAAGTGCTCAGTGAAATAAATCATTCTCAAAAGGACAAATATCAGATGTTCTCTCTGATATAAGGCAAACTTCATGTAAAATACAAATCAATAGACAGAGAGGTTAAACATGCATGTACCTATAGTCATCTGGACAAAATGTATAATCGAGACTATTGTATCAAGAAGTGAAGCTACATTGCAATATGCATTTCTACTCCCTAATCAAAGATGGACTCCCAATGAAACTGTTAAATGCATCTTGATAATAGATGCTAAACCTTCTGCCACTGTCTATATCTATAATGTCAGGACACAATTAAATAGCAGATGATGGGCTTATGACTGTTTGTGAAGGATGATACTATTATAATATAGGGGAAATCAGTAGGGGGAGCACAAATGGATTAGAAGGAGGGGAAATCTGAGCCTATGGAGCTGTGTCATAAAATAAATTCTTTAAAAATACAAAAAACTTAATTATTAATACCTAAGTATGAACATTTGCTATGCTTTTTTTTTTAAAGATTTTATTGTTATTGGAAAGCCAGATATACACAGAGGAGGAGAGACAGAGAGGAAGATCTTCCGTCCGATGATTCACTCCCCAAGTGAGCTGCAACGGCCGGTGTGCGCCGATCCAAAGCCGGGAACCAGGAACCTCTTCCAGGTCTCCCACGCAGGTGCAGTGTCCCAAAGCCCTGGGCCGTCCTCGACCGCTTTCCCAGGCCACAAGCAGGGAGCTGGACAGGAAGTGGAGCTGCCAGGATTAGAACCGGCGCCCATATGGGATCCCGGGGCTTTCAAGGTGAGGACTTTAGCCGCTAGACCACGCCGCCGGGCCCTTGCTATGCTTTTTTAAAATATTTATTTTATTTTTTCTTGGAGAGGAGAAGAGACAGAAAGGAAGATCTTCTATCCAGTGATGCACTCTCCAAGTGCCCACAATGGCCGGAGCAGTGACGATCCAAAGCCAAGAGCCTGGAGCCTCCTCCAGGTTTCCCACACGTGGGTGCAAGGTCCCAATGCTTTGGGCTGTACTCTATTGCTTTCCCAGGCCACAAGCAGGGAGCTGGATGGGAAGTGGGGCCAATGGTATTAGAATTGGCACCCACATGAAATCCTGGTGCATGCAAGGTGAGGACTTTAGCTGCCAGGCTACTGCGCCAAATATCTGCTATGCTTTTAAAATTCAATTATAAATTTCAGAATCAAATTAGAACCACAGCAGTATTTTCATTTCCTTCGGGTTTTTTTTTTTTTTTTTGGACTATTAGCTTCTAATCTCAAAAACTGAGACATCCCTATTTTTAAAATTTGCTACAAATGATAAAGGCAGATCTAACAAAAATAAAGCAACCTCCTGAGAATAAAATAATTTATGCTAATTATGATTATTCTCCAATATGCCCATTTATTTTTCCAACACTATACTCAGTATGTATTTCTATGTTTTGAATTAATCTGAATAGACAAGTTGTTGAGAAGGACAGTGAACACTCAACATAACTTAGAAAACAGATTTTTAAAAAATAGTGAGACCAGCATTGTGTTATAGCAGTTTAAAAGCAGCCATCTGCAATTCCTGCATCACATATAGGCACTAATTCATGTCCAGGCTGCTCCATTACTGATTCAGTTCCCTGTTGATGCCCCTAGGAAAGCAGTGGAAGATGGTCTAAGTGCCTGGGACCCTGCCACCACATGGGAGACCCAGAAGAAGCTCCTAGATGTGGCCTGGCACATCAGCTGCTGTAGTCTTTCGGTAGTAAAGTTCCTTCTCTCTCTTTCTCCCCCTCCTTCTCTCCCCACTCCCTCCAGCTCTATCTTACAAATAAATAAATCTAAATAAAGCAAAGAACACCAGAATTGTCCACTTTGTTAGCTTTAACTACCAGAAAAGGAAAATAATATTTAAATTTCACCAACAGGAGATAGTTTTATTGTTGTTGTTGTTGTTTTGATTTGTTGTTTTCGTTTTTCCTGGTGTCTACTGTGACTGAGGTCTGACAAGAACCTTAACTCCATCTGGGACAGAGAAGTCAGATTAATGAAAGGAATCTCTTCTGGTTAGAATCAGAGGAGCTGAAATGTATGACCCTGCCATTCACATCCACAGAATGTCATGATAAAGCATCCTGGACTCTAGCACAGACCAACAAATTGCCTTAGCTAAGGTTAAAAAGTATATTAGTCTCCAGCCTCATCTAAAAGCAGCAGGAAGTACAAAGAAAAGGCAGACAGTGGTACGAGGAACTAAAAAAAAAAAAAAAAATCACAGGAAGAGAAATTCATATCAAATAAGAAAACCAACATACTTCAGACAGCCTTGTTAGGCTAAACAGCCATACCAAGTCAACATTTCCACAGGAGAAAACATTACCATCACCTTTCCCACTCTACAGAAGTGTGTGTCATTCTGAAAACCAGGAGTGGGACTAAAGGCAGAGAAAAACTGCTACTAAAAACTAGAGATATAGAATTAAAAACTAAAACACAAAGTATGCAAGTAAATTATATGCAACTATGATGAAGGGAAGAGATGTTTAAAAAATAAAGTCATGGGGCCAGCACTGTGACGTAGTAAGTTAAGCATCCCATATGAGAGTACCAATTCAAGCCATGGTTGCTCTACTTCTAATCCAATACACATAAAATGTGCCTGGGAATGTAGCAGCAGATGACCAAAGCACCTGGGCCCCTGACATCCATGTGACAAGGCAGAGTGAGTTTCAGGCCCCTGGACTCAACCTGGTCTAGCCCCACTTCTGCAGTCATTTGGGTAATAAAGCAGCGGAGGGAGGACTTCTTTCTCTTCCTTCCTTTGTCATTCTACCTTTCAAATAAATAAATCTCTAAGATGTTTTAAATTTAAAACATACCAGAATTCCAAAGATAAATAAAACACATTAACTGCATAACACTTTAAAATTTATAAAACATCCTCATATACATATTCTATTTTTTCTCATCTTATGACTCTACGAAGTAGATTAGACAGATATCATAGCCACTTCTAATTGCCTGGAAAATACACATACCAAAAGGTCACAAACAACTCATTCAGGGTCTCAAATATAGTACGTAGCAGGGCCAAGACTCAATTTCAAGTTTTCTGAGGTCCAAATATGATACTCCTTTCATTAAACTATTATTAAATAAAAATATTTTAAAGCCAGCAAAGGCATTGTAATAAAATCCAACTGAATCAAACCACGCACTGCTTACTCAATTAGTTCTACAGCTGAACTCAGAATTGTCAATAGAGAACTGCTTTCACATTCTGGTAATTTCTAGAAGAAATTTAATGAAGGAAAGATTTCAGAATCGAATCTGTCTTAAAATTTTTTTTGTTCTAACCATTATGATTGCATCTAATGAATTCCATCTTACCTTTTTACCACTGATTGAACCACTGTCAGTGTTTGTCAAAAGTAATAACAAAATATAATGTCTGTTTCCCCATGGCAAATCCCTGCTTGTTCTCTCACCTATTTCCATAATGTATTGTCATTTATAACCTCTGACAGCTGTGCCACATTTCTCACTTTACTTAGAAACCAAGCACAGTAATTTTAGAAGGTTTTGTACTAGAAATTGGTTTCCTAAAGAAAAGATAACCCTTTTTTTCAGTACAACTAAAGTCGTGAAATATGACTTAGTTTCCACATACTACTTTTCAGTAAGAAAGAAACCTTAAAATATTCACAACTTCAACAAATCTTGATTAGTAGATTTTTCATCACAATTCTCCCC
This sequence comes from Ochotona princeps, assembly GCF_030435755.1. Lineage (NCBI taxonomy): Eukaryota > Metazoa > Chordata > Mammalia > Lagomorpha > Ochotonidae > Ochotona > Ochotona princeps. The sequence goes on along the minus strand of NC_080837.1, from coordinate 34,610,221 downwards.
TTCGGCCAATAAACAGCTGAATCTGAGAGCTGTGGAAAGGTAGTACTGCAGAGGGAAAGGCACTCACGTAGGAGACCTGGACTGAGTTCACGGCTCCCAGGTTTGGCCTCATCTACGCCACTGCAGGCATTCGCCAGGCAGGGGGACACACCAGCAGATGAGGGAACGCTCTTGCTTTCTTCCTTTTGTTCTCTCTCAGCCTCTCAAAGCTTTTGCAAAAACCAACAGAAGTAGAGCCACCCTCAGATCCCACTCACTCAAGTCCTCAGTGCCCCAATCTCTCATCTCAGACATTCCACAAAATATGATTGCGGGACACAATAAAAACCAGAATGAACTCTTTCGTGCCTTGTCCAACTCCAAAAGCCTACAATTTCACAAATCTTAGATTCAATATCAATGGTCAATACATAAATGCAAATTTAAACTTTGAGAAACTACTTACCTATCAGAGTAGTTCTTATTTAGTTATTTTAGTTTGAAAAGAAAAATGACAGAGGGAGAGACAGAGAAGGATCTTATATCTGCTGATTCACTTCTAAATTGGTTGCAATGCCATGGCAGGGACAACCCCAAACCAAAAGCCTAGAATCCTCCTGGGTGCCAGGGTCACAAGCACAGCAGCCATCTGCTGCTGCTTTCCCACACATATTTGCAGGGAGCTGGATCAGAAGCAGAGCAGAGAGGAGTCAACCTGTTCTCCAACATGGGAGAACAGCATCACAAGCAGGTGCTTAACCCATCACAGCACATCTCCAGCCCCAGAAGACTTTACTTAATTGGAAATCAGATATACAGAGCAGGAAAGAGAGAGAAGATCCTCTATCCGAAGATTCACTCCCCAAGTGCCCACAATGGCTAGAACTGCACCAAACCAGAGTCAGGAGCCCAGAGTCTCTTCCAGATCTTCCCCATGGGTACAGGGTCCCAAGGTTTTGGGCCGTCCTCGGCTGCTTTCCCAGGCCACATGCAGGGAGCTGGATGGAAAGTGGGACCGCCGGGGTTAGAACTGGTACCCATATGGGAACCTGGCATGTGCAAGGCAACGACTTTAGCCAATAGGCTACTGTATCAGAATAGACTTCTACAAACTGAATAACACCAAGTGTCAGTGCAGTGGGAAGACAAAATGGGGAAGCAACTTTAGAAAAACAGCTTGGCCTGGCCAGCATTGTAGCACATTACGTTATGCCTTCACTTTTGTGATACCAGCATCCCATATGGACGCCGTTCCGAGATCTGGCTGTTCTGTTTTCAATCCAGCTCCCTGCTAACATGCCTAGGAAAGTAGTGAAAGATGGCCCAAGTCCATGTGGGAGACCTGGAGTAAGTTCCAAGTTCCCGGCTTTGGCTTGGCCTAACCATGACTGTGGCCATTAGGGAAGTGAATTGATGATGGAAGCTTGCTCTGTCTCTCCTCTTTCTGTAACTCTACCTTTCAAGTAAATAAATCTTGAGAAAGAATGGAGCTTGGCAATTTAGAGTAAAAGCAAGCATGAATATATATCTATGTGCACATACTTAGTAACTCACTTCTAGGTATTTACCCAAGTGGAATGAGACCACTATTTATATAAAAACAGTAACTTTTTTATAGTTTTATTCATACTTTCAAAAAATGAAAATTCTCAATTTATCAATTCGTTAGTGAATAAATTGTGAGCCATCCATAAAATAAAATCAATGAATTCCAAAAACATCAAGTTTACACTGAAAAACCACAAAACACTGCTGAAAATTAAAGATCTAGAGCCCAATATGATGGTTCAATTGGCTAATCCTTCCCCTGCAAGCACCAGGATCCCACACTGGCACCAGTTTATGTTCACGTCTCAGCTGCTCCACTTCCAATCCAGCTCCATAATTACAGCCCATGAAAGCAATGGAGATTAGCCCAAAGCCTTGGGATCCTGCGCCCACGTGGGAGACCCTAACGAAGCTCCTGGCTCAGCTCCAGCCATTGCAGCCAGGTGAGAAGTGATCAGGCAGAGGGAAGATCGTTTTGTCTCTCCTTCTCTGTAAATTTCTTTCAAATAAAAATGAATATAATTGTGCCCAGCATGGTAGCCTAGCAGCTTAGGTTCTTGCCTTGCATGTGCGGAATCCCAAATGCGCACCAGTTCTAATCCCGGTAGCCCCGCTTCCCATCCAGCTCCCTGCTTGTGTCCTGGGAAAGCAGTCCAAGATGGCCCAAAGCCTTGGGACCCTGCACCCGTGTCGGAGACCCGGAAGAGGCTCCTGGCTCTGGTTCAGCAGAGCTCCAACCATTGCGACCAGTTGAACAGTGAATCAGCAGACAGAAGATCTTTTTTCTGTCTCTCCTCCTCTCTGTATATCCGACTTTCCAATAAAAACTAAATCTTAAAAATATTAATATAATCTTCTTAAGAAAGAAAATTAAAGATCTAAATAAGCAAAAAGACATTCTATGAAGCAGAAGACTTAACATTTTTAGGATTGTGAGGAGTAAGACAGGATAAAAAGCAGTTAAGGTTTCTGGTCCCTGGTGAAGTTACCTTTTAAAATACAAAATTATGTTTCTCCCATTTTTTACCCTTTGAAGAACAGGAGATCCAAAGGACAGAATCAACAAATCCAATCCCTCTCTTAACATAATCAGAATGGGAGGAGAAAACCCCTGGTCCCAGCCTTCCAATATCTTTGGTTCTAGGCAAGGTGCTACATTGTTGCTCATTGTGAATGAGTCTTTCTTTTTCTGCCCTTTGAGTGACTCCCCTGAGATGCCATGTAAAAGATACTATTTCCACAAGTTCAAGGGTCTTATCCTTAGGAGATCTCTCTTTTCCTTTCTTAGATTTCCTTGGGTCTTTCTTCTCTTGGAGCCCCCTCCTTTACAAGAGTCCTCTTTCTCCATTTCGTAAGTAAATCCTGTTTTGCAAACTAGAGTTGTCTGCATGAAAATTCTTTTGTGTGAGACAAGAAACCAGGTTGCTGCTGGGCTTCCTGTCAAATTTCCTGCAACAAGATGGCAACACATCCTGAGTTGATCTATGGCCTATACTATTCCTATCAAAAATCCATCTTGCTTCTGCAGAAATTGACAAGCTAAAATTCTAAGATTCATATGTTAAAGCAATGGACCAAGGCAGTCAAAATAATCTTCAAAAAAAATGAAGTTAATGACTCATACTTCTCAGTTTCAAAATTTAACACAAAGCTCAATTAATCAATACAGTGCAGTACTGGAATTAAGACAGTCATATCACTATGACAAAATTCAGAGTCCGAAAATAAACCCACACATGTATGGTCAATTGGCCTTCAACAACAAGAGGGACCTAGACAATTCCATGGTCTTTTTTTTTTTTTTTTAAGCTAATGATACTAGAATACTGGATATGCACATATAAAAGTGCTTATTTACATTATAGCAAAAATAAACTCAAGCAAATCACAGACCTGAAAGTAAGGGCTAACAACATATAACTCCTGGAAGAAGCTACAGGTACAGACTTTGGTATCGGGTTAGGATAGGCAAAGATTTCCTAGGTAAAATACCAAAAGTGTAAGTGGAGAAAAATTAGTAAATTCAAATTCATTACATTGAAAGGAAAACTATGACACTGTGGATTAAGCCACCACAGGGTACACCTGCATTCCATGGAAAGAGTACCAGGTTCAAGGCCCTGATCCAGCTTCCTGATAACACACTTGAGAAGTAACAGATGTTAGTCCAAGTCCATAAGGGAGACCTGGATGAAGCTCCTAGATCCTGGCTTTGACCTGGCACAATCCCAGATCTCTTCCTTTCTCTCCCTATGCCTCCCCGCCATCTATCTCTTCTCTCTCCCTCCCAGTTCCTTTTCTCTCCATTCTCCTCCCCTACTCTCTGTCTCTACCTTTCAAGTAAACAAATCTTTAACAGAATTAAAATGTTTTGTGTACCAAAAGATATCACCAAGAAAACAAAAAGATAAGCCAAACAGGAAAAAAAATTGCAAATACTTTGATAACAAATTCCTACAACTCAATAAAAAGGCAAACAGTCCAAAAGTGGGCAAAAACACGAAGAAGTATTTCTCCCAAAAATACATAGCAATGATTACCAGGCAAGGGAAAAGATGCTGACACTTTTACTCATTAGGCAAACATAAATGGCAAATGTAAATCAAAATCACAATAAGACAGAACTTCATATCCATCAGAGTAATTACCACCAAAAAAACAGAAGACAGTAGTGAAGACTACCATTTGATCAGAATAAACTGGAAGCCTCCTGAAAGTACCTTTGAATATTGACAACTCCTCTAGCACCATATAATCCAGCAATTCCACACCTAGGAATCTCTCCAAGAGAAATAAAAAAGTATTTCTACATTAACACTTGTATACAAACATTTAGAACATACCCAAAAGAAATCAAAATGTGCCCACACAATCTTGAACATAAATGTTTGCCAGATTATGTTATCCAAATACCCATCAGCTGATGGATGAAAAAAATGTAGTACGTCTATATTTTTAGTAATAACAAAAAACAAAGCACTAATACATGCTATTATATGGTTGAATCTCAAAGACGTTATTCTAAATGAAAGAAGTTACAAAAGGTCATATAATAATGCCATTATTTTAAGTGACCAGAACAGGCAAAACTGGGGAGAAACAAGGTAGAGAGTTCAGAAAAGCAGAATGACAAGTGGGGAGTCTTGGGGATGATATAAACATAAAATTGGATCACACTGATAGTTGCATGATTCTAAGAATTCTAAAAACTGTTAAAGTGTATATCTTGAGTTCGACCTTGGCAGCTCAGGTGATAACGGCCCTCTGCAGTAGTGGCAACCCGCTTGTGGAGAGTACCTAAACCAGGTCGGACCTAATGCCCGGGACTCGGCCCATGGGCACCGCCGCCACACAGTGAGCGAGTCCTGGCTGCTGGGAGGCCAGTGTGCCCATTGGGCGTAAGACTCTGACTGCTGGCCAATCTGGCGGCAAGCTCTGGGGTTTTTAGGATATGTAATTGCTGCCTAGGGACATCCAGGGATAAGGCCAGTGTGAGTGTAGGTGAGGGATGAATTATGTGTGATTCCCAGCAACAGGGTCATGGAACTTGCTTGAAAGCTTGGGGACTGAGATCTGATGGTTTAGACAGGAGAGTCCATAAGATCTCTTAGGCCAGACTGATTCACCAGCCCACATGGGAATCCTGAGATGGGCTGTGAGTTTAGAGCATCACTGACTGCCACACACCTGTCCATATGAAAGCTATAGCTGAGGGCCTGTCTGGCAGGGCTAGGTACCAGTACCTGACTGAGGGGCAGAAAAGGGAATGGGTCACACGTGGCAGGGTCAAGACACTAAACAACATGCAAGAGAACCAGATCCAGGGGTAGATTCTCTGGGGGAAGTGTGGGTCCAACCCTGTGGAAATACAAGTACCACTAGTAAGTTCGCGAGCTGGGGTGGTGATGGGCTGAGCCTGGTGTGACCATGGAATCTGCCTCACTTATGGGTAAAGGAACCAACAACAGCCTGGGCGGGTCAAGCAGCAGCACCCGAATGTACATCATAAAACAGGATGTGGGGTGGGCCAGCTGCAACTGGAAGGGGGCAGACCAGACAGGGCTGAGTAAACTAACTCACAAGGAAAAACAGAAATCAGGATAGAGCACAGGTCATGCCAAACTAGGCTCTTACTCCGACTGGTCTGTATGAGCCAGTGATATTAGGCCACAGCATCGAAGGTAAAGGCCAAGACAGGTGAGGAGCTATGCCAAGCTGGATCAGAGCAAAAACTGGCATGCATACAATCTATGCTTGGGAACAGGCCCAACAGGGGAGCTGTGAGAGTACACCCTTGCTAGGTGGGGTTCCCACGGGAGTGTGTGGGGGCCAGAGAGGGGGCTGTGTTCTGGTCTGGACATGGCTGCAATCTCTCTTGGCACAAGTGTGACCTGGGACAGGATGCACCAGGCCGAGCTAGACTCCAACACCGTCTGGTGCTCTGGAGAACCTGGGTAGATGTAGGATGGACTAGGCTAGGTCTCTGCCCCCTACTGAGCCATGTGTGAGCAGTGTCTGGGTATGGACGTGGTAGGAGCCAGAGACTTATGGGCCTTAGACTTGGCCTACCTGACAGCCTGTTGCATTGCAAAGCCTGCTTGGGCAGGCAGGGCTACAGCAAGCAGGATATTAGGCCAAAACATCCTCTGTAGAGCAAGCAGAATAGAACCTCCACCCTTGTTCCTGTTCAAATAATTAGTTCCTCCCCTGTTTCAATATAGATGATTAGTTCCTTCCCTGCTTCAACGAAGATAATTACTCCCAGGAAATCACTCCCTTTCTCCCCCTCCCCTAGAGAAGAAGGTATATATATATATGAGGAGCAAAAATAAAGAGAGAGGCACTCTTTTCCACCAAGTACGAGTGTCCGTGTGTTTCTTGGGCCAGCAGCCCGGCATTCCCAGTCCACCCTCAGGGTTTGAGCGTCGTGTCCTGCAGGTCAGGACATGGACGAGCCTTGGCTGGGCTGAAACATCCAACAGTAAGAACCAGAATGGGTGAAGACTGGTCAGGAAAGGTCACTGTTCCTGCTAGGACAGGAGGTAGATTAAGTAGGGCTGGCTCATGGACCCACTGGTATGGGAGAGGTTCTGATGGAGGAGCTTGGGAAACTCTTGTGTTTGGACACAGTCCCTGCAGGTGAGCATAAGAACCACGATAGGGAGCAACCCAGACTAGGCCAGGGAAAGACCAGCGACATACATTTGGCATAGGTTGGGGGCAGATCAGGCTGAACCAGTTCACATAACCGCTGGCAATTTCTGAGCATCAGAACAGAGTGTGGGTCAGGCCAGGTATGGTCACAACACATACCAGTGCACATTATGGCTGGGATTGGATGCCTGCTGGACTGAACTAGGCTATAACCCTCACCAACATCAGCTGGAATTGAAGGTGGGCCGGGCCAGGCCAGGCTACAATACCTACTGGCAAATGCCAAGGTGAGGTGGGCCATACCAGACTGGGCTGCAGCATACAAGCAGCACATGTGAGAACCAGGGAGGGAGGGGGCAAAGCCGGCAGGGGGAATGTGGACTACTCTGCTGGACAGCCACTCCCACTGGAGAGCATGAGTTGGGATGGGGACAGACCAGACCAGGCAGGGCTACAACACCTGTGGGCCTTATGTGAAAAGCCAGGTTGGGCTGATTGCTCCTACTGGTACAAGTAAAAATTAGAGAGGGTGAGGGTTGGTTGGACTTTGCCACAGCTTCAGCTGGCAGAGACTAGCAATGGGAGCCAATTCTGTCAAGTTAAACCACAGAACCACTTGGAGAGTACATGATCCAGGAGTGGGAGTGGTCTAGGAGGTAAATAGTGGGTGCCTCCCTCTTGGGTTACCACTCCCACTGGAGAGCATGAAAACCAGTACAGGAGCAGGGATGGCTAGACAGAACAGCACCCACCAGTATGTATGTGGAATGGATAGTAGGGCAGGTTGGGTTGAACTAGGCTTCAATGCCCACTGACATGTACGAGAGCAAAATGGGAAGTGGGACAGACTGAACAAGTCTGCAGTACATAGTGTCAAGCACGGGAACCAGGGTAGGGGGCAGGCCTGGTGGGGGTTATGGGGAGTTGTCCCAACTAGGCTGCAGCTCCCACTGGTTTGTGTGAGGGCCAAGTATGAAGTGGGCAGGATCGGGCTGGACTGCAACACCCGTTGGTTCCAGTGGAAGACAGGGCTAGAAACAGAACTGACCCAGCAATTGCAACCACCAGCACATGCGTAAGCTGATTGGGGCGACGGACAGTGCCTGACCCTGTACTGGCAAGCACACACAAGAATCAGGTCTGGGATCACCTCAGACGAAGCTTCTTTGGAGATCCCTCCAAATGAACTGCTGATCTCAGACCCCCAACAATGAAGAGACTACCTCAGCCAGTGGATTCTGAATAGATTTCATCGTGCTTGGAACGGCAAGACTGGCAGCAATTCAGAATTGTTGAACTATCAAAACTGCATGAGCAGGACCCTCAGAGCATGCCCTACGTCGGGGAATTGGGATGGATGGGAGGCTGGGTGGGGCTTTTCCTTACCCTGGATACAGCAAAAAATAATATTAATGTGGAAACAATGATCTTACCTAATTTTCTGTAGCCCTTGACCCTTTGTGCCCTAATCAACTATGTAAAGATTACCAAAAGAATTCAAAAAAAGAGAAAAACAAGGCTATGCCACAGTAGTTTCAAATAAATGTAAAGTTTTTAGATACCTAAAAACAAAGTGTATCTTAAACAGATGAACTTTTTAGAAATAAAGTGTTTCTCAAAAAGCATTACGCTAAATGAAAAACGCCAGGCTCAAAAAAAAACATGACTCTACCTAACAACCATAAAAAAGGCAAATTCTAAGGACAAAAATTGTATTAGTGGTTTCTAAAATCTACAGAAGCACTGGCCATAAATTGATACAAAGGAATTTTATACAGTTGTAATTACATGATTTGTAAACACTTATCAAAATTCTTAAGTTATATATCTAAAAATGAAAATTTTGCTCTATACATTAGACTCTTAGTCTGACTTTTTAAAAGGGCCAAGTTTCAGTGGGAAGATGCAAAAAACAGTATTCGGAAACTTGAAAGCAAAAAACAGCAAAAACGTTATACCACAACTCATCTTACTGCATTCCATGACACGGAATATCATCAGGATTATATACTACAATCTGCAACTGAATAATGCAATCATATAAATATGAGAACCATGACAGAATCCCCTTGGAATTTTAGATCAAAATCAGAAAAAGGTCTCCTTCAAGAAGACAAACTATTAAAAGTCAACATAAAAGTCAAATTATGCGGAGTGGTCGGGGTTTATCTTGGCGTACCAGATAAGAAGCCACTTGGGGGATTGGCATTGTGCCACAGTGGGTAAAGTTACCACTTGGGAAACTGACCTCTCTTCTCGCTGCTCCACTACCGATCTAGCTCCTTGCTAACAGCCTCAGAAAGGCAGAAGATGGCCCAAGCCTTTGAGTCCTTGATCGCAACATGGAAGATCCAGATGCAGTTCCTTGCTCCTGGCCTTGGCCCTGCCCAGCCCAGCCCAGCTTGTGTGGCCATCTGGGGAGCAAACCAGAAGACTGAAGAACTCACTCTGTAACTCTGACTTTCCAAACAAATCTTAAAATAGACATGCATATATATACACATATGTTTACATATGTACACACATACAGCTTAGTGTGTTCACATCAGCATGCCTGAGTTAGAGTGCCGGCTCCCTTTCCAGTCTCAGCTTCCTGCTAACGCACTCTGTGGGAGGCAGGAGGTGACAGTCAGGTACTTAGATCCTGCCACCCCTGTGGGAACCTGCTCTGTCCTGGTCCCAGCTATCGCAGGTATTTGGGAGATCTTTAGCTCCTTTTGAAATAAGCAAATACAAAAAAAAAAAAAAAAAGCACCTAAGTCTAATTAAAGCCAACAGTGTATCCTCTACACTAGGACTCATGATTTTACATAAAAAATTTAAAAACTAGCTTACCTAGGAAAAGTTGTGTTAGCATAAACACAACAGTCTTCATGAAATGGAGGAAGAAAGGGGACAGGCTAAATAGAAGACTACTGGAATTTAGTAAGTACTAGTCACAGGAGAAGGAGAAATTGATTCTGGTAGATACATGACTACCAGCCCTCTATTACGGAATACACTTTGTTTATAAGGCTTTTCCACAATCTGGAAGAATATCTCTCAAAGTCATTTGATCTCCTTAGCGCTTCAAAATGACTTTCTATTTGGTTATAAGGTCTATGATTCTAAAAACAGTGCTTCAACATGGCAGAAACTAGTGCTCACTATCCCAAGTATAATTAATAGATTTTGGAGTACCAAAAGAAAAAAAAAAGACCTTTGTATGATTTTGGTTAGTATGAGTCAATCACCCAGAACCTGATCTGCATTGAACAAGCATGTAAAACTATTTGTATTCTGAAAAACGAAGGATCTCATCACAGACTAAAGAAGTCACCAACAGGTTAGCAACAAGACATAGTGGACTAAGCCCCTGCCTTTCAGCATCTGTATCACATAGGGGTAACAGTTCAAGTCCCAGCTGCTCCACTTCTTATCCAGCTTCCTGCTGATGGCCTAGGAAAGCAGTGGAAAATGGCTCATGTACTCAGGCCCCTGCAGCCACATGGGAGACTTAGAAGAAGCTCCAGGTTCCTGGCTTTGGATCAGCTCAGCCCTGTTGCAGCCACTTGGGGAGTGAACCAGCAGATGGAAGGCCTCTTTTTCTCTTCTCTCTGTAAAGTCTGCCTTTCAAATGAAGATGTATCTTTCAAAAAAAGTTACTAAGTTCTTCCTTTGAAATCTCTTTCTTTAAAAAGCATTATTTGCATTTTAAAAAGAATGTCCTCCACAGAAGAAAAATACTTACTGGTGTTCTATTGCACAGCAGGATAACTATAGGAAACTAAAAAAATGTATTGTAACTTGCCAAAATTATGTTGAATGTGTTCACCACACACACAGCATTTGAGAAGATAAATACTCTTGTCCTGATTTGAACATTACACACATATATATGCACTGAAACATCATAGTACCTCTTAAATACACTTTATATGTGTCAGTTAAGACAATTTTATATTTATAAAAGCAAAACACTTCCTAAGCCTTGAAAAAATTTCTTGTGAACTACAGAATGTGTTAAAACATACTGAAAGCTCTATTTGAACTTTCCCATCTTCTAAATGAGGGGTTACATTACACAGTACAGGTTAAATGATCAGGACTAAATCTCAAGGGCAGTTAGAGTTAGGCATTTAACTTAAGCAGTCCTAAGACTGCATGACTTGCTTCATTCTAGAGCAATAAGACAAAGTTTGAAGCCACACAGACCTGAGTTCAAAGTTTAATTCTCCAACTAAGTCTCCTTGGGACCATGTTATTTAACCTCTCTAAACTTCATTATATTCATCTATAATTAGTAGCAACAACATTTTCCAGCTGACAGAAAGGATTAAAGCAAATACATACAAAGTGATTGTTGGATAAGCATTTGGTCCTGGAGATTAGGACATCACTTTTAGTGCAGTAAATTAGGCTACCACCTGAGACTCTGGCATTCCGCTATCAGAGTGCCAGTTCCAGTTCTGGATGCCTGGTGTCCAATCCAGCTTCCTAGTAATACACCTGGGAAGTATTTGGGCCCCTGTCACTCATGTTAGAAATGGGAATGGAATTCCTGGCTCCGAGTTTCAGTCTGACCCACACCTGGCTATTGTAGCCATTTGGGGGATGAACTAGCACATGGATGTCTCTGTGTGTGTCACTCTTTCAAAAAACTTTGACATTCTAGGGAATGTTTGGTCTAAATAGGCAACATGCTCTGGAGCCAGTGTTTAAAGCCACCATCTTCAACATGCACTTCCCTTCCCACAGGGGCGCCAGTTTGATCCCAGCTGCTCCACTTCAAATCCAACTGTCTGCTAATGTGCCTAGGAAATCAGCACAAGATGGCTCACATGCTTTGGCCCTACAACCACATGGGAGACTGAGATGAAGATCCTGGCTTCAGATTAGCTCACCTCTGGCTATTACAACCATGTGGGAAGTGAACTGGCAGATGGAAGATCTCTCTTTCCTTCCCTATAAATCTGCCACTCAAATAAAAATAAATAAATCTTTTTAAAAATATGTTAGAGTCACTTTCTGATTACAGCATTTGGAACCCTTTGGAAATCCTGAAACCAATTCTTCCTCTTAGAGCCTCCAAAACAGGCTGGGTCTAGACGTCCTAGATTTAAACCAGGGTGTAGAAGAAAAAAAGGCTCTGCACCTGCCTGGAGGCAAGGGATAATTTCCCTGAATGTGGACCGAGTGTCAGCCTATGAAGTTTCTGATGGTTTGGCTTTTTTTTTTTACCACCAGTAGAATCAAAGTGGCTAGACACGAGAGTACCCTGGGACATGCTGTCTTGATGTGCTATTACCTTTTTCAGATCTTTGGCCTGTAAGCCTTTGTTATATTTTCTGGCTACCATAATACCACTTCACAGCAAGCCCCCTAAATCTCTTCAACAAAAAAAGTGCCCATATATATTGTCAGTCATCTATTAATCAGTTTTTAACTATCCTTTCTTTTTCCCCCCATTTTCAGACCAAATTCGCATTGGCATTCTTCCTAACACTGATTGTCCAAGTGTTGAACAGCACCTTCTTGGAGGTTCCCATCCCCGGAGCTCTAGCCTGGCATTGTACTGAGGGCTAGAAGTACATCCCACGTAGGTCTGGGAACTTAGGAGCTGGCAGGCAGAGGTTCACTGAGTAATCCAGGGAAGCTCACCTTGGCCTTCTAGAGAAGCTAGAAGGTGGCCACTTGGGTATAAGAACAGAGATGCTGAAACACGCCTTTTAGTGCTTCACAGGTCAGATTTCTTAACTTAATGCACAACTGAGTCTGCATGGTGTCCATCAAAGGATTTTCAAACATCAGCGGGCTGTTGAAATCTGATCCCTTCTTTTTTTGCCAGGTGATTAAACTGGTGCCAACAAAGAGGTCTGTTGAAAATACAATTCACATGTAGTTGCTGCAGCCACAAAATTAGGACTGAAATCTGAATCTACATTGTATGATGCCACTGCTTTGTGAAAAACCTTAGTTTGTGTTAGACCGCTTCAGAATGAGATTTAATTCCACACCAGCCTCATACAATTTATTTTTAGTTTGGACCAACTCCTCTCAGCATGTCAAGTATTGAAATGACTAAAATTTGCTGACAGTAATTTTCCCCATGCAAATAAACTTCTGTTGTTTAATTCAACTATACCAGAGTCAGTCAGTTAAACATTACTAAAGAAAAAACTACAGACCTGACATTTTTAGCTGAAGTAACCTGCTGTGAAGTCAGTATGAAAAGCCCTCTACCCATCCCCACAGCCTATTTTCTGCTTTTGGCAGTTTTACAACCTGTTTGAAATCTCAACTCCTTTATAAAATATGTATTAACTTTGGAGTACATCCCCACCTGCAAAGTTCCCTGCAACACCTGACTGCCACAAGCACATTACCTTGTCTTATCCTTGAATCCTCTGATGTTTGCATTCTATTTGTTTGCAAACCCTAAGAAGTTAGTACTTGCACAACAGAGGTTCTTACTCTTCCTTTTCCTCCAGTGCTTAACTTATGAAGAAAATGTTTGAAAAACAAAATCATAATCATAAATATGCATAGACCATAGGAGACTCCTCCCCTTCCCCTAAAAAAGCTAACCAACAAATACAGTAGTATCAAACTGGTAAAACGACTTTGTAGAATCTTCTGAATCCTGGGCCTGGCACAGTAGCCTTGCGGCTAAAGTCCTCACCTTACACACCCAGGATCCCATACGGACGTCTTTTGTAATCCCAGCAGCCCTGCTTTCCATCCAGCTCCCTGCTTGTGGCCTAAGAAAGCAGTCAAAGATGGCCCAAAGCCTTGGAACCCTGCACCCGCCTGGGAGACCCAGAAGAAGCTACAGGTTCCTGGCTTCAGATCAGCTCAGTCTGGCCACTGCGGCCACTGAGAGTGAATCATCGTATTGAAGATCTTCCTCTCTGTTTCTCCCCCACTCTGTATATCTGACTTTCCAATAAATATATATATATATATCTTTAAAACAAAAAAAATCTTTTGAATCCTGTCTATTTGTACATAGGTATGAATTTCTGGGGGGAGGAAATGCTTAGCTTTTACCTTTCAAGGACAGAAACCAGTTAAGGTCACACAGAAACAAATCCAAAGCTACAAATAAGAGATTCATGGTTATTTGATATCACAATTAAGGCATTTCTCAGTATATCCACATTACATATTGGAGTGTCTGGGTTCAAGTTCCACCTCTGCTTCAAATTCCAGCTTCCTGCTAACTCACATCTTGGGAGATGGTAAATGATGGCTCACCTATCCGGGTCCTTGCAAACCTGGAGCCAAGCCCTAACTGTTGCAGATATAGGGAAAGTGAGCCTACTGATGAAAGAAGTGTCTTTCAGGCCTGGCGCGGTAGCCCAGCAACTAAAATCCTCGCTTTGCACACATGGGGATCCCATATGGGCACCTGTTCTAATCCCAGCAGTCCCACTTCCCATCCAGCTCCCTGCTGTGGGTTGGGAAAGCAGTCGAGGACAGTCCAAAGCCTTGGGATCCTGCACCCATGTGGGAGATCCTGACGAGGCTCCAGGCTCCTGGCTTCAGAATGGCTCAGCTTCATCTGTTGTGGCCGCTTGGGGAGTGAATCAACAGATGGAAGGTCTTCCTCTCTGTTTCTCCTCCGTCTTTGTATATCTGACTTTTCAATAAAAATAAAATAATTCTTTAAAAAAGTATTTTTCTCTCTCCCTTTAAAATAAACAATGAAAGTAAATTTTTAACATGGGATTAATTTTCATTTATCCTATTCCCTTGTCTTTTATACCTAATCAATCAACAAACAAGACATCAATTTTTACCCACTAAATATCTCAATCACCCAGAAATAGTGATCCTCAAACCTCAGCTTCTTAAAACAGACTTCTGTGCTCCATCGCTGAGTTGCTCAGTCAACAGGTCTGAAAGGTAACCATAAATTTGCAGTTCCAGCAATTACTAAGGTGATATTGATGCTTCTCATCCAGGAGCCACACTTTGAGGCTCGCTGTCTTAATCAACCCCTTATTCTACTGCACACATTTTCAGCACGGTTCACAATTCCTACAAAAGGAAAAAAAGCCCAAGTTGTGACAAAGTAAGATGACGTGAATCAGGCAGGAGAACAGCTAGATTCGAATCATTTCCCTTAGTGGACAGTAGCTCTCTGTGGCTTTTAAACGCTCATTAACACAGAGTTGTCCTAAAGGATTTCTGGAGTGGTCCAGGGTGCCTCTAAATGTAAACCAATGTATGAGATCATGATAATACAGGAGTCACAAGTAGAGCAGAGGGAACTGAAAGCAATAATCACTGTCAAAGGGATGTTTTCTGTAGACAAGTGAATGGAGCTATTGTATATAAACTCAGAGGTTGCCAAGCATGTGGTCCAATTATTTTGCCTGTAAGAGCATGGCACGGAAGGATCTCCTTAGAGAACTTGCTTCACACAAGTTGTTTTTAGTCTCATGGTAGCAAGCAAAACCAAGGAGAATTTAAATCTAAGAATCTTTGCAAGTTCCTTTTCCAAATCCAGAATACAAAACAAGGAAGTTAGAACATAAAGTAAAACATCACTCTTAGAAATAAGCAATTGAAGGGACCAGCATTCAGGCATAACAGATAAAGCTGCTACCTCATATGTTGGCATCCTTTATGAGCACTGGTTCATGTCCCAGCATCTCCCTTTTCAATCTAGCTCCCCTCTAATGCCCCAGAAAAAGTAGTGAAAACCAACCTGAGTGTTTGAACTCCTACCACTTCTGCAGTTCCTGGCTTCAGGCTGGCTCAGACCCGGCCATTGCAGCCACCTGGACAGAGAACCAGTGGATGGAAGATCTTCTTTTTCAAATACGACTTTAAAAAAATAAAAAGAGGACGAAGGAGCCCCAGCTCCTGACTCCAGGCTCCTGCCAATGCAGACACTAGGAGACAGCAATGAATGCCTAAAAATTTGGGTTCCTACAATCCACATTATTCCCCAGTCCATTGAGAGCATCCGAGGAGTGAGCCAGCAAATGAGCTCTCAACCTGTTTCTCTAAATCTTTCAAATTAAAAAAAAAAAGAAAAAAAGCTATTAAAATTGGTTAAAGTTCAAAAGAAAGTCTTATCTTGATTAAAATATTGACAGCAATAATGAGGATCACATGGCGGCCTTGGGCAGTAATAAGGCCTCAATATAAATCTAGGATTTAACCTCTGTAAAATTGGAGGTTGGAAATATGCACACTCCATTCTCCCTAGTCTATCTTTAGCTCTACCTACATTTAAAAATATTTGTAAATGTTTGAAGAGTTATATTGGTCACCAAGGTCTAGAGTTTTAAGGTAATAGGAGGTGTTTCAATTACTCCAATGTACACAAGTTTTGTTCTCTTAGGAGAAGCATGATTCACTCCACAACATAGAAATGAAAATGTTTTCATTTCTTATCTTCAAATCTCTTATCTGCATAGACAAACTAGTATGGCAGTTGGCCTAAGCCCTGGGTCAGGATAATAAACAGAGGGGCAGTAAATGACACCTGGCCTCCAAGCAAACAGAACTTTCTTTAAGCGCTGAGTTAGTGAGAAATAGAAAGTCTACATAGGGTTGCTGTCAGCGCTCTTTCATTGTATAAGTGCTGGCTAGGCACAACTGAGAAAAGAGCAACCATGTAAACCTACTCCATGAGACAGGGTCTGCAGATCTGCCCCTGCAGCAAATGAGACCATCAAGACGAATTCAGCTTCAAGTAGACAAAATGTTGGGGAGCACGGTTCATTTTCTATAGAGCCAAGTGTTGCAAATGAGGCTGTGAGATCTAAATCCTGTTTTATGCAGTAATGACTTAGGGGAAACAAGCAAAGATTTCTACTGTTATGATGATGTGTAATGCTCAAGATGGCAATTCTGGCAGACTTCTAACACTACATGAAGCATAGCTGCATAGTATTCATTTGATCTGAACCCATTAAAACCTGCAGAGACCAAGAGGAAGGGGAGGCCTAAAGGTTTGACACTCTATAGGACAGACTAACAAGTCACGGGAGCAATACAGACTGGGGTTCCACTAATACAACAAAAGATAATTACAGAAAATTATCAAAGTCCTCCAAAGGTTTCATGAATACCACATGGATATACTACACTTCTCATCAGGGAGAAGAATTGCAGAACAAAATAAATTGGATATGATGAGTTTAATCTAGTGAACTGGCTAATTCTCTGCCTGAAAGTGCCAGCACCCAATATGGTCACCAGTTCATGTCCCAGCTGCTCCACTTCCCATCCAGCTCTCTGCTTATGGCCTGGGGAAGCAGGAGAGGATGGGTCAAAGCCTTGAGACCCTGTATCCATGTGGGAGACCAGGAGGAAGCTCACGGCTCTTAATCTGCTCAATTCCAGCCATTACGAGTCATTTGGGGAATGAATCATGGGATGGAAGATCTCTGTCTCTGCTCTCTGTAAATCTGCCTTTCCAATAAAAATAAATTTTTAAATATTAACACAAGAATTACATAGCACAAACAAATCAAGAAATATTTACTAGATTATAACTACATAAGACATGGAACAAAGCACTATAATTCTCAGGATTTGTAAAAAGTTGCAGCTTTCTCTTACTCTCCTTTCTGTATTCTAAAGTATAATCTATCCTACAAAGTTCTGGCACAGCGTTTGACCTAGGTGCACATCCCATTGAGGGCAGATCCTGGCTCTGGCTCCCACTGCAGATTTCTGGGAGGCATAGGTGATGGCTCAGGCAGTTGTATTTCTGCCACCCAGCACAGCATTGGGACGGCGGACAAGCAACCAATGAGGGAATATACTTGCTCTCACTCTCTGCCTTGTACAGGTTTTTAAAGAAACTTCTTAAAATAATCCAGAATACTTTATTTTAATAATTATTACATCATTGGTAACAATCACACCAATGCTGCTTATTTTAGGTTATGCATTTTTCATACATATACATAAGCCACTTCAAACACATTAAAAAATTACTGTTTCTATCTTTGGGTTGTGGCTGACTTTATTTTGGAAATGTTTTTAAAGCTTGATACTAACAATGGCACTATCAGGACAAATGCGTTTCTGAGCAATATAAAAGAGGACTCAAAACCACATGCTCTTTCATTACACACTATGTTGAATTGCCTCATCTAGCATAGTCATTCCAAGCATTTAACAGACTACAAATTCATATAAATACCCATGCCAGATTTTACTCATGGGTATTTATATGACACTTTAAACATAAGCACTTCAAAGAGAAAAAGAATGAGAGATCATAACTGCCTGTCTGGACTTTACCTTCTGTACTCCAGAGACTGAACTGCATTAACTTCATACAATATTTAGCACAGAAATTAAGAAACAATACAAATGCTTTTAGGATTTTAGAAATTTACTCTGAAATTATCTTAGTTTCAAGAGTTAGAGTCTGACTTGTTATTATGCTGACCCTGAGACAACATAATTATCTGTTAATTTTTCTTAAAAAATTAATATTCATGAAAACACATCAGCTTTCCATTTTTTGCTGTGAATAAAATTATCCTAATTCTCTCACAATATTCTTTTTATATTAATGGATTAATTAAGGATTCAACTTGCCATATAGGAAGCAGAAATTATTAGAAGATGAATCACAGTCCAGGAAGAAATACCCCTTGAAAGCCAAGGATCCCATCAATTATATAGTCAGTACACATGAATTCAAATATTTAAAAAGTACTAACAAAGAATCAAGTTATCCCAGACTGAAACTTTTGTTTAATCTGAGAGGCAGAAGATTGGACAACAGATTGGACAAATAGAAACACGCACATCAGCTAGCTCTCTCCCTCAAAGACCCAAATGGTTGTGCTAGTCTGAAGCTGAGAAAGACTCATTCCAGGTCTCCAACCTAGGTGTCAAGAACACAACTACCTGAGCTGTCACTATTGTTCCTCAGGATCCTGGTTACAAGTCCAAGCTGTGTCAGGAACTGGAGCTGCAATCAAACCCAGGCATTCCCATGTGGACACAGGCGCCCGATCCACTAGGCCAAATACCACCTCTCCAGCCTGGGAGTTCACAATTTTATTGAGACTATTAAACTATTTTATGAAGATTTAAGATTCAAGTTGATTTATTCTCCTAAAAAAAGTAAAGCATTTCCAAATTTTAGTTTTTTATTTCAGTACAAGATACAACATACAGTATACTAGTTTGTTTCTTCTTATTTTTAGTGATTTCAAAAACTATTTTCTCTTTACTATGAAATAGGCATTAACATTCCTACTGCATAAATGAAAAAATTTAAGGTTGAAGGGAGAATGGATCAGACAAGACAGAAGAGAGGAAAAAACAATAGAATTAAGAAACAAAAAGACCGAGCCCAGCATGGTAGTCTAGCAGCTAAAGGCCTCGCCTCTCACACACCGGAATCCCGTATGGGCGCCAATTCTAATTCCAGCAGCCCTGCTTCCCATCCAGCTCTCTGCTTCTGGCCTGGGAAAGCAGGGGAGGATGGGCCAAAGCCTTGGGACCCTGCACCCATGTGGGAGACCCGGAAAAACCTCCTGGCTCCTAGCTTCGGAATGGCTCAGCTCCAGCCTTTGCAGCTACGTGAGGAGTGAATCAACAGACAGAAGATCTTCCTCTCTCTCTCCTCTCTGTATATCTGACTTTACAATAGAAATAAAATACATCTTAAAAAAAAAAAAAAAGACCAGAGTTTAATTGCATTGGCTCCACTAACATTGTGCATGTTCCTTTGGCTTCCTGAACTTGTTCTTTCAGCTATAATACAGAAATTATGCCACCTACCCACCACATGGTTGGTGTTAAGTAAAACACCTGAGAGCCCAGCACAATGTCTCAACCAGCCAATCCTCTCGAAAGTAAGTTTGTGTCTTAGCTGCTCTAATTCCCATCCAGCTCGTGCTTACGGCCTGGAAGGGCAGAGAAGAATGGCCCAAATCCTTGGACCCCTGCACACCTGTAGGAGACCCAGATGAGGCTCCTGGCTTCACAGCAGCACAATGTGGCAGTTGTGGCCATCTGAGAGTGAACCAGCAGACAGAGGATCTTACTGTCTCTCCTCTCTGCAAATCTGCCTTTCCAACAAAAATAAATGTTAAAAACAAACAAAAAACACCTAACAGAAGCTTAGTATACAAAGCCCGTTAAAAACATGGTTCTCTCATTAATCCTACTGTCATTAATCCTACAATTCTACTTCCTTCACCTGGTACAGCAGATATTTAAACAATCCATAATGGTGTTGTGAAGGAAATGAACAAACAATGCCTGGAGAGTGCCCAACAAACACATGGGTTCTGTTCCTTCTCTCCCTCCCTTACCCCTACCTAAGTGGTGGAGACACAGTTAAAAGTGAATATTGGGTCTACTGCAGAACTGCCTCTGCACACACATTTCACTTATAACAGATTCTTATTCAACTGCAAAAGCTAATTTAACCCAGCTGCTTAGTCAGTTACCTCAATGTGCCCCCAGTAAAAATTTATTTCTAGGGTTGCTCTCCCTTTCAGTGATCACAAAAAAGTGATTAAGATTTCTGGCTTGAAAAATATATATGCTTTTCCAATACATATTTCTACTAGATATTTTACAATATCTATTCTTAAAATTGATAGACTTTATAATCTGTTTAAAAGATGTTCCTTATGATATTACATTTGTAGGCATTGAAATTAATGACTCCATTCAGAAATCTAGATACTTAACTGTCTCATTTTTCCTATTTCCCAAATAAAATAGCAAAGTAAGGTGGTAAACACAAAATAAATATAGATAGACGCAAACGAAGCAGATGAGTGAAAAAATGGCCCAGATCTGCACTTATAAAGCAATGACCTTCAAAACTGTCAGGAGACTGCTAACCATATTCTTCACAAGGGAGCAATTATACTAAGCCCTCCTATACATACTTTTATTTCTCATGGTCTACACGCATATTTCCATATCAGAAAGTATGAAGAAACAATCTGGTAGCTGTGGCAACCTTCACTGAGAAGACATAAAACACTTTCATTACTTTAATAATCACATCCTATTCGCCAGATCAGTGTAAGTGCTGCATTATGAAAGGCTAAACTAGTACTTTGAATTTCCTACAAATGAAATTTACCAAACGTGGCTAACATGACTCCAATTAGTGATGCATTTCTGATTCTGGAATATCCTAAGTGATCTCTGATTATCTGAAGAGGCACAAAAATCTTTCTAAAACACACATTTTATTCAAACAGAACTGTAGCATACACTTTAAGGGAGCTCAAACTGTCACACCCCGAAATCAAAATATGTAGTACTTCCATGCCTAAAAGGCTAAGATTGCTTACCCTAATGACAAGCTCACAGATCTTTTCCTTACCCACTTAAAAGCCCAGTGTTTGCCAAATATGCATGTTCATACACTCACACACACACACACATATACACACACTATAGAGGAAAAGTTGGTAAGGAAATCTCAATTTGTAAAACGTCCAAAAAAGCTACATGCAAAAAATTACTAATTTCATGTAAGAGACTGTCTTTTTTAAACCTCTCCCCTCTTGGCTGAAGACAAAAGCAATTCAGAATGGTGTTGTCAAATAATGCAACATCACATTATACTTCAGAATTTCTATGCTTTTTAGATTCCACATAGAAATCATAACGCACAACCATTAACGCTGTCTAGACAGCACTATGAGTTACCATATTACATCAAGCTTAATTTTTAAATAACATTCAACTGCAATCATGTAAAAGAAGAGCAGCAGGAAACAAATAAAACCACAGCAAGACACAGAAGCATAAATCCTGGTTAACTTAAGAATATCCCTTTTCTTAACGGTGATTAAAAAATCCACAATTATAATACCGATCACATGCTCACAGGTTTCACTAATTGGGAAAAACTGGTTGCCTTATCACAGTGCCTTAAAACCATCAGGCTCTCATGCCCAGTACAGCGGTGATGTGAATGTTTCATTTCTGTGCTTTATACCTCAGCAAAAGTTAATGACCTGCCCCAGAAATCCTATTTCACCACATACCCACAAAGTATTCTTAGGACTCACGAAGTCCTAAAGCTCCCAGTGCCCTTGACATGCTATTGTGCAAATGCTTTAAATGGTAAGACAAAAGGAGGAAGACTTTCAAAGCTCTCCATGCATGCATATAGCAAAGAAACCCCTTCAATGTGGTTTTTTTTCCCCACCTCCTCTACTGAAACAACAAACAACAACAAAAACCTGTGCGTGGCGCCGTGATACGACAGAAACAAAAAAGTAGCATGGCACTCATTCAGAAGGGATATCATAAAGAGCATCTCTCCAGCACAATTCGACTACAAAAATCCTTTCGCGAGATGGCTAGCCTCAAGAACAGGGGCCCTCCAAGATCCCAGGCAGCGGGCAGCACTGGTGCCCAGCGCCGGCCCGCGTCGGGGACGGAGGGGCCTGAGGGAGCCCGCGGCTCGCAGCGCCGAGTCGGCAGAGCACAGAGGCTCCCTCACACTACCCAGCGTCTTTCTCACACACCGCTCTTTGCCGCGATTGAGCACTGTCAGCAAAAATTAATTAATTAATAATGATCATTTCAAAACGGGGGTGGGGGCAGGGTAGGGGCGTGGTGAGGGGGCAGGAGACCGCGAGCATGAGGGACCTGGACACATCCCAGCCGAGAGACGCCGCCGCCGGTCTCTGGCGGCAAAGGCGAGGCATCAGGTGAGACCCCTCCGGGTCCGTCAATTTGCCTCTCCTCACACAGCAATTTCCGGCGAGAAGCCCAGAATCCTCCCGGAACAGGGGTGAATGTTTGGTGTCTGTCTCCGACTTTATAGAGCAGCAGACAGGGCTGTGAGGCTGCCTTCCCGGGACCGACTACTACTCCTGACGCGCCGCACAGCACGAGGGAAGGAGCCCGGGCCAGGCGTTGTGAGGGGAAAATTTTTTTTTCCTTTCCCACGTACCAGGCTGAGTAGCAGCGTCGTATTGTTGATGTTTGGGCTAAGTCGCCCCCTGGCTCCCATTTCGCTGAGACTTGTTGCTAAAATCTTGACCTCACGCCCCCTCAGAATTACCACCACCCCAATACACACACGCACAATAAGATATGGGGAGCCAAAAAAAAAAAAAGCGGGATTCGGGGGCTAACCCTCAGGAGCCCGGACAGGGCTGGGCTCCCTTCAATAGGCCACTCTGCATGGGCTGCCCGTTCAGTTCTACCTTCTGAGGGCTCTGACTCACAACGCTGGGAAGCGGGGGGCGGGGGGGCGGATTTATGACATAAACCACCATCCTTCCAACCACTTGGAGGTAAAGACTCGCCAGCCAGCAGCTCCTGCCCCACCGGAGAGCCCAAACAAGCGCCCCGCGACGGGGCGGGCCCCCCCAAGAAGCAGCTCGCGCACCCTGCCAGCCTCCCTCTGAGGCGCTCCCCACCCCAAGGCGGGCTCCTGGAACCGGGACGAGGCTCCCAACGCCGGAGAGGAGCGCAGACAGGGGAGAAGGTCGGGGTTCGGGACAGCCTGGGACTCCCTCCGCACCAGGTTGCCCCCAGCTCCAGCAAGGGCGACCTGCACCGGGGCACTCCGCCGCAGCAATGAGCCGGACAAAGCGCAGCGCTGGGGCTGCGGCGACCACCACCACCACCCCTCTCGCTCTCTCCACCCAGAGCGGCGGCCAAGTTGGCCGGACTCGGGAGACTTGGAGAGGACAGGGTCCCGCGGGCGAGCCGGCGCGGCACTGACCTGGATGGTGCAGGTGTACTCGCTGTCGTCCAGCAGCCGCACGGTGCAGCTGTACTCGCGCTCCAGGCTCCTGCTGCTGCCGCTCATCAACCTGCTCAGCATCTTCCCGCCCGCCCGCCCGTTCCCGGGAACGACGCGGCGGCGCTGCGGACCCCAGACCAGGCGCCCCTCAGCTCGGCAGCTCCGCGCGGGCCCCGGGAACCTGCACCATCACCCTGACCCCGTCGCTGCCGCTGGCCCTGCTTCCCCTCCCTCCCTCCCTCTCTCTCCTTCTTCCCCTCGGCCGCCACCACCTCCTCCCCCAGCCCACAGCTAACGCCGGGCGCGCTCTCTCTCTCTCTCTCTCTCTCTCTCCCTCTCTCTCTCTGTCGCCCCACTGCCCGTGCCCAGCTCGTGGGGGCGGGGCCTTATCAGGAGGCGGCCAATGGCGGTCAGCGCGGCGGAACCGAGTGGCAGCCGGAACAGCCAATCGAGATAGGACACTGAGATGATGGGCGGCCCGGGGAAGCAATCACAAAAAAGCAGTCGGACTGAAGCCAAGCCGGACCAGCCCTCTAGCGTCCTTAACTAGGGGCTCTTCACCTCCCCGGTGGTTCCTATGGATGCTGTTTCCCCTCCCCCGCGCCAGGTGTGGGCACTCGGCCGGATAGATGTCTGATGAAATACACCTGACCTCGGTTTCCGGAGCCGAGTCCCGCACCCCGCAGCGCCGTGGTTCCCGCCCTTTTGGGAGAAGGGTCCAGGAGGCGGCAGGGTTCGAGATCCCAGTCGCTGCACCTGCAGATGCGGGCACCTCTGCTCTAGACCCGGAGGCCGCCTCCCACTTCTGCTGAACCCCCAAGTCTGGCAGACAGGCCTCTTATTTTGGGGAACGTCTGCCGTATGGGAACTACTTAAGTAAAAGCTGCTGGGATCGCAGAGGTCTTTAAGCGTCTCGGTTTAACCCTTAGAAAAGCCTCCACTCTAACAAAACCGTTTCACTCTTTCCTTTGATGAACAAAAGGAGACGGAGGCGTGCTTGCTCCTTCGGCTGCTAAGGAGCAGAGGAGCCGAGGGAATCGTGCATTTTTAGGATTAAATTACCTCTTCAAACCACAGTATGTCAGGTGGGGCATATACAACACAAAGACAAAAAAAAAAGTTGTCTTCCCTTTGTGACCCCCACATCCAAGGACTTGAAGTTCTTTATAGAACTTCACTTGAGATGTGATGTGCTTCCTCGGATATTTCAATGGCAGGAAATGCTATAATCATGTCAACCCAGAATTTTAATGTTGTAACATGTGTATAGATTTAAAATAATGAAATACACATAATAGCCTATTTTGTTTTGCTATGCTTGTTTATAACACATAACAAAATGAAACCCTATATTAATCTAGGGAGAAAAATCTCACCTTTAAAATATGCCTGTTCCCTAATGTCTTTGGATTTCATTATTTCTCTGAGGTTTTGTTTCTTAGGTGTTTTTTTGTTTTTGTTTTCGCTCTTTCTACCTCTCTTTTCTCTCCCTCTCCCTCCTTTCTCCAGTTATCACCTGAGTAACTGCCCATGTTGCTCTTTTTTTTTTTTTAAGATTATTTATTTTTATCGCAAAGTCAGATATATACAGAGAAGACTCACTCCCCAAGTGACCACAACGGCCAGTGCTGCACCGATCCGGGTCTCCTACGTGGGTGCAGGGTCCCACGGTTTTAAGCTGTCCTCAACTGCTTTCCCAGACCACATGCAGGGAGTTGGAAGAAAGTGGGGCTGACGGGATTAGAACCTGCGCCCATATGGGATCCTGGCACGTTCAAGGTGAGGACTTTAGCCACTAGGCCATGGCACCGGCCTAGTTGCTCTTCTTACTGTTTGCACTCTCCTGTGTGGTACTTAACAGCCATAGGAAGAGGTTCCTCTTGTTAATACAACCCTGTCTGGATTACTTATGAGACTAGAAACAGTAAGTCAAATATCCTAGGTGTAAGCTCCTTTTCCTTCATAACCCAGTAGACAGCTTGGTGCCTGCCCAGAAATAGATATTCAATAAATATTGAACTGAGGTAAATGAGGCTGGCAGATATGCTACAGTACCTAATGCTAGAATGTCTATAAAGAATTTCAGGAATGTCTTAGAGACAAGGAAAAAAATTAATGTCTGTTTAATTTCATCTGCTAGAAAGGCAGAATAACAGAGACAAAAATCTTCTATCTACTGGTTCACTCTCCAAATGCCAGCAGCAACAGCCTGGACTGCGCCAGGTTAAAACCATAAGCCAGGAACTCTATCCAAGGGGTTTCCTATTCAAGGGCAGGAGCCTGATCACTTGAACCATCATTCACTATTTCCCAGGATGCATTAGCAGACATGGAGGAGCCAGGACTGGAACCAGCCTTCTGATTTGGGATGCAGGCACCCAAACAGTGACTTAACATGGTATGTCACAGTGCCTGTCCCAAAGTAAAATTATGAATATCCCAAAGTGATATTCCACAAAACTGAGCTTTGGTGTATCATGTGGATAACATAATAGGAGAGTTCACAGAGGAAGAATTTTTGATAAATGCTATTTATTATAGATACCACAAGAGAAACAGAAAAATGTCCAAGAAGCCGGAGGAAGCCCTTTATTGTTGTAGTAGGGAGGTGTTTTAACAGGTTATGCAAATAAGCAGATGTTAGGAAAAAAAGACGAAACAAAACTGTGAATCCAGAAGTATTATAAGTAACTGAATACAGTCTGTCTTCAAAATATGACTACAGTGCGTCTTCAAAATATGATGCAACAAAAGGGAATTAGACTATGGCTCATATACCATGTGTTAAATAGCCTCCCCACTCAGCCTAAAAAAAAAAACCTTAAAATAATAGTTGGATATTCATTCACCCTAATGTATAATATCCAAAGAGGGCTACACGCTCTCAGTTTCTGTATGAGATACAGCACTCTATGAAGAAAAAATAATGATTAAAAAATAATGGAGGTAGGCCCAGCGCAGTGGCATAGCAGTTAAAGTCCTCGCCTTGGACGCGCCAGGATCCTATGTGGACACCAGTTCTGGTCCCAGCAGCCCCACTTCCCATCCAGCTCCTTGCTTGTGACCTGGGAAGGCAGTCGAGGACAGCCCAGAGCACTGGGACCCTGTACCTGTGTGGGAGATCTGGAGGGAGGTTCCTGGCTCCTGGCTTCAGATCAGCACAGCACCAGCCGTTGTGGTCACTTGGGGAGTGAGTCATCGGGCAGATAATCTTCCTCTCTGTCTCTCCTCCTCTCTGTACATCTGCCTTTCCAATATCTTAAATAATAATAATGATAATAATAATAATAATTTTAAAATAAAAAGAAAAAATAATGGAGGGCCCAGCGTGATGGTTCAATGGATAAATCCTCACCTTGAAATTGCCAGGATCTCACATTGGCACTTGTTGGCAACGCCCGCGTCGCCACGTACCCCGAGCCGAGCGGAGGGACTAGGGTTACACAAAAGACAATACGCAGAGAGCCAACACACAGTACACAGAATGCCGATCGATGATAGATTGATCTTTATTGCAACTCCAGGCTTTCTTTTATACTCTCCCTAGCTCCTCCCAGTGTTTATCTAGTCCTCAAGGGGCCACCCTAAATCCTCGAGTTCCTCCCAGTAGTGGCCACCCTAAATCCCCTGAGTTCCTCCCATTGTTTATCCAATCCTCTAGTGGCCACCCTAAATCCCTTGAGTTTTATCCAATCCCTTGGCAGATAACTTGACAAATAGGAAGCAGGAATTTGCGGTTAAGCCAGTGGCTAGATGTATCAGGCCAAAATTGCCAATCCTGTTATGCTCTGAGAAACAAGCTAAGCTGTGGAGTTAATCCTTGGGAGACCGGGGCCTACAGGCACTGGTTTATGTCCCAGCTGCTCCGCTTTCCACCCAGCTCCCTGATTGTGACCTGGAAAAGCCGTAGAGGATGGCTCAAAGCATTCAGACCCTGCACCCACATGAGACTCAGAAGATGTTCCTAGCTCCTGGCTTCAGATCAGCTCAGCACTGGTTTGTGCAGCCACTTGGGGAGTGAACCAGTGGACAGATCTGTGTTTCCTCTCTGTAACTGTGATCTGTCTCCCCAATAAAAACAAATCTTTAAGTAATAATAATAATAATAATAATAATGATAGAAGAAGAAGAAAAATAAAAATCCAGAGGTATACCTCAAATATAAGGCTCACTGGTAGAAGCCTGAGGGGAAGTAGAAAGGACTTATATAAAACCAGACTGAGGAATACTTTGTTTTTCCCAGGGTTATTGATCTGGGGGCTCAGGAAGAAAGGGGATTGTTTGATCAAAGGCCTCATATGCCCTTGAGAACCAGTGTCATGGCTTTCATGCATCTTTGAATATTAAAAAAAAAGCCACATTTAAAACAAAACTCTAAATTACATGACTGAATACTCCCACCTTCCAAATTGTCAGGATGTCATGCCTGCTTTAAATCTCCTTTCTACTATGAAGGACTCCCAAGGGGAGGTGTTGCCTCCCACACATGCCTGAAATAACTGAACTCCCACCTTGGCTTCAAAGGTCCTGTCCCCTGCTGTTCTGGGGTACTGATCTTTCTCTAGCCAACACAACCCTCACCTTAGGACATGGTCAGCTGAAGCACCACCCTCTCTTTACCAGAACACTGCAAACACAAATCCTTCCCAGCAAAGTTTCCCCCCAAAATAACCAAGACCCAGCTATAATGGCCAAATATTGAGAAAGAGACTCACTCAAAGTTTAGAATGCAGGGCCCAGCACAATGGCTCAGTAGCTAAATCCTCACCTAGCACACACCAGGATCCCATAGAGGCACTGCTTCATGTTCCTTTTCCTCTCCAACTCCCTCCTGATGGCCTGGGAAAGCAGTAGAGGATAGCCCAAAGCCCTGGGACCCTGCACTCATGTGGGAGACCCAGAAGAAGCTCCTGGCTTTGGATCAGCTCAGTTCCAACTGTTGGAGCCACTTGAGGAGTGAACCAGCAGACAGATCTTTTTCTCTGTCTCTCCCTCTCTGTAAATCTGACTTTGCAATGAAAGCAAATCTAAGAAAAGACAGAGAGAGAGAGAAAGAAAGGGAGAAAGAAAGGAATAAATAAATAAGGGAGGGAGGGAGACAGAAAGAGAGAGAGAGAAAGTGAAAACAAAATTGAGCATGTAGGTATGATATGACCATTATCAAAGCCCTCATGAACTAGATACAGGCTGTCAAGCTGGTTCATGCGCCTAAAGACAGTTTCTCCTCTCCAGCAACATTTTCTCGGACCAGGATGTGGGTGTGCAGGCCCACTGTGAAGCTTAGAGAAGAACCTGCTTATTCGGGCTGAGCTCATGCTCTCTTTTTGTCCTTCCTTCTTTCCTTCCTTCTTTCCTTCCTTCCTTCCTTCCTTTCTTGTTTTTTAAAACTGTACTCATTTGTTTGAGAGGCAGGGAGACAAAGACAGAGCTCCTATCTACTAGTTCTGTTTTGGGGTCCATGTTTAAAGTCCTATTTTTGTCCTCAGAAACTTCTTTCTAGAAAACCCCACCCTCTATACCCAAGAGTGTGACTTTAACCTCTGAGCCAACAGGACCATCACATTAACACATACTAACCCAACATTAGTACATTTGTCACAAGGTAAAAATTAAAAAAAAAAAAATTCACATCACCACCGAAAATATATTGACACACATATGTCCTAAATCTATTGAAATTTGCAATATCTGCAAAGGAGTGCTTTTGTCCCACGCACCCAGATTTGCATTATAAATAATAATAATAATAAATAATAAATGTACACTTGTTCACTGCTCAATATGGGTAATTAAACAATTTCATTGCTTTCCCAGACTAGTCTGTACCTCAGGAAATGTTCAAGCTTTCCTTTTTACCAGAATAGAAAACCACCTGCAGTTTAAGAAATTTTCTATGTTCTACCAACCCTTAGGAGTTCCAGTTTAGCCACTATTGCACTTGGAAAAAGTGCAATTTACTGAGCATTTATAATATTTCAGATACTGTGACAGCCTTCTAGAAAACATAACACAGCCAAAGTGTGGAAAAAGGAAAGATGCGAATCAATAAGTTCATATTCCAGAAGTGTTAGATCTGTATACAATACATAGAATATGAACTAAGTATAGGAACACAAAAAATGGCAAAATTATTCAAGCTTGGGAGAACTAAAGGGGCTTTCAGAGACAGCCACCAAGTTGGATCCTGAAGAATGGACTAGTGTCTTAATGAATAGAGAAGGTAGGAAAGGAGAAGGATATGGGATGAGGAGTGATACACTCTATGTAGAAGAAACAACATTAGTAAAAGCATAAATATAAATGTGTAGAGAATGTTCCGGAAATTGGGGTGGGTGTTTGGCACCACAGAGATGCTCTTTTGAATGCCTGCATCCCATACTGGATTGCCTCCACTGGAGTCCTGGCTCTGTTCCCATTTCTATCTTTCTGCTAATGTATATCCTGGGAGGCAGCAAGTCATGGATCAAATACTTGGGACCGTGCCACCCACTTCCCAGATTGACCACGCAGCTCCTAGCTTCAGCTTGGCCCAGTCCTGATTATTAAAATCATTTGGAAAGTAAACCAAAATGAGAGCATGCTCCCTTTTGTTTTCATTCTTTCTCTCTCTCTCCCTTCCTCTCCCCTCTCTACCTGTCAAATAAACAAGTAATTTTTTTTATTACAATAATGTTCCAAAAAACAGCAAAGGCCCAGGATAGTTAACAAGTAGATTGCATTTTGGCTGTAAAGAGCTGAACTGAGGCCAGATCATACAGGAATTTCAATGCCATGCTTAGAAATCTGGACTCTATTACATCACCAGTTGATAGGTCACAGGATCAGAAATGATAACTTTGATGATAAGATAAAGGATTAAATTAGAATATAAAGAAGTTACTTCCTGTGTAGGAAAGAAAAGATTCTTAAAACAATAGAATGTCTTCAATGAAGTATCAGAGGCATTTATAAAATGTCCCTTAGATTTGAGTGACAGGCTTTATTATATTCTTCAATTATGGCTCATTTTCCTTAGATTTCCAGTTATTCATCAGTCATTGTTTTAGAAGCAGAATATATAAGAAACAAAGGGGGCTGGCTCAGAAGCCTACTGTTAAAGTTCTTGCCTTTCATGCGCTAGGATCCCATATGGGCACCGCTTTGTGCCCCGGCTGCTTCATATCCCATCCAGCCTCATGTTTGTGGCTTGGGAAAGCAGTAGAGGACGGCCCAAAGCCTTGGGACCCTGCACCTGTGTGGGGGACCCAGAAGAAATGCCAAGGTCCTGGGTTCAGATCAACTCAGCTCTGGCCATTGCAGGCACTTGGGAAGTGAACCGGTTGACGGAAGAGCTTTCTCTCTGTTGCTCTATCTCTTTGTATAGCTGACTTTCCAATAAAAAATAAATAAATAAATCTTAAAAAAATAAAATTAACTCACTGATTCAAAGAACTTTACTAATGATTTACCATATACTTGTCTATGCCAGGGGCTGAGAGCATTCAAAGTCTGCATGGAATTACTGACCCATGTAACCTACAAAATGGTCTCAATAACATTTAATAAAGACTCAAATTATGTAGGTTAATATTAAGTGCACTTTGGTTTTTAAAAAGCAGGATATAAATTGGGGAAAACAGCAAAAATAAATACATAATTCAGAAATGGCAAGGATATGACAAAGCAGATGAGTAGCAAGAGGAAATCAGAACATGCCCAAAGTTCCCAATTAATGATGTCATTTTAATACTTGAGCTGCAAATTGAGACATTTGATATTCTTATCTATTCATACTCCAAGTCCCAATTTTTGTGGCTTATGTTACTTCTGTTTTGATGGAGCTTAGAATCTTTACTGCTTTTGACAACCATATTTCTCGAGTGGCTTAGTCTTAGTCACAATTCCATAGTAACATGAATTCAAAACTTACACAAGTTCTTTTGTTTCAGAAAAATGAAATTTTCATTCATGTCTTGGCATTTGAGCTTTTTTTTTAATGGTTCGAGAGGGGTCTGGCATTGTGGGTAAAACTTCTACTTGCAATGCTGATATCCCATATTAACACCAGTTCATGTCCCTGCTGCTCCACTTCAAATTTAACTCTCTGCCGATAACCTGGTAATTGCAGGAGAGGATGACCCAAGTATTTAGGCTTCTACTATCTATGAGGAAAATCTGGATGAAATCGTTGGCCCCTGGCTTTCATCTGGCCTATTCCTGGTCATTTTGGCCTTCTAGGGAGTGAACCTGCAAACTTGTAAATGAAGATCTCTCTCTCTCTCTCCTTCTCTTTCCCTCTGCCATCCAAGTACTAACCAAGCCCAACCCTGCTTAGCAATCTTCACCCGTAGATGATTTGCTTTTACTTTGCGATGCATGAAGAATCTATGTATTTAATCCTGAAGTTCAGTAGCCCTATATTGGATTATATGTGACTGTATCTTGCATTCTATGAAGTTCTGAAATCTCTGTGCCTTTCCCCCTTTTCATTCATTGTGATTATTTCAAGTCTTTCCTCCATGTCATTAATCTAAGCCAAGTCTAATTTGTTCCTTACTGTCATGAATTTGTTTCTGTGATTTGATGTTATTTTGCCTCTCAATCATTCCATTATCCTACTGTCTCATCTTAGATCTTATTTTACTGAATTTTCTTTATTTTTCTTAAAGATTTATTTTTATTTGAAAGGCAGATTTTACACAGAGAGGAGAGACAGAGAGAGAAAGATCTTCCATCTGCTGGTTCATTCTCCAAATGACTGCAGTGGCCAGAGCTGAGTTAATCCCAAGCCAGGAGCCAGGAGCTTCTTTCTGAGGGTCCAAGGACCTGATCCATCCTGTGCTGCTTCTGCAGACCATAAGCAGAGAGCTGGATTGAACCAGTGTCCATATAGGATGCTAATGCTAAAGGCAGAGAACTAGACTGTTATGCTACCAGGCAAACCCTGAATTTATTTGTTACTAGGTATAGCACAAAACTTATCAGGAACACGCATCTCTGGATCATAAGCAAAAAGTTTTTCCTTAAGCAAGGATTGAGGCTGCCCTAAATCTTCTTAACTAGGTCTTAACTTTGCGTGTCTCCCTTTTCATCACCCAGTTTTAGCATGAATATTAATTAATTAATTAATTAATTAAATTAGAAGCCCCAACTCCTATATCTGATCACCCTCAACTAACCAAATTTCTTACCCCTCAGCACCCACTATGTGATATCTGGTCACCTTGGCTTGCTTTTAGTCAAAACCTTTTTAGGACAGTGTCTAATTTGACAGGGCTAACGAATGCCAGGATGGCTGCTAATGTTATTTCTCTAGGACAAAGTTTCCAGGAGACATTAGCACTAAAATTGGTAGGCTGAACAAAAGAGATCACCCTCACCACTGTGGGCAGGCATCATCCCATGCACTGAGGAACAGACAGAACAAAATGGCAGGGGATGGGTGAGCTCACAGTCTCCGTCTGGGCTGAGACATCCATCGTTTCTTGCTTTTGGACATTTGAGTTCCTGATTCTCAAGCCTTGGGTCTCTGGGATTTGTACCAGCAACCTTCCACAATTCCCAGGCCTCAGACTCGAATGTAAGTTATACGATTGGCTTCCCTGGTCCTCAGCCCTTATCTCTAGCTCATGGATTATGACACTTACAAGCCTCCAGAATCACATGAATCAATTCACATAATAAATCTCTCTCTCTCTCCTCTTCTTCCTCCTCCTCTCTTTCTATCCCCTATTTGCCCTCCTTTCTCCCCTCCACACACATATGCATAAGAAAAAACAGAAAAAGAAAATGTCTCCAACTTGGGGTGTCCTGCTTATGTACATCATCAGAACTATTCTTTATAAATTAGTAAGGTTATCAGCAAGAATTATCAGGAGCTTGCCAATTCTGCTATCCATTTTTTTCCCTTTCAATCTGTTACTCATGAAGAAGGCAGGATGATAAGCCACAGTTTCCTGAATCCTGAAATTCTATTGCTTTTATGGGTTATTAAAAAAATTATGTATTAAGGCCACTGTCTAATTCCGTATGGTAGCCAGTTAGAGTTCTGACTGCTCCACTTCCAATCCCGCTCTTACCAATGTGCCTGGGAACACAGTAGAAGATATCCCAAGTGCTTGCGTCCCTGCACCCAAATGGGAGACCTGGAAGACACTCCTGACTCCTGGTTTCAAACCAACCCAGACACTGCTTCCTTTGGGGGAGTGGGCCAGTGAATACAATATATCTCCCTGTCTTTAATTCTTCCTCCCTCCCCGCTCCCCCGGCCTTTGTAGCTCTCCCTTTCAAATAAATAAATAAATCTTTTTTAAAAATCTGTAAGATTTCAGGCCCGGCGGCGTGGCCTAGCGGCTAAAGTCCTCACCTTGAAAGCCCCGGGATCCCATATGGGCGCCGGTTCTAATTCCGGCAGCTCCACTTCCCATCCAGCTCCCTGCTTGTGGCCTGGGGAAGCAGTCGAGGACGGCCCAATGCATTTGGAACACTGCACCTGCGTGGGAGACCTGGAAGAAGTTCCTGGTTCCCGGCATTGGATCGGCGCGCATCAGCCCGTTGCTGCTCACTTGGGGAGTGAATCATCGGACGGAAGATCTTCCTCTCTGTCTCTCCTCCTCTCTGTATATCTGACTTTGTAATAAAAATAAATCTTAAAAAAAAATCTGTAAGATTTCTCTTATATCTTGTTGTAGCTGCTTGGGAATTTTGTAAATGCATTTTGGTTGTTTGTTTCATTAGGTTTTGGTAAACAGAGAATCAGTGATCCTAAGTAATTCTTCCATTCTTATTCAGAAGCCATTCAGCTAAACTCAACTACATTTGAAGCACTATACTTGCCCATGATAGATATTTTCATAAACAGATTCAACTAGAAGAGAAAGCAAAAACAAACACTCCACAGTGCACAGGCTAATTATTCTGTAAATGCCCACAGAATTAATTTGAAAGTTTCCCTGGACATAATTCAATTAATTAAAACTGCAAATCATTATTATATCTTATGATCGCAATTTTTCCATTATAGAAATAAGAGGGCACTCATTATGTGCCAGAGATTATGCTGAATATCTTTCACATATTTTTAATCAAATACTCACAACAGTGTGATTAGTTTGTGCTGTTGTTATCACCCTTACTTTATTTTTTTTTACTCTTTTTTTTTTTATTCATTGATTACATTGTATTATGTGATACAGTTTCGTTGGAACTGGGAATCAACCCACCCCTCCCCCCACCCTCCCCCATGTGGAATATTCCACCTTGTTGCATATCCACTGATCAAGTACAGTTGAGATTCCCTCTTTGCAAGCATAAACCAAACACAGAGTCCAACATCCCATAGTCCAATCTAGTTCCTCAGCTTCCTGGGGAGACCCTGACCGGTCCGAGGGCAGAACCATCAGACTATCAACCCGATCAATTAAAGGCTCCAACGTACCCTCAGCAACAATTAACTTCGTTGTGTAACTAATAGTTATAGTATTGAGTAACCAGTATGTTAAAAACAATTGCAATGTCTTAACCATCTTCTGTGATCACCTCATTGTCAATTCAGTTTGTTTACATACAACATATAACATAATATACATAAAATAACATGTTTTACATAACATCATATCCTCTTAAATTAACGCAAACATGTGGTATCTGACCTTTTGGGATTGGCTCATTTCCCTTAGCATTATGGTTTCCAGTTTGGCCCATTTGGCCACACAGAACTGCATTTTGTGTTTTTTAATAGCTGAGTAGTATTCCATAGAGTAGATGAACCATAGCTTTCTTATCCAGTCTTCTGCTGATGGGCATTTCGGTTGCTTCCATGTTTTTGCAATTACTGATTGTGCTGCTATGAGCATAGGGGTATCACCCTTACTTTAAAGATGAGGAACTTTCAACACAGTGAGACTAAACAACTTGTTGACAGAGTTCAGCCACCAAAAGGCTGAACCTGGGTCCAGTAACCCATGTTTCTGGTGCAAAAGTCTGGGCTTTTAACCACTATATGATACAGCTTACTTTTTTAGAAATTAAGAAGAGAGAACATTGAACTTGGAGTTAGAAAATCTGAATACAAGTCCCAGCTCCTACACAATATGGTAGGCAATCTTGGCAAGTCATTCAAACTTTGTTCCTTCTTCAAAAAATGAGAGTGATCATGCCTTTCCTGGTTGCTCTGTAAGTCATAAGACTTGTGTTAAGAAGAGTAGGTTAGGGGCTGGTGCCATGGTTCAGTAGGCTACGTCTCTGCCTTTGGTGGTGCCATCCTTTATGGGTGCCAATTTGTGTCCTATCCAGCACCCTGCTTTTGGCCTGGGAATGCACCAGAGGATAGCTCAAATTCTTGGGCCCTGATACCTATATAGGAGATCTACAAGAAGCTTCTGTCTCTTCTCTCTCTCTCTCCTTCTTTCTGTAACTCTGCCTTTCAAAAACAATCCAAAAAATATGGCAGGTTTGAAATAGGGGTTGTGGCACAGTGGGTTAAGCCACAGTTTAGAGCATCAAGCACCTTGGATGAAGCCTTACCTCTGTTTCCAATCCAACACTCCTGCTAATGTGAACCCTAGGAGGCAGCAGATGAGGGCTCAGGTATTTGTTCTCTGCCACCCTTATGGGAGACCCAGATGGGTTTCTGGCTCCTGGATTCAACCTGGCCCAGCAGATGGAGGATCTCTGTTGCCCTTTCAAATGAACACAAATAAATTAATCAACTTTCAAAAAAAATGACAGCCTAACTTATGCATTCAACTCAAAATTTCACACCAAATCCACTAAAAGAACAGTAAAGTGATTTTCAAAAGACATAAATCTAAAAGACTAACATAAATAAGCAGAAACAACAGCAAAAACATTTCAGACTCAGAAAGCATGTGGATGAGTAATAATTAAATGAGCAGAGCCAAAAACCTGAATCCAAACCCAGAAAAGGATCAAGCCAAGAAGGGATGTGATTTGCAACCCATAAAATATTTAGCAACTGATGCACCTGATACTTTCAGAAATACAGAAATGAAAACAGAATGATTGTTTGAAAATCCATTAGAAAGTAGCTTCCTGGGCCAGTGCTGTTGGCCAAACAAGTGAAGCAGCCAACTGAAACATCAGCTGAGTCTCGGCTGCTCCACTTCTAATGCAGCTCCCTGCTAATGCACTTGGGAAAGCAGTAGAGGATGACTCAAGAGCTCCAACCCCTGTACTCTTGTGGGAGACCAAATAGAAGCTGCTGGCTTAACATGGCCCAGCCTCCCAACCCCACCCCACTGTTGTAGCCATTTCTGAAGTGAACCAGTAGATAGCAAATCTTTGTTTCTATCTCTGTAATTATGCTTTTCAAATAATAAAAAAAATATATTAAAAAAAGAAAAGATACAATCCCCTTCCCCAATACTGTGCAGCAAAGACTTCTTTTTCTTCAGTCTATCAGACAACCACTAGAGAATTCTCTGAGGAGAGAAAAATGTAGCTTCTGAACTAGGAATGGGAAACGTAAGGAATATCTCTAATACAAAATGTAGAGACAAAACAAAAAGGAAACAGGGAACTTGAAGGACAGAAAAACTAAGCAAGAAAAGGAAAATTTTCAAAGAGCAAATCATTCACTAATATCCCAGCAGAGATAGATGCTACAACCGTTAAATGAATACAAGATGACATTTAGAAAGAGAAAATAAATTTCAAAGAATTTTTTAAAAAAACAGCTTTAAAATATGTAAAGTAAAATAAAAAGAGAAGTACAGAATAGAATAGAAATGGAATGAGGAATAACAGGCAGATAATTATCAAAGACTCTACCAAGGACAATTTCCCATAATGACATAAATTTGCAATTTTAAAGAGCCTAATATGTGTTTAGCAGAATGAACAGGAACATGTATATACCAGGACATGCCACTGTGAAATTTCAAAATATTGGGACAAAAATAAGCTTCCAGAAAGGAAAAGAGAACGTATTAGAATTACATTGGGCTTTTCTTTTTTTAGAGAAAAAAAAGACTTATTTATTTTCATTGGAAAGGCACATCTACACAGAAGGAGAAAGAAAGAGAAAGATCTTGTATTCACTGGTTCACTCCCCAAATGGCTGCCACAGCTGGAGCTGAGTTGATCCAATGCCAGGAGCAGGATTCTCCTCCAGGTCTCCCACATGAGTGCAGGGTCCCAAGTCTTTGGGCCATCCTTTACTGCTTTTCTAGGCTTCAAGCAGGACACTGGATAGGAAGTGGAGCCACTGGTACATGAACTGGCAGCCACAGGAGATGTTGGTGCTTAGAGATGGAGGATTATCCAGGTGACTCATTCTGCCAGCCCCATGCATTAGACTTTTCAACAACAATGCTAAAATCAAAAAGATAGCAGATGGACCCGGCTCGGTATCCTAGCGACTAAAGTCCTCACTTTGCACACACTGGAATCCCATATGGACACCGGTTCTAATCCTGGTGGCCCTGCTTCCCACCCAGCTCCCTGCTTTCCCTGAGAAAGCAGAAGAGGATGGGCCAAAGCCTTGGGACCCTGCACACATGTGGGAGACTCATAAAAGCTTCTGGCTTCAGATCGGCTCAGCTTCGGCCTTTGCCCCCGCTTCCAGAGTGAATCAACAGGAGGATCTTCCTATCTGTTTCTCTTTCTCTCTGTATATTCGACTTTACACTAGCAATAAATAAATCTTTTTAAAAAACTTACAAGCAGTGGTGCTTACTTCTGTTATCTGAGTTCCTTTCTGGTGTTCTAATTGGTTCTCTTCTCTGATGTACCATGAAATCACAGTCCCAGCACAGACATTTAGTCTAGCAATTAAGACTGTGCCCTACATGAGAGGACCTTGAATCAGATCCTGGATTCAGTCCCTGATTCCAGCTTCCCATTAGTGCAGACCCTGAGAAGAAAGGTTGTACAGACAATAGTGCAGCTTCAGCATGGTATCACAGGAGGTGGAGAGTGGTGAGCCAGGAGCTGGGGCTACAGAGACCATGGTGGAAGTCCTGGAACTCGCTGGAGGGAGTGGCACAAGTGACTGCAAACAAAGAGCCGTATACCAACCACAATAAGTAAATTCGAACTGTAGACCTCTGGGCAACATATTCCAGATTCTAAAAGCAAAAAAAATTGTCAGGCCAGGATAACGTACCCAACAAAACTTTCCTTTGTCTTTGAAAATGAAATAAAATTCTTCCACAGTAAAAAAAAGTTTTAAAAAATGTGCCTCTTACAAACCTGCCCTACAAAGGATACTTCAAGATGTTGTCTTGACAGAGGAGAGGAATAGAGCCCACCAAAACCAAAGGCAAATGTGAAGAACATCCCAATAAAATAACAACAGTAGACTAAACCAATGAACAACCATTGCTAAAATGACAGGACTGAATTACCACCCATTCATATTGACCCTGAATATAAATGGCTTAAAATCGTCAATCAACTATCACAGATTAATAGACTGGATTAAAAAGACAAAACCCATCTATTTGTTGCCTAGAGAAGACTTATCTCACCAACAAAGATCAGTGGAAATATATCTTATGGATTTTGATGTTTTTGTTTTTAGTTTCATCTCTTCAAAACATTTTCTCATGAAATTCTTCACTGACACATAGGTCATACAGTAGCATCATTTTCTTCGAGAAGGTTCTTGATTTTCTTTTTCATTTCTTCAGTGACACATTAGTCATTAAGTAGCATGTTATTTAACTTTATGGTGTTCTAAATTTCTTTTCTTCCTGCTGTTGATTTTGTTTTGTGACTTTTCATTAAGGAGATGTACAGTAACTGTGTAATGGAGACTATCATATCCAGATGTTAGGATATAATGCAGTATGCATCTCTACTTCCAGATGAATGATGGACTCCTAATGGAACTGTTAACTCTATCTTGACAACAGAATGCTGGACTCTCTGCCATTGTCCATGGCCACAATGATGGACATGTGACTGTTTATGAAAAACTATACTATAGTAATCATATAGGGGAACTCAGTGGGGTGGGAAGGAACTTATGGAGGGGGTAAGGGAAATTCCTGTGCCTATGGAACTGTATCATAAAATGATAATGATAATAAAAAATAATAATAACATTCCTACCCTATAGAAGATGACATTAGTCACACTGAACTCCACAATGTAAAACCTTGTATTTTTTTGAAATTTCAGCCAAAAAAAATTTTTTTCAGCCAACAGAAGTAATTATTCCATTAGCCAGATTCTTTCAAATGTAGCAAGTGGTTCAAAAAAAATTTTTTTTTTTAAAGATTTATTCATTTTATTACAGTCAGAAATACACAGAGAAGGAGACAGAGAGGAAGATCTTCCGTCCGATGATTCACTCCCCAAGTGAGCCGCAACGGGCTGGTGCGGGCCGATCCGAAGCCGGGAACCTGGAAGAACCTCCTCCGGGTCTCCCACGCAAGTGCAGGGTCCCAAAGCTTTGGGCCATCCTCGACTGCTTTCCCAGGTCACAAGCAGGGAGCTGGATGGGAAGTGGAGCTGCCGGGATTAGAACCGGCGCCCATATGGGATCCCGGGGCTTTCAAGGAGAGGACTTTAGCCGCTAGGCCACGCCGCCGGGCCCCGTGGTTCAAAAATTTTTAAAAAATAAACATATGTCTGTCATTTTTTCAGGCAGACAGAAGTGTAGATAAAGAGAAATACAATTTGGATATGTAAAAGCTTTATCTCTAAGTTCAGACTTCCTACTTCCTCATGAGAGTTATGTTCTGCCCAGTTGGCTATTTGAATGACTGGCTTGAATTAAAACAGGTCAAGATGTTCTAGTTAACCGCAGGTGGACAAGGTACATTGGACCGTGATAGGTACAAAGTGAACTTTGCTGAATGCCCTAGTTGGAAGTTCATCCTCATTGATGCGCATAAGAAGGGCATAGAACAGGGAGGGAGAGCAGTCTGGGGAAGCTGTTGAGCTAGAGAATTTTTTTATTTTACTTCTTTTTTATTAGCAATTTCCATGTTACAGTTTTGTAGGTATTGGGATTCACTTCCACTTCCCCTACCCCCTTCCTCTCTCCCTATTGTCTCCCTCATCACTACTTTCCCCCATATTATTACAATCATATAGTTCTTCAGCAATAATCACAAGTCCAACATTCTCCTATTAAACATATTATGGCATTGTAAGTATAGGCAATTATGGAAAATCTAGTATCAAATTGTCAAGGAATATATAACAGTTTAATTGGGAGTTGTTCTTTTATTCAGGAGTAGAGACACATACTGCATTGGATCTTCACTTCTCAGTATTCTAGTCTCCGTTATACAATTTCTCTAGATGATAATATTTACAAACATGATCTTGTATTTTGCATGAAGGTTGCCTTATATCAGAGAGAACATATATTTCTCTTTTGGGGATTGACTTATTTCACTTCATTTGATTTTTAGTATTTGTTTATTTGAAAAGCAGAGCAAGAGAGGGAATGATCTTCCATCCCCTGGTTCACTCCCCAAATGGCTGTACAAGTGAGGTCTACATCTGGTCAAAGCCAACAGCCTATCATGGTCTCCACAGGAGTGACAGGACCCAAGTCTCTGAGCCACTGTTTGGTTTCTTCCCAGGCACATTAGCAGGAAGCTACAACAAAAGAAGAGTAACCAGGACTTTAATCAGTGCTTTAACATGGGTTGCTAGAGTTGCCACAATGCCAGTCCCTAGACACTGTTTTAATTGCTTCTCATACCGTAATTGATTTAAATCTCTTAACTGTCCAAATGAAGGAAATACTGCTGCTGTCTCCATTTCATAAATGAGAAAACCAAAGCACAGAGAAGAAGCTGAATAACTTAGCAAAGGGCACACCAAGGCACTCCTGGGGTACTGGCTCCATCTTCATAATACGATTGTTAATGTAAACAGGAAAGCAGCAAGTTACCAGTAAATTGTGTGGTGTATTTATCAGACAATACTGTAAAATTCTGATGAAAACCTCTATTGTAATTCAGTCTTTTAGGGTTTTTTTTATTATTATTATTGAAGTCCAGCTGTTTCGCCAGCTGCCTAGTAATTCATCAGGGGAAAAAAAAGGCAGTAAATCAGTTCAGATTCTAAATTCCGAGAGGAACAATGCATCTCCTTTTATTTTCACAAGACACCTACATTTAAATTATAATGCAAGAGCAACCAGGCACTGTGTGAGCAAATCTACATAATTGGTGTCAAGGGTCTGAAGCTGAACCAAAGCAGGGGGCTAGAAACTGATGGAGCTGATAGACCTGATTATTCCATCCATCTTAGCCTCTCTCAACCCTTTTATAATGGGTTGCTGTGTGTATCTCCCGTTAGCCTATCTACATTCATAAGGCTTAATTATGTTAGGGAAAGAAAGTTCAGCCATAAAGTCTTACATGTTTAGATCTGTGCTTTCTTTGTTTAGACCAGATGTGCCCATTCCAGGAAAGATTTCATGCCAGTCGGCGTTTCTTCGTAGCCCATTTGTTCTCAAAGCCAGCCACGTCTGGTGCTCTAATATCCACTTCACCTACCAAAGGCTCATAATGGATAATTTAAGCAGAAATTTCAGAAACCAAACACCAGCAGTCAGTGTGGCGTTTATTCTGCTTGGATTGTAGCCATTCTGTGTACAGTAACACTATCTCAATCAGGGATGATTGTTTGGGAGGATCAGAATTCCATCCAAACTAGCATTGTACACAAGCAGATGATGCCTAATACATATTTAGGCATATTTG
This sequence comes from Ochotona princeps, assembly GCF_030435755.1. NCBI lineage: Eukaryota > Metazoa > Chordata > Mammalia > Lagomorpha > Ochotonidae > Ochotona > Ochotona princeps. Next base: position 34,568,155 of record NC_080837.1, on the reverse strand, counting down.
ATATATTTGTGTGTATATGTGTGTATATATATCAGTGAAATTTAAGCTGACAGGAGAGCTGGTTTCTCAAGGACTTCATGTGGAACTTGAGTCAGGAACTGACATTCTTTTTAACTCTTCTGGGCTCAATTGTATCTTCTTTCGTTTCTCTAAAGATTAATGTTGAGGCACTTGACATAGTCGGGTAAGCCTCCTCCTGTGGTGCCAACATCGTATATGGACTCCATTTCCAGTCCAGCTTCCTGCTAATGGCCTGGGAAAGCAGCAGATGATCCCTGACTTCGGACCAGCCCAGTCCCAAATGTTGTGCCCACTTGGGGAGTGAAATGGTGGATGGAAAAATCTCTGTCTCTCCTCTCTCTAACTCTGACTTTGAAATAACTCCAGGGCCTAATGCAAACCAACCAAAGACTGCATTCAACACTAAATTTGCAGAGAGGGGAATATAATTAGCTCATCTTTCAGCTCAGGTATCCACCTGTCATCCAATCAGCTGAGCTAGGGAAGCAGTACCATGAGCTTTCTCCAACTCAGTAACTGGGGCTAGCAGACACTCTGAAAAGGGTTCTCAATACAATGTTGGCATTCTTAGAAATCAGAAACAAGTTTGAAGTGAACATTTTAATTAACCTTCCTGAAGTATGTCACAATATACATGTGGTTCAAAACATCATGTTACTCATGATAAATGTATACAGCTTTTGTCAATTTAAAGCTGGAAAGAAATTGGAGACAGAGAGTTAAGACTTCTTTTTTTTTTTTTTAGAGAGAGAGAGTTAAGACTTAAGATGGATTATAGATGAGCTAGGATTTGAGGCCTCTCAGATTCACATTTTTTCCATATCCTCATTTTGAATACTGCTTTGTGTCTACTAATAACCTTAAACATTTCATGTTTTTCATTTGTGCGTCTGCCAGAATCACCAACATAGTGTTGACAACCTAGTTGTGAGCATTAGTCAACTTGTGCCAACTACCAGACTCCTTCTCATGGAGAGTTTCCCAGAAATTTTATTTTCCTGCTTTGAGAAATTTCACAGATAATACCTGTAAGTGGCTGCACCCTTGCCCTTAAACTGGGTGTTCAGATGAAAACTCCTATCAGAAAAGCTGATCTCTACCTCTTAGTTCATATTTCTGAATAAATCAGATCCTCTGACTGTGAGCATGTATAAAAGGAAAACCCAAAGTGTAGCCTTGGTAATTAACACATTACTGTTTTTGACTTTCTGACTGAAAATGGAGTCACTTCATTAAAATCCAGTCCTATCATTGCCAATTCTGAGTGATGTTTCACGAAGGAATAAGTATTGAACCATCTAATGACTAAATTTAGTCTGAATAATCCCATGTCATTGTAGTTTAGCCCAGATCAAGGTCCCTTTCCATGCTAAGGAGAGAGTGCTTTCTTAATTATTTTTCGTTAGTCTTTAAGTTAGTGTTTAACTTTTACAATCCACGTGAAAGTCGGCCTCCAGAATGTAGTTTCCCTAGATATAAAAAGAAGATGTCTTGCTGAAATAGCTTTTTTAACTCACTCAATAAGAACTTGGAATTTTTTTAGGAGCTTAAGATAGAAGTGATTTCCAAATTACATTTGTACAGAAAATGTTGACCATGAGTACTAGTCCAGGAATAACCATTCTCCTTCCTTCCTAGGTTTTCCAAATGAGTCATACAGGACCCTCTGCATTCAAATTACATGTCCTGACGTGGAAATGATTAAGTTCAGTAGGGACTAGCCACCTCTTCTTCTTTTTTCTTTTCAGTATGCAAAATAAGATTTTTTTTTTAAGGAATGAAAGAGAAGTCTTCTGCCATAGCAACCAAAGGGGGCTCTATGGAAGGAAAGGCCTGAGAAAATGGTGGAAGTGATGTCCTTTATACACCATCTCAGGGAGGGGGCCCAAATGAGTTACTCAACGGGCAGAAAGAAAAAAAAAAAAGAAAAGAAAAGAAAACCTGATTCACAATGGGCAGCGGTGTTTATCACCTTGTCCAAAACAAAAAGACACCAGAAGGCTGTGACTGCTTAGCCATCTCTTTTTGATGAGCCTAGCTTTGTGTTACTTGGGGTGAGGCCAGAACAGCTCCTGCAAAGCAGGAGTGGGTGGTGCCTGGTACAAGTCACATCCAGTTCTCTGTGCTATTCTCTGCTGCTCCTGGGGCACCTCTCCCAGGATGGGTAGAGGTGAACACAGTGGTGCTTTGTCTTTGAGAGCGTCTGGTTCAGTGGTCTTAATTGTTGCAAGTTAGCGATTACCTAGGAGCTCTCTGTTCCAAGGACTAATGTGTGCATTCCACCCATTGGATTAGAATCTCTAACTAGATTTGGGTATCAGTGTTTTAATTAACTAAGTGACTTCAAACTTTCATGTATATATTTGAGAGAGACAGAGAGGGAGTGAGTGAGAGGTAGAGATACCCATGATGTCTGCAGTTAGGGCCAAGACGGGGCCCAAGCTGGGAACTGGAAATTATCACACGGGTTTCAGGAACCCAGTTACTTTATCTATAACCACTGGAAGTTAGAACAGAGCCAAGGAAAACCAGATTTTCTGATGTGGGGCACAGGTAATCTTTTCATTTTTAAGTTTTATTGATTCATTTGAAAAGCAGAATGACAGGGAGCAGGTAGGGAAGAAGATTTTCCATTCAACTGGTTTATTTCTCCAAATGACCACAACAACTATGACCACAAAGGTGGCAGAAACTCAAGTTCCTTGTGTGGTAGAGTAGGCAGCTAATTCAGGGTCACAAGCTTGGAACACACTCCATCCCCACCATCTAGGTGTTCCCTCCTGCCCACCTGTGATGCTTACCTATCATGGCCCCTGTGTATCTGCATTCCTCACCCTCTGTTCACTGTGTGGGTGAGATAGTGAAGATATCAATGCTAAGACGCTTCGTATCTCTAATTTGTGTACTATCAAGAGTTCCAGGAGAGGTGAGGCCTAGCAGCGATGGAATGTGGGCAGAGAAGCCAGGGAAAGGTGAATGCAGCTTTGTAAGTGTGTCCAGGTTATTCACTGTATGTCTCTTAGGATAACTTATATTGCTGGGGAAGCTGGGACATAAGTCTTCAGTTTAACAGATGGACGTCAGGGTAATGACCATTTGTTCGTCTTGGGGTTACAAGTGACTTGATTGCTATATGGACTTGTGATTTGCTATTTCTAGTGGATTCTGTTATCACCAAGCTTGGCTAATACAGACTCCTTAATAAACCCCAGACTTGTCTGGCATGATCTTGCTCACAATACGCAACACGCAATACCTTGCTTTCTCAGGTACATTAGCAGGAGGCAAGGCAGATTAGAAGCAGAGGAACATGGACTAGAACCAGCATTAATACAGGACAAAGGCACCCCGAGCAGAAGCTTAACTCACTTCATTACACACAATGTAAGAGTGTAAGAGATTTAGTGATTTATTATTTACTTGAAAGTCTTGAAAGGCAGAGTTAGAGAGGAGCGTGGAAAAAGATAGATACAGAGATCTCCCATCTAGGTTCACTTCCCAAATGAATGCAATTGCCAGGGCTGGGCCAGGCCAAAACCAGGAGCCAGGAGCTTCTCCTAGGTCTCCCACACACAGGGCCCAAGCACCTGGGCCCATCTTCCACTGCTCTCCCAGCTGCATTAGCAGGATTGGATTGGAAGTGGAGCAGCCAAATCTCAAACTGGCATCTCCAAGGAAGACCGACACCACAAGCAGAGGTGTACCTACCTCTGCCACGAGGCCAGGGACCCAACACCAGCGTCTTAACTGTCACCTGAAGACCCTCTGCAGTAGACTTGATGAAGATCACATGGTCATCATAGACTAATATTTCTGAACTTTTATTTCATTATGACCTTTTAAGAACTTTTTCCCCCAAGATACCACCTCATTAAAATTTAAAGCCACAGGCAAAGAAGGGTAATGTAAAACATCTGTGGAAACTCCAGTTTTAACTTTATTTTGGTGAAAAAAAAAAATCTGAAATTGATACCTATGAGAAATCTTCAATAAGATCATGAGAGGGCCAGCACAGAGGGTTAAACCATTGCATGCTACGCTAGCATCCTATATCAGAGTCCTGGTTCAAGTCCCAGCAGCTCTACCTCTGGTTCAGCTCCCTGTCAATGACCTCGGAAGGCAGCAGATGATGGCTAAGTCCTGGGGCCCCTGCCATCCATGTGGGAGAGACTAAGATGGTACTCCTGGCTCCTGGATTTTGCCTGGACCAGCCCCAGTTGTTGCAGCCATTTGGGAAGTGAAGCAGCAATGGAATATTTCATTCTCTGTCTCTTTCCCCTCTCTCTGTCATTCTTTCTTTCTAATAAATACAATAAGTCTTTTTTAAAAATGGTCATGGTGGAGTTGACACAATGGCACAGTAGACTAAGCATCCACCTTTGGAGCCAGCATACCATATTTGTGTCAGTTCATGTTCCAGTTGCTCTGCTTCTGATCCAGTTCACTACATAAGGCCTGGGAAGGAGATAGAGGAGGGCTCAAAGTCTTGGGCCCCCGCACCCATGTGGGAGACCTGGAAGAAACTCCTGGCTCCTGGTTTCAAATCAGTTCAGCTCCTGCCACTGTTGCTATTTAAGGAGCGAACCAGCAGATGGAAAACCTCTCTGTGTCTCTTTCTGTTGGTGACTCTGCCTCTAAAATAACTAAAATGGAATTTTTAAAAATTTAAAAATTAGATGAGCTTAGAAAAACAGATGTTGAGACAAATCTATGCATGGATTTCAAAGGACCAAATTCTTGGACCATCACTACCCACGTGGGAAATGGGGATTGGATTCTTGACTCCTGGCGTTGGTATGGTCTTGTGGGATTAGGGAGGTGGAGGCAGTAGTGGAAGAATGATCTCTCTCCTCTCTGCCTTTCAAATAAACAGAAAAAGAAACAGACACTTTCAGTAACCCAGAGGCTCCAAAGTCAAAAAATTGTGTGGAATCCCTTGAGTGGATCCAGTTTATTTAAAAAAAAACTTTTTTAAATTTTATTTTTGATGATGTTTACATAGCTGATTTGAGTGGGAAGAGTCGAGGATTAAGGGAAAGTGGGTGAGACCATTGTTTCCACATTTTCTTTTTCCTTCTTCCTGTATCTGGGGAAAGGGGGGAGATAAAGGGAAAAGCTGCAACCAGCATCCCCACTACTTCAGTATCCGGGGTTGTGGAATAGCCACCCAGTGTCATCCCAGGGTCCGTGGTGTGGAACATGCTCTGAGGTTTCTGCTTGAGTGGTTTCAATAGTTCTGAAGTGCTGTTGATTTCACCAACCCAGGGATAAGGAAATCCCTCCAAGGACTCAACTTTGGCTGGGATATTTGGCCAATTTGTTCTGCTCTCCTTCCTTCCTTCCTGTTTTCCTACCAACTGTCCTCTGCAAGCTCCCATGGATTGCCATATCCTCCATGTGCATTAGGGTATGCAATCCACTACTCTGTCTAAGCCACGGAGGAGGCCCAGCTCTAACACATGCACTCCAATGTCAGACCCCAGATCCTGCAATTCTCCCCATGGGTGGAATTCAGAGTCCTGCTGTTCAGTTGAGCGGGGGGGGGGGGGGGGGGGGGGGGCGCGAATCTCCAAAGAAGTCCTGTCTGAAGTGATCCCAGATCTGACTCATGTGTGTGCTTACCGGTATGTGACCTGGCTCAGTCCGTCACCCACATCAGCCTACACAAGATACACTAGTGTGCAATTGCTGGAACAGTCCTGTCTCCAGCCCCATCTCTTCTGCAAACCAATAGATGCTGTGGCCCAGACCAACCCTGCTCACTACACAGTTGGCCCTTACGTATACCAGGAAGAGCTGCAACCTAGTTAGAGTGACCCCAATGACCCCACACTAGGCCCGCTCCCAGCCCTGCTTCCTGTGCTTGCCAATATGTGCAGCAGACTGGTCTAGTCTGTCCTATATCCCATTCAGCTCTTGTACATATCAATGGACAGTGAAGCTTAGCTCAATCCAACCGAACCCAATATCCAGTCCACACTTATGCCAGAGGCTGCTGCCACCTGTCTAGCAAGGCGCTTCTCCATCCCTTTTTCTCATGCTCTCCTATGGAAGTTGCAGCACGTCAGAGAGGTGCCCAGTTTCCCTACTGGGCCCACTCCCAGTCCCGGATCTTGCATTCGTCAGGTGGTTCTGTAGCCTAGTTTGACAGGATTTGCCCCCAGTCCCAGCACTTGCAGGCTGATTCTGCAGCAAAGCTCAACCAGCTAGCACTTACTCTGGCTTATGCATGTACCAGTAGGCACTGGGTCTCCCCCTAATCCAGTTCACATGCAGGTCAACAGGTGTTGTACCCCTGCCCAGCCTGTTCTGCCTGCAATTCCAGTTCTCATGCTTGCCAGTGGGAGTAGTGACCCAGTAGGGGAGTTCCTACAACCCCTCTACTGAGCTTGCACCTCACCCCCTCCCTGGGTCTCCAGTGTGCTTGTGGGTACATGGACTGCACCACTTTGACATATGCCGAATGGTGCTGTAACCTGGCCCCACCCACCCTGCCTCCAGTTCCAGCTCATGTTGTGGGCATTCCAGTGAAGTCCAGCCCACCCCCCCGCCCCCGTTCCGGCCCTAATGTGAACTGGCTAGTGTTGTGGCCTAACCCAGCCTATCCTGCTGGTGAGTGGGTAACCATCCTGGTTCTCACTTCTGCCAGTGGGTATTATGAACTGGCCCAACTTGGTCCACCCCCAGACCTGACCAACATGTATATCAACATGTCCTGTACCCTGGCCTGGTCTGAGCTGATCCCAATCTTGATTCTGACACTCACCTGCAGCGACTGTGTCCTGGCACAGGAGTTCCCCAAACTCCGCTATCAGGTCTCCTCCCAGTGGCAGATTTCACACACACTGATGGGTTCTTGGTCTAGCCTGACTTGGCCCACCTCCTGTCCTTACCCAGCGAGCCTACAGCTATTCCATTTCATACTGTTGGGTGCTACACCCCAGCCATACTTGATCCACATCTAGACACAGCTCTCACATGGCTCAGCAGGGGCACAGACCTAGCCCAGCCCCTCCTACATCCTCCCTGGCTCCTGCAAACACCAGTGGGTGCTTGGGTCTAGTCCAGTCTGGTACACCCCAGACCCAGTCCACACCCATGCCAAGGTATATTGTAACCTTGTCCAGCCCAGTTCACCACCCCCATTCTGACTGTCCTGCTCACCAGTGGGAACCACCACCCAGCTGGGGCAGCCACTTAGCTCCCCAATCAGGCCCGTTCCCAGCCACAGATCTTGAGCATGCCAGTGGTTGCTCTGACCCAGTCCAGCATAGCTTATCCCCTCCCTGTCTTTTGCTGTTGGATGCTGTAGCCTGGCCTCTCCTGGCTCGCCCCCAGTCCCAACTCTCGCTGACAGGTGCTGCAACCTGGCCCTGCTCAGTCTGCACTCATCCCTGACTCCTGCAAACCAGTATCTCTGATAGCCTAGTCTGACATGTCTCGCACACCATCCTGACTCCTGCACACGCCAGTGTGCTAAAATTGGCCTGGTCCTGCCTGGTCCACCGTCCTCCAGAACAAACCCACACTCTTGTTGATAGGTTGGCTTTGCCCAACCTGACCAACACCCAGGTCTGAATCACATGCTCACCAGTGGGGGCTTCAGCCCACCAGGAGAGTTTCCCAAGTTCCCCCACCAGGTCCACCCCTAGACCCAGATCTCATATGTGCCAGTGGATGCTAGGTCCTTACCCAGCATAGTTTGCTCCCACCGTCCCAGCCTTTGTATGAGCTAGTGGATTTTGTGGCCCGGCCCATGCCACACCCTTTTTGGGTATGACTATAGGTGCTGCAGCCTGGATCTGCCCAAACTGTTGTCAACCCCAGTACCCAAGTGTCAGAGGGCTCCATGGTCATACCTAGCTCAGCCTGTAACTACCTCCAGCTCTGAAGCCAGCAGACATTGCAGTTCCACAGGGGTGAACTCACATATTCCACAGAATCTGACCCTCGCTCTGGTTCACTCATGTGCTGGTTAGTGTCATATCCCACCCTAACTTCACCTGTCCCCTCTTCCAACTCTCATTGGCAGGTATCATGATCTAGCCTTACCAGGCAGGCTCCCAGCCCTAGCTTTAGTGTGCATCAGTGAGCAGTGGTTGGCTGTGATCCATGCTAACCAGCCCAGCTCTGGTCTCCCACATGGGCTAGTGCAAGGTCGTCCAGCCTCTCCCCTCCAAACTGCCTGGTTTCTGTCCCCTCGCTTATCTGAAGTTACAGTGGCCTTGTCTTGGGAGTCCCTCAGAAGTCATTCTTCACCTGTAACTCACTTGCTCAGTGGTCCTCCCTCTCCAACCTCCCCCTGCTCCTTTTTGCTTCCAAGAGCGCATGGGTCCCCCAGTCCAGCCTTTTGACGTGGAGTGCTGTCCTGAAGCTCTTCCTGCCCACCAGGGTCCCAAGATCCTGGCACGTGTGCTGGCCTAGAACCTTACACACCCAAGATCCAGGCCCATTCAAAGTTCCCCAAGCCTGGTCCACCAGCCCACTAGGTCAGCATGCTAACCTGGGATGCTCTCCTCCCCTCGCCTGCCACAGGATCAAGCACCTTCGGAAATCCCCAGACTTGCTCTGTCTGCCTAGACTTGAGCTTCTCGGTGCTTGCATGCCCCCACCTGTGCTGTACCCCTGGCCCCTGCAAGCCCACACCCCCAGGCTCCAGGGAGCTAGCAGAAATGGTCACAGAACCACCCCAGGCCATGCCAATGCAGGACTCAGTTTATTACAAAGGGAAGATTTTGCACTTGAGAGAATTGAATGCCTGCTTTCACGGAACTGGATCCCAGCCCTTCTGGGACTTTCAGGAGATGGAAAACTAATAGAAAGCTACAGGAAGCCCTCTGCTTTGTGCTTCCTTAAGATTTCTCAGTCCATGAGTATTTCCTATTTCTCCACAGTTACAGTTTTGTCTGGTGTAGCTCTTTGTGCACTTTTGGTTTTTTCATACATTGGAAATCTGGCTTTGATCTGGCATTTCTGGACCCAGGACTGAGTCAGCCACTGGGAGACTTGAATTTTTCTAGCCAACTCTGGGCTGGACAAGGAGTCCGTGCTTGGGGGAAGTAGTGAGGGAATTTGTTGAAAAGTATGAAATACTGCCATCTTGTGGAAGATGATAGTTAGTGTTATTCAAGGTAGAAAAAAATGACCAAAAAAAGGCCAGATTTGCTTTCCTTTTTGCACCTTTCCTGTCTTGTTTGTATTTTTGTCATTTATATGACAATCTTAAAATGTATGCTTTGCTCATTGATAAATGAATTAATTAAATTTCAAAAGGTTAACAAAAAAAATTTCAGACTCTTAAAATATTCTAATATTTAAGTCATTTAAAGTTTGTCCTGGAACCAGTGCTGTGGCATAGAGGATGGTCATTGTCTGAGGCATCCACATCCTACTTGAGTGAAAGTTTGTGTCCCACCTGCTCTACTTCCAACCCAGCTATCTGCTAATACCTGGAAAAAGGCAGTGGAAGAGTGGCCTAAATGTTTGGGCTCCTGTGCCCACCTAGGAGCCCCAGCTAGAGCTCCTGGCTCCCAGCCTCAGCCTGGCACAGTGCTGGCTGCTGCAGTCATCTTGAGAGTGAACAAGAGGTCAAATGATTTCTCTTTATGTGTAACTGACTTTCAAAGTAAGTAAATAAATCCTCAGTACATAAATAAAGTTTATCCTGGCTCTGTTTTTAACCAGCTGCATAGCTTTACATTTTCATTTAATTTTTTTTTCATTCTTACAGGCAGCAAGAAAGAGACAGTCAGATAATTTGTCTTTCTCCCACTGGTTCAGTCCCCTTAACCCTCAGGTTCACTCCCCCACTGACCACAGTGGTCAGAGCTGAGCCAGTCCAAAGCCAGAAGCCCAGAGCTTCTTTCAGGTCTCCAACATGCATGACTTGGGTCATCTTCTGTTGCCTTCCCAGGACATAAGCAGGGAGGTGGATGGGAGGTGGAATAGCTGTGAGTTGAACCAACGCTCATATGGGATGCTGGCACCACATGTGCTACACTACCACACCGGGCCCAATAAGCAACTTTTGAAAACATTTCGAGGGCCTGGCGCAGTAGCCTAGTGGCTAACCTCCTCGCCTTGCATGCACTGCAATCCCATATGGATATCGGTTCTAATTCCAGCAGCCCCGCTTCCCATCCAGGTCCCTGCTTGTGGCCTGGGAAAGCAGTCAAGGATGGCCTGAAGCATTGGGTGGGACCCTGTACCCGCATGGGAAACCCAGAAGAGGCTACTGGCTCCTGGCTTCAAATCAGCTCAACTCTGGCCATTGTGGCCACTTGGGAAGTCAATTGGCAGACAGATCTTCCTCTATGTCTTTCCTTCTCTCTGCATACCTGACTTTCCAATAAAAATAAAATAAATACATTTAAAAAAAAAATTTGAATAGTTCTGATGTGCAGTAAGGGTTGAGAACTACTGCTAAGTTAATTGTTGCCTGTCCTAAAATGCATCTCTTTTACAGAGCTTAAAATTCTACACATCATTGTCACTTGGGTTAATCACTGCCTCCTTTTCAAATGGAAATAAAGGCAAGAAGATTAAATTAATCAAATGCTCTCACTCACAGCAGTTTAGTAACAGCACTTCTGTTTCCAACACCTACTAGCCAAAATCATCCCAGTGAAGAGGATAAGAGTGTAATTGAGTTAAAGAAAAAGGAAACTCAGTTTGTCATATCTCGTGAAATACTTTTAAAAAGTTGAGGCTTAAATAAGGGGTGGTTCCCTTGCTGGACAGCTACTCCCACTGGAGAGTGTGAGCTGGGTTGGGGGCAGACAAGACTAAACAGGGCTATAACACCTGTGCACCTCATGTGGACTAGATCAGGGAAAAGCCAGGCTGGGCGGATTATTCCTACTGGTGCAAACAAAACCAGAGTGGGTGAGGGTTGTTTGGGCTCAGCCACAGGCATCAGCTGGCAGAAGCTGGCACTGGGGTCTAATTCTGTCAAGTCAAACCACAGAACTACCTGGAGAGTGCATAATCTGGGAGTGGGAGAGGCCTGGGAGGGAAATAGTGGGCTCCTCCCTCTTGGGTTACCACTCCCACTGGAGGGCACGAAAACTAGGACTGGGGCTGGGGTGGTTAGACAGACCCAACAGCAAGTGTGGGGGCTGCATAGTGGAGCTGGTTAGATGGAACTAAGCTTTAATACCTATTGACACATTCGAGAGCCAAATGGGGTGTGGGACAGACTGGACTAGTCTGCTACACATACTGGCAAACCAGGGTAGGGGGTGGGCCTGGTGGGGGTTATTGTGGGTCGCTCCAGCTGGGCTGCATCCGATTGTTCACTCCCCAGTGATTGCAATGGCCGGTGCTGTGCCGATCTGAAGCCAGGAGCCACGAACTCTTCCGAGTCTCCCACACGGGTGCAGGGTCCCAAAGTTTTGGGCCGTCCTCGACTGCTTTCCCAGGCCACAAGCAGGGAGCTGGATGGGATGCAGGGCGCCGGGATTACAACTGGGGACCATATGAGATCCCGGCGCGTGCAAGCTGAGGATTTTAACCACTATGCTATCGCGCCGGGCCTGAGTCTCTGGAGTTTTGTGACTGAACCAGTTTCTCCTGCAGCATAAGGTTATTTCAATACAAGGATGAATTCCTGGTCCCACAGGGTTTTGTTGGGAAGGAATAACATTGTAATCAGTTCGCTCTACACCTAAACTTTTTTTTATAAAGATTTATTGTTAAGTCAGATATATAGAGAGGAGGAGAGACAGAGAGGAAGATCTTCCATCCGATGATTCACTCCCCATGTGGCCACAACGGCCGGTGCTGCGCTGATCTGAATCCAGGAGCCAGGGATTTCTTCCGGGTCTCCCACGCGGGTGCAGAGTCCCAAGGCATTGGGTTGTCCTCGACTGCTTTCCCAGGCCACAAGCAGGGAGCTGGATGAGAAGTGGAGCTGCCAGGATTAGAAATGGCGTCCATACGGGATCGCAGTGCATGCAGGCAAGGACTTTATCCACTAGGCCACCACACCGGGCCTTCTACTCCTGAACTTTCCTGATGTGTTTGGCTAGCTAATTCCTTCCTCATACCTTGAAGTTTACTCTTCCGATTCTTATTCGTTTATTGATTTATTTATCTGAAAGGCAGGATGACTGAAGGGAGAGAAAGAGAGAGAGACAGAAGGAGAGATTTTCCACTGCTGGCTCACTCCCCAGATGACTGCCACAGACAGATCTCAATCAGACTGAAAGGCAAGAATTTCATCCTGAAGATATCTCACATGGATAGCATTTGCCCAGGTGCTTGGGCCATCTTCCACCGCCTTCCCAGGCACATTAACAGGAAGCTGGGTTAGAATCAGAGCAGCTGGGACTGGCCCTCCCACATAGGATCCTTGGATCACAGTGGCCGCTTAGCCCGCCGTGTCACAGTGCTGCCACTCTTCCTGCTTTAAATGTTTCAAAGGCACCGGAATGTGAGTTCTAGGGACATTGCCTCTCTTTCTCCAACTTCCCTGGGCCCTAGTACTATATCCAGCCCAAAGAAAGTGTTCAGTACTTGTTTGAATAATGTAAAAAAATCAATGAAAAATAGTGTAGAGAAGAAATCATTTTATTGGGCTAATAATTGTTAAATAGGAGTGCTGTATTAAATCTTTCACCTAAAAAATTTTATCAGCTCACTAAATGGGGAGTGTGAGGAATATGCATAAACATTTAATGAACTGATCTCTTTCAGAAAATCAGTCTTCATGGTGCAGATCTAGAAAAACCTCAAATCAGATGGAGTAGAACTACATAATTCAGTTTTATTAGATTGTAAGAGGAACTTAGAAGTAAACTAGCAAAATATCTTGCACAAAGAAAGCATTTCAGCGACTGCCCTGTGATTGTCAGTGTCTTACTAATCAAGTGGCAGGAGTTCAAGAGATGTGCAAATGCTTATGAGAAAACTAGCGATTGGTGCTGAGCTTGCGTGTAGTATGGAAGTGTGCTGAGGTTACCAGAAGACAGCAATGGTGGGTTTGACTATGGTCATTGTGGCCATTTGGGGAGTGAATCAGCAGATGGGGGGTCTCTCTCAATAACTGACATTCAGGTAAAAATAAGCAAATTTAGGGCCCAATGTGGTAGCCTAGCAGCTGAAGTCCTCACCTTGCACGCACCATGATCCCATCTGGGTGACAGTTCGTGTCCTGGCTGCCCCGCTTCCCATCCAGCTCTCTGCTTGTGGTCCAGGGAAAGCAATGAAAGATGACCCAAAGCGTGGGAGACCTGCATCTGCATGGGAGACCCAGAAGAAGCTCCTGGCTCCTGGCTTCAAACTGGCTCAGCTCCAGCCTTTACGGCCACTTGGGGAGAGAATCAGTGGATGGAAGAATCTTCCTCTTTGTATATCTGACTTTCCAATAAAAATAAATCTTCTTAAAAATAAGCAAATAGGGCCCGGCGGCGTGGCCTAGCGGCTGATGTCCTCGCCTTGAAAGCCCCGGGATCCCATATGGGCGCCGGTTCTAATCCTGGCAGCTCCACTTCCCATCCAGCTCCCTGTTTGTGGCCTAGGAAAGCAGTCGAGGACGGCCCCATGCATTGGGACACTGCACCCGTGTGGGAGACCTGGAAGAGGTTCCTGGTTCCTGGCTTCGGATTGGCGCGCACCGGCCTGTTGCTGCTCACTTGGGGAGTGAATCATCGGACGGAAGATCTTCCACTCTGTCTCTCCTCCTCTGTGTATATCTGGCTGTAATAAAATGAATAAATCTTTAAAAACAATAAGCAAATATTTTTTAAAATATAAATGAATATAAAAAAATTTTAAATAGCATAGTGATTAGCCAACTCATTCCACTTTGCCAAGACTTTCTCAACTTGTAAAAGTTCTGTGACCCAAGAAATCCCTCAACTCCAGGGAAACCAAGATGATTACTCATTCTTCCTTGAAAATTCTTTTTAAAAAATAATAGAAAAATTACTCAGGCCTGCTCAGATTTCCTAACATGTCTTCTTCCTGCTTCTTATTCTTTCCCATTGTTCTACTGAAATCCCAGAGTGATTCCCTTGTAATCCTGCTGGCTGCCTTCCCTCCGGCTTGCTGCAGACTCATAAGCCAGTGCTTGTGCCTCCAAGCCTAGTGTTTATTGTAATTCTTCAGCTCCAAACAGGTGAATGGCTTCTATGAATTTTGTTTGCTTGCATGAACAATGCAATAGAGAGGACAGCCTAGGCATAGTGAAGGGCTCTCCCATATTAACCCCGAGCTTGTATAATGAGACGTCCCAGAATGAAAGTGAAAACAAAGTAGTGCTTTACAGATTGAACAGAGAGCTGTATGACAGTCTTTGATGGACCCAGGGCCTTGTTTGGGGGCTCTTCCTTAGCTTGTTTTTTTTTGGTGGTGGTGGTGTTCTTTTTCTTTTGTTTTTGTCTTTAGTTTACCTTTATTTTTTTGTTGTTGTTTTTTGTTTTGTTTGTTTTTATTGATTTTTAGCTTGTTATTTCTAAGAGATTCAAATGTAATCTCTTGGGCCCAGCGTGATGGCTCAGTGGCTAAATCCTCGCCCATTCCCGCCCTGGCTGTTCCACTTCCCATCCAGCTCCCTGCTTGTGGCCTGGGGAAGCAGTCGAGGACGGTCCAAAGCCTCGGGACCCTGCACCCATGTGGGAAACCTGGAGGAAGCTCCAGGCTCCTGGCTTCGGATCAGCTCAGCTCCGGCTGTTGAGAGTGAATCAGCAGACAGAAGATCTTTCTGTCTCTCCTCCTCTCTGTATGTCTGACTTTCCAATAAAAAAAGAAAAGAAACAAGACTTGCACTAAGAATTCAAGAGTGCCTTCTTGAATTTGATGAAAAGATTTTTTTGTTATTGTATTTGCTTTCATGATAATCGTCTGATTATGGTCATAGAAATTGCATTTTTATGTATGAGAATAAGAAACACACATTTTCTTTTTAAGTAAGGGGATGCAAGTAAGAACAGTCAAAGTAAAGGTACATGGGGAAAGCCCTGAGGGTGAGATGAGCAATCCTGAAGCACAAAGACCTGAAGACAAGGGTCAGTGAACTCTCGAACGTTCCTGACATACTCAGGGCACGAGAGAGGGTAGCCTGGAAGAGGATGGCAGCCCCAGATCCCGCTGCCCTCACTCAGACAGCACCCTGTTTCTCTGGGGCAGTACACTACAGAACCTTAGATTCAAACCATAGAACTTTGAATTCCTAACAGGATTTAAGCAGAAAACAGAATCTGTGTCTTTCTCTTAAGGCACACTGCCCTTTTTAAAAACCAAACGACAAGGTGGAGGAATCCACCATGGGGGGGGAGGTTGGGGAGGAGTGGGGGGAATCCCAGTACCTATAAAACTGTGTCACATAATGCAATGTAATCAATTAAACAAAACGACCAACTAGTCCTGTAGCTGTAGCTAATAGATTTCTCTAAACTCTAGGGTGTCCAGAACCCACTCTTATCATCTGGAAGAGCAGCTGTGCTGGGTGGGAAGACTGAAATGAAATAAGCACCTTTACTTTATAGTTGTTGAGCTAGATTTTAAAAACAGATAGAAACTTTAGATGGTGTTTTATTTTTGTCACATTTTATTCATTTTATGAAATGATTTTTAGGCATCAAGTTGAGATAAAGAAGATAAATCTGAGAGAGTGTTTTCATCAATAGCAAACATTTTGTTTTTATGAACATAAATGGTATGGGAACACTTTACCTTCCCATCATATAAGACAGACAGCATAAGACAGTGTTTTATCAAATTATTTGGAAACACCATAGATCTTACCTTGGATCGAAATTTGAGAAAGCTGTTTCCCAAAACATCAGTTTTATTGGATTAGCTTCAATGATATCCATCAATCATTCTGAACTTTTTACTGCTCAGATCACTCAGATGCTGAGCAGCAGACAAAGAACTGTAACTCAAGGATTCTTAACTTAGCATGAAATAATTACACATAATACATTACAGTGTATGTGTGTATGCTAAATGAAACAATATTTTATATTTGAAGGAATTATATAAAATTATGTTTAAAAATGCTAAAATGGGAGCAGTGTTTTGTGCAATGAATGAGGTCACTGCTTGGGGTGTCCACATCTGCTTCCTTTCCAGTTTCCTATTAATGCTCACCCTGGGAGGTAGCAGGTGCTGGCTCAAGTGCTTCAATCATTGCTACTCAGCCACATGGGAGACCCAGATGGAGCTCCTAGCTCCTGGGTTCATTCTGGACCAACCCTGGCTGTTGCAGGTATTTGAAAATGCATGTGAATGAAAACACATGCATTCTCTCCCTCCCTGTGTCAAATACATTCTTTTTAAAAAGATAGATTCATGGTTACAACAGTCTAAAGGAAATTTGATGGTGAGATTCTGTTTTTCTGTATGGTAGAAGTGAAGTGAAGTATAGAAGATAAGGATGTTCTGCAATTGAGGCTATAATTCAAGCAGGATTTAGAATGATGTAGTGTGAGGAACATGGGCAGGATCATTACGACCGTTACAGAAAAGCATGGAGTTTGTGAGGGGTCTGGTGAGATGAAACATTGGGGAAACAAAATGAGACCAACTGGAAAGATTTTGCTTGTTTATTTATTTGAAAGTCAGAACTACTGAGGGAGGAGAAAATAGGGAGAGATCATCTGCTGATTCAGTCCTAAGGACCGGACCAACCCAAAGCCAAGAGCTTTATCCATGTCTCCCATACGTGAGTGCAGGGGCCCAGGGACTTGGACCTTCTCCTGCTGCTTTCCCAGGCACATTTAGCAGGGAGCTGGGTCAGCTCTCAAACTGGTACTCACATGGGATGCTGGTCTCACAGGCAGTAGCTTTATCAATTACACCACAATGTTGACCTCTTTTAAGATCTTAGAAACTAGTCTCAGAATAGCTGATTCTACAACCAGTACAGAAATGTTTCTCATGGATTTCTATGAAGGTTGAACAAGGTACAAAGTGAATAGAAATGTATTTCGAGAAAATTTATCTAACAGTATCTAGCATGACAGAGTAACGTGAAAGAAGAGGGGCTGGTATATGGTTCAGCGGTGAAGCTAGGGAGTTAAGATGTCTTTGACCCATAGGAGAATGGCTGGGCTCAAGCTTGGGCTCTGCTCTTTTCCAGCCTCCTGCTAATGTACAACCCGGGAGGCAGCAAGAGTAAACTCCCTGCCACCATTTGAGAGACCCAGTTTGTGTTTGTGACTACCAGTTTGGGCTTGGTCATTGTGGGCATTTCGGGAGTGAAACAGAATATGGGAGGGTACTCTGTTTCTCTCTCTCCTACATGTACATATAATATATCCACTGGTTCACTTCCCAAATGGCTGCCTTGGCCGGAGGTGGACTGGTCTGAAGCCAGGAGCCAGGAGCTACCTCCAGGTCACCCATGTGGGTACAGGGGCCCAAGGACTTGGGCCATCCTCTGCTGCTTTCTCAGGCCACAAAGCAGGGAGCTGGCTTAGACCTGAAACAGCCTGTATCCCTTCTCAGCTTTTTGGCTGTAATCAAGTATAGAACTGAAACAGCCTGGACATGGGATGCTGGCACCAGGGGTAGAGGATTAGCCTGCTACACCACTGCACCAGCTCCCCACCCTGCAATGTCTTTCGAGTCTTTCTCTGGATGTGTTCTGAGCAGCAGCCTAAGCTCTGTGTCCCTAGTGAACCCTATTTGCATCTACCACAGCTCCCACTGCACACTGCTATAACTGCTAGCACTTTTTTCCCTTTGTTAAATTTTATTTTATTTATTTATTTTTAAAGATTTACTTGTTTTATTAGAAAGTCAGATAGACAGAGAGGAGGAGCAACAGAGAGGAAGATCTTCCATCAGCTGATTCACTCAGAAAGTAGCTGCAATGGCTGAAGCTGAGCCGATATGAAGCCAGGAGCCAGGAGCTTCTTTTGGGGCCCCTACGGGTGCAGGGTACCAAAGGCTTTGGGCTATCCTTGATTGCTTTCCCAGGCCACAAGCAGGAAGCTGGATGGGAAGCAGGGCTGCTAGGATATGGGATCCTGGCAGATGGAAGGGGAGGACTTTAGCTGCTAGGCTACTGCATCGGGTCCTGTTAAATTTTATTTCTATGGGCCCGGCGGCGTGGCCTAGCGGCTAAAGTCCTCGCCTTGAATGCCCCGGGATCCCATATGGGCGCCGCCGGTTCTAATCCCGGCAGCTCCACTTCCCATCCAGCTCCCTGCTTGTGGCCTGGGGAAGCAGTCGAGGACGGCCCAAAGCTTTGGGACCCTGCACCCGCGTGGGAGACCCGGAAGAGGTTCCTGGTCCCGGCATCGGATCGGCGCGCACCGGCCCGTTGCGGCTCACTTAGGGAGTGAAACATCGGATGGAAGATCTTCCTCTCTGTCTCTCCTCCTCTCTGTATATCCGGCTTTCCAATAACAATAAAATCTTTAAAAAAAAATTTATTTTTATGATATTCACATAGTTGAGAAAGATGCATGCCCATGTTAGCCACTGATTAGAAACTAGTCTCAGAAGAATAGGTGATTCTACGATCAGTACATTAGGGTAGGGAAGGTTGAGGAATAGGAGAAAATGTGAGAGACCATTGTTTCCAATTTTCTTTTCCTTCTTCCTCTATCTAGGGGAAGGGGCAAGAGAAGGGTAGAAGCCACACGCAGCATCCTAATCGCATCAGCATCTGGGGATTGGGGGACAGTCACCCAGTGCCATCCCAGGATCCCCTATGTGCAGCATGCTGCAAGAGTATAGCTCAAGTGGTTTCTATAGTTCTGAAATGCTGTTGATTTCACTGCTCAAGGATGACGAAACCCTTCCAAGGCCTGTTGGCTGACACAGTCCACCCTAGAGTCTCCACTTACCCAGATACCTGCTGTCAATGCTTGGCTGGAAGAGTTGTTCAATTTGTTCTGCTCTCCATCCTCTGCTATAGTACTATATGTCCTCTGCAGCCACCAGTGGACTGCCATAGCCTCCAGGTGCATCAGGGCATGCCATTCATTGCACTGTCTTCAGCAACTGAGAAGGCCCAGTTCTGACTCATGCACTCCATGGTCAGACCACAAATCCTATGTTTCTCACCGTGGTTGGAATTCTGAGTCCGTCAGTTCAATTGGGGTGGTCTCCAAAGAAACCCTGTCTGAAGCAACCCCAGACATGACTCCTACGTGTGTTTGCCAGTATGGTGTCCTGCTTAGTTTGTCACCCACATCAGCCTACACGCACACACAATTGTGTGGGTCAGTCCTGTCTCCAGCCCCATCTCTTGTGCAAACCAATGGATGCTGTGACCCAGCCCAACCCTACCCACCACACATTTGACCCTCATGTACACCAGTGGGGGCTGCAACCCAGTTAGGGTGACCTCCAATAACTCCCACTAGGCTCTCCCTCAGCTCTGGTTCCTGTGCATGCCAGCAAGTACAGCAGACTGGTCAGACCTGGCAGGGGAGGGGAGAGTTCGTCCCTGCATCCCATTCAGCTCTCATATACATCAATGAGCGCTGAAGCCTAGCTTAGCCCAACCAACCCCTCTACCCAGCCCACACTTAAGTTGGTGGGTGCTACTGCTTGTCCAGCCAGCTCCACCCTCAGCCCTGATTCTCATGCTCACTGATGGGAGCTACAATCCATCAGAGAGGTGTCCACAGTCTTCCTAATAGGCCTACTCCCAGCCCCAGAGTTGCACTTTCCAGAGTGTTCTGCAGTCTAGCTTGACAGGATCTACCCTTGCTAGCTGATGTTGCAGCAAAGGCCAGCAAGCCTGCACTTACTCTGGCTTATGCATGCATCAGTAGGTACAGTCAGTCAGCTTAGCTCTCTCCGTAAACCAGCTCACCTGCAGACCAACAGGTGTTATAGCCCTGCCCACCCTGGTCTGTCCCTGGTCACATTCTCACACCTCACCAGTGAGAGCAGTGACGCAGCAGGGGAGTCCTTGCTGCCTTCCTACAGCGCTCTCCCCCTGCCAGGCCAGGTCTGACACGTGCTGGTGGGTGCTGAGGCATAATCTGGCATGGTCCACCCCACCTTCGCATTTGCCAGCAGGTGCTGTAGCCTGGCCCGGCCCAGACTACCCGTTGTCCTGACCCTAATGTGAACTGGCTAATGTTGTTGCCTGACCTGGCTTGCACTGCACCATATCCTGGTTCTCACATCAGCTAGTGGGTATTATGAACTGGCCCAACCTGATCCACCCCCAGACCTGATGTCACTACACTTATGCCAATATGTACTGTATCCTGGCCTGGTCTGAGCTGATCCCAATCTTGATTCTGACACTCACCTGCAGCGACTGTGTCCTGGCACAGGAGTTCCCCAAACTCCGCTATCAGGTCTCCTCCCAGTGGCAGATCTCACACACACTGATGGGTTTTTGGTCTAGCCTGACTTGGCCCACCTCCTGTCCTTACCCAGCGAGCCTACAGCTATTCCATTTCATACTGTTGGGTGCTACACCCCAGCCATACTTGATCCACATCTAGACACAGCTCTCACATGGCTCAGCAGGGGCACAGACCTAGCCCAGCCCCTCCTACATCCTCCCTGGCTCCTGCAAACACCAGTGGGTGCTTGGGTCTAGTCCAGTCTGGTACACCCCAGACCCAGTCCACACCCATGCCAAGGTATATTGTAACCTTGTCCAGTCCAGTTCACCACCCCCATTCTGGCTGTCCTGCTCACCAGTGGGAACCACCACCCAGCTGGGGCAGCCACTTAGCTCCCCAATCAGGCCCGTTCCCAGCCACAGATCTTGAGCATGCCAGTGGTTGCTCTGACCCAGTCCAGCATAGCTTATCCCCTCCCTGTCTTTTGCTGTTGGATGCTGTAGCCTGGCCTCTCCTGGCCCGCCCCCAGTAATCCACAGGAGATGAGTTAAAATAATTATTTACCTGGCATAGGTCATCCCCTGAGTCTAAGCATTCAAATAAACATGACACATCGTGAAACTACAGCTCCATCCATCTGCAAACTCAGTGGCAAAGTCAAGCTCTCTGGATAAGTAGGCTGCACTCATCTCCTGATTTGTTACTTTTCAAGCTGTTAGGGATCTGGCTCCACTTAGTGCTGAAATTGCATAGTGCAGCCTGGTAACGGTTCCACAGCCACAAATATGAAGGAAGTTCACTTTACTGATTAAGACAGATATGTAGCAATTATATTCCCATGTGAGAGTTGAAGTTCAAATCCTACAATGTTTGCAATGAAAATAATAAAAGCAAGGGGCCAGAAATATGAACCCAGCTGTAGAGGGAAAAGCAACTCTGGTCCCTACATAGTACATCAGCTTGTATCCTGTATCTTGTATCCTTTGCTATCTAAACAATGTTGTGGGTCCTTTTATTTATTTTCAGCTTTATTTATTTTTATTTAAATGAAAGAAAAAGATAAATTTTTTCATCTACTGGTTCATCCCTAAATGCCCACAATAGTCCAGGCCTGGGCCAAGCCAAAGCTAGGAGCCTGGAATGCAATCCAGGTGTTCCATGTAGCTGGCAAGGCCCTAAGTACTTGAGCCGTCACCTTTGGCTTCACAGGATGCAGGAAATGGAAGGGAGCAGGGGAGTCAGCACTTGAACAAGAAACTCTGATACAAGAGGCAGGTGTCCCAAATAACATCTAACTGAACTTTCTGTTAAAAAGGAAAGAATGGGGCCCAGCAGCGTGGCTTAGCAGCTAAAGTCCTCGCCTTGAACGTGCCGGGATCCCATATGGGCGCCGGTTCTAATTCTGGCAGCTCCACTTCCCATCCAGCTCCCTGCTTGTGGCCTGGGGAAGCAGTCAAGGACGGCCCAAAGCTTTGGGACCCTGCACCTGCATGGGAGACCTGGAAGAGGTTCCTGGTTCCCGGCATCGGATTGGCGCGCACCGGCCGTTGCGGCTCACTTGGGGAGTGAAACATCAGATGGAAGATCTTCCTCTCTGTCTCTCCTCCTCTCTGTATATCCGGCTTTCCAATAATAATAAAATAAAAAAAAAAAAAAGAAAAAGGAAAGAATGTTCAACCATGCTGGATTTCTTTCAAACATTAGACCATGAAGCATGTGCACAGATTCCACTGTCATTCGCTGTTTAATAAGAGTTGAATCAAGTCAGACACTGATGTTTGAGCTAAAAGATGAAATGTTAGACAAAAAAAGGAGAGGGGAATATTAAAAACAAAAACCTGAGACCGGCACCATGGCATACTAGGTTAAGGCTCCACATGTGGCACAAGCATCCCATGCGGATGCCAATTCAAGTTCTGGCTGCTTTATTTCTGATTCTGCTTCCTGCTAATGTCTTGGGAAAGCAGTGAAGGAATTGTTCAAGTCCTTGTGACCCTGCACCCACTTGGGCGACTTGGGAAGAAGCTCCTGGTTCCTGACATTGGATTGGCCCAGCTCCAGCCATTGGAGCTATTTGGGAAGTAAACCATCCGATGGAAGATCTGTCTACCTGTCTTTCCATCTCTGAAACTCTGCCTTTCAAATAAAAATAAATACATCTTTTTAAAACTACACAGATGACCAGAAAAAGAGTCAACTTCTCTGTTGATTATGTTTCCAGTTCAGTGTGACTTTTTCTGGCTCCTGTATAAATTTCCCTGTAGTCACATTATATCATTCACTTAAACCATCTCAAATCCAGTTTGACTTGAGAAAAGTCATTCCAAAACTATTTCTGTTCTTAGCCCCAAGTCTGGATTTCATTCTGCCCAAGGACAAGCACTAAATCTATTTCTTCTATGAGATCCCTGAAACAAGTGTTCTTTGTAATGGGAACTCCATTAATCTCCCTGATAGACAAGGTGGTTAACTCCCTTGCACAAACCAGCAAACTACAACCTGAGTTGCTTCCATATTATACTTTATGCTGCTTTAGGAAATGTACTGTACAGATTCAGAGAAAAAATAATTCGGTCCTGTGATCAAATAATATATTTCAATAGAGGTAAAACTTTCATTTTATGTTAAAAAGACAAAGGAATCATGCTTGTTACCAATATAATCCTTGGGTTTTCAGAATGAATAGGGTGATAGAATTAAACTGCCTCTGAGTAAATGCATTAATCTGATTCCAGAGTCTGTTTTTCGGCTTGTACAATTCAATTATTCATTGTTCTCCTTTGAATGGGCCTCTCTTTGTAGTCATTAAAAGATTTTCTTAACAACCATTGCTAAATAATTAAAAGGACATCACACAGTGCCATTGTGCTATGATATAGCGATAACTCTATATAAAGTGTTATAGTTAACAAGATCATTTTCTTCTTATGACATTTGACTCAACTAATATGTACAACTCTGTGAGGTAAATATTATTGCTATTATCACAATTTTACAGATGACTGAACTGAAATTTAAGAGCGGAGAAACCTGTACAGTACTATGAACAAAGGAGCTAGAAAACAAGATTCATCTGGCTGATTCACACCCCCTCTCCCTCTCGGAGTATTTGTCACATCCTTGACCTTTCAGTGTCATTTAGGACAACTGAGATGTTTGGATGATAATATTAAGGAAAGAAAAAAGCGAAAATATCAACTGAGGAAGAAACAGCAAGCATTTTTTAAAAGATTTATTTCATTTTCATTGGAAAATGAAACATACAGAGAGGAGGAGAGACACAAAGGAAGATCTTCCATCTGATGATTTCACTCCCCAAGCAGCTGCTATGGCTGGAGCTGTGCCAAACTGAAGCCAGGAACTAGGAGCCTCTTCCAGGTCTCCCACGAAGGTACAGGGTCCCAAGGCTTTGGGCTGTCCTCGACTACTTTCCCAGGCTTCAGGCAGGTAGCTGGATGGGAAGTGGGGTGGCCGGGACATGAACCGGTGCCCATATGGGATCCCAGTGCGTACAAGGGGAGGACTCCAGCCGCTAGGCTATCGCGCTGGGTCCAAAACAGCAAGCACTAAATGAATAGCCTCCTGGGTGGCTGTGTGTCTGCCTTGGCTTACGCAAAAAATTACATGTACTGTGCTGGAAAGTAACGGAGGACTCAACATAGAGGAAAGATAAGGAAATAAGAAGGGTGGGAGCCTGATAAGAGACCACAACATCTAACATGAAGGAGTTCCCAAGGAGGACAGCTGGAATTGTTTGATTCAAAAAATATATAATGACAAATGTTATATGCTAAAAGACACTGAAAGAAAGAATATGAATAAGTTCACATAGATGTAAATAGATAATATAAGTAAATAAGTAGGAGGAACAAATTATCCTTACAGTCCAATGGTCTCAGGAGTCCCTCTTGTTGGTACCAGGACTTGAGACGTGATATCTAAGCTGAGAAGAAATTGGGACATAGGGAACGCAAAGGCAACATGAACCAATGCACACTTTGTAGAGTTTTACTGGGCAACTTATACCATAACTCTTGCAGGGCAAGCAGGCAGATAAAAGTTACTAGTTAACTAAACAATAACATACAAGCTACTCCGCACAAGGATTTGGAAAACAATCACCAGGTCTCAGGCAACAGGATAAGTAAACATGAGTTACAGGGACCAATACTGGTAAACAAACAGATCTAATTAGAAAAGGGATCTAACAGAACTTCATTTGTATTCAGAAACGTTTAGGCCACAATCACTAAAAAAAAAAAAAAAAAGAAAAAGAAAAGAAATGACAGTGAAGATGCCTCCCACCTCTCCAGGCACACTTTGTCAACAAGGTGGCCTGCAATCTCAGCAGGAAGATTGCTTCTTGCAGGATTCTCAGTCTGCCATGATCATCTGAGATTTGGGGTCCTCGGACATTTGGTGGTCTGGTTCAGGGTGACAAATATCCACAATTAGCAAATCTCAACAGAATGCCAGCTAATAAAGGAGAAAAAGGAAACAGAAACTCACCATTAGAACATCACAGTGATAACTACTAAGGTAAGATGAGTCAAATGTCAAAATGAATGGGTAGGAGGGCCAGCACAGTGGTATAGCAGGTCTGATCCAGCTCTGTATTAATGATCTGGAAAAGGCATCAGAAAATGGCCAAAGTCTCATTGCCCCTGCCACTGACGTGGGAGACCTGGATGCAGCTCCTCACTCTTGGCTTCAACCTGGTATCTATGGACACTTAGGGAGTGAAACAGAAGATGGAAGCTCTCTCTCCCTCTCTCTCTTTCTCTCTCTCTCTCTCTATATATATATAAATATATAATATATTAATATATAATTCAATGTGTATTGTATAATATATACAACATACATTATATATTTATATTATACATAAAGTTATATAATATCTAAATATATCATATTAAGATATAATATATTTCTATTATATATTTATATATTATATACAATATATAAACTGTATATATAAAGTTATATATAAAGTCAAAGTTATACACATATATATATAACTTTGACTTTCAAAATAAATAAACATTTTTTAAAGTGGATTGGATTAGTGAAATCCAAAGAAAGCATAAGTTTTTTTTTTTTTTTAAGATTTATTCAGTTTATTACAGTCAGATATACAGAGAGGAGGAGAGACAGAGAGGAAGATCTTCTGTCCGATGATTCACTCCCCAAGTGAGCTGCAACGGCCTGTGCGCACCGATCCGATGCCAGGAACCTGAAACCTCTTCCGGGTCTCCCACGCGGGTGCAGGGTCCCAAAGCTTTGGGCCATCCTGGACTGCTTTCCCAGGCCACAAGCAGGGAGCTGGATGGGAAGTGGAGCTGCCGGGATTAGAACCGGTGCCCATATGGGATCCAGGTGCATTCAAGGGGAGGACTTTAGCCGGTAGGCCACGCCACTGGGCCCAGAAAGCATAAATTTTAGGAAAATAACAATTGATTGCTTGCGAAATCATTGAATTTTTTAAAATCACATAGCTGTATCAAGATGCTAAGCTTATCTTCTAAGCACACTGAAAATACTCACTGTGGCTGTCCAGTTCTATGATGCATTCTGGTGTTTTTAAGCTGCTCTGACTAGACATACATATAGATTCTTGAATGTACTAACATTAATTACCAAATTCATTTTAAAAGGGAAAATATAGAGTTTACTTAACAAAAACATGTCAATGTTGGTTCAGTAGTCATAACATTGTATACATAAGATTAACAGCAGAGGGACATAAATGAGTATATATGCAATTGTATATATTATTGCTCTGTAAATTCAAAGCTATTCTAAAGTAAAAAGTTAGTGGGTGAAGGTTTAAGGAGGAATAGAGTATTTTCACAGCCTACAATTATCTTCTGCAAAGTATTTGTTAGTCACTAAGAAAAAAGATTATAACTCTGGGGCTGTGTAATGTATAGAACATTAAGCATCTGCTAGAAATGCTGGCATTTCTGCATTCATGCAGTTCAAATCCTGGATGCTCCACTTCCCATCCTGCTCCCTACTAATGCACCTGGAAGAGCAGTAAGAGCTGGTCCAAGCAATGAAGCCCCTGCAATCTTCATGGGTGACTCAGTAGATTTTAAGGTCTCTAGCTTTGGCCTGGCCCAACCCTGGCTATTATGGTCGTTTTGAAACACATTGGCAGATGGAAGGTTTCTCTCTCCCTCTCTAACTTCACCTTTCAAATAAATAAGATAAATCTTTATTACAAAAAAAAAAATCATTGGTGAGAAGAATCAATATGGCGGAATTAGGTAAGGACATGTTTAAACAGATGGAGAAACATTAGCCAGTGTGAAGTAGAAGTAGAGAGGGCACATTCCAGGAAATAGGAGAGGACAGAACAACAATGGAGGGGCACCTGGAGACTGACAGACAGGGGAAAGCAACAGAAACAACAGTGCGGTGCTGCAGTGACTGATACCACAGCACCATTCAGTGAGCTGCAATCTGAACTGCACCAGCAGCTGGAACTCCACCAGCAACAAGGTGGGAAGAGAAGTTCACCGGCAGCTCAGGAGGTGGACCCGGACAAAGAACTGCCCATCGTGATGGTCTACTTGATCTGACCAGGAGTAGAGACAGAGCAGCACGTCCCAGACGGGCAGTGTGGGAACAGGGTGGATTTCACAGCCCAGTCTGCCCCGGAGCCAAACTGGGTGTCTTTTTGTGTAGGGAGGCAAAGGCTATGGGACAGGACTGTGCATGCACTGAGCTGGAAGTGAACTCATTTCATAATAAATTCATAATTAGTAAATTCATAATTGTTTAGAAAATAATATTTAAGTATAATTTAAAAATTAAAATTGTTTTTAGATCATCAACAAGTTGGTTTCTTCTGTGTGATTTGATGTTTGAAAGGTCCTAATATGTTCTAATATTCTTGGTATACTGAACAAATGTGAGTTTTATGTAAAAAAAGCATCCTTTCAAAAAGTCAAATGCTGTTGAACTGCAAGCTCCTTCACACATCATCCACTTCCTATTCATCTCTGTGTCCTTGATGCATGGTAATTAAATACTTAATAAACACCTGTTGAACTTGATCGTGCTGTCTAAGTACTTATGCAGAGTCACACACACACACACATATCCATGGAGGGAGCAGGAAAGTCAGAGATTATCATCAAAAAGACATTGGTGTTCCTAAAATCGAAAAGCTGGAAACAAAACTGAGCTGTCTCCTGAGTTACATGAGCATGCTGTAGAGGCTTGGATGCTGCAAAGCCTTCAGTCGCTTCCTCTCTGGTAAGCCTCAGGCCATTTAGCGAAGCATTCTTGCCTTTGGTGCCTGGTGACAGGATGGCCGTAACAGCAGAGGCTGACAGCTGATACACTTTTCTCCTGTGAGGTACCTTCCACAAAGTGTTCAATTGGAGTTCCCTATGTATTCACAAAAGAACATCTCTGTGATGGCTCGTATGGGCTGACAGCAGCCATGGAGTCACTCAAAAGGGAAATCATGCCACAGGAAATAGCCAACTGCCTTTTTGCACATCCACTTTTTCTCCAGCTCAGCATGAATAAGGGAACAGAGAGAGAAATGAATATAAGAGAGAACATTCTGCCCAATTTTGCAGAGTGATGGATGGAAAAGGACAGATGGGTGATGAATCAGATGGGAGCTGTTTTTATCTTTTCTATCTCCTTTTTCTTTATGTGTGTGTCTGAAAATGTATGTGTGTGCAAAGAAAGATTAGTATGCATTTCTAAATGTGTGTATGAGGCCATATGCAGTCACAGTTGCATGCAGACACCTAGAGGTGTGGATAGAATCAGAAAGAAAACGGCTTGCTTGCCAATTTTTCTAAATAAATATGTTCACAGATTTCATAGCATTAATGAGCTGCAAAACAACCACATATTGAAGCTGGATGCAGCTGGCTACACTTTGTTTCAGGATATTTTAGATGAGTGTTAAATCAATAATATAGAAAGGGTCAAGTTCTCAGAGACACTTATATAAAAAGTCAGTACAGATAGGTCTATATAATTCAGATGTGAGATCTGTGGGAATTCATTATAATTTATAAATTACATATGTATATGTGTTTTTTTTAAAGACTTATTTCTTTTTATTGGAAAGTCAGATATACAGAGAGGAGGAGAGACAGAGAGGAAGATCTTCTGTCCGATGGTTCACTCCCCAAGTGGCCGCAACAGCTGGAGGTGAGCCAATCCGAAGCCAGGAGCCTCCTCTGGTCTCCCACACAGGTGCAGGGTCCCAAGGCTTTGGGTCATCCTCAACTGCCTTCCCAGGCCACAGGCAGGGAGCTAGATGGGAAGCAGGACTGTCGGGATTAGAACCGGCGCCCATATGGGATCCCACGCGTGCAAGGCAAGGACCTCAACCACTACGCCATTGCGCCGGGCCTCAATATGTGTGTTTTATGAGTTAAAAAAAAAAACATTTTCTGGGACTGTGGCATTTCACATAGTGATTAAGACGCTGATTATAGTATCTGTGACCCATTTCATAGTGCCTGGGTTCCACACCTGGCTATGGCTCTGGACTTCAGCTTCCTGTTAATGCAAACTCTGAGTGGCAGTAGATAATGGCTCCAGTGATTGGGGTCTTGCCACACGTGTGGGAGACCTAGATTTTGTTCCAAGATTCTCACTTTAGCCCCAGCCATGGGCATTACTGGCATTTGGGGAATGAGCCAGTGGATGGGAGCTTGCTCTCTGTCTCTTTGTCTCTGTCACTCCACCTCTTAAATAAATTAACACATTGAAAATATACACATATACAATACAGAAAAATTTAAATAGATTTATAGGTAAGTACAACTACATAATGTAAAAATATGAGGCACAAGTTACACTGTAATAAGTGGGTAGCAATGCTTAGAGCTGATTTATTATTGGCATGACAGCTATGACAAATTGTGAGACTGGACCAAGTCCTATTTAACACATTATCAATATACATGTGCAGTGCTAAATTCCAGCCTGACTTCATATCGCATTGAGCCTTGTAGAAACAGAACCATTAGGCTGGCGCCTTGCCACTGTAGTGCGAAGCATCCCTTGTTAAAAGACAGAAAAGACAGGTTACAAAAGGAAGACATTTACAAAACTGATGAAGGGCCTCTATCAAGCATAGATAAGGAAACCCCAGAATTTACCCTTTAGAAGCTTCATTCCTCTTGCCCATTTCCTCGTCTTCCTGGATCACTTGTCTATTGCTTTGGAAAAATCTGGTGTAGCAGAATTAGCTGCCAAAAGTGGAAGGTCCTGAGAGAACAAAGAAAGTGAATGAACACAGGATTACACAGAGTGTAATTCGTTAAGGCCTCATGGGAGCATATCTTGGGCAATAGAAAGATAGGAGAATACCCATTCTATAAGACAGAAGAAAAACTTTCCACTAAGCTAGGCAAAATCAGTACTGGTCAACTGGAATGCAGTTAAATTTTCTCAAGAAGTACCAACATTTCAGACATCAGATAAGGGACAGTCTAAGAATCAATGCTCAGTATGAAGTGCTCAGCAGATTTTTTAAACAGATTTTATTTATTGGAAAGGTAGATACACAGAGGGAAGGAGATAGAAAGATCCTCCATCCGCTGGTTCACTCCCCAAGCAGCTGCAATGGCTGGAACTGAGCCAATCCAAAGCTAGGAGCCACGAGCCTCTTACAGGTCTCCCACGTGTGTGCAGGATCCCAAGGCTTTTGGGCTGTCTTCAACTGCTTTCCCAGGTCACAGGCAGGGAAGTAGAGCAGCCGGGATTAGAACTAGTGCTCATATGGGATCCCAGTGCATGCAGGGCAAGGATTTTAGCCACTAGGCTACTACACCAGACCCATAGCAATTTTTTTTTGTTTAATTTATTTATTGGAGTCAGTGTGCTGGCATAGCAAAATATTCCTCCACCTGTGCACCTGCATCCCATATGGGTACCAGTTCCAGTTCTAGCAGCTCTACTTTCAATCCAGCTCCCACCTAATGGTCCTGCAGGATGGCTCAAAATCTTGGGGTCGTGCACCCATTTGGGAGACCCAGAAGAGGCTCCTCGCTTTCAGCTTCAGACAGGCCTAGCTCTGACCATTGCAGCCATTTGGGAAGTAAAGCAGTGGATAGAAGATTCTCTCTCTCTCTGTAGCTCTGGTTTTCAAATAAAATAAATGAATCCTTTAAAACTATTTATTTATTTTGAAAGTAAAGAAGGTACAGAAGCAGAGAGAGAATCTTATATCTGCTGGCTTACTCCCCAGGTTCCTGCAAAAGCCAGGGTTGGGCCCGGCGGCGTGGTCTAGCAGCTAAAGTCCTCGCCTTGAAAGCCCCGGGATCCCATATGGGCGCCGGTTCTGATCCCGGCAGCTCCACTTCCCATCCAGCTCCCTGCTTGTGGCCTGGGAAAGCAGTCGAGGACGGCCCAAAGCTTTGGGACCCTGCACCCGCGTGGGAGACCCGGAGGAGGTTCCAGGTTCCCGGCATCGGATCGGTGCGCACAGGCCGTTGCGGCTCACTTGGGGAGTGAATCATCGGACAGAAGATCTTCCTCTCTGTCTCTCCTCCTCTCTGTATATCTGCCTTTCCAATAATAATAAAATCTTAAAAAAAAAAAAAAAAGCCAGGGTTGGTCCAGCCTGAAATCCATTTTTGGCTCAATTTGGCTCTCCAATGGAGGTGGTAGGTATCCAAGCACTCAGCCATGATACACTGCCTTCTAGGTCAACTAGCAGGAAGCTGGATCAGAAGCTTGTGGTGGCTGGAGGTTGGACTGGCACTCTGATACAGGCTGCAGGCATTGTAAGCTGCAGCTTAATCTGTGGAAAGATACTGCCCACCCTTAGGGTTTGAGATGACTATCAGGGACTAGTGCCACAATACAGTCAGTTAAGCCTCCTCCTGTGGCACCAGCATTCCAAATGGGTACCAACTGGAGGTCCCGGATGCTCCACTTCTGATCCAGCTTCCTGCTAATAGTCTGGGGAGGCAGTAGAGGATGGCTCAAGTCCTTGTGTTCCTGCATCCATGTGGGAGGCCCAGAAGAAGCTCCAGACTCCTGGCTTTGGATTGGTCCAGCCCCAGCTTTTGCAGCCATTTGGAGAGTGAGCTAGCAGATGCAAGACCTAACTCTGTCTCTCCCTCTCATTCTCTATAACTCTGCCTTTCAAATAAAATGAACCAATCTCTAAAAAGAGAGAGATGACTTCCAGAGTCATTCAGATGGCAAAATGGTAGTTACAACCATGTGGTTGTAACGGTCATATCAAGCTGGATCCAGGTAGTTATTACAAGGTAGAAATCTCTAAGTTGCAAATGCAGGCACCATTCTGATATCTGCAGTAGTTCGGTCCTACCAAACATCATATTGTCTAATAACTAATAAAGAGTGATGGTTTTAATAGGAAAAATTCAATATAATGGAGGTAAATAATAAAGTTGCCTTCCTCCAGCAATTTAAGCAATGGAGATGGTTTTTGACATTGTGGCCTACAGATAGAAGATTGGGTGATCAAAATGTAAAATTAAGGCTGAGCCCTCTTCCATGGCCCTTTAACCGGAGCTTTCCTATCACAATGATCATCTTGGGCCTTGAGATTTTCCAAGCACTTGTGCTTCAGAAAAGGAATTTTTAAAATCATATTAACATTGACTTTAATGATATGAAACCCATCAGCTCAAATCATACTGCATGTCTTCATCAAGAATTTGTTACCCTTGACTTCTGCACAAGTCATGGCCTTTGTTTTCCAAGCTCTGGTGGCACTTTCATTAACCCTGCACTTCGTACACACAATATTTCACACTCATGACCCATTTTAATGAAAGATGTCACACAGAAGTGAAATACAAGTCGCCACCCAGTTTGCAAACACCAAGCATGAGCATGGGGCCAACAGAGTTGCCGGGCGCTCATCCGGCCGTATATTCCCACTGCAACAAGCACTGCAGTTCCCTGTCACTAGTGTGTTACAGAGTTTGCAGCCAGTCTGGGTCCTGTGATTCATAGCTGGCTGTGTATAGTTTGCAAAATGAAAACCCATTGTGGGTGAAATGCCCATCCAGGTATGTTGCTATGGAAATAGAGAAAGAAACGTTTAATTCCTTGTTGGAAGTGTTGGGAATTGAAGTTCGGGACAGGTTTTATATTCGATCCGAATATTGAGTAAGAATGTCTGTAGGTGCAGATGAGAAGGAAGATACCTCCAGGGGAGGATGCAGCACAATGACTGGAAACACTGCTGTGGAATTTCAGAGAACAGAAATTAAACTGTCATGACTGAAAATGGTGGTTTTTAAGATTTGTTCATTTTTATTTGAAAAGAAAAATTAGGTGGGCGGTGGAGCAGAGAGGGAGATCCTGCGTCCTCTAGTTCATTTCCCAAATGGCCCCAATGGTTGGAGCTGCGCCGATCCAAAAGCTTCATCCAGGACTCCCAGTGGGTGCAGGGGCTCAAACACACCATCCTTCTTCCGCAGCATTCTCAGGCACCTTAGTAGTGAGCTGAATCAGAAGTGGAGCAGCAAGTACTCAAACTGGTACCCATATAGAATGCTTGCACAGCAAGTGGAGGCTTAGCCTACTATAGCACAGTGCCTGAAAATGGTTTTTCTGAGAGCCAATTTTCAAAAGCTTTTTAAAATAATGCAAATGTTTGCCCATTTCAATGGCAGACATGATATATAGTATTTCCTGTGAATAGATGCTATCCCACCTCACTTTCTAATAATGTCTTTAGTTGAACAACTTCATTTCTATTATTTTGCATTCAGTTTCTTTCAATCATCATTTTTTCTTTTATAAGAATGACTGTGGGCCTGGTGTGATAGCGTAACAGCTAAAGTCCTCACCTTGAACGCACCAGGATCCCATATGCACACCGGTTCTAATCCCGGTTCTAATCCACTTCCCATTCAGCTCCCTGCCTGTGGCCTGGGAAAGCAGTCAAGGACGGCCCAAAGCTTTGGGATCCTGCACCCGCATGGGAGACCCGGAAAGAAGCTCCTGGCTCCTGGCTTCGGATTGGCTCACCTCCAACCATTCAGCTGCTTGGGGAGTGAATCATCGGATGCAAGATCTTCCTCTCTGTCTCTCCTCCTCTCTGTATATCCGCCTTTCCAATAAAAATAAATATCTCTTTAAAAAAAGAGAGAAAAAAGAATGGCTCTACTTCATAAAGCACTTATGGCAATTTTTGATAAAAATGTATATGCATGTATGAACAGGAATGTGGTTTGGTAGCATGATCACTGAATTCTAAGCAGGGTATTCAGGTGCTGACCTGGCAGCATTCAAGAAATTCCATTAATGTTTGAATGTCAGTCTGTTTTGAATTCAACTCAATTTAACAAATATACGTATTTGTTAAATATATAAATACGTATAATAAAATAATAAAAATATATAAACTTGTTTATCTATTTATTTATTTAGAGAAAGAGAGCAAGAGCTCCTATCTGCTCTACCCTCCAAAGGCCTGGAATGACCAAGATGGAACTGGACTGACTCCACAAAGCTACAAAGGGATCTCAGGCTGTCCACATAGCTGGCAGGATCCCAGTCCCTTGATCTATCACCTGCCGTCCCACATAGCTGCACTGATAAGAAGCTGCAATAAGGAACCAGAGATGGGAACTGAATCCAGGCACTTTGAGATGTAGGAGTCCTACCCACTAGGCTAAATACCTATTCCAGTAAACTTATTTTTAAGTTCAGTTTTCCAGGACTGCTGCAATAGCTCAACTGGCTAATCCTGTACCTCTAAAGTACTGGTTTGTGTCCCAGCTGCTTCACTTCTGATCCAGCTCCCTGCTTGTGTCCTGGGAAGGCAACAGATGATGGCCCAGTTCCTTGAGTCCCTGCACCCATATGTGAGGCCCAGAAGAGCTCCTGACTCCTGGCTTCAGATTGGTTCAGTTCCAACCACTGCAGCCATTTGGGGAGTGAACCAATGGGTGTAAGATCTTTCTCTTTGTCTCTCCTTCTCTCTCTGAATCTGCCTTTGTAGTGAAAATAAAGTAATCTTTAAATTCAGTTTTCCATGAACTTTTTGGAGTATTCTTATAGATTCCTGGTGACAGCTTGGCTCTCCCAGTGACAATTTCTGATATCCATATCTTAATAGGCACATGAGCAAAGTTTCAGCCTACTATTCAATACTCACAGAGTTGGTATATCTCCTTATATGGTGAGGGTCTTAGGAAGACATTATTCATAATAGTAAAAAGTGGAGACTCAATATCCAACTAATGATAGAAAATGTGGCATACCCACTTGTTAGATTATTACTTAGCAATAAAAGTAATGAAATACTGATGTGTGCAATAAGCATGGATGATGCTCAAACACATTCAGTTTAATTAAAAAGTCAGCCATACTATGCCAGAGCCAATCCAAAGCCAGGAGCCAGGAGCTTCTTCCAGGTCTCCCATGTGAATGCAGAGTCCCAAGGCTTTGAGATGTCCTGTTCTGCTTTCCTAGGCCACAAGCAGGGAGCTGGAAGGGAAGTGGGGCAACTGGGATGAGAACCAGTGCTCATATGAAATCCCAGTGGAAAAAAAAAAAGAAAAAGAAAAAGAAATCCCAGTGCATGCATGGTGAGGACTTTAGCCACTAGGCTACTGTGTTGGGCCCTGAACATTCATTTCTAAAAGAAAAATTTTCTCTGCCATCCCACCCAAATAAAAGTTAAAGCACCACTTCATTTAACCATGCAGGAAGAGGGCACAAGTAAATTGGTGGCCATGACTGACAATCTCACTACAAATCATGTCAGAGACAAATAAACATTTTGAGCAGTGGTCAGTATGGTGGGTTGCACTGATCATTTCTACAATCATTTATTCATTTTGCTTCTGCAGCTCCTTAGATCTCCTTTGTAGTCAGCCTCCTTGTTCTCCATAGCCACCACACTCCTATCTCCACCGTAGCCTCCATTTCTGCTTCCACATTTGGGATGCCAGCGCTTGGAGGTGGTGGATTAACTAATTGAGCCATTGTGCCAGCCCCTAATTTGTGAATCTCCAAGAATAAAGAGAATAGGAGCTTGGCATGGTAGCACAGCAAGCTAATCTGATCTGTGGAGCCAGCATCGGATATAGATGCTGGCTTGAGTCTTGGCTTCTTCACTTTCAATCTAGCTCCTTGCTTATGCCCTGGGGAGACAGTGGAGGATTACATTTCAAGAAAACCTTCTTGCAAAATACAAGATTGATATATGCATAGGTAAACATATATTATATATCTATCCATCTAGAAGGACTGTATAATGGAGACTCACATACCGAAAAGTGAATATCCATCCCAGTATGCATCTCTACTCCTGAATAAGAGATGGACTCCCAATGAAATTGTTAAATGTATCTTGACAATAGGATGCTGGACTTTCCTTACCATTGTCTGTTCCTACAATATCAGAATACACTTGAATAGCAGAATGATGGATTTGTGACTGATGCTGAAGGACTATACTATTGTAATAATACAGAGAAAATCAGTGAGGGGTGGGGGGATGGGGGAGTGGAAGTGGAAATCCCTTAGCCTTTGGAACCGTATCATGAAAAAGAAACAAAAAAGATTTCTTACTTATTCAAAAGGCAGAGAAACACAGCTGGCATAGTGGTTCAATAGGCTAATCTTCCACCTGCAAGAGCTAGCATCCCATATGTGTGCCAGTTATGACCCAACTGTTCTACTTCCCATCCAGTTACCTGCTTGTAGCCTAGGAAAGCAGCAAAGGATGGCTCAAGTTCTTGGAACCATCATCCACATAGGAGACCTAGAAGAAGCTCCTGGCTCCTGGCTTTGGATCAACTCAGCTCTGCTATTGTAATCATTTCCATTTGGATAATGAGCAATGGATGGAAAAATCTTTCTATCATTCTCTCTGCAAATCTGCCTTTCAAAAAATAACAGTAAAGAAAAGCAGTTACCTAGAAGTGAGAGGGGAGTGAGAGAAAGAGGTAAGAGAGAGAGAGAGAGAAAAAAGGGTCATTTTGTCATCTTATGATTCACTCTACAAAAGGCCACAATGGCCAGGTCAAGACCAGACTGAAACCAGGAGCTACCAGGTTTATCTGAGTCTCCCAAGTGGGTGCAGAAGCCCAAACACTTGTGCCATTATCTTCTCCTTTCCCAGGAAAGCACTATCAGGGAGCTGGATCTCAAACTGGTGCTCATACAGAATGTTGGAATTACAGACAGTGGCTTTACCTGCTTCACCACAATCTTGATTTCACCTGAGACATATTCTAACAAAAATGCTTCAAGTTAATATTCTTTTTTATTTTAGAGTTAGATTGAGAGAGAGAGATGGCTGTCTTCCATCTGCTGGTTCACTCCCCAAATGACTGCAATGATGAGTTGGGCCAGGATTCAGGGGCTTCCTGTGGGTCTCCCACATGAGTGCAGAGACCTAAGCACTTGGATAATCCTCCATTGCTTTCCCAGGCCATTAGCAAAGAGTTTGATTGGAAGTGGAGCAACTGGGGCTCAAACTGGTGCCCATACGGAATGCTGGTACCGAAGGCAATGGCTTAACTAGCTATACCACAGAGCTAGCACCTCAGGTTAATGCCATTAGATGAGATTTAGTCAAGAAAATTTATTTCAATAGGAAAAAAGATATGTCTAGAAGACTAAAAATTAGTGTGAGACTTAAGATTTGAAACAACTATGCCTCTTTACAGACCTGCCCTAGAGTTTGATAAATTAGGTTTCTGGAGGTCACTGTGTCTTCAAGGACAGAGTGAAGATGTGCATTCATTTTTCTCTGCAATCAGAAAAACTACAGTTCGAGAAATGACTGGAAATACAATGGTGAAACACATATTCCCAGCTCTCCAGTTCTCTACTTCAGTGAGTTGTTCCTGCATTGACCCAGTTGTCCAGGTCAAAAATGGTTTTCCTGACTCTATCATTTCTTTCTTCTTTTTTTTTTTTAAGATTTATTTATTTTATTTTTTTTAAAGATTTATTCATTTTATTACAGCCAGATATACAGAGAGGAGGAGAGACAGAGAGGAAGATCTTCTGTCCGATGACCCACTCCCCAAGTGAGCCGCAACGGGCCGATGCGCGCCGATCCAAAGCCGGGAACCTGGAACCTCCTCCGGGTCTCCCATGTGGGTGCAGTGTCTCAATGCACTGGGCCGTGCTCGACTGCCTTCCCAGGCCACAAGCAGGGAGCTGGACGGGAAGCGGAGCTGCCGGGACTAGAACCGGCGCCCATATAGGATCCCGGGGCGTTCAAGGTGAGGACTTTAGCCGCTAGGCTATGCCGCCGGGCCCAAGATTTATTTTTATTACAAAATTAGATATACAGAGAGGAGGAGAGACAGAGAGGAAGATCTTCCATCCGATGATTCACTCCCCAAGTGAGCTGCAATGGGCCGATGCGCGCCGATCCAAAGCCGGGAACCAGGAACCTCTTCCAGGTCTCCCACATGGGTGCAGTGTCCCAGTGCATTGGGCCGTCCTCGACTGCTTTCCCAGGCCACAAGCAGGGAGCTGGATGGGAAGTGGAGCTGCCGGGATTAGAACCGGCACATTCAAGGCGAGGACTTTAGCCACTAGGCCATGCCGCCGGGCCCAACTCTATCACTTCTTATATAAATTATCCCAGTATGTTCCCAACTAGCCTGACAGTCACCTATGAACTTGCAAACACAATTACATTTAGCCAGAAGAATCTTCCCAAATCATAGCTCTGATTGTATCATTCCCCATTTTTGGTGACCTCTTATTACTCTTGGTTGAAAATTCAGACTTGGGGCCCGGCGGCATGGCCTAGCGGCTAAAGTCCTCGCCTTGAACGTGCCGGGATCCCATGTGGGCGCTGGTTTTAATCCCGGCAGCTCCACTTCCCATCCAGCTCCCTGCTTGTGGCCTGGGAAAGCAGTCAAGGACGGCCCAATGCATTGGGACACTGCACCTGCGTGGGAGACCTGGAAGAGGTTCCTGGTTCCCGGCTTCGGATTGGTGCGCACCGGCCCATTGCAGCTCACTTGGGGAGTGACTCATCGGACGGAAATCTTCCTCTCTGTCTCTCCTCCTCTCTGTATATCTGACTTTATAATAAAATAAATAAATCTTTAAAAAAAAAAGAAAAGAAAATTCAGACTTGTTATATGCATCTCTGTGACATGGTATCCACTATCTCCATTCTCATTTCTTGCCACTTCTTTTCTAGAGTCTACAATAGTGTCCTAAAAGGAACACACAAGCCCATCCTCTAGGATTGGAATGAAAATATTTTAACTACTGAATGAAGAAAAGGGACAGAAACTAAAAGTATGCTATACTCAAGAATGTCATACATAGTAGGGCTGGTACCATGGTTCAACAGGCTAACACTCCACCTGCAAGCACTGGCATCCCATATAGGTACCAGTTCTTGTCCTGGCTGCTCCACTTCTGATTCAGCTTCCTGTTTATAGCTTTGGAAAGCAGCAGAGAATGGCTCAATTCCTTGGGACCCTGCACCCACGTGGGAGACCTGGAAGAAGCTTCTAGCTCCCAGCTTTGAGTCAGCTCAGCTCTGGCTATGTGGCCATTTGGGAAGTGAAAACAGTGAGTGGAAGATCTTCCTATCTGTCTATTACTCCTATAAATCTGCATTTCTAATTTTAAAAATGTTAAAAAATAAAATGCCATATATATGAACAACTAAGCCAAAGCTCCATGAAAGTGGAGGCAAAATCTCTGGTGGTGGAGAGTGCTGTGTTTTTACTGTAGTTAGGATGCCACTTCAGATGTTCACAATCATACTGAAGTGTTTGGCTTTGAATTCTGGCTCTGCTTTCAATTTCAGTTTTCTGCTAATGTGAACCCTGGGAGGCAGACAGTGATGGCTCAACTACTTACTTAATTCAGAGACCCAGACTGACTTCTTGGCTCCTGGCCTTGGCCAGGTCTAACCATGGCTGCTGTGGGCATTTAGAGAGTAAACCATGGAATGGACAGACTGTCTGTCTCTATCTCTCTAGAAATAAACAAACAAAAACCCTAAATATGAGGATGTCGGGAGACTTGGGAAAAAAAAAACAAGAGTCAGAAATACCAGAAAGAGTAGTTTTTTCATAGAGCTTTGTTCCTTAAGGTGGTCTCTGGTTCTAGTCTCAATCTGCCAACCTCCTTCTAACACACTACTTTTCCTTTCAGAAAATCTGAATGGGTCTTCATTGCATTTTAAAGTGTGTTACGGATGTCTTGTTTGAGGCAGCTGTGAAAAGTTACCTAAAATACTTAGTGTTTATCCATAGGAATTGGAACGTACACACTGACT
The DNA here is from genome assembly GCF_030435755.1 of Ochotona princeps. Lineage (NCBI taxonomy): Eukaryota > Metazoa > Chordata > Mammalia > Lagomorpha > Ochotonidae > Ochotona > Ochotona princeps. Next base: position 34,528,606 of record NC_080837.1, on the reverse strand, counting down.
AAACAGTTGATTGATAAACAATGTTAAAATTTATTGATGTAGAGGCTGATGTTGTAGAACAGTGAATTAAGCATCTACATAATATTAGTATCCCATATCACAGCACCAGATGCTCCATTTTTGACACAGCTCCCTGCTAATGTGCCTGGGAAAACAGTAGAAGATGGTCTGCGTAGTTAGGTCCCTCCCACTCTTAAGGGCCAGGAGTCCAGGACCTTGGCTTTGGCTCAGCTAAGGGATTGCAGCCATTTGGGGAGTTAATCAGCAAAAGGAAGATCTTTCTCTTTCCATTTCTTTCTCATTCTGCCTTTCAAGTAAATAAATAAATATTTTTAAAATTATTGACATAGAAGTCACCAAGATACTGTTAAGCATATAAACAGGTCATAAAACATGTGATGTATTTTTAGTGTGCGTAAAAATGCATTTGTGTATGTTTTGTTTTCATATGAATGTGTGTCTAGATAGGATAACAGTCTAGCACTTACTATACTAAAATGCTACCAGTGACTGTACGTGGATGGGTGGAATTATGGGTGATTTCCATTTGTTTCTCATCTTACTTTTTGGCCTTCATAAGCATCAAAAACTATCCACGGGAACAGGCATTTGGTGTAGAAGTTAAGATGCCATTTAAGACACATCCTGTAATAGGGTACCTGGCTTAAGTCAAGCTCCTCTTATCCAAGCTACCTGCTAACATGCAGATGATGGCACAAATCATTGGGTTCCTGTCAGCCATATGAGAAATCCAAACGGTTTCTGGCTCCTAGTTTCAACCTCATCCTGGCTATTGCAGGCTGCTGAGGAGTTGAACAAGCATTGGAAGCTCTCTAACTGCCTCTGGCTCTCTTCCTTTCAAATATAGAAATAGGGATGACTGGAACAGCAACTTAAGTGCTTCCTGGGACACCTGCATCTGTGTCAGAGTACCTAGTTATAGTCCAAGTTACTACAGTTACTACACCTCTGATCTAGCTTCCTGCTAATGTGCATCCTAAGATGTAGCAGATAATAGTTCAAGTACTCGGGTCCCTGCTATCCACTTGGGAGACCCAGATGGAATTCCAGACTTCTGGCTTCAGCTTGGCCCAGTTCTAGCTGTGTGTGTATCTGGAGAGTCAAGAAGCAGATGGAAGTGCTCTCTCTCTCTCTCTTTCTCTCTCTCTCTTTCTATTCTCACGTCTCTGTCTCTCAAATAAAAATTTTAAAAACCTTAAAAATACATTTAAAAAACAATAAATGATTTCTATTTCTAAAAAAAAACACAAAAATTAATACTTCTAGGATTTTCCAATGTGGTACAGAGCTCTGTCAACTTCTGTCCAGAGGAGAAAAATCATTTTAATTTATGAAATATAATATATACCAGGATAGTGCTAAGTGATGGAAGGATAAAGAGGGTAAGGTCCTTGTTTTTAAGGATCTCAGTCTAAAACAACATCACAAATATGTAAAATGACACCTTGACACAAGTATGATAAGTGCAATATTGAACTTGCAAATTAGGTGCAGTTGTGTCACACAGAAAAACTATACTTGATGAGGCACTAGAACAGGATTCTAAAAGGCTTAGCAAACGAGAAGGAGGAGGTGTTCTAGTGAAAATGAACAGTATGCCCAAGCACAGAAGAATGATACAGCAGCAAGCATGGAGTGTGACCTAGTCACATAATATTTGAAGTAAGTTTCTTACCTGTAGAAATCAGTGCAGTTTCGGGCCCAGCGGTGTGGCCTAGTGGCTGAAGTCCTCGCCTTGAGGGCCCCGGGATCCCATGTGGGCGCCGGTTCTAATCCCGGCAGCTCCACTTCCCATCCAGCTCTCTGCTTGTGGCCTGGGAAAGCAGTCGAGGACAGCCCAATGCATTGGGACACTGCACCCGCGTGGGAGACCCGGAGGAGGTTCTAGGTTCCCGGCTTCGGATCGGCGCGCACCAGCCCCTTGCAGCTCACTTGGGGAGTGAAACATCGGATGGAGGATCTTCCTCTCTGTCTCTCCTCCTCTCTGTATATCCGGCTTTCCAATAATAATAGTAAAGTCTTTAAAAAAAAAAAAAAAGAAAGAAATCAGTGCAGTTTCTTTAAGATATCAATAATTTTAATATAGATTTTAAATAATACTAGCAATGCCCAGGTGCCAAATGAAAGAACATCCTACACACTATAATAGTTTAAGAATCGATACTGCAAAATTTTTATATCATTCTGTTACGGAATGTGGTCTGCAAAATTTGGCTTCTATTTTGCCAGGAGATGCAACACCCTGCTTCTCTAGGATCCTGGCAGATAAAAACACAGCTCCTGAACAACAGCAGTGAAGTGAGTTCAATCCATCATTGTGTTGACTTGATATATGTATGGGGATTGCATTGCTGAAAACAACACAACTACACACTGAAAATAACGAACTCTGTGAAAAATCTTATAAGGTTATGAGAAAAGCCTTTAAGTTCTACTTAAAGCATAGATAATGAATAAATGAGGATCTGTTTAAAGGGCACCTTATGACACATGGCAAGTGCTGCTTACAGCTGCGTCTCCCTGAAAGCTGGTGCAGGAGGATTTATTGTGATGCCATGCTAGCATTTGCAGCAGGTACACTGTACCAGGGAATAAAAAAACAGTACGTAAATAAAGATTGGGAAAATGACAGGATGATCATTTGAAATGAGCCCCACTTAATAACCTGCTGCCTTAAATGGGGCCGTATATAATTGGGTCACTCTATAGAACGATGTTTAGCACAGAAAGGCACCACGAGAAGATTAGATGAACTGCATTGCAGAGAACAAAAAATAGGGCAAAAACTTTGGGTTTTCTGCCAAGTCTAGCAAAAATACATTGCAGCAGACTGCAGAGACAGGACTGTCTTTTCACTGGTTGCCAAGAATCCAAGTCTGGTTTTAAAAATTACAAATAGAAACAAAATGTTGAGGAGCAAGAATCACTATGCCTTGAAAGATAATGAAAAATAGTGACTAATGACTGAAAAGTATTAATTTTATCCCTGCCCATTAGTTTACCAAACACATACCTACTCAGTATCACTGGCTACTATGGTACCTAACAAAAGAGAGAATGAAAGTGATAAAATCTGTGTTTTTTGGAGTTCAGACCTGACAGCCCGAGGGAGATGAGTAGCGATGTATGACAGCATCACCTGGAATATTATTGCCCAAATGATGAGGTGTATACAAAGTAGATGAAAAATTCAGGAAAGAAAGATGTGAGCTTATCTAGAACTTGGAGGAAGGTCTCAGGGAGGGAAGATTCATGCTGGATTGTAAACAAAGCTTACATTCTAATATGTCTGCCTTTGGCCAGCAGAATAGAATAATTTTGAGCAACATACATCACTTCTCTGTATTTTCATAGTCTTTTACAACATGGAAAGTTCAGGTGAGATAACCTCTAAGTTATCTTAAAATTCCATAATTCAAGGGTCAGTGTGGTGGCTTAATAATTTGAACTGCCACCTGCAGTGCCACCATCACATATGGTTGCCCGTTCAGGTCCAGGCTGCTCTGCTTCTGATCCAGATCCCCGCTAATGTGTCTGGCAAAGCAGCTGAAGACAGCCCAAGTGCTTGAGCTCCCGCACCCATGTGAGAGGCCAGATGAAGCTCCTGGCTATTGGCTTCAGTTTTGCCCAGTCCTGGTCGTTATAATCACTTGCAGAGTGCACCTCTCTCTTTCTATAACTCTACCTTTCAAATAAATAAATGTTCCAAAAATTAGATAACTGAGAATATTAGAGGAAAAATAAGGTGAGATGGTTAAAACAATATTTTTCTTAATATTTTAGATGCATTCATAGACACTGAAAAGGAAAGAAGAGAACAGTCATTGGAGAAAGGAAATTCTAATGATGTGGAGTCGAGATAAAATCATACCCTCTGAAGGTGTGGTCCTGTAGAAGACTGTGGAAAATCTGGTAGGAGGCAGACTTCTCATAGCAAATTAAACCACTAAGATACAAAGTTAGAGGATGTGAGATGGTTGGTCAGTTCCGCTTGAAAGCAGCAGAGGGTGAGAGATATCAAAAAATGTTTTCAAGCAAGGAAGCCAGGTAGTTGCATAATTGAGCCTTGCCAAAGAAAGGACTGGAAGCTTCAGGGACACCCGTCTGTGTTGTCTCCTTCCACCTAGACACTGCTGGGGACACAGCAGGCATTTAGTCACTATCACGACTAATTAATTGGTTTATTAATCAGTGCTAGATACATGATATAAAGACTTGAACAATGCCATAATGATGAGTTCAGGATTTCCCTTTAAAAACATTACTTGTGTCATAACAGCCTTATTTTTTAATTTTAAAAATACTGATTTATTTTATTATTTTTAAATTTTTTATTAGAAAGGTAGATTTTTCAGAAAGGAGAGACAGACAAAGAACTTCCATTTGTTGGTTCACTCCCCAAATGGCTGCAATGGCAAGAGCTGAGCTGATTCAAAGCAAGAGCCAGGAGGTAGGAGCCAGGAGCTTCCTCTGGGTCTTCCACTTGCGTGTAGGGTCCCAAGGCTTTGGGCCGTCCTCCAATGATTTTCCAGGTTATAAGAAGGGAGACAGACCAGAAGTGGAGCAGCCAGGGCAGGAACCGGCACACATATGGGATACCAGCTCTCGCAGGTAGAGGGTTAAGCCATCATGCCAACCCCAAATCTTAGACTTTTTAAAAAGCAAGTGAGGAGCCATGCTATGGTGCATCAGATTAAGCTGCTGCCTGTGATGTCAGCATTGGATTCCTTATTAATGTGCCCGGAAAAGCAGCAGGAGATGCCCCCAAGTTCCTGGGCCACTACACCCATGTGGAAGACCCAGATGGAGTTCCAGGTTTGGCCTTGATATGACCCAATACCTGTTGTTATGGTCATCTAGGGAGTGGCCCAGGGAATGTGTTAAGGAAGTTAGAAATCAACTTAAGTGGGTAAGAGGGGCATACAGAAAACAACACACTGTGAAAGGGAAAGGAAAGTCGAAGCCTTTACCAGCCTCAGAAGCACACCTTGAACGTCAACCAATCTTTTCCACTACAAACTTCTGCTCATATCCCAACAACTTTACAGGTGGTCCCAACCTTCCCCCAAAGAAGGCAATCTGTAGCAATATCCTCTAGATGTTCTACCCAATGTGCTAACACTGGGTAATACAACCTTAGGAGGAATTTTACCTACCTAACACCCAACAGACCCTTTGTCCAGGAGAAGAGCGAGGAGGAGAAAGGCATAAAGAACTGGACCCCGTTCCTGTAGAAGCCCTAGTCTGAGCACAGACTGCAGACACAGCTCTCGGCTCTTTCCTGAGTCACCTGCTTGGCCTACCAGTGTATTCTGTCCATTAAACCATGTAGCCTTGCTTTCCCCAGTGTGAACAGCATGGCACCCTCTCTCAGATTCTGTCTGCAGAGGTGCCCATCTATCCCAATGGACGTACTACTTGACTAAATTTTGCTACTTTGCTTTCCACTCCTTTCTTACATCTGAATTCTTTCTTGTGAGAAACCAAGAACCTATTCCACTTAACCTTCACTGACAAAAGAACTCTATCTCCAATTCTCTCAAATAAAGCAATCATTTTTTAAAAATCCAATGTTTCAACCATCCTATAATAGATTCTTATCCTCCACTAAAATCTATTTAAGTTTTTTTTTTTTTTTTGAAAGGTAGAGGTACAGACAGAAGGATAGACAAGGGGAGATCTTACATTGGATCCTCTGCAGGACTTGTAGTGTTATCATTTAGCCATAACATCTCCTCAAGTTTCTTTTGTTTGCAGCAATTTTCAGTTTTCCCATTAAACTGGTTTTTTTTAAAGATTCATTTATTTTGATTGGAAAGTCAGATATACAGAGAGAAGGAGAGACAGAGAGCAAGATCTTCTATTCGCTGATTCACTCCCAAAGTGAGCACAGTGACTGGAGCTGCGCCAATTCAAACCCAGGAGCCAGGAACTTCTTCCAGGTCTCCCATGCAGGTGCAGGTTCCAAGGCTTTGGGCCATCCTCGACTGCTTTCCCAGGCCACAAGCAGGGAGCTGGATGGCAAGCAGGACTGCCAGGATTAGAACCAGCACTGATATGGGATCTCGGCACGTTCAAGGCGAGGACTCTATCTGCTAGGCTACTGTGCCAGGCCCCTGCCCATTAAACTTTTTTTAAAACATTAATTTTAGCAGCAGAGAGAGAGAGACAGAGAGAGAGAGAATATGAATCTCCCATTTACTGATATATACCACAAATGCTCATAAAGCTCCCTGTCTAGGCCTGAACTTAATTTAAGTCTCCATGTGGGTGGTAGATCCCAATTTCTTGAGCCATTCACCTGCTGCCTCCCACAAGTGTAGGAACTTCCTATAAAGAGTAGAGCCAGACTCAAATCCAAATATTAGCTGCATCATAATGGCAATCCTTAGGCTATACATCTGTCCTTGTCTGTTTCTAATGACCTGGACAGTTTTAAGGTGTGCTGGCTAGGTATGTTGTAGAATCTCCCCTCAACTGGGATTTGTCTGATGTCTTCTTATGATTAGATGGGGTTATGAGTTTTTGAGGGGAAGACATGTTACCATCATCATATCATGCCACCATGCATACTACCAACATAATTTATCACTGTTTGATGTAAGCATTGATCACTTGGCTTAAGAAATTGACTGTTAACTGAGTTTTTAAAATGTCCAACTCAGAATTATCCATAGGAGAACACCTATATAAAGATTTGAGGCTCTCTGGACTGGACTATTAATAAGCCTAGCTTGATAGCCATTAAAATAGAAAAAAAATGCTTGGGGAAGAATGCAAAGTGGATTGTCTTTCTTCAGGCTTCAGCCCTGACCTTTACTAAACGTATGATTTTGGGTATTTCTTAATCTGTGAAAGCGAATGACAGTACTAACCAATTTTCTTAAAAGTACCAGAAGAGCAAAATATGTATCTAAGTGTTTTGTACAATATTTTAAGTGGGGTTTCCATATTAAAAAGAAAACTCTTGGAAAGTGTAACATCTTAAATAGTTAACATTACTTTACAAAGTAACTTGCAACTACTGGCTGAGCCCATCTGGGTTGAGGGAAGGAAGGCTCATTATAGTCAGTCCTTTTGGTTTTTGCCCTGTGTCCATTTGTCAAGGTCTCCTTGCTGGAGAAGATTTCCCAGATCTGAGGAAGCAAGACCAAAGGGTTTGATGTGAACTACATATTAGTAATTTTGGCATTATGTTTGGAACTGCATGTATTAGAGAGAAGCCGTTTCTTTTTAAAGGTGAAGTAATTTTTCCAAGCTACTCCAGGACCAGGAAGCAGGTAACTTCATTTCTGAAGCAGATTGCCAGTATAGTCCAATTATTCAGGGATGACAAGTTTTCCCACCTCAAAATCAGAGCACTTCATGGGAACAAAAATGCCATTTTATATTCAAGGAAGAGTTCTTTAACCTGGAAACTGCATCCTCTCCTTCAGTAAGGCCGACCTAGTAATCCAATTGTTTACATAGGAACAAAGGAGACATGTAGAGAAAAAAGAGGCAGGGCTTGCACCACTGAAATGACCACTGAGCATAAAGGCTGGTTGGTTGGTTGGTTGGTTGGTTGGACTGCCAAGAGCAACCATCTGGATTGAAGCGTTTAACAAGTTCAAACACAACACGAGGAACCCTCTGGACATTTTTGTTTCTTGGATTCCTCATGGGTAAGACTGTGCTGTCAGCAGGATGAAACCAGGCGTGCAAACACCATTTCTAAGACAGATGTTACTTCTAATGCAGAATGCGTTGGATTGTAACAGTGCATTGGTTATTATTCATTGACAGCGGACTCTGAGCTTTCAATTTTTCTATGTTTAAACATAAGGGGCTCACCATACTTGGAAATTCCTCAGGTTCCTGAATTCAACAACCTTGCTTAGGCGGACCTGCTTCTTTGCATCATAGTTGGGGGCATTGCTACTTCACGTTCTGTTATTGCTGCTATTGTAGTTGCCTTCATTTTACATCTGCTAAAAAAATCGCTTTCTAATGAAGCAAGTAAGAAACGTTCCCAGTCATCCTCTTCTGGGTGATTTCCCTATTTGGCGGTCGTGGTCCCTGACGTCCTCAAAGACAAAAAACAAACCAACCCACCTAGACTCCTCGGTAGACTTGGGTCAAGGGAATCAAACAAGTAACAGCTTCCAGCCCAAGCAGAAGCCTTAGCCCAAAACCAACACCTCAATCTGCCCGACAAAGACAAGCCTCGCGAGAGAAAAAGACCACCCTCTCGCGAGAAGAGGGTCGTCGGCAACCAGGAAATGCCTCTCGCCCGAGGCGGTCAGTGGGCGGGGCCCTGTCAAGCCCGTCCCCTTCCGGCTTCTGTGCCCGCCCCGAAGCCCTGAGGTGTAGGGCCGGGCTTGCAGACCGCTGGGTTCTCCCGGTTCCGTCCGGCGGGCTGTGGGTCGGGTTCGAAGCCTCCGGCCCGCGCTTCGGCCCGACTTGAGGAGGGGGGGCGGGGAGGGACCTGCGGCTTGCGGCCCCGCCCCCTTCTCCGGCCAGCGGGCGAGCGGATCCAGCCGCCTCGTCGTCTCTCTGCTGGCCCTGGGGCCGCGTCCCCGGGGCTACCTCAGGAGCCGAGGCCTGAGCTTGGTGCTGGCAGGTGTCAGCTGCGAGGCCTCCCCCGTCCCCCGACCCAGGAGACGGCCCGGTTCGGCCCCATGGTGGGCTTCGGGGCTAACCGGCGGGCCGGCCGCCTGCCCTCCTTCGTGCTAGTGGTGCTGCTGGTGGTGATTGTCGTCCTCGCCTTCAACTACTGGAGCATCTCCTCCCGCCACGTCCTGCTTCAGGAGGAGGTGGCCGAGCTGCAGGGCCAGGTCCAGCGCACCGAGGTGGCCCGCGGGCGTCTGGAGAAGCGCAATTCGGACCTCTTGCTCTTGGTGGACACGCACAAGAGACAGATCGACCAGAAGGAGGCCGACTACGGTCGCCTCAGCAGCCGGCTGCAGGCCAGGGAGGGCCTGGGGAAGAGATGCGAAGATGACAAGGTAAGGGCGCCTGTCCTTTGGTCCTGGGGTGTTGCCTGCAGCCCCGGCCAGCCCGTTTCAGACCAGCCCAGGGCCCACCAGTGTCACGTTCTCCAACCTCTGCCGGACCGGTTCTCCAGGGTGGCTGGCCAGAGGATGCCGGTTGTCCCCGCGCTCAGCTGCTGAGCTGGCAGTGGTAGACGCGTGGCCTATGGGGCCGCCTGACGTTCTTTCCCAGTGACACACTGTGGGACCCAGACTGCCAGGTTTGCTGGAGGGTATTGTCGGCTCTTCTTTCTTGTGTTCACACTGATCAGCGTTCGTGTATGTTGGGTATGGCATTCACTTCCTATTTTTAAAGCAACGTGAAGGCAATGGATTAAAAAAAAAAAAACAGAACTAAATCAAACATCACTACCTTTTTGGGATCAAAAAAATGGAATGGCCTTGGAGCTGTGAGAACCATGTGTGTGACTTGTACATAGTGACTCTGTAATTACGCCTTCCATTTCAATGGTTAATGAAATGAGCCCCCAAAAGGTAGACTCTTATAAGAAATAAATTTTAGGCAACAGAATCTGGTGTCTGTGTCTTCACTGTTTTCCTAAAATGAAGCTTTATGTCCTTAAGTACCTTATAATAGAGTTGATATTTGATAGAGGTGTAGAAGATACAAGTTTAAATTTTCAAAGTTTTAAGACTGCACTGGAAACACACCTGCTACTATATGATCTTTGTGTTCAAAAATATATTGGTGGCTGTATTCTTTTGTGACTTGTACCTTCTGTTGTGATAGCAAAGTTGTAAAAATTTCTGGGAAGACAGTAGCTACCTTTCTTCCTGGGCCTTTCTTGGCAATCTTCTCATTTTTGTGTGTGTGAGTTCCCTTTTGTAAGTTTTCACTTCATCCACATGATGTAGAGTAAATCGTTATGAAGTAGTATCTCCATGAGCACCCAATTCCCTATTGTCATGAATCTCTACCTTCTTTCATAACAGTTGTGCCCCTTTTCCTTTTCACCATAACAGAGATGCTCCAGAAAAAAAACTATTGGGTAAGAGAAGACAGAAATCCATGAAATTTTAAAATATTAAAAAGAGGTCTTCCTGCAAGGTCTGGTTAAACTTTAATATTTAAATTGTTCCTTGCAAGCTCAGAGGAGAGAGAAGTCTTTTGAAGTAATTCATAGTCTGGCTTTTGTCTCTTCCATGTAATGCACTGCTGTTAATAGTCTTTGTTTTTTAAGATTTATTAAAATATCTTTGTTGCAAAGTCAGATATACAGAGAGGAGGAAAGACAGAAAGGAAGATCTTCCGTCCAATCGTTCACTCCCCAAGTGAGCCGCAGCGGCAGGTACTGTGCGCCGATCCAAAGCCAGGAGCCAGGAACCTCTTCCAGGTCTCCCACGCAGGTGCAGGGTCCCAAGGCTTTGGGCCATCCTCCACTGCTTTGCTAGGCCACAAGCAGGAAGTGGGGCTGCAGGGATTAGAATCAGCACCCATATGGGATCCTGGTGCATTCAGGTCAAGGACTTTAGCCACTAGGCCACTGCGCTGGACCGAAATAGTCTCTTTTTGAGTAAGCGTTCATCTGTTACTTTTTTGAAAAAAGCTGGTATGTTTCCTTCTCCCGATAAGCCAGATTCTTTTTTTTTCTTTCACACTTAAATTATTGGTGATGTTTAAGTACTCCTTCGAAGGTCATAACTGGCATTCTTTTCTAGTCAATTCAGAGAACATTTTTATTTTCAGTCAATTCAGTCTCTGAATGATATGGTCCTATTGACTTGACTGTCTCCAGCTCTTTGGAAACCATCCTTTATTGCTGCTATACTATTGGACTCAGATTGTCTTTTTCATTCTTCAGTATATTGTTTGTTGGTTTTTATTTCCCACCAACCACCCTTTGGTTTTGGACCTTTGCTTTTCCCTATAAGAGCACTATTCATCAAAGTGTTAAACAGAATGACAGATTGTTGAATTTGTTCATAGGAGGTCAGGAGAAAAAGGAAAACCCATTTGGACAGAAATGTTAGGTAGAGTTTGAGTCCATAATGCCTACCACCATATAAAAGAAAGAAACCTGTTTAGGAGCAAGCATATGGCACAGTAGGTAAAGCCCCTGCTTATGACCTACATAGCAGAGTAAGGTTTCTTCCTGCTAATGCACCTGGGAAGGCAGTAAGTGGTGGCCCAAGTACTTTGACTCTGCCACCCATGTCAGAGACCAAGCTGTTATGGCCATTTGGAGAGAGATCCAACAGATGGAAGGTCTCTCTCTCACTCTTTGTGTCAGTCTTTCAAGTAAATGAATAATTCCTAAACAACAACAAACAAATGGCCCGGAGCGGAAACCTAGTGGCTAAAGTCCTCGCCTTGCACATGCCAGCATCCCATATGAGCGCCGTTTCGTGTCCTGGTGCCCTGCTTCCCATCCTGCTCCCTGCTTGTGGCCTGGGAAAGCAGTTGAGGACGGCCCAATGCATTGGGACACTGCACCCGCGTGGGAGACCCGGAGGAGGTTCCTGGTTCCCGGCTTCGGATCAGTACGCACCGGCCGGTTGCGGCTCACTTGGGGAGTGAATCATCGGACAGAGGATTTTCCTCTCTGTCTCTCCTCCTCTGTGTATATCTGGCTGTAATAAAATGAATAAATCTTTAAAAAAAAAAGTCAGTTATACAGAGAGGAAGAGAGAGAGGAAGATCTTCTATCTGCTGATTCACCCCAAGTGGTCACATTGGCCAGAGATGAGCTGATCTGAAGCCAGCCAGGAGCCTCCTCTACGTCTCCCATGCAGGTGCAGGGTCCCAAGGCTTTGGGCCATCCTCGACTGTTTCCCAGGCCACAAGCAGAGAGCTGGATGGGAAGTGGAGCTGCCGGGATTAGAACCGGCGCCCATATGGGATCCCGGGGCCTTCAAGGCGAGGACTTTAGCCGCTAGGCCACTCTGCCGGGCCCTGTGTAACTGACTTTTCAATAAATAAATAAAATCTTAAAAAAAAAATTTAATTTTATTTTAACTCAGTTTTTATCATTTTTTTTAAGATTTATTTGTATTGGAAAGGCAGATATACAGAGAGGAAATCTTCTGTCCGCTGGTTTACTCCCCAACTGGCTGCTAAGCTGATCAGAAGCCAAGAGCTTCTTCCAGGTCTCCCATGCTGTCCTTACCTGCTTTCTCAGGCCACAAGCAGGGTGTTGGATGGGAAGTGGAGCAGCCAAGATTAGAACCAGCACTGATATGGGATCCTGTCACGTTCAAGGCTACTGTGCTGGGCTCTAAAATAGTCTTTTAAAAGGCATAATTAAGGAGGGAGAGCCAGAGATTTTCATCCACTGGTTCACTCCCCAAGTGGTCACAGCAGCTGGGGCTGCATGCTGAAGCCAGGAGCCAAGAACTCCAAGTGGGTCTCCCACATGGGTGCAGAAGCCCAAGGTGTTGGGCCGTTTGCCACTGCCTTCCAAGGCTATCAGGGAGCTGGATCAAAAATAGAGAAGCTGGGACTCAAACCAGCATCCGAATGGGATGCTGGCATCACCACAGGCAGAGGATTATGTGCTATGCCTCCACACCAGTCCTCATTCCATATTTGAACTAGCTGTAACATCTTTGTTGGAATGCTTATGAATGTCTCTTCTTGAAGCTAATGAGAGGCTCTTAGCTGCTTATAATAGAGAATACTCTTAGTTTCTTTTCAGAAAATAAACTTTTATTTTGGATCAGTTTTAGATCTAGCCAATTATTCTGAAGAAAGTGCATAACACATGTAGTTGCTTGTATTACTAATATCTCATGTTAGTGTAGCATATTTGTCACAAAAATAAACTGATTTTTAAAGGTTTTTAAGGTTTTTTATTTTTGTTGTTGTTGTTCTTATTTGTTTTCACTTTATTTAAAAGAAAAGGAGTGAAGTCTTCTGTCCACTGGTTCATTCCTCAGATGTCCACAACCACCAGGCACTAATAAACTAATTGATATATATTTTCAAGATTTTATTTTTTAGAAAGGCAGATTAACAGAGAAAGGGGGACAAAGAGAAAGATTTTTCATTCCTCAAATGGCCAGAATGGCCAGAACTGAGCTGATCCAAAACCCAGAGCCTCTTCTGGGAATCCCACATGGGTTTGCAGAGTTCCAAGGCTTTGGGCCATCCTCCACTGCTTTCCCAGGCGGCAAGCAGGGAGCTGGATCAGAAGTGGATCATCTGGGACATGAGTTGGCACTGGTGCCCAAATGGGATGCTGGTGCTTGAAGGTAGAGGATTAGCCTTTTTAGCCATGTCTCCTTAAACGCTTTTGGATTATTATCATTTTCAGACTTTGTTTTTAATGACCTTGACAGTTCTGAAGATTGCTCATTGGATATTTAAATATTTTTTTAAAAATTTATTTTGTTTGAGAGGTAGAGAAACACCCAAAGAAGACAGCCAGGGAGTCCTCGGCATCTTCTGGTTCATTCCCCTAATATCTGTGATGGCCAAGGCTGAAGCTGAGAGCCAGGAACTCAACCTACATCTCCTATATGGTGGCAGAAACTTCATTGCTAACTTTCCTTGCTGTCTCCTAGGGTTGGCTCTAATAGGACACTGGAGTCAGGAGTAGGACCTGAGTGAAATGGCAGTATCAGAGCTGGAGGCTTAACTATTAGGCCAAACACTTGACAGTTTCAGGTGTTTTGCAGGATATCCCTCAACTAGGGTTTGTTTGATTGTTTTCTCAGGATTAAACTGGGATTATGGTTTTTTGGGAGAAAGGCCACAGATGTAAAGTACCAGTATTATCACATCATATCAAGGGACAACTTTCTTTTTGTTTTTTTAACTTCTTTTTATTATTATCATTTTACGATACAGGCCTATGATCCCATAGGCCCTGGGATTTCCCTTATCTCATCCCCAATTCCCTCCCCCCTCACTGAGTTCCCCTTTATCATTACTATAGTATAGTAAGGAACAACTTTCAAAATGACACTACTCTTGATGTTAACCTTCATTGCTGACGAGAGGTAGTGCTTGTCATGTTTATCCATGATTAAGTTACCATTATTTTTTTCCTTCTTGTTCATGCTACACACTTTTGGAAGAAAGTCATGTGGAGCCACGTTTAGTGAAAGGAGGGTTACAATGGTCTTTCTTATGGGCAGAGTATCAACATAAACTGTTGGGAAGTCTTCTGCCTGGGACGTTTTTCTCTTCTTAGTAACTTACTATTGTTTTTAGTTATTTATATTAAAGATGTATTTGATTTTTTTTGAATGATGAAGAGACAAAATAAGATCTTCCATCTGCAGGCCTGCTTCCCATACTGCAACAGTTGATGTTGAACCAGGCTGCAGCCAGAAGCCTGGCACTTAATCTGTATCTTCCACATGGGTGGCCGGGTCCCAAGAACTTGGGTCAACTTTGATTACGTCCCCAGATGCATTAGTAGGGACTTGAATTGGAAGTGAGCAGCTGAGAATTGAACCAGTGCTTCAACAAGCAATGTGGACTATGATATTTATAGTTAGGATCATAGCCCAGTGCCATTTTATTTACTTATTTATTTATTTATTTAGCTTAAATTTTTACAGGTTTAGCCAATGGAGAGCTCCTTTAACTCTTCCTTACTTGAATTATGCCAAAAAAATAAATTTTTGAATACTTCACATCAAGTTTTACTGTGACATACTCCTTCCTTTTTACTGTTATAGAATGCTCCAGCCTCATGTTGTATAGTTCCTGTTCTAGTTATAGATTGCTTTATTGGAGAATGCTGTTAGAAACCAAGATCTAAGTGTTAACTTACTTATTGCTACTGTTAGATTTCTTTGAAAATCTAAAAATTCTTGCTCCACCTGAATCACAGAGGTGATATGTTGATATGTTGACTTCTTCCTGTTTATTAGGCTGTCTTGCCATTTTTAGTTTGTTACTAGGATTATTAATCACAGAAATTCCTATAAAATTTATTTGTTTATGTATTTATTAAGCCTTACTTATTTTACTTGAAAGAATTATATAGAGAAGGAGAGAGACAGAGATCTTCCATCTGCTGGTTCATCCCCAAATAACCACCATGACCAGAGCTGGAGTGGTCCAAATCTGGAAGCCAGAGCTTCTTCTAGGCCTTCCATATGGATGCAGGAACTCAAGAACTTGAGCCTTTCTCTGCTGCTTTCCCAGACCGTAAGCAGAGAAGCTGGATTGGAAGTGGAGCTGGGACAGGAACCGGTGCCCATATGTGATGCTGGTGCCACAAGCTGAGGATTAGCTGACAATGCCACTGCTCCATCCCCTAAAACTTGAAAGTATTAGTGGCAGAGAGATCCTTTATCTACTGGTTACTTGCTAAAGAACTTCAGCCACTGGGGCTGAGCCAAACCAGAGGCAGGGACTCCATCCAGGTCTCCAGCGTGATTTGCAGGGATTCAAGTATCCAAGCCTTCTGCTATCTCCAGTGTACTAGCAGGAAGCAACTTGAAGTGGAGGAGCCAGAACTAAACCTGCAGTCTGACATGGGATGCTGCCTTTGGCAGTGATAGTTTGACCTTGCTGTATCACAGTGCCCACATGAAAAAAGAAAAAAAGTTAAAGGCACTGGAAATTACCTCTAACAGTGTCCAGAGAAGTCAGAAGTGATCTATTTCTATGGCTTTTGCCCTCATTTGCCTTATTTTTTGCCTCTCCCCTAACAGGTTTGACCTGAAAGACTGTATTAGTTTGCTAGGACTACTATAACAAAATTCCATTGACTGAGTGACTTAAACCTCATTCAGTTTGTTAGGACCATTCTGGACCTTCCAGGTGAGGCATCAGCAAGGGTTGGTTTTCTGTGAGTCGTCTTTCGTTGGTTGGCAGATGGCTGCCTTATTACTCCTTTGTACTCACAGAATGGCCCTTCCATGCATGGGTATCTCTGGTCTTGCTTCCTCTTTTTGTATAAAAACCAGCCGTTGGATTAGGGCCTAATATTCACTTAATCTCTTCTTTATAGATTTCATTTTGAGGTTCTAGGTTTGGGACTTCAACATCTGAATTTGAAGAGCACACACCAACCTACACACTGATGACATTTTGTTTCCTCTTCCAGAAAGGGCTTTCTTTCAGTTTCCTGGTTGAGTATTTCTCTTGTTCTAATTTGGATTATTGTTACCTGAGGCTTATAGACCATGTAGACTACAGGTCAACCTCTTGAGTAAAAAACAAAACAAAACAAAAACAAGCTATGAGATCAGTTCTACACAGAGATTAAGACACTGGTTGGGACACTCACATCCTCTGTTGGAGTGCTGGGCGAGTGAGCCAGTGTCTCTCTCTGCCTCTTGGATTCCAAAATCAATTTTTACGAAGTCACCCTCCTTAAAAATGTAGTCTTGGTCACTTTTCTTAGGGGAGAAGTAATATACAGTTATTTGCTTAAATGCCAATAGGAAAAGTAATACCTTATCATTTCCTTTCTTGATCTTGCTTGTCTCTTCCACTCAGAGTTAACACTAATAGACTGAGCTGAAAGCTTCCCTCAAAGATTGAAGTACATGGCTGGTGTTGTCACTCCCCCATTTTGCACTTAGTCCTGATCAGTTCTCAGCAGTGGTATGCTCCTGCTGCTTTTTCTTATCTAACGTCTTTCTACCGCCAGCATTGCAAACTTATCTCCTCTGAGCTGCTGCCTCTGTCTCCCTGACCACAGGCTGTGGCCAGAGCCCCTAAAATCTGCGAGGCATGCATGAGCAAAAGTGTAAGCAAGCAAGAGACAACAGTTCTTAATTTTGATGAAGTTTGGTTTTATCTGTTTGTTGTTGTTTTCTGTACTTTTCTAGTCATATTTAGAAAACTGATCAAACTCAAGGTTAAATTTTTATGTTTTGTTTTATACTGAAACTGATACAATGGCTCAGTTAGCTAGTCCACCTCCCAGCACTGGCATCCCATATGGGTGGCAGTCCGTGTCCCAGCTGCTCCACTTCCCTTCTAGGCTGCCTACTTGTGGCCTGTGAAAGCAATGGAGGATGGCCCAAGTCCTTGGTACCCTGTATCTGTGTGGGAGATCCAGAAGAAGCTCCTGGGTTTGGATCTGCTCAGCTCCAGCCATTGCAGCATGAACCAGAGGATAGAACATCATTCTCCCCTTCCCTCCTTCTCTTTGTAAATCTGCCTTTCAATGAAAACAAATAAATCTTAATATTGTTTACCTAATAGAGAAGGGTGCCTGCCCACATGGGGCTCTGATTAGGGTGGGAAGGGTCAAGACATAGAAGAAAGTGGGTGGGACACATGTTTAATTTCTTTTATTCTTTTTTCTTTTTTTGTCTTGTGTCAGGAGAAATGGAGAGGGACCACTCCTTGCTGTCAGACTACATAGTACCCAGGGTTGGGGCTATCATTTGATGATGCCTCAAGAGACCCCCCAATGTGAGGAAGAGTGTTCCAAGGGTGTTACTTGAATGGGTTTGACAGTTTTGAGAAATTGTTGGTTTCGTTGCTTTAGGATTGAGAAAATCTTTCCAAGGTCTATTGATTGAGAAAAACTCCACCTTAGTGCATCCATGGAACCGGAAACTTGCTGCAAAGAGGCATGACCAGGAGAATTTCCAACCTGTTCTGCTTTCTCTTTGACAAGGCACTCAACGTGCCCTGCTGACCTAGATGAGCTAGCTGCCATGTCCCCTTTGTGCATCTGGGTATGCTGTCCACTGCACAGACATCTGCAATTGAGGAGACCCAGTTCCAATACATGCAGTCCAAGGTTGGACCACATATCTTGTGATTTTTCCATATGGCCAGGGTCTGAGTCAGCAGTCTAGTTGCATGTCCTCCAAGAAACCCTACCTGAGGTGACCTCAGACTTCACTCTTGTGTGTGCTAGCTAGTGCAGGGTCAGATTCGTTCTGTCACCTGCACTATCCAGTACACATACTAGAGGATACAGCTGCCTGGTCAGTTCCGTTCTACTCCAACCCCATATCTCACACAAACCTACTGGTGCCGTGTCCCACCCCAGCCAGCCCATCACAGACCTAGTCCTCAAACCAGCGGGTGCCACAGCCTGGTTGGGGCAACTCTTAATAATCCCCACTATATCTGCTCCCAGCACATGAGTGTGCTGGCAGGTGCTGCGGCCCAGCCTGCATCCCATCTACTCTTATGCACATTCATGGGTGCTGCAGTATAGCTCAGCAGGCCTGCCCACAGACATGCTGGCAAGTGCTGCAGCCTAGCTTGGGAGTTTCCCTTCTATTGGGCCAGCAGGTGCCACAGCCCTGCTTGGCATTGTTTGTATTCAGTCCTGGTCTTTGCATGTGCTGGCGAGTATTGCTGCCTGGTCCAGCCTGGCCTCCTCCCAATCCCAGCTCCTGTAAATGTTGATGAGTTCTGGGGCTCGGCAGCGTGGCCTAGTGGCTAAGGTCCTCGCCTTGATCCCATATGGCCGCTGGTTCTAATCCCGGCAGCTCCACTTCCTCTCTATCTCTCCTCCTCTCAGTATATCTGACTTTGTAATAAAAATAAAATAAATCTTAAAAAAAAAAAAGTTGATGAGTTCTGTGATCCAACCAGGTTTGGCCTGTCACCACCCCCAACTCTTGTGCAAATGGGTGGGGGCTGCCATCTCAGAGACGTGAGCCCACAAATCCCCTACAGAATCTGCCTCCAGATCTAGTTCCCTTGTATTCTGGTGATTGCTGTGGCTCAGTCTGACATGACCCACCCCCTGCACTGACATTCATGGGTGAGTTCTGTGGCTTAGCCACAGCTTTCATGTAGATGGACAGACAGCAGGCAATGCCATTTAGCCAGGCCTGGTGCCTGGGCCTGACCCAGACATGCCACCTGGTTTCTCCCCTTCTAAATCACCCTGTATAAGCTCCCTTTCTACCCATGAGTGCAGTGGCCCAGTCTGTGGAAGCCTCCAGAAGTCACTCTTCACCTGTCAAACATGCCTTCGGGAGCTTGCACTTCAGCATGTTACCAGACACTCTTCCCTTGGCAATTTGCGGCACCCCAACTCCTCCCCAGCCCCTTTCCTGCACAGTAGTGCTTGCCATGCCTGGGATCTGGGATTGTGTGTCCCTCCCTGGAATCCCCCATCTTCCTCTGCAATGGCACGCAAAGTTCCCTGCATATCTTTGAAAAAAAAAAAAAAAAGAATAGGAAACTGTGCTGGCACACTGGTATAGTTAACACAGATTTGGGATTAACCAGGCCCAGTATGCCTACCACCTGTTGCCTGCTTTTCTCCCAGCAGTGTAACACTTGCCTAGGTACAAGGCAATCTAGGCAGTTGCCTACTAACTAAGGCTAGAGTAGACTTTTATTTTTAAAATACAGATCTTTGATCCATTTGAATTAATTGAATTAATTTTCTCCCTTGGTACAGAGTAAGGGTGGATGTCCAGTTATTCTGGTGACACTTGATGAAGAAATTCTCTTTCCGTATTAGATAGTCTTGGCATGCTTGTTGAAAATTTATTGACCAGAATATGGTTTGAGTTATTTCTAAGCTATTTAGGATCAGACTCTTGAAAACCTTAGATGCTACACTGGGAATTTTATTTAATCTTTTAGGTGATGCAAAATGATAACTCTGAAATAATTTTTAAGACACAATTATATACATATATAAGTGGAAGATGATTATAGAGAAATGAATTAGGAAATATATTACCAAAGAAATATAGGCATAATTAGATCTAAACTAAAAAGAATGGCAGCAAAGCTAGCTAGTTTAATGGCTATAACTAAACATTAAGATAGATAAAGTTTACAACTAGAGAACTTATGCTTTCAAGAGCTTCTGATTGGGCCCAGTGTAATGGCTCAGTGGCTTAATCCTTGCCTTGTACACACTGGGATACCATATGGGTAACTAGTTCTCCCAGCTGCTCTACTTCCCATCCAACTTCCTGCTTGTGGCCTGGGAAAGCACTGGAGGATAGCCCAAAGCCTGGGTGACTCTCCAGACACATGGGAGATCCAGAGGGGCTCCTGACTCCTAACTCATGTCTTTGGATTGACTCAGTCCTGGCCATTGTAGCTGTTTGGGGAGTATACCAGTGGATGGAAGACCTTTTCTTTGTCTCTCCTTCTCTCTGTAAATCTGCCTTTCCGATAAAAGAAAAAAATCTGAAAAAATATTTTTAGATGCACTAGAAAAAGCAGTGGAGAATGGCCGAAGTCCTTAGGACCCTACACTCATATGAAAGACCCAAATGAAGCTCTTGGTTTCAGCCTGGCCCAACCCTGACCATGACCATTTGGAAAGTAAACCAGAGGATGGAAATTTTCTCTCCCACATCCTCTCTCTCTCTCTCTCTCTCTCTCTCTCTCTCTGTAGCTCTACCTTTCAAATAAATAAAATCTTTTTTCAAAAAGAAGACTTGTTTATTTTCATCAAGATGGCAGATCAGATTTGAGAAGTGGAGCAGCTGAGACATAAACTGGCACCCGTATGGGATTCCTTTGCTTGCAAGGTTGGGATTTAGCCACTGAGCCATCATGTTGGGCCCCATAAAATAAATCTTAAAAAGGAAACACAGATAATGGAAAATCATCTGCGTTCATCAGTTTGAGGAATTAATATTGTTGAAGTGTTCATAATACACATTTTAATCTACAGGTCAGTGCAGTCTATAATAAAATCCCAGTGGCACTTTTTATAACATTTTGAAAATCCTAAAACCTAAAGAACCTGAAAAACCAAAGCCATTTTTGAAAAGAAAAAAAAAATGGAGAATTTACACTTCCTAAGTTTATAGCTTACTAATACTCAGGAAAAAAAAGCCACAATAGTCAGAGCAGTAGAATATTGTCCTAAAAACAGATACACAGAACAACAGTATGTGGAGAGATCACACATCTGTAATCACCTGATCTTTGAAAAAGATGCCATAAACTCAAAATGAAGAGATGATAATTTCTTTAATAATTGATACTTTGGGAAAAAATGGATATTTATAGGCAGAAAATGCAATTTGACTTTGATCTCATGCCATGTGAAAAATTAGCTTAAATAGCTTAAAGATGTAACACCTGAGGCTACAAAACTATTTGAAGAAAATGTGCAGAAAAACCTTCACAACATTGGTTTGGGTAATAATTTCTTTTTTAATGTGATGCCCCCAAACACCGACAGCAAATACAGAAATAGACAAATGGACTAACACAAACTGAACAGCTTCTGCAGAGAAAACAACAGAATAGAAGAAAATATTTTCAAACTGGTAAAGGATAATACCTAAAATATATTATGCAATTCAACAGCAAAAATAACTATATAGATTTTTTAAATGGGCAAAATACCTGTATAGACATCTTCCCAAAAACGTCATGTAAATCATCAACAGATACATGAAAAGATGCTCAACGTCACTAATTATTATGGAAATGAAAATTAAAGCTGCACTGAGATGTTGTCTCTTACCTGCTAAAAGAAGCAGTTAGTATGAACAAGGTAGAACATGTTGGTGAGGATGTAGAAAGAGTAAAACCTTGTACATTGTTGATGGGAATGCATATTCATTTAGCCACTATGTAAAGCAGTATAGAGGTTCATCACAAAGTTCTAGTAATTCCTACTTTATGATCCAGCAATCTTACTTATGCAGGTATATAGCCATAGATTGACTTTAAGAAGGCGAGGTGAAAGAGATGTAGTTTAAAGGATCTAAATTTTCAGTTATGCAAGAACAGTAAGTTCTATGGCTCTAATTTACAACAATGTAGCTATAATTAATCCTGTATATTTGAAATTGTTAACAGAGTAGATCTTAAGTGTTGGCACACATATTAAACATTTAACAAGCAGGCCAATGTTGTAAATACATTATCTTAGATGTAATGCTTTAATTACTCTGTGAGTCAGACAACATTCTCATGGAGAAGGAACCTGAAGCACAAGATATTAAGTAGTATGGCTAGGGCTGACATTAAACCCCCTGAAAACACCATCATCTGTATGAGTTCTGCCACAAGTCCTGGCTGCTCTGCTTCTCATTGGGTTTCCTGCTAATCATCTGGGAAACCAGCAGAAGATGGTTCTGGTGCTTGGGCCCTGTCACCCATGTGTGAGTCTTAAGTGGAATCCTAGACTCCTGGCTTCAACATGGACCAGCCCTGGTAGTTGAGGCCATTTAGGGAGTAAACCAGTGGATAATAGGTGTATATTCCATTCTGTCTTTCTCTAAAATTCTGACTTTCAAATAAATGCATAATACTTTTTTTTAAAGAGGTCATATGGCCAAGGATATAGACTTTTTAATTCAAAGTTTCATTCCAAGTACTCCTTCCAGGATGAATGGTGCCAGGTGAAGTCCCTGGGTTGCCTGGCAGTATGCTCCGGGGGCTTCGTGGTATGGGTTTGCAGGGATTCTGGGGGATGACCCAGGTGCAGGTGTGCAGGGACCTGAGGTCTCAGATCCAGGTAAGGAATAACCTCTGAGGGACTTGCATTGACAAGGCCATTGTTCCTGTAGATCTGAGCCAGCTGTAGATCTGGCTTACATGGAGCAGTGAATGGCATACCCAGATGCACATAGATAATATAGCAGTATACTGGGGCATATAGAGGACATTTACTACCATAGCAGAGCAGGGAGAAGATTGCTCAGGAAAGGAGGTGAGGAGAGATGTGTGAGAGGGAGGACCAGTAAAGAGCAACCACCGCATGTGCAAGATCTGTGGTTGGGAACAGACTGGTTAGGGAGCTAAGGTGATGCCCTGGCTGGGTTTTGGTTCCCACTAGTGAGTGTGAGAACTGGAATGGAAGTAGCTATTTAAGCTGGATATGCCTGCAGTGTCCCTCAGCATGGGTATGGACTGCCTGGGCAAGGCTCCAGCACCCATTGGTGCTTGTGAGAGCCAGGGAGGGTGTAGCATGGGATAGGCTAGGTCTTGGCATCTGCTGAACCACATGCAAATCATGTCGGGGTGGACCAAATGTGGCTGAGTTGTAGCACCCAACAATAAGAACCGGAATGAGTGTGGGCCAGTTGGGAAAGGCCACTGTTGCTGCCAGGACAGGAAGTACACTAACTTAGTCTGAGCGAAGAATCTACTGGTGTATGCAAAATATGCAATTAAGAGACTTTGGAGGAACTTGGGGAACTCCTTTGTCAGATACAGTCCCTGTGAGTTAGCGCAACAACCAAGGAAAGGAGCAGACCAAACCAGACCAGATTACAATACCCGCCAGCATACATGTGGTTCAAATATGGGGGTGGTCCAGGCTGGGCCAGTTCATAACACCCACTGGCAGATGTAAGAACCAGGATAGGATGCAGCATAGGCTGGGTTGGACTGCAATACCAGCCAGTTCACATTAGTGCCAGGACTAGAGGCTGGTTGGTCAGGGTTAGGCTGCAGCACCTACCAGCATGAGCTGCCAGTGGGCTCAGACTGCTCCAGCCAAATTACAGCACCCGCCAGTAAATGCCAAGCTGAGGTGGGCCATGCCAGATTGGGTCATAGCACCCACTAGTCCATGTGAAACCCAAGGGGAAGGGTATGAGCCTGGTAGGGGGCCAGTGCAGTCTCCCCTTCTGGGCCACTGCTCCCACTGGCAAGTATGAGAACTAGAACTGGGGGCAGAAGAGGCCAGACATGGCTACACCTATTGGCCTGCATGTGAACTGGATTACAGGGAGAGGCAGGCTGGGTTAACTGACTGTTGTATGCATGAACCAGAATAAATGCAGGTTGGTTGGGCTTTGCTGCAGCATCAGCTGCCAAGTGCTGGGACTGGGGGGAAGTCCTGCAGAACCACCTGACGAGTACAAGATCTGGGAATGGGAGTGGGCCTAGTAGAGAAACTGGGCATCTCTCTGACAGGCTGCAATTTCCCACAAGAGAGGATGAGAAAAAAGGATGGGGAAGGGCCTGGCTAGACAGATAGTGGCATCCTCTGGCATGAGTATGGGCTGGATAGTGGGGTCAGTTGGGTTGAATGAGGCTCCAATGCCCATTGATGTATACGAGAGCTGAATGAGATCTGAGACAGTCAGTGCTGCACATACTGGCAAGCACAGGAAACACTGCTGGGGGAGGGCCTAAGAAGGGTTACTGGAGTTCTCTGACTAGGCTGCAATTTCTGCTGGTGTACGTGAGGGCTGAGCATGTGGTGGGCTGGTTTGGGCTGGGCCACAGAATTCATTAGTTTGTGTAAGAGATGAGGCTGGAGACAGAACTGTCCCAGCAATTACAGTTGCTATTGTGTGCATAGGCTAATGTGGGTGGCTGAGCCAGACACGCAGAAGAATAAGGTCTGGGATCACCTCAGATGATGTCCCTGTGGGTACTCTTCCTCTCCCCCAACTGGACTGCTAGACTCAGAACTCCAACCATAAGGAAAATTGCAGGATCTGTGGACTGATGGTACAGAGTGCATGTGTCAGACCTGGGCCTCCTCAGTGGAAGATAAATCAGTGGATGGCATGCCCTGATGAACATGGAAGATATGACAGCCCACTGGTATCTGCAGAGGACAGCTGTTGCCATAGCAAAGGAAGGAGGGCAGAACAAATTGGACAGCCACACCAGCCAAGCGATGATAGCAAATATCTGGGTGAATGGAGACTGAAAGGTGGACTATGTCAGCCAGTAGAATTTGGCAGGATTTCCTTATCATTGGCCCAGCATTAACTGACAATATTCTCAAAACCGTTGAAGCCACTTAAGCAGATCCCTCGTGTACTCCACATCAGTGACTCTAGATTGACAAGAATTAGCTGTTCTGGGCCTGGCGCAATAGCATAGCAACTAAAGTCTTCACCTTGACTGTGCCAGGTCCCATATGAGTGCCAGTTCTAATCCCTGAGGCCCTGCTTCCCACCCAGCTCCCTGCTTGTGGCCTGGGAAAGCAGCCAAGGACGACCCAAAGCCTTGGGACCCTGCACCCACATGGGAGACCTGGAGGAAGCTCCTGACTTTGGATCAGCTCAGTTCTAGCTGTTGCTGCCGCTTGGGGAGTGAACCCAACAGAGAGGAAGATCTTCCTCTCTGTCTTTCCTCCTCACTGTATATCTGACTTTGCGAGAAAAATAAATAAATCTTTAAAAAACAAACAAACAAAAAACAATTGGCTGTTCCCTATCCCTGGCAGTTGGGAGGCTGGTTGCGGCTTCTCCACTTGTCTCGCTCCATTCATTCCTGCACATACGGGAGGAAAAAAATAAAAGAAATTTTGGAAAGAAAAACAAACAAGCAAATGATTAACATGGAAAAAGCAGAAAGAGCAAAGATAGGTCATAGATGGACCCCAAATTCCAGAGAAACAGTGTTAGAGAAATGGAAAAAGAAATAAAGCCTGTAGCAGTAAAGGTGATAACAAAAGGAAATACATGGGGAACTTCAAAAGAAATCTTGAAGAGTAATTAAAATTGTGTAGATATGGATTACCTATAACAAGGTAAAAGACTGGTACAAGAACAAGAACAAGGTACAAAGGGTATGAAGCATAAAAGTGTATGGAGTTGTTCAGTAAATATTTACTCAGAATTTATAAGTGTATAAGAATACCTGAAATTGACCACATAGGGTCGAATGAGAGACACCATTCCTGTTCTCATGAATTCCCATTTCTGATGAGTTTTGGGGATAGAAGAGAAATAAAGTGACATTCCTATTAGATGCTTGTTATTGTTATTATTATTATTATTACTGGTTTTGAAAAGACAGTATGAGGGGCTTGGCGGCGTGGCCTAGTGGCTAAGGCCCTCGCCTTGATCCCATATGGCCGCTGGTTCTAATCCCGGCAGCTCCATTTCCTCTCTATCCTCCTCTCAGTATATCTGACTTTGTAATGAAAATAAAATAAATCTTAAAAAAAAAAAAAAGACAAGACAGTATGAGACTTTTTTCTCTTAGATTGTGGAGTGAGGCTTGGTATTTCGAGCATTGGAGATTTTTTTAGATTTTTTTAAACTTGTTTTTGATAATTTTTTTTGCATATTTGATTAGGGTGCAAAGTCCTAGAGGAAAGTGGGTGAGACCATCGTTTTTCCATTATCTTCTTTCATTACTGTATCTGGGGGAGGGGGAAAGACTAGGGGAGAAGCTACACCCAGCCTCCCAGCCATCCCTGGCTCCCTGATGTGTGGCATGCTCTGAGGGTACTGCTCAAGTGGGTTTTTTTATTATTATTATTAAAGATTTATTTATTTTTATTACAAAGTCAGATGTACACAGAGGAGGAGAGACAGAGAGGAAGATCTTCCGTCCGATGATTCACTCCCCTAGTGAGCCGCAACAGTCGGTGCTGTGCCGATCCAAAGCCGGGAACCAGGAATTTCTTTCCGGGTCTCCCACGTGGGTGCAGTGTCCCAAGGCTTTGGGCCATCCTTGACTGCTTTTCCAGGCCACAAGCAGGGAGCTGGATGGGAAGTGGAGCTGCCGGGATTAGAACCGGCACCCATATGGGATCCCGGGGCGTTCAAGGCGAGGACCTTAGCCACTAGGCTATGCCGCCGGGCCCTCAAGTGGTTTTGATAATTCAACAGTTCTGAATTGCTGCCAATCTTGCTACTCCTATCATGTTGAAACCTCTCCAGAATCCACTGGTTGACACAGCCCACCTTAGAATTGGAGGTTTTTGAAGGACCTATTCAGGTCTGGACTAGATGAGAACTATGAGGCAAGGAGTAGACTGCATTTGCAAATCTGTCCATTGGTTCATCTACTTGTCTGTTCATCAATTTGTACTTAACATCACCAAGGAAACTTGGAAGAGAAAATAATTATTGGATATCTTTCTTGAAATTGGTAAATGTATCTTGGGAAAAGTTTGAAATTAATCGAAAAAGTTATCTGTGAACCCAGACAGTAAAGATTCTTTTTACAACATAAGGATTAAATATTCCCAATGATTTATCTGCTGTTGTCTGGAAAATACTTAGAGAAAAAGTCAGAGTATTCTTACAGCATTGTCAGTTGAACAGGGTATATATATATATATAAAAGTGAACATGCAATGTTTTCCATACAGTTTTAAGAACTCAGGTTAATTTTTCAATATGTAGGAAGTCATTTGGAAGATAAACAAATTTTTGTAATGATAATAGCTATTTATAACTATGAGGATCTCTGTCCTTTCCCTTTCTCTGTGTTGCTCTGCATTTCAAAAAATTAAATACATTGAAACTACGAGGAAGAGTAGTTAGAAGGGAAGTTAAGCTTCATGTTGACACTGATGGTATGGTAACTTATTAAACGAGGTGAAGGCTCTCACAGGAAGAAAGGTTAATGCTAAGGCAGTTGTAGAGAGATATCTCTGGTTACAGAATTGATTAATGGAAAGTATAAAAGGAGACAAAGTTGAAGAAATCGGAAAAAATACTAAGAAATAAGCAAAAGGAAATCTTATAAATACACTAAAGATGATAGAAACCATGAAATTTTAAAGCCAAGATTAAATTATTGCTTTATGAGTTAGATTTTTTTAAAAAGATTTATTTTATTTTTATTGGAAAATCAGATTTACAGAGAGGAGGAGATACAGAGAAAGAGAAAGATCTTCCATCCCTGGCTCACTCTCAAAGTGGCCACAATAGCTGGTGCTGTGCCGATCCAAAGCCACGACCAGGAAGCTGCTTCTGCAGATGCAGGGTCCCAGGGCTTTGGGCCGTCTTCTACTGCTTTCCCAGCCTACAAGCAGGGAGCTGGATGGGAAGTGGAGCAGCCAGGACATGAACCAGCGCCCATGCGGTTTCCTGGTGGATTCAAGGCAAAGATTTAGCCACTAGGCTATCATGCTAGGCTTCTCCTGAGTTTTAAATTTTAGAAGAATTTAAGAAGTATAATGCTGGGTTAAAGCACATTCATATTTCTTTAGAAATGTAATAGTGAATGTTGATGGAAAGATTCATCAGGTCATTTCCAAAACTGGATAGGCACTTTGAAGGGTGTGGCATTTATTCAGAGAGGAGTATTAAATGGTGGTCGCACTGCAGTGTCACAAAGAGGAGCAAATAATTTGGTAGCAGACATCCAGGCTTTAACACTGAGCAAAATCATAAAATTACTGGAGAGAAGTGAGAACTTCTGAATTTAATGGCCTGGCAGCTGGGCTGTGTAAGGTCATTAAGCAAATCCTTGGTACCTTTGTTCAAACCATCGTGAACATAAAGTGACTAGCACCATGAAACTAATGTTAACAGAAAATGAGAATTGGGAACTGGTGTGCACTGATAGTACTAAAGACTGAATGTAAGGTTTTTGTGAGAATGCTGCTGGGAAGATTGACAGGAGTAATAAACAACATGGGCTTCAAGGGAATGCTATGTCATAAAGAAATGGAGCTTGAAACATATTATGTTTGGCTTAAAAATTGCTTTATTTAGACAAACCTATGTTTTTTCTCCTTTTTTTTAAAAAAAAGCCTTATTTTCATTTTTATTTAAACAGCGGAGAGATCTCCAATTTATATATGTATATTAGGATATAAAAGATAATCTAGGGCAGCTAATATTCAAGAGTAGCATCCCTATAGGAATTCCAGAAGCAGGTTTAAAACGAAAGAGTAGAGCCCGGCACATTAGCCTAGTGGCTGAAGTCTTCTCCTTAGATGTACTGGGATTCCACATGGACGTGAGTTCATGTCCCAGCCGCCCCACTTCCCATCCAGCTCCCTGCTTGTGACCTGGGAAAGCAGTTGATGACAGCCCCAAGCCTTGGGACTCTGCACTCATGTGGGAGACCCAGAAGAAGCTCCTGGCTCCTGACTTCAGATTGGCTCAGCTCTGGCCATTGCAGCCACTTGGGGAGTACATCAGCAGACGGAAGATCTTTTCAGTCTCTTCTCTTTGTATATCTCACTTTCCAATAAAAATAAATAAATATTTTAAGAAATGTAACTACTAGAAAGATTCTCAACTGCTGGTCTCAACTAAAAGAATGAGAACTCTGAAAAATAATTTGAGGGTACATCAGTAAATTCATGGAAAACAGAATTTGGAGATTTATTTTGGACTGGTGTTGTGACATAGCAGGTAAAGCCACCACCTGTATCCCATTTAAGCACTGGTCAAGACATGGGTCCTCCACTTGTGGTCTAGCTCACTGCTAATGTGCCTGGTAAGGCAACAAAGGACAGCCCAAGTTCTTGGGTTCCTGCCACCCATGTGGGATACTTGGATTGAGTTCCTGGCGCCTGGCTTCAGCTTGTCCAAAATCTGGCTTTTTGGGTGTTTTGGAAGTGAAGCAGCACATGGGAGCTCTCCGTGTGTTTCTCTCTCTACCTGTAGCATGCCAGTATATTTAAAAAATAAATATTGTAGAGAGCTGAAAAGCACAAGTGGACTGCAAAAAATTCATGGAAAACAGAACCAAAATGAATATACATTTTGTATAAGTTTTAAAATATGAATAAATAAAAATGTAGCAACTTGGGACTGAAATTGTGGCATGGCAGAAAAGCCTGTGATGCTGGCATCCAGTATGGATACATCCCATATGGATGCCAGAAAGTGCTGACTGCTCTACTTATGGCCCAGCTCTCCTCTAATTTTAAAAGCAGTGGAAATCATGGGAATATTGGACCCCTGCAACCCAGGTGGCTGCTGGCTCTTGTCTTTAACTCCACCATTGTGGCCACCTTGGGGGTGAACTAGAGGATGGGCAACCTGGAGTTACAGAGATTACTGGAGAAAGAGACACAGAGAAGGAGAGAGAGTGAGTCAGAGAGAGCTGTCATTTGCTGGTTCATTCCCAGATGGCTGCACCATCTGACATTGGGCCAGGCCAGAACTGAAGCTTTATCCTGAACTCCCATGTGAGTAGCAAGCTCACAAGTGCTTAGTTAGTAGGAAGCTAGAGTGAACATGGATTAGCCAGAATATAAACCAGTGGCCATGTGGAATGCGGTATTACAGGCAGCAGCTTTACCTGCTCCACTATGATGCTGACCCCATAAATAAATCTTAAAAAAAAAAAAAAGAAAGAAAAAAGTTTTAATAACCATCCTTAACTTAACCATCCTCCACTTCCCCCCCTGTTGTTTGGATTAACATTTTTTCTGATCTATAGTATCATACTGGTCTCCTTCCTGGTCTTCTTCCTAGTCTTTGCCCTCGGGTCTACTGCCCACGTTGCCGTCAGACTGACATTTTCCCCTCCTCAGTGTATTTATTTGCGAGACAAACGGAGCTTTCATCTGCTGGTTTACTCCCTATTGTCTGAGAGGGCCAGAGCTGAAGTGGGGAGCTGGAGACGAAATCTAGATCATCTACGTCAGAGGCAGGAATCTGATTCCTTGAGCTATTGGCAGTGCTTTGCAGAGTCTGCATCAGCAGGAAGCTAAGGTAAGACTTGAGTCAGAGGTTAAGTGTCAAGCCTAGACACTTCCAGCGTGGGAAGACATCTTATCCAGTGCCTTACCTGCTGGACCAAAGTGCCCCCGATTGACTTGTTAAAATTGCAAATCAGAGTTCACTGCCTTGCTTAAAAATCCCTTAAAAATTGACCATAGCCTGTGGAATATATTTACATTCCTTGGAAAAACCTTTTGTAATGTGGACCCTGCTTACTTGTCTAGCTTTGTTTGTTTGTTTGTTTTTAAGATTTATATATTCATGGGGCTGATGTCATGGTGTAGTAGACTAAGCTTCCACTGTGGTATCACCAACCCATATGGGTGTCAATTCAAGTCCTGGCTGCTCCATTTCCAGTCCAGCTCTCTGCTTATGGCCATGTGTGAGACTTAGAAGTAGTGAACCAGCAGATAAAAGATTTTTCTCTGTTTCTGTCTCTTCTTCTCTCTGAGTAACTCAAGTAAAATTAAAACAAACAAACAAAAAAACCCTTACTTATCTGAAAGTCGGAATTACAGAGAGGGAGAAAGTGCAATCGAGATCTTTTATCCACTGGTTTATTCCCCAGATGGCCATAATGGCCAGGTCTGGGCTGTGCCAAAGCCAGAAACCAGGAGCCAGAAGTTTCATCTGGATTTTCCATGTGGGTGTCAGGGGACCAAGCACTTGGACCATCTTTTGCTGCTTCCCTGGGCACACAAGCAGGTAGCTGGATTAGAAGTAGAGCAGTCAGGGGCCCAGCACAGTAGCCTAGCAACTAAAGCACTTGTTAGGATCCTTGGACACACTGGGATCCTATATGGGCACCGGTTCTAATCCAATGGCCCTGTCCCATCCAGCTCCCTGCTTGTGGCCTGGGAAAACAGATGAAGACGGCTCAAAGCCTTGGGACTGACCCTGCACTGGCATAGGAGACCCAGAAGAAGCTCCTGGCTCCTAGCTTCGGATCAGCTCTGCTCTGACCGTTGCAGTCACAATTTGGTGCTGGCTGGCTTTAAGCAGTCAGACTAGGCTCCCCCACCCTGACCCCAGCCCGCCAAAAGTGGCCAGTTGGGTGGAGGTTCCTGTTCGCATGCCTGATTTAAACTCCTAACGGTATTTATTTAAGAGGCAGAGAAACAGAAAGCTTCCATCATTCCCCCAAATGCCTATAGTATCTACATCTAAGCCAGGCCAAGGTCCAGATCTTTGAGCTCAACCCAAGCCTCCCATGTGGGTGGTAGGAACTCAGTTATTGGAGTCATCACCTCCCATTTCCCAGGGTATACATTAACTGTAAAAATCAGGATTGAAGCCAGTACTTGACCCCAGGTATGCCAGAATGAGTTATAGACATCCCAGTTGGTGTCTTAGCCACTAGGTCAATGCTCTCCCTGCTTCTGAATTCTAGTACTTTCCTTAAGCATCTTCCCAACTTATTTTCTCCTTTCCTTACTTTTTCCCTATGCCCACCTGCCTTAACACTACTTTTCCTGCAGGACTCACTTGAGCCATCATCATCTCTAGAAGTCTCTCCTTATGACTCCAAGGCAGAATTTGAGTGCTTTTTACCAAGTTCTCCCAACATATTTTAAGAACTTAAAGATGAGATTTATCTTACTATATAATAATTGTTTATAATTACGTGACTCTCCAAACAAATAAGCTCCATGATTCTACAGTGTTTGTTCATTTCGTTTTTATTTAAGAGAGTAAGAGAGTACTGTCTTCTGTGCATCAAACGTAGCTCCTACACCATAGAAACTCACGACTTTGTTGTACAATTCAGTGTTGTTTAGTGCCTTGACAGCAGTGTGTAACTCTCATTGCTGTCTAAAACTAGAACATTTTCATCACCCCAAAAATAAACCCTGTGCCTGAGTCACTTCAGTTCTCTTCAGCCCCACCCCACTCTGAGAAGCACTTATCTAATCAACTTTGGGGTTCTTTGGCTTAGCCTACTCTATGCAATTCATAAAAACGGAATTACATAGTATTTGTCCTGTTAGGGTCAGTTTATATTTTGAAATTCCTCGATTTAAAAAAAAGGTTTATTTATTTTTGTTTGAAAGGCAGAGTTGCAGAGAGAGGAGAGAGAGAGAGAGGGGTAGAGATCTTCCAGCTGCTCCCAGCTCAGCGCATGCGCAGAGCACTGTTGTCCTGCAGTCTTTTTTTTTTTTTTTTTTTTTTTTTAGATTTATTCATTTTATTACAGCCAGATATACACAGAGGAGGAGAGACAGAGAGGAAGATCTTCCGTCCGATGACTCCCCCCAAGTGAGCCGCAACGGGCCGTTGCGCGCCGATCCGATGCCGGGAACCTGGAACCTCTTCCGGGTCTCCCACACGGGTGCAGGGTCCCAAAGCTTTGGACCCTCCTCGACTGCTTTCCCAGGCCATAAGCAGGGAGCTGGATGGGAAGTGGAGCTGCTGGGATTAGAACCAGCGCCCATATGGGATCCCGGAGCTTTCAAGGCGAGGACTTTAGCCGCTAGGCCATGCCGCCGGGCCCTGTCCCTGCAGTCTTAAGAGTCCACACTGTACAAAATGGCGCCTGATGTGCAACAGTTCTTGATCTGAGTTCTTGATCTGCTGGCTTTCAGGTCTGAGGGCTACTTGGACCTAACTTGGGTGGAACCTGTAGGATGCCACATTGTTGCAGCTCACTGAGCCTGAAATTAGTTCACTCTTAGCTCAGTGCATACACAGTATTGTCCATAGGGTTTGTCTCCCTATACAAAATGTTCAGTTCTAGAAAGCAGACTGGTCTGTGAAATCCACCCTGTTCCCACACTGCCCGTCTGGGACGTGCTGCTCTGTCTCTACTCCTGGTCAGATCAAGTAGACCATCAGGATGGGCAGTTCTTTGTCCGGGTCCACCTCCTGAGCTGCCGGTGAACTTCTCTTCCCACCTTGTTGCTGGTGGAGTTCCAGCTGCTGGTGCAGTTCAGATTGCAGCTCACTGAATGGTGCTGTGGTATCAGTCACTGCAGCACCGCACTGTTGTTTCTGTTGCTTTCCCGTGTCTGTCAGTCTCCAGGTGCCCCTCCATTGTTGTTCTGTCCCCTCCTATTTCCTGGAATGTGCCCTTTCTGCTTCACACTGGCTCATATTTCTCTGTTTAAAGGTGTCCTTATCTTATTCTACCATCTTGACCAAGATCTTCCATTTGCTGGTTTATTTCCCAAGTGGCCACAGTGGTCAAAGTGGGGCTGGTCTGAAGCCAGAAGCCTGGAGCTTCTGTGTTTCCCATGTGGGTACAGGTGCCCAAGAATTTGGGCCATCTTCCACTACTACTCTTCCAGTCACATTAGCAAGAAGCTGGATCAGAAGTAGAGCAGTAGGACCCGAACTGGCACTCTCTGGGATGCTAGCTGTGCAGGCCATTTGTGTTTTACAATGGTGCTGGCCTCTATGACTGGCTTCTTTGACTCAGTATAAACACACACACACACACATATTTTAAAAGTGTACTGCTGTTGTAATATGTGTTAATACTTCATTCCTTTTTAAAGGAATATTTAGGACCAAGTAATAGCCTCATTTTAAAAACTTAATTCTTCAAAGTCCCTAGGACTCAAAGGGTGAAGTTACAGGGGACCTCAGTTCCTGCTGATGTTGCAGCTAGAGCAGTTACAAGTTCCTCTGTTGTTTGCTTATGGGTGAAAATTTCATTTTAAATTTGGATGGCACTGCCTTCCGGATTGAGAATAGACTCTCCCTGGTTCTGAAGGGTCTTTCATGAATCTTTTTCTCCTTTCTTTTTTCCTAATATTGTTTTCTCTATCTTGTGCTTTGGTCGAGTAGTGCTTTTGTGGAGTCAGTCACTCTCTCTCTCGCTATACACACACATACGCACATCATATTTCTTGACTTTATGCCATTTCCTGTGTCATCTCCCCTGCTTAAAATTTCCTTGAAGCTTGTTTAAAGTTTTACCAGTTTCACTAGCCTTCAATACCTAGTCCTGATCACTGAAATCCGCTAATAATAATACTGCCTGCTGATGCCTTGACACTGCTTTCTTAATTGTTTTGTAATTATAGTACTTATAACATTTATCAGTATTATCAGCACAGAACAGCATATATCAGTATATTTGCACAGAAATCTGAGAGAAGGAGAATGGGTGTGCCCATAAGGAATAGTACCCGGCATATCTTGTGATTATGGAATAGTTCTCTATCTTTAAACTGAACTTGACACTAGAGCTATAAATACACACATTGTCTTTATGCCAGTTTCCTGTCATTAGTTAAGATGTACTTACTACGGAGTGAGCCATTGTTGTGGCATAGCATATAAAGCCGTAACCTCGCCTGATGGCATTACCCATGGGCACTGATTTTAGTTTCTGACTTCTCCACTTCCAGTCCAGCTCCCTGCTAATAGCTTGAGAAAAGCAGTGAAAGATAGCCCGAGTATTTGAGCCCCTGCCATTCACGTAGAAGACCAGATGAAACTTCTGGCTCCTGGCTTCAGTTTGGCTTGGCCTGGCTGTTGTGGCTCTCTGGGAAGTGAACCAGGGAATGGAAGAACTGTGTCTCTCTCTAGCTGCAGATCTCACTTTTGAATAAATGAATCTTTTTTTGTTTTTGTTTTTAAAAAGATGTATTCATTGGGGAAAATTGGAAAATTATGTGAAAAGCACATAGAACTTCTCTGAAGCCCTTGTAATTTTCTGTGAATCCATAATTATTTCAAAATAAAAAATTTTAAAGCTGTCCCTTCGAGATTGAGGAGGAGGTACTCAGCGTAGTCACTCTACCATTTATGGTGCTGCCTTTGACTAGCAGGAAACTGTGACTTTCAAAGTGATCTTAAAGTGGATAAGAAGAGCAATTTGCAGTGATACTTTAGTTACTTTAGTTAGATTTTACAGTGAGGCAATATTTGTCTATAGCAGGAATGTGACAAGGTGAACACGGTGATTCTTCATGTACTGAGTCAGGGCTTATCTAGGCCTTCTTTTAAGTTAGTGTTGTATGCTGGCTCCTAAAGGACAGTGCCTGCAGCTCTGAATCCTGTGTGTTATGCTAAGGATGCATGTCCTTCTATGTGAGCTTGATAAGCATTAATAATTTTTTACTTCACATTAAGTAATCCCAACAAATCTTTTCTTAATATGGAGTTGGGGGACATCTCTTTTGATTAAGATTTTGAAAAAAAAATAATTAAATGGCATTCAATTCAGACTGTATAATACTTTTCAGGGGTCACCATTTTGGCACAGCAGATGAAGCTGCCAACTCCAATGCTGGTATGCCATATGATCACAAGTCTAGCTCCTGACTGCTCTGGTTCTGATTAAGTTTCCTGCTGTTGCACCTGTAAAAGCAGTGGAAGATGGTCCAAGTACTTGGGACCTTGCTAACCACTTGAGAAACCCAGATGAAGTTCCTGGCTCCTGGATCCTGGCTTTGGCCTGGCTTAGCCCCAGTTTTTGGGACCATTTGGGGAGTGAACCAGTGGTTGAAAAATGCATCTTTGTCTTTGTTTCTCCCTCGCTTGCTCTGTAATTCTGCCTTTCTCTTTTTTCCTTTTTTTTTTTTTTTTTTTTTTTTACTCTCTCTCTCTTTTAAGATATATCTATTTTACTTGAAATACATACTGAGAGAGGGAGAGACAGATTGAGATCTTCCACCCGCTGGTCCGCTCTGCAATGGCCAGAGCTGATACTGTCTGAAGCTGGGATCCAGGAGCTTCTTCTGAGTCTCCCACCTGGGTTTGGGGGTCCAAAGACTTGAGCCATCCTTCCCTGCTTTTTCAGATCATAAGCAGGAAACTAGATTAGAAATGGAGCAGCTGGGATTTGAACCAGTGTCCACATGAGATTCTGATGCTGCAGACTGAGGACCAGTATTAGTCTCTCTGCTACTGTGCTGGCCTCAGATTCTGCCTTTCAAATTAATAGTAAATAAATCTTTCAAAAAAACTTCAAAGTTCTTAATTTGTATATCAAGTAAAATGAGTATTCTTATGCAAATTTAGGCACTATACAATAAGAATTTACCTCTTAATTCATTTTGTAAACAGGTTAGATATAAAAAGGGTTTATTAATTTTTTGTTTGCATTTATGGTCAAGCTTAAACTGAATATAAACAAAAAAGTAAATATGAGGAAAACTATAGTAAAATTAAATTTATTTTTTTCAGGTTAAACTCCAGAACAACATATCATACCAGATGGCAGACATACATCATTTAAAGGGTAAGCAACTTAATTACAGATGAATTGCAAAAAGTCATTAAATACCCCAAGTCCTCAAGAATTAAGGATTAGGGTCTGGCGCAGTTGCCTAGTGGCTAAAGTCCTTGCCTTGAACGCACTGGGATCCCATGTGGGTGCCGATTCTAATCCCTGCAGCTCCACTTCCCATCCAGCTTCCTACTTGTGGCCTGGGAAAGCAGTGGAGGATGGCCCTAGGCCTTGGGACCCTGCACCCCCGTGAGAGACCTAGAGGAGGTTCCTGGCTCCTGGCTTTGGATCAGTGTAGCACCGGCCGTTGCGGTCACTTTAGGAGTGAATCATCGGACGGATGATTAAATTAAATTTACTTAATAAATAAATCTTAAAAATAAAGAATTAAGAGTTAGTTACATATTCAAGTGAAATAGTATGATGGCAAAATGTTTACCCTTTGTATTAAGATAAATAAAGGGTCATTTAATGTTGGTTTACAAATGGTAAATACAAGTTAACATTTGAAGTCTGATTCTTAATTGTGAGTTTTAGATAAGATTTGTACAATGAAATGTTAAGAGAATCTTCCAAAAAATAGAGATTCAGCTTCATAGGCCATCCATTATGTTTCCAGGTAAGAAGGTGAAACATGTTCCTGCTTCTGCTGACCAATCTGTCGAGGCTAGGGATCTGTGTCACTGGCTGGTCCTGCAAGCTTGATGTTTTAGTTTTTCTGGTAGCAGAATAAAACAGAGATAGATAAATGTAAAATTTAAAAAATGAATAAAACTGTGCCTGAAATGACTGTAAAACTATACATGGCATATGTACATTTTCATTTAAGTGAAGTGGAAGGTTATTGAAAGGACAAGCTCTGTGCTATGCTAACGTTACTTACTGTCGCTGCTGTGTGGTGGAGCCTGGAATCCCAGCACCCAGCCTCTTCTCCCTCACACCCTTTGGTCACTACACTCTGTTTTACACCTTTGTACACATTAACTCTTTTAGTATGTGAGTTATACCTGTTCTCATAAATGCTCTTGTATTATCGTTTTGGGTCTCTTTAGATAGAATTCATACAGCTGTTTTTATCCTTCTCCCGAAGTAGCAAACTTGAGCTGATTTTGCTATGCAGTAGTTTTTTTTTCCTCACCCAACAAAACCACTGGGAAGTGCTATTTGTGTATTTTAGCCCCCCCCAAAAAAATATTGAATTTTTTGCTGTCACTGGTTTGTAACAACTTTGACTTTCTATTAGAATGCTGTGTAACCTAGGTGGTTGCATATATTTTTGCTGCATTTGTGTCCATATTCTGCTCCCTTTGGCTTGTGAGTCATTATGCTAACACACAGAATGCAGTACTGTCAGGGCTGCTTCCTGGCTTCTGGCTTCAGCCATTTGGCAAGTAAATCAATGGATACAAGTTCTCTCTTTCTCTCCTTCCCCTCCACTGTTCCTCTTGCCTCTCTTCTCTCCCTCGCTTTCTGTAACTATACCTTTCAATTAAAAAGAATCTTTAAAACATAAAAATCAAAAATAGATAAATTTTATTGACCATGTATGTGTAGTAAAAGGCAATGAAATGTGGTATTATATAACTTTAATTCCTCATGATACAATTAGAAAACATCCCATGGCTTCTGAGTAGTAAAGCGTTATAGTGAGTAAACTTGACTCCTTTGGTTCTTGTGTGGATAGAGCAACTTGCTGAGCTTCGTCAGGAGTTTCTTCGACAAGAAGACCAGCTTCAGGACTACAGGAAGAACAACACTTACCTTGTGAAGAGGTTAGAATATGAGAGGTAAGTTGCTGCATGCAGCAGATCTTCCTAAGTCTGAGGCATTTACCCAACCTTTGCATTTTATTTGTTTCTCCTTCCTTGCTTTTTTTTTCTTTCTTCTTCTCCTCTTTCTTAATTTTCTTAGATATTTTAAATTCATTTTCTGTCATCTCTTGATGGCTCTCTGAAAGCCATATTCTTTTACAGTGTTTTGATAGGCTAAACACCACGAAAATATCTCTTATATGCATGAAGAGTTTGTTGAATTGGTTGTGTAGAGTTCCTTAAGAGACAGCTCTGAGTTTTATCTGATTAGACGCATCAGATTGAAAGAGGATTCTGTGGTTCTTTTTGAGGGGCACCCAGAAGATGCAGCCAACATTGGGTATCCCTAGGGTTCAGGGTGCTGCTTCTGTCACTCTGCATTTCTGCCTTCTTGCTCATACCGCTACACCCAGTGATGAGGCCGGGGACTTCTTAGAGGTCTTTCTAGCACTTACTCTTTAAAAGTCTTTATAGTTTTATGGTAAAAGGTGTTTATTGGCTCTTATACCAGAAATTAAAAGGATTCTCTGTTTTAAAGCACTGCTTACCCATTTCTAACTTTTTACTATTGCAAATTTTTTGGAAGATGATACAGAAAATGTTAAATATTTGCAAGTATGACTACAAAATGTGAAAATTAACATATGCCAAAACTGAAATGCTTAGAAGTGACAAATTATCCCAGCATATTAATATACCAAAGCTTTGTTTTTTTCCCAAATATGAGAATACTGGGAGGCTTCCTTTTCTCACTATTCGGATTATTCCAGTCATAAAATTAAAATAATAATAAAATATTTAGTGAGCATTTCAAATAATTTGGTTAGCTGTCCAGATGCCTAAATAACTAAAGCCAGTCTTAATCTAGTTAGGAATTGGAGTGGAGTGTAAAATCCAGAGACTCTGATATAAGAGCATCTTCACCAACTTTCAATGACTGGGTTAAATGTTTTCTCCACCATATTTTTTGAAGTACTCTAGGATACATATAGGAAGTTCAGTTTCCAACTTATGGTAGAAGTTTTTTCTCTGTATTTATTAACTAAGTATTTATTTTTGCACTGATGAACTATCTATATCCTTTTACTGTTGGTCCAGTGGAAAGTCACTATCCTTATGTTTTGTTCCTTTTTGTTTTCTCTCAATTGCTGCTGCTTAATCTTTAGTAGTAGTTGTTTCATTTCTGCTTTTCTGTGGTTTAGGTTTTTATTATAGTGTTTAAGTAACTAATTAATGGATAATTCATCTGCCATCATTAGTTATTAAATCTCGTAATTGTAGTTTTTCTCATTTATTACAACTTAATCTTGCAGTTTTCTTTAGTATTTCTCTTTTCTGTGATTGGCATTGACTTTGACAATTGTTTCTTTGTAGATACAAGTCATGAAATAGTCAAAAAAATAATTGTTTTTATCTTTCTAATTTCTGTTTTCCCAGTTAACTTTATCAGCATTCCTTATCCTCCATTAAAAGTTCGACTACTTTACAAATTTTGACCTATGTGTTTGTCTGCTTGTTATCTGTCCTGCCCACTCTGATGTGCCTAATGAATTTTTTCTAAATGTTTATGTCAATTTCTACACAACTTGGAGAATGCAATTCAAGACAATATAATTTAAAAGAATACCTTTGTAATTTAGTTTTCAGTGTGGACAACAGATCAAGGAATTAAGAGCACAACATGAAGAAAATATTAAAAAATTAGCAGACCAGTTTTTGCAAGAACAAAAGGTAAATTTGAAAGTATATACTTAAAGTGAAATTTTTTATAAGCCATGTAATTTAGAAATTAAAATTGTACTTTTGTCCTAAATGCAATTTTAAGTGTTCTAGTGTGCCTAATTCCAAAAGTGTTTTGTAATAGCTTTGTTGCTAAGTAAAATAGACTGTTATAAAAATATAGTCTCGGGCCCAGCAGCGTGGCCTAGCAGCTGAAGTCCTCGCCTTGAATGCCGTGGGATCCCATGTGGGCGCAGGTTCTAATCCCGGCAGCTCCACTTCCCATCCAGCTCCCTGCTTGTGGCCTGGAAAGGCAGTTGAGGACGGCCCAATGCATTGGGACCCTGCACCCGCGTGGGAGACCCGGAGGAGGTTCCAGGTTCCCGGCTTCGGATTGGCGCGCACCGGCCATTGCGGCTCACTTGGGGAGTGAATCATCGGACTCTCTGTCTCTCCTCCTCTCTGTATATCTGACTTTGTAATAAAAATAAATAAATCTTAAAAAAAAAGGATGTTAGAATAACAGACTGATAATAAAGAAAGCACTTTCTCCACTTCTTTCTTAGTGCATAAGAACTAACTGCCACTCACTAACATGTTATCTTCTTTACAATAGAAATATACAAACAAAAATTACTTTTAAAAGTCAAACAAAAGATACTTTACCTCAAAATTTTTAAAACTTGAGACTATATATATATATATTTTAAAGATTTTATTTATTTTATCACAAAGTCAGATATACAGAGAGGAGGAGAGACAGAGAGGAAGATCTTCCGTCCGATGATTCACTCCCCAAGTGAGCTGCAACGGCCGCTGCTGCGCTGATCCGAACCTGGGAACCTCTTCTGAGTCTCCCACGCAGGTGCAGGGTCCCAAAGCTTTGGGCCATTCTCGACTGCTTTCCCAGGCCACAAGTAGGGAGCTGGATGGGAAGTGGAGCTGCAGGGATTAAAACCGGCGCCCACATGGGATCCCAGTGCGTTCAAGGCAAGGACTTTAGCTGCTAGACCATGGCGCCGGGCCCTAACATCCTTTCTTAAAATACAGACTGGAACAGTAAACACCCAATTTTGATTCATACTTTTTAGAATCACATGACCTTAATTTATCCATTTTAAATTAGTGTATCATGAAAGTTGTTCTAGAAGTAGAGGAAATATATGTGAATGTTGCTGTTCGGTAAGGACATGATTAACTGTACAGCCTGCAATCTCACCTGATTTGGCATGGTTTATGTTAAAGTCTTGTAATTAAAAATAGAGACTTGATGGTGAGTTGTGCTTGTTTCATGATTGATGGCAATTCATCTAAAGGACTAGAAGTTAAGGACTTTAAAGGGCTTTTTGTTCCTGCTTTTATTATGACTTAGCTTTCTTTACACTTTATAGCAGTCATTTAAGGGACATTTTTTTCTCTTATTTCATGTTTTGGATCTGTAAATCAGAATAGCTACTGCCTAGTTGTTGTGTATTTTGAAGAGATATTAGCATGGATTGGTAGAGGGTGGTAAGCCTTAGTGATCTATCCTAGAAGAAAACTTGAGTGCAACCTGAATGTATCATTGAGACAATGGAGGGTTAGAAGAGCATTTAGAAGGCAAAGGAAAGGGGAAGAGAGGTTTGTTTTGCTACTGTGTCATTGCAAGCCTACCATATCCACTAATGGGTTAAGTCTGTTCTAAGTCAGATGAGAGCTTTTCCTCTTCTCCAGACGATAATGTAAGATGTTAATGTTAGGGGAAGTTGGGGTGAGGACCAATTACTTTTTGCGCATCTAAAAATATTTCCAAATAAAAAGATCAGGGAATCAGCATTGTGGTGTAATGGGTCAAGCTGCTGCCTGTGATGCCAATATCCTCTATGGGTGCCTGCTCAGGTCCTAGCTGCACCACGTCTGATGCAGCTCCTTGCTAATCATATGGGAAAGGCAGTGGAAGATGGCCCAAGTGTTTCAATCCCTGTCATCAAGTGCGACATTGAGGCCATGGCCTGACTGCCAAAGCAGTTGTGGTCAGCTGGGGAATGAACTTCTCTGTCTCTCTATATAACTCTAGCTTTAGAATAAGTAAATAAATCCTAAAAATTAAAAAAAATAGGAGGTCCTCTTAGCAAATCAAAGATATTGCATCTAGAAAGCCACTTTTTTATTAAAAAATATTTCATACAGTGTATTCACATGAGGATACTGTCATGAATAGTGTATTAAAAGGAATCTTAAAGTGGAAAAGTACTTTTTTTAAGTTGTTGACTTTTAATTTTTATTTAATGTTGTTTATTTTGCACACACTGCAGAGCAGTAGAGTTCTGTGAAAATAGCTTTATCATGTAATGTACTGTTGTGCCTCACGGATGTTCTCACCCTCGACTTTCATATTGACGTGTTCAAAAATGTCATTATATCACTTAAATTGTCAATAATTAAATTCTTAGAGCTGGTTATTGCTTACTAAGATGTCAGAAAACATAGGATTTGAAGTCAGAAAAACTCTAGTTGGAATCCCTTCTTTATGGTTCTCTAGCTTTGTGACCATAGGCAAGCTTCTTAACATTTTAAACACTGAGTTTCATTTTGCTTTGTTTTTTTTTTTTCTAAAACTGTTTGTATTAGAAGAGTTTTTTAAAAAAGTTTATCAGCTATGAAGTGTGATACAGATGTTCTTGATTTTATCTGCCCTGGAAATCCTACACCTGATTACCAGAACAAAATTTCTTCTTTTTCTGTGACACATTCTTAAAATTTGGATTTCATTTTTCTAGATTCTCTATAGATTGTGTAATGCTTTTTAATGGTATTACTAATAATTGTATTTCATGATACTTTACAGTTAATGAAGCATTGTATATAATATTAACTAGAGAAACTGACATGGCAATCCAAGTATGTTCACATGACTCCTGGCCTCTCCCAGTTTCCTGCTGAGTCAGCTTTCAAAACTGGTCTGGCCATACAATTGAGTTTGGTCTAACCATATACCTGAAGATTCAGTTTTTCAAGATGATTCAGAGGGAGCACCATCTTACGTATTTTTCTGCCATTACTTGCTATGCTTCGGTGGCCAGTGTATCTGGA
This sequence comes from Ochotona princeps, assembly GCF_030435755.1. Classification (NCBI taxonomy): domain Eukaryota; kingdom Metazoa; phylum Chordata; class Mammalia; order Lagomorpha; family Ochotonidae; genus Ochotona; species Ochotona princeps. The sequence continues at coordinate 34,485,560 of NC_080837.1, read as the reverse complement.
AAGGAGTCTGTATGATTTTCACCCTTGCTATTTCTGCTTATGTAGAAGCCTGATGATCCAGTGGTCATGTGTCATTCTTTCAGGGTCAGGTTAACAATCTTAGTAACATCTGTCATACTTTCAAGGGCACACCTGAAAGGCAACTTCCTTCTGAGTGCCATACTTCTTTTTTTTTTTTAAAAGATTTATTTTTATTACAAAGTCAGATATACAGAGAGGAGGAGAGACAAAGAGGAAGATCTTCCATCTGATGATTCACTCCCCAAGTGAGCCGCAACAGGCCGGTGCTGCGCTCATCCGAAGCCGGGAACTTGGAACTTCTTCCGGGTCTCCCATGTGGGTGCAGGATCCCAAAGCTTTGGGCCATCCTCGACTACTTTCCCAGGCCACAAGCAGGGAGCTGGATGGGAAGTGGAGCTGCCGGGATTAGAACCTGCGCCCATCTGGGATCCCAGGGCATTCAAGGCGAGGACTTTAGCTGCTAGGCCACTCTGCCGGGCCCATGAGTGCCATACTTCTTGATTCTAACTTAGCTATAAAAAACTCAGCCTGCGACTGACACCCAGGACAAAGTCCAGCTCTAGGCAACCATGGTACCCACAGTGTTCAACAGGGTGTCTTGTAGTATTACTCCCCTGGTATAAGCAAAGAGAATTACCTCTGTCTAATGTTTTAGGCCATATATTGGAATCCACTATGTTTTGACTTCATGTTAGGTATAAAACTGAACAGAAAATAATATATTCCACATTTCCAAGTGTTTAGAATTTGACCCCGTGATACATGTTTTCAAGAATGAACTGTTAGAGAACTAATTAATAGTTATATCAATGAACTGAAAAATACTGTGACCAAATTTTTATCTAACAGCAAGAGGCTCAGAATGTTCAAGCAAATGGTGCAGACAAATCGAATGTGAACGATCATGTAGTACCTAAAAATATCCCAAATGTAGAAGAAAATGCTGCAGAAAAGAATGAAGAACCCTCAAGTAATAATATTCCACATGGGAAAGGTATGATTATTATTTTTGTTTTGTGTTAGTGAACATTTTTTATCATAGAAGAAAACTTTGAGTTTTATTTCAGATATGATTGATTGTCTATATTGTTTCCAATTTGGATTATTTGGTAGAAGAGAAAAAAGAGTAAGTTGTTTCAGGATTACATTATGTTCAAAGCAAGATATAAAGATGCTCAGTCAATACGGCCTGTTGATTTAGTAACTGATTGTTGAATTCCTTCAAAACATCTTTAGCATATACAAGAAAAAGTATAGGATGATATCTTTTTGTTACATGGGCAGAACAAATCAAACGAGGTGGTGATGCAGGGATGCCTGGAATAGAAGAGAATGACCTAGCAAAAGGTGATGAGCCTTCTACTGGTAAGTAAAAATCATTAGAGAAGGGGAAAAAAGGGGATGAGGAAAAGCTGGTCAGTGGGTACTAAGTTCAAGTTAAAATAGGAGTCAGTTCTGGTTTTGTTTTGCACAGTGGAGTGATTACAGATATTGATAAGGTACTGAAGAAAAAGACATTTACCAGAATTGGAACATTATATGGTATATACATGTATTGAAACATCAGTGATAATTACCTAATAATTTTATGTGCCATTTTAAAATATATTTGAGAAATCCACTAAAGTTTATTATATTTCACAGTCCCATTATATCTTAGAGTAATACCTGAAAAAGCCAGATATTTGATCTACATGATTAAAATTTCTACTTAAAAAACTACCCATGAATTGCCAATAGTGGTTTTTTTTAGATGTAATTTTTGTGAAAATTTTAGGTAAAATGTATAATATTTTCATGTTTGCCTTGATTGGAGTAAACAGTTTTGTCGCTTTTCTTGATGGCTCAGTCATTAGTCCTAACACTTTTGCTACATTAGAGCTATTTATGCGTACTAAAAATATACATGGTGTGTTTCTCTTGTATGAAATGTCCCTGATAGCTGTGTTATGTGCTTTAATGCTGCATATTAACCTCAAAAGGTGCTGCTTAGGTTTTACAGCTTGGCTTGTCCTTTCAGTGGTTTATCCCCACTTTCCACTATTTTATTCACTAATTTTTTTCTTCCTCTAAAATATTTTTGTTCAGTGTGTATTTCTATTGTTTAATCTGTCTACTACTTATATATTTTCACTTGAAACCCAGTCCCACTTGGTGCGCCAATCTCTACTTTTTTCCCTTTGTGTCTCTTTTTCTTGTCTTGTTTGTATTTACTGACCAGATCCGCTTCTCTACCAAATCCAGTTTATTTTGTCGGAAAAACCAGAAGTAACAGCAAGGTGTTGCCTCCTCTCGTCTCTTGTTTCCCTCTCAGTTTCAATGGGTATAGTTAGTTATGTATGGCTGTTATTTCTGAGTGTCTGATTTTCAAGTAAGTGAAGTGTATCAGTCCTTTTATTTTCAGTTTTCTTGTCTGCTCCAATTCTTTAATGTCTATATTCTTGTGGGTTTCCAGTTCATAGTGTATTCAACTAAAATGTAAGGACAAAACAATGTTATGAATTTTAAAAAATGAAGTTAGACTGAGCAAGATATTTTTGCTAGGCAGTAAAGTAATCCAGTGACTCTTAAAATGTGGTCTCTGGACCAACAATATCAGCATTATGTGCAAATATACTGGAAATGTGAATTCTGCGGCGGGCATTCAATGTATCAGATGCCTACATTCTGTATGCCGATCCCTGGATTAGAGCAGTGGCCTTACTTCTATTCTAGCTTCCTGCTAATGCAGGAATGGCACCAGTTGAGGACTCAAGTAGTTAGATCTCTGCTACCTGCTTGCAAGATTGATTGAGTTCCAAGCTCCTGGTTCCTGGCTCCTGGATGTATCTTGGCCGAGCCCTGGCTGTTGCAGGCATTTGGGAAATAAACCAGCAGATGGAAGGTCTGTCCTTGTCTCTGCTTCTCTGCCTTTCAGATAAATAAAGAATACATAAAATTTATTTTTAAAAATCAGATATCTTTTTGGAGAGAAAAAAAAAATACAGATTCTTAGCCTTTATGCTTACTGCATTAGAAATCTGGAGGAAGGGAGCTAGCTGCCTGTGTTTTACAAAGCTTTCCCAGCGATTTTGATCTGTACTGAAGTATGAGAGCCACTGACTTAAAATGTTGAGAGCACGGTCCATGTATTCTTTTTCTGAAATTTTACTTCATTCATGCTAGTCCTGGACTCATTGAATTTCAGCCTGATTTACCTGTATTACATTGTGCTTATTTATTTTTTAAAGCTGTATCCAAAGTTTTACCAAGGATGAACTTAAGGTTACCTGCCCTACATACATTTATTTTTCATGTTTGATGGTTACAAAAATTTTTTTGGTTTAGATTTGAGCATATAATTGCTAACATCTGTCCATTTATATATAATTTTCAAGTCAAAATTTTATCATTGAATTATACATGTGTAATGTCTTAATATTATTTTCTCATTGATTATAATTTATTACTTGGCTACCAAAATATTCCAAAGTTAGGGTAAAGTTAAATAAGAATTTAAGAGGTCTTAGAGATCTTGTTTTGACCATCAAAAGATGATATTTCTTTTTTAAGAAATTTATTTATTCATTCAAAAGGCAGAGTTATACAGAAAGAGAAGTAGAAATAGAGAGGTCTTTCACTCATTGGTTCACTCCCCAAATGGTCAGGGATCGGGCCAGGCAGAAGCCAGGAGTTTCTTTCAGGTCTCCTGCATGGGTGCAGGGGCCCAAGGACTTGGGCCATCCTTCACTGGTTCCCCAGGTGCATTAACAGAGAAGTGAATTGGAAGTGAAGGAGCTGGGTCTCCAGCCTGACACCCATTTGGACACCGCAAGCAGCAGCTTAAACCACTATGTCACAAGGCCAGCTCCAAGACGGTGATTTTTAAATGTCTTTCATACATGAACTACTTAGCGGGACAAAAATCTTTCTTTACCTTTTCTGCTTCCTTAACTTAAAAAAAAAAAGCACACAAATATTTTATTAGAATTAATAGCAACCAATAATGTTAGTTTCATGAGTTGTCAACAAATTCATATGTGATTTTCACCCTAGGAACTTGCCATACTAATTCATACAGTGACTATATCTCTATAGTTTGGGATGAGAAAAACGCCAAAAATGTATAGAGATTATTTAGGTTTATGAGGGTACTTTAAAAAATTTGTGGGGAAACTGAATTAAAAGATAAGTTTCAAAAAGTTTTAAAAGGTGTTGCTTGGGGTGTCCTGTGTGGGAGTGGCTGACTTCAAGTCCCAAGTTGGTTCCCCATTGCAGCTTTCTGCCATTGCAGACCCTGGGAGACTGTAGATTGTGACTTAAGTTACTGGGTTCTTAGAGTGTAATTGGGAGGAGACTTAGCTCTGGCCTGGTCCACTCCCAGCTGTTACGGGCATTTCTGGAGTGAACCATTGGATTGCCTGCATCTCTTCTTTCTGCCTTTCAAATGAGTCATATAAATGAATGAATAAATGAAAAGTTTCTTTTGGGTAAAATCATGGGGATTCATGTAGTTTTATCTCAATATGATATGTGTTTTTCACAAGCTTTTGAAGTTCCCTTCTATATAACAGGATGCTGTTGAAGTTCCCTTCTGTATAACAGGATACTTATTCAGCCATCAAAAGTTTGAAATCCAGTCATTTGCAACAATGTGAATGAAGCCAAAGGATATTATGTTAGGTGAAATAAACAAGTCACAGACCGGGCAGTTTGGGGGAGTGGTTAATATGTCACATCCCGTAGTTTAGAGTATCTGAGTTCAAGTCCTGGCTCTGCTTTGCATGCTGGCTTCAGATTGTGTCTTGGGAAGGTAGCACATGGTTGTAGCCCAAGTGGTCAGATGGAGTTCTAAACTGCTGACTTTGCCCTGTCCCAGCCCCAGTTGTTGTAAGCTTTTGGACAATGAACCAAATGGAGGATCTCTTCGTGTCGTTCTCCTCTCTTGGGCCATCCTCTGCTGCTTTCCCAGGCACTTGAGCTTCCATCCCCAATACATCATCTTCATCTTATCGAGATGCATTGGAAGGGGCTGGATCAGAGACAGAATAGTCAGGACTCAGACTGGCATTCTGATATGGGATGAAAATGCCTCAAGCAGTAACTTAACCTATTGTGCACAATGACCTCTCCTGTTCTAGTTATGCATTATGTAATTTATTAAGATAGTTTACTAAAAGCAATCTTAAAGGAAAAACTATCTCAATTTACAAAAATGTATTAAGCTTTTAAACAGTTTTGATATAGTTAAGATTTTTCTCTTAGATACATCACAAAATGGAATTTGATAAATTATACCCTGATTGTTTCTCTTAATAATTAAAATTTTAGTGAAATACCACCATGCTAATTTCTTTCTGTATTGCAATGGCTGTTTCTGTACAAGAACAGCAAGGTTGTATGTGTTCCACATTTCTAAAACATTCACTAGCCATTTATGAAAAGAATGTTCAGAGAAGAAACGAATTATGTGGAAGGTGGCAATTTATTTTTTCGGTTTTTCATCAAGAAAATAATACTTTGTATTTATGCCACACAATGTTCAGTGATGTTCTTCATTTTGTGGGTTGACGTTCTTCACCAAATTTGGAAAATGTTCAGCCTTCTTTTTCCCTGCTTTAGTCTCTTTTTATTCTTCTGGGATTTACATCACATGCTTTTCAAACTACATTATATTAACCCACAGATCACTGATGTTTCATGTAGTTTGAGAAGCAGAGAGACAACAAGACAGCTAGAAAGAAAGGGTGGGGGAGAAGAGCAGGAAAGAGAGCAAGAGAGACACTCCCTGCAGTGGCTGTGCTCCCATAGTGCCTCTGACTGTCCCCAGCTGGGGCCAAAGTCGAGAGCAAGGAATTCCATCCAGGTCTTGAACATGGTGTCAGGAACCCAGTTTCTTGAGCCATCATTGCTTATTCAGAGTCTGTGTTAGCATGAACTGTACTTAGGAGTCAGATCTGGGAATTGAAACTAGGCCCTCTGATGAGGAACTTGGGCATCTTAGCACCTGCCCCTTTGGTTCGTTTGTTTCTTAAGATTTGCTTGTATTGGGCTCGGCAGCATGGCCTAGTGGCTAAGGTCCTCGGCTTGATCCCATATGGCCGCTGGTTCTAATCCCAGCAGCTCCACTTCCTCTCTATCTCTCTGCCTCTCAGTATATCTGACTTTGTAATAAAAATAAAATAAATCTTTTAAAAAAAAAGATTTGCTTGTATTTTTATTTGAAAGGCAGAGTTAGAGAAAGAGAAGAGAGGATTTCCATCTGCTGGTTCACTCCCCAAATGGCCACAGTTAGATGGCCACGATGGCTGGAGGTGGAATGATCTAAAGGCAGGAGCTTCTTCCAGGTCTCCCTCATGGATACTGGGGCCCCAAAACTTGGGCCATCCTCTCTGCTTTCCCAGGCCATAAGCAGGGAGCTGGATCAGAAATGAAGCACCATGACTCAAAATTATACCCATAGGGGATGCCGGCATTACAGGTGCCTACTGCGCCATGGTGCCAACCTCCTGTGTTTGTTCTTGAGTATGGATTATATTCTTTGCTTTGTCAGTTTGTCTAGTAACATTATTGTGTGCTGTAAGAGTGATTATGCCGAGGCTTGTATAGCTTGTTGAGGGTGTTGAATTTTGTCCTGGGAAATAGTTAAATTAGTGGAGAAGCCTCCTGATTCTGGCCGACTTTAGCTTTGTACCTTGTTAAGGCAAATATTTGGCTTTTCAGTACCATAGTGAAATACCCGAGGCAGCTGTTCTCCCAGTTTTTATTCAAGAAACAGACTGAGAAGCAAAGTAATGTGGACAGATAGAGAGACCTCCTCCACTGAATCACTCCCCAGCTCTGTGCAGCAGCCCTGGCTGGAAGCTTTGTGAGTGGCACACACCCAACTATTTTGGCTGTCTCCCAGGAGTCACACTGTCAGGGGAACTAGGCAGTAGAACTGGGAATCAAACCCAGAAATTGCAAAATAGGTTGTGGGTATCTTTTTTTTTTTTTTTTTTTTAAAGATTTTATTCATTTTTTATTACAGCCAGATATACACAGAGGAGGAGAGACAGAGAGGAAGATCTTCCGTCCGATATTTCACTCCCCAAGTGAGCCGCAACGGGCCGATGCGCGCCGATCCGAAGCCGGGAACCTGGAACCTCTTCCGGGTCTCCCACGCGGGTGCAGGGTCCCAATGCATTGGGCCGTCCTCAACTGCTTTCCCAGGCCACAAGCAGGGAGCTGGATGGGAAGTGGAGCTGCCGGGATTAGAACCGGCGCCCATATGGGATCCCGGGGCTTTCAAGGTGAGGACTTTAGCCGCTAGGCCACGCCGCCGGGCCCGGTTGTGGGTATCTTAACCTGTAGTTTTAACTACTAGTCTGTGTGACCACTAAGAACACCTGCATTTCAAAAAAGAAAAACTGATTTACCTTTCTGTTTGGGGCTTCTAGACTAAGATCAGGTGATACTATTGTTTTGATGTTTGATAAGGGCAGTAGGTGACCCAAACGAGGAGAAAGAACATGGTAAGCCAAGGGGATAAAGAGAAAGAGGATATGAAGTGGAACAGCTTGTTCGTGTTACCACTGTTCCGATTCCTATCCAGCTCTTTGCTTGTGGCCCGAGAAAGCAGCAGAGGATGGCCCAAAGCCTTGGGACCCTGTACCTGCATGGGAGACCCTGAAGAAGCTCCTGGCTCCAGCTTGTCTCAGCTCTGGCCACTGCAGTCATTTGGGAGTGAACTAGCAGATAGAAAATCTTTCTCTCAGTAAATCTCTTTCTAACAAAAGATTAATAAATAAATCTTAAAAAAGAACAAACAAATGGGCCCACCACGGTAGCCTAGTGTCTAAAGTCCTCGCCTTACATGCACCGGGATCCCATATGGGCACTGGTTTGTGTCCCAGTGGCCCTACTTCCCTTCCAGCTCGCTGCTTGTGGCTTGAGAACGCAGTTGAGGACAGCCCGAAGTCTTGGGACCCTGCACCCGCGTGGGAGAACCTGGCTTCAGATTAATTCAGCTCCATCCGTTGCGGCCACTTAGGAAGTGATTAAGCTGACAGAAGATCTTCCTCTGTCTCTCCTCTTCTTTGTTTATCTGCCTTTCCAATAAAAATAAGTAAACACATCTTTTAAAAAATAAAAGTATAGGGCCCGGCGGCGTGGCCTGGCTGCTAGAGTCCTCACCTTGAGGACCCCGGGATCCCATGTGGGCGCCGGTTCTAATCCCGGCAGCTCCACTTCCCATCCAGCTCCCTGCGTGTGGCCTGGGAAAGCAGTTGAGGACGGCCCAATGCGTTGGTACACTGCACCCGCGTGGGAGACCCGGAAGAGGTTCCTGGTTCCCGGCTTCGGATCGGCGCGCATCGGCCCGTTGCGGCTCACTTGGGGAGTGAATCATTGGACAGAGGATCTTCCTCTCTGTCTCTCCTCCTCTGTGTATGTCTAGCTGTAGTGGAATGAATAAATCTTTTTAAAAAAATAAAAATAAAAGTATAAACAAAGAAAAAAACAACAAAGAAGGAGAGTGGACCCAAACTCAGGCTTTAAATCAGCTATCTTGTGAAGACTGACTTCTGAAAGTGTGGTCCTAATGATCCCATCTTTTTTTTTTCAAAATTTATTTTATTTTTATTGCAAAGTCAGATATACAGAGAGAAGGAGAGACAGAGAGGAAGGTCTTCCGTCCGATGATTCACTCCTCAAGTGACTGCAACAGCTGGAGCTGAGCTAGGTAGGAGCTGAAGCCAGGAGCCTGGAGCTTCTTCCAGGTCTCCCATATGGGTGCAGGGTCCCAAGGCTTTGGGCTGTACTCCACTGCTTTCCCAGGCCACAAGCAGGGAGCTGGATGGGAAGTGGGGCCACTGGGATTAGACCGACACCCATGTGGGATCCCAGCACGTTGAAGGCAAGGACTTTAGCTGCTGGGTCACCGCGCTAGGCCCCTAATGATCCCCTCTTGTACACAGCACTTCAGCATCTAAACTAATGTTCAAATCATAGCAAGGCATGGCAATTTCTAATTTGTTTTTAGCTTCAGGTCATATTCCTTAAGTCTAACATGTTTGTCCACCCTCTGCCCTGCTTTCTTTTTCCCAACTTAAATGCTTGAGCTGATAACCTCGTGCCTGAATATTTAAGATACTCAGTGGGGATTCACTTCTGTTACTGAACAGGGATCCATTGTCTAAATGCTGCATCCCTTCTTTCAGCTCAGCCTTTGTTCTTGCGGCAGGTCCTTTCTGTCACGCCCCATGGAGTCTTACCTGTGCCTGCAGATTCTGGACCTTGGGTAAAGATCCAAGGGAGGAATCTCAATGTACTTTTCTCCCCATTTTGCTCGCTCCTTTATATTTCTGTCCTGCAAATTCTAGTCACCTTAGCAGGTAAAACACTGATTTATACCGTTTTATCTGACAAAGATTGCCCACTCATATATCTGTATTCTTCCTTTCAAGGATCATAGTCTTATTTGCCTGTGAATTGAACCTTGGTCTGTCCAACGCCAAAGCCTATGTGTTTTTATTCTTCTGTTGTCTTGTCCATGCATCAGAATCACCCCTGGACATTTTAGGGAGTACAGATACCCCTGCCTCATCTTCATTTTCAGCTTGTCTGGAGTACTGGCTCTCATCCTGGAGTACACCCAGGGTTGGCGACTTCTGCCTCTTAATTTCTCCATATGCTTTAGGCATGGTGAAGCTCCATGAAACAAGAAATTGGAGGTGAGCATTTAGAGATTTGTAGAAGGCAAGGTCAGTTCTTTTTTGGCTCTCAGAGTAGAAGCTTTAACTGACAGCTAATAGAGAAGAAGGAGAGAATGAATCCTAAACCTGTCATCTTTTGCTGTCTTACTGGTTTTTCTAGAAATAACCACTGAGTTTTTTTTTTTTAAGATTTTTTTTTTAAACTTATTTGAAAGAGTGAAAGAGGGAGGGAGAAACACGGTGGTTAAGACCCAGGTGCGGATGCCCATGTCCTGTATCACAGTGCCTGCCTCTGTCCCCTGTGTACTTTCCTGCTCGTACAGAGTTAAGAGACAGCAGTGCTGGCTCACATCATTGAATTTCTGCCACCTCAAGGAAGACCTACACTGAGTTCGTGGCTTCTGGCTTCAAACTCAGCCCAGTCCCTGCTGTTGTGGGCATTTGGGGAGACAAAAGCGCTCTCTTCATCTGTCTTCCTCTATGTCTCTCTTAACTCTGAAATAAATAAGCATGTGGAGAAAAAAATTACAAGCTCTAGGTTTTGTTCTTTATTTCTAGTGTTTTTGCTTAGATGAATTTATTAGCGATTAATATTGCAGCAGCCTAGTTACTTTATTTTCAAGAATTTTATTTGACACAGAAAAAGCAAACCTTCTCATCCAATGTTTTATTCTCCAACGCCTGCAATGGACCATACTGGCTTGAGCCAAGGCTAAAAACTCAGTCAAACTCTCCTAAGTGGGTGACAGGAACCCAACTACTTGATCTGTCAAAGCTGCATCTCCAGGTGTGCATTAGTATGAAGCTGGAATTCATAGCAAGAACCAGGTGTTCAGCCCAGAAACTCCAATATAAGCATCGAGTATCTTCATGGCTAATCTAAATATCTGCCTCCCGTACCCCAGTGTCTTATAAAGGCCTCTTTAAATCCAGTTTTAGGACCCAGTGTGATAGCCTGGTAGCTAAAACCTCACCTTGCATGCCCAGGATCGCATATGGACACAAGTTTGTATCCCAGATGCTCCACTTCCCATCCAGCTCCCTGCTTGTGGCCTGGGAAAGCAGTGGATGGCTCAGATCCTTGGGACCCTGCACCTGCATGGGTAACCCAGAAGAAACTCTTGGCTCCTGACTTTGGATTGGCTTAGCACTGGCTATTACTACTACTTGGAGAGTGAACCAGTGGATGGAAAATCTTCCTGTCTCTCCTTCTCTCTGTATATCTGCTTTCCTATAACAAAATAAAATGGTTTTTTTAAGTAGTGACTATTATTGGGTATTACAAAAAGTAGAGTAGAGTAGCAAGGTGATGGTAACTAAGTGAGATATGAAACACCTCCACCTTGTAAATTTGAATGTGTGCTTTCTTGGAATCAGTTTTAAATTTCTTGAATCCTTAAATTTAGAAACTATAGTAGAAATATTGAAATGTACTTGGAAGGGTATAAGGCAACTCAGATGTGCTAGTGCTGATGAGACTGTAATATTGCTATAGCTCAAATTTTAATAGCTTAAAACAGTGATATCTGTTGTTCATCTTATTATCTGATATAGGTTGGGTGACCCTTTTAGCACCTCTCCACTAAGCCGTGATCCCCTCTAGGATATGGTGCTGCCACCTTCTTGTGTAGCCTCCTAAGTTGCAGCAGAAAGAGAAGAGATTGTAGGTAATTTGCACGGAATTTATGACCAGAAATGGTACAATCACGGTGTGGCATTGCAGTGTAGCAGGTAAAGCTGTTGCCTGTTGTGCCATCATCCCCAGATGAGTGTCTGGCATGTTAGAGGCATGGCTGCTACGTTTCTGATCTAGCTTCACAGTAATGCACTTGGAAAGCAGCAGAAGATGGTCCAAGTTCTTGGGCTCCTGCAACCATGTTGGAGACCTGGAAAAAGTTCCTGGCTCCTGGCTCCAGCCTGACCCCACCCCGGTCACTGTGGCCATTTGGCCACATTTGAAGAATGAACCAGTGGATGGAAGACCTCTCCCCCTTCTCTCTTTCTTTCTCTTTCTGTCTCTTCCCCTGGGTGACTCTGATTTTCACATAAATAAGTACATCATTAAAAAAAGGAATATAATTTTTTTTAACAAAAAAGCAGTTTCATCTGTATCCCCAAGATAAGAACCAGGGACCCTTAACTCCTACCCTCAAAGGAAGGCTGGTCTTTCCATATGTCCAGGAAAAAGATAATTAAATGGGTAAAGGGGTCACTTAGTATTTTTCTGCTACACCAGAGTTTGAGGAGAATAAAATAGACCACTGATTATCTCTTACAGATAGGACTCTGATTGTTTTTCTCTTTATTTCCCTGGGCTCTAGTTTCTCTGTCTTTCTGTCATGCAAATCTGCCCAGGGATACAGTGGATCAGTGGTAGTGAGTAGAAATCATCTGTTTGCCTATGGCTTCATTTAGTCAAAGAGAAGTTCTGACTATAAGCATGTACATCTTTGATAGTAAAGAGTTGGCAAAAGGCAAATGTTTTGTCTTCAAAATAAAACCTCAGCTTGTTGGATTAGTCAGATTTAGATAAGGTCTGAGTTACTGGGGCAGGAGTTTGGTGCAGCATTGGGATGCTGTTTGGGATGACTACATCCCGTGTCAGGATGCTTGAATTCAAGTCCCAGTTCTGCGTCCAGTTCCAGCTTCCTGCTGGTGTGCATCTTAGGAGGCATCAGATGTTGACCTGAGTGCCTATGTCTCTGCCACCCTTGTAGAAGAATCAGAGTGGGGTCCAGTGTCCTGGCTTTGGCCTAGAATTGGGGGAGTTTGGGGATATTTGGTAAGTGAGCCAGTAGATAACAGATCTCACTCATTCTTTATCTTTCAAATAAATTTTTTTAAAAAACTCTGAACAACTAAGAACATAATATTCTTAGTACTTTGCCTAATTGGTAGCTGTCAGTTATTATTTGTGTCATGTATTTGAAAAGATCTTGTTGATAAATCAATGTTGTGAAGAGATTCATTTATTTATTCATCTTTGTTGAGCTCCTGTTTTATGCCAGATACTATTCTTGGTATTTTGTTGATGAATATGACAGAATTTGTACTGTAATGGAGTTTATATTCTGGTCAGATTTCTTGATCACCAAAATCTGTGTTGTATCATTTAGTAACCAAAAATGAATTAGTCAATATGACAGCTGTAAGGATTACAAAGTTAAAATAAGCATCATTGGATCTATGCAATTTAAATAGGTTTGTAACTATTGATTTTTAGAAATTACAATGGCAGTGCGAATAATATAGGTGTATTTTTTCTTGTAGTTTTAAAGAAACCTGTATCAGTTTCTCAACTTGGAAGTAACCAAGAAATTTCTCATCTTCCAACTGGACAACCTCTTTCCCCTGATTTGGCTGAAGGTATGAATTCTTATTCTTGGAATTTCCTTTAAAACCAAATTTATTGGTCAAGTATTGAATAAAGCATATCATTAGCAACATGGTGTGGTATCATTCATTCTTCAAGTTAATGTTATGACTTGGGAGAAACAGTTATCTTGAACTTGGCCTAATGGATTTGTTAAGCACAGAATTTTATGTTGCATCTCTCTGAACTACGTGGTCTCTCTTTTTATTTCTGCCAAGGTATGCAGATTACTTTCTTTAAAATATATGTGCAATGATATGTCACAGTGGTCTTCTATAAATTATTATATCCATATAGTGATTCTATACTCATTTTATTTTATAAAAGCTTTCCCCTAAAATTAGAATTAGTATAATTGAAGGGGGCTACTTAAAAGAAATGACAGAAAGATATAGAAGTCAGAATGGCATGGGACTTTTTTAAAACCAAAATTAATTATAATAAAGATCTAAATTGAGAACTTGGTGAGGAACAATGAGAAAGTGGGAGAAATACAGGGCCTATCTAGGAGACTGCTAAGAAATCATCAAAAGTTAACAGTTGTGAATCACTCTGTAGAAGAAGATGACATAGAAATTAGAAATTTCAAAATTCCTGCTGAATTTTTGAGATTTCTGACAGCAGTGTGAAATTTGGGAGAAGGAATAGATAAGGATATCATTGGTGTATCAATCTTTGGATTTTTATCGTATAAACATTTGTGAATAGCTTAGTCAGCAGCAGTGGGGGTACTCACATTAGAATTAGTCCCTGACATAAAATCATATTTGTTATGTTAGTTGTAAGATTTCATTAGAGAACTTAGAATAAAGCTTTAAAAAAAGCTGCATGATTTTCCAGTGTCAGACAACAGTATGTCTTAGCTTTTGTAAAGTAAATCTTTAGGGATTTTTTTCTTTTTTTGTAAAAAATTTACATTCTTTTAATATGATGTCTTTATGTCATAGATGCACAGGTCAACCATAATGGAGATCATGATATTTCAAAACAGAACCCTTCCAACAATCTTCAGCGTTTAATTCCAGGCCCCAAATTGGAGAGCGAACCCAAACTTCAAACAGATGTGTTAAAGCAGGCTCCCAAGGATAGAGTTGGTGACTTCCATAAATTAAAGCAAAGTAAGAATCAATTGATGCCTACTATACTGAAATGATTTATTTAAATATGTTTGGTTGCAAGACTAAATTAAGCTCTTCATTATTATAATCTCTAATAATTGTGTGGTGAGGTTATATGTATGCAAAGAGAGCATATGGTGATGTTAAAATGTAGCAGAAAAGCAGGCTTAAATAGAGAATATAGAGACTGAACAAAAAAGAGTGTATCTTCTTACGTGCTATAATGTTTAATAATAAATTTCAGATGAGTTTATTTTTTTTTAATGCAAGTACTTATGAATGTGAACTTTTAGGAAAAATAAGGGAAATTATATTTTGTCACATTTATGAGTGAAAACTGATTAGGAAAGAAAAAAGATAAATAGTTTGAGAAATGGGCCATTTTGGGAGAAATATACTCTGGGGATGTCTGTCACAGTGGAAAGCTCAAAATGACTTTTTCTTGCAGTTCTTCCCATTACAGTTTGAAATGAAATAGAGTCAGCAAATCACAGTATTGTAGAATGATATATAACTGCTTAATTATTTCAAACACTGATTTTGATAAGTGGACCATTGCAATTAATCTTTATAACTCTGTAGTTGGTGGATTCTTGGAAAATGTCAGAAACAAAAATAAGATTATACAGGTATTTTGAGACAAGATAATGTTCTTTAGGTTAACACTCTTAATTTTTAAAAAAGAAAAGCCACTCTTAATCTGTGCTTTCCACTCGTGTTTTGGGGGACTTTTTCTGGCTTTTTCCTACTTTCAACTGTAATTTGTCTGGTTTCTGTGATGGCTTCAGTAGCAGCAACTGCTTAGAGTACTTTAGGCTGTCACTTGTACACAGGTTGCTTGTAGGTTGAAAACCGGACAGTGTTATGACTGTGAGTTTATTCAAGGCATTTTTATTGGTCTTATAACAGTTACTTACATTTATATATGTGAATATATAGTTTGCTTATATATATGTGAATATATAGTTTGCTTGAATATATAGTTTGCTCTCATTCTTTAATACTTTAAAGCATTTTATGTATTTCGATTGAAGTGTCATGTGAAAAATATTTTTATTTGCAAGACTGAAGCTATCACTTTAGTAAAAAAAAATTTTCCTCAGAAATTTCACTAGAATTATTCATTTGAAAACTTTTGTCTCAACAAAGTGTTTATAGTGAAATTATCTTAATTTCATTACACAGATGAAATATCATGGTCTCCAACATGGTTGACCTACACATCTATGAAATTATCTTATTTTCATTACATAGATTTTCTTCTAAACTTATATTTATCCTATATTTGTATTATTGTATATTGTCACATATACGTATTATCACATATATATGTGTCATATGATCATATATAGTAGTCTTGCATGTTTTTCTCCACACCTTTGAGTAAAAAAAAAGGTGATTAGAAATAAGTTCTCAGAATTATTGCTGTTACATTCTAAACTCTTATACCAAATTCTGTTCCAGGTATCATTAATATATAAAGGGTTAAAATCAATGTATGCACCATTTTAAAGTTTATTTCTTACATACCTTTTTACCGATTAATCGTTACATACTTGCCTTTTTAAATATATGGATATATCCACCTGAAGTATCTTCAAAAGTTTAGGAAAAACATGTGTTGCGAAAAAGGTATGACTAAGTTTTAAAATTATTTTAGACCAAAAATAAACATCCCAGTTTTATTTAATTCTGTTTTCCATGTATACACATGTATTCCATTGGGGTTAGACAATTATAATAGTTCACTGATATCCACTGTTATTCATTATTTAGATTACTTTGTGTTTTTTCAGTTTCATTGTCATGATTATGACTATATTTTCATTTTTCTCAATTATTTACTGTTCTTCATAATTTGAATGTTCCTTTAGAAGTATAGTACTTAGAATGAAGTTAATGGATCAAAACATATGGCTAGTTTCATACTGTTATATCCTTGTATTATCAGGTTCTGGATATATTTGTTTACTGTGGCTTGGCCACATTAATTTTTATCTAATGTGAGATATTTAGAATAAATTGATCCTTTAAAGCTGTTTGAATAAGAATTTAATTTCTGGTAGTCTATTTTTATATGAGCTACTTTATCATAATGATTTCTTTATATATAATGTGTATTACTTTGCACCACTTAGCCAGAAAACTTTGTAGAATGGTTTTATATATTTGTATCAAATTTTTACAAATGAATTAGATACTAATGTTTTATAAATTACTTTTATTGTAATTTCTCTCTTACTGCCTTTTTATGAAGTATAATCAAAGAGTTTGTAGAGAATGCTTAATGGGAAAACTACATAAAAAAAAAGCTATACATGAATTTCAAATCTTTTATGCCAAAATTAACTAATTTTTAAATTTAGTTTTTCCTGAATGTTTGAAGTCCCTTCAAATATGGCTTTATTATATCATGCAAAAAGGTTTTTAATGAAAAATAATTTTTATTTGGCAAAACATACAAAAAAGTCACCAAAATATAAAATTTCCTCATATTTAATGCTTTCACATTATTATGGGTTCATCAGCACTATCCGCTTCCTGAACATTTTCATCACCAAGGAAGTGAACTCCAAACTCATTAGATAGTCATCCCTTGTTGTTTCACACACCCAATCCCTGACAACCAGGAATTTGCTTCTGTCTATGGATTAACCTGTATGTTTAAGATCATAGAACCATGTGTCTGGTATTTTTTTCTTAGCAAAGGTTTTTTTCAAGGTTTAGTTGTCATACATTATGTATCAGTTCTGTGTTCTTTTTTATAGCTTGATAATAGTGACATGGATACACATTGTGCTCTATTCAGACACTGATGGATGTTTGGGTTATTTCTACTTTTTGGATTTTGCCAGTAGTGTTGCTGTGAACATTGTTGTACACGTTTTTGTTGAACACCTGTTTGCAGTTCTTTGTACCTAGATGTGGAATTGCTGAGTGTGTTAATTCTATATATAGCTATGTAAAGAACTGCCAAACTGTTTTTCCTGACAGCTGCACACTTAACACTCCCACCAGGAAAATGTGTATGGGTTATGATTTCTCCACATAAAATACTATTTTTCTCCCTTTCCCTTTTGCATTTTCAATATTGTCATTTCTTCTGATGTGAATGATATTCCATTTATTTCCCTATGACTAATAACCTCAAGTGTATTTTCATATACATATTGGTCATTTGTATATCCTTTGTGAAAGAATGTCTCTTTGGGCCCTTTGCCCATATTTTAATTGAGATATTTATCTTTGTTGTTGAGTTATAAAATTTAATATATTCTACATACTAGACTCTAATTAAATGTGTGATTTACTAGTATTTTTGCTTCTTCTATGGGCTATCTTTCCATTCTCTTGATATTTGCCTCTGGTAAGTTTCAAAGTTTGATGAAATCCAACTTCTTGTTTCTTCTGTTGCTCATAGTTTTAACAGCATATCTAAAAAATATCATTGCTAAAAATTTGGTTTTCAGATTCTCCCTATGTTTTCCTCTAAGCTTTGTAGATTTGATTCTGTGCTTAGAGCCTTGATCCAATTTAAGTTTGTTTTTGTGTGGTTGTGAGGTAAACATCCAACTTTTGCCCTTTTTTTTAAAGATTTATTTTTTTATTGCAAAAGCATATTTAGAGAGAGAAGGAGATACAGTGAGAAAGATCTTCCATCTTCTGGTTCACTCCCCAAGTGGCTGCAACAGCCAGGGCTGAACTGATCTGAAGCCAGAGGCCTCCTCCAGGTCTCCCATGCAGGGTCCCAAGGCCTTGGGCCATCCTTGACTGCTTTCCCAGGCCACAAGCAGGGAGCTGAATGTGAAGTGAAGCAGCTGGAACAGGAACTGGTTCCCATATGGGATCCCTGCATGGCAAGGATTTAGCTACTAGGCTATTACACTGAACCCTCAACTTCTTCCTTTTGTATATGGATATTCAGTTGTTCCAGCACTATTTGCTCAAAAAGTATTATTTTCTTTACTGAATAATCTTATATCCTTGTCAAAAATTAGTTGACGGGCCCGGCACAGTGGCCTAGCAGCTAAAATCCTCACCTTGAACGCACCAGGAACCAATATGGGCGTTGGTTCTAATCCTAGCTGCTCCACTTCCCATCCAGCTCTCTGCTTGTGACCTGGGAAAGCAGTCAAGGACGGCCCAAAGCTTTGGGACCCTGCACCCGCGTGGGAGACCTGGAAGAGGTTCCTGATTCCTGGCTTCAGATTGGCACAGCACCAGCCTTTGCAGTCACTTGAGGAGTGAATCATCGGAGGGAAGATCTTCCTCTCTGTCTCTCCTCCTCTCTGTATATCTGACTTTGTAATAAAAATAAATAAATCTTTAAAAAAATTAGCTGACAGTAGGGCCAGCATTGTGGCATAGTGCATTAAGCCACTGCCTATTATGGCAGCATCCTGTATTGGAGTAACAGTTACATGACTTCTGATTCAGATTCCTGCTAAGGCTCCAGAGAAGGCAATGGAGGATGGTCCGAGTGCCTGGGTCGCTGCTACCCAATTGGGAGACCAGGATAGGATTCCAGGATCCTAGCTGCATCCTAGCCCACATCTGACTGTTTGACCCAGTTGAGGAGTGAACCTGCAGATAGATTTCTCCCTCTCCCTCCCTCTCTGTACTCTTTCTGTGTTGCTCTGCCTTTCTGATTAATTAATCATAAAAATCAACTGGACCCAGTGTGATAACCTAGTGGCTAAATCCTTGCCATTAGTTGTCATTAGTTATCATAATCCTTTGCACTCCATGTGAATTTTGAGTCTGTTCTATTTTTATTGAAAAACATAATTGGGATTTTAATAGAGTGTTATTAAAAATATAGATCACAACCGGGTACTGCCATCCACATTAAATATTCCAGTTTATGAACATGAGATGTCTATTTACTTTGGCCATCTTTCATTTTTTTTTAGCTTCATTTTTTTTTTAACTGAAAAGGTAAATTTGTAGAGAGAAGGAGAGACAGCAAGAAAGATGTTCTATCTATTCACTCCCAAAATGACCTCAATGGCTGGAGCTGCGCCAACCTAAAGCCAGAAGCTAGGAGCATCCAAGTCACCCAAGTGGGTACAGAGGCCCAGGGTGTAAAGCCATCCTCCACTGCCCTCCGAGGCAGTAAGCAGGGAGCTCAATCAGAAGTGGAGCAGCCAGGGCAGGAACTGTTATCCATATGAGATGCTGATGCTTGCAAGGAGAGCATTATACAGTTGATCTGTCATACCAGCCTTCCAATTTTCATTTCTTTTTTTTTTTTTAACATTTTATTATTGTTGTGATTATTATTATCATCATTTTATGATATAGTTCCATAGGCTCCTGGTATTTCACTTATCCTAGCTCTTGGCTCCTGGCTTTGGATTGGCTCAGCTCCAGCCGTTGCGGCCACTTGGGGAGTGAAACATCAGACAAAAGATCTTCCTCTCTATCTCTCATCCTCTCTGTGTATCTGACTTTGCAATAAAAATAAATAAATAAATGTAAAAAAAAAGAAAGATGAATGAATAAACAAAAGTGGGTGAATACAAGCAATGCAATTCTATCTAGCCTTTTTTTAAAAAAAGATTTCTTTATTTTATTGAAAAGGCAGATTTTAGAGAGAGGAGAGACAGAAAAATCTTCTGTCTGCTGGTTCACTCCCCAAATGGCTGCAGTGGCTGGAGCTGAGTCAATCTAAAGCCAGAAGCTAGGAGCTTCTTCGATGTCTCCCAAGCAGCTGCAGAAGCTAAGGTGTTAGACCATCCTCCACTGCCCTCCTAGGCAATAAACAGGGAGCTGGATCAGTAGTGGAGCAGCCAGGACCAGAACTGGTGCACCTATGAGATGCTAGCGCTTGAAGGGGGAGGATTACCTAATTGAGCCATCATGCTGGACCTTCTATTCAGTCTTTAAAAAGCCATTTCTGTGAAATGTTACAATATGGAGGAACCTTGAATATGATAAGTGAAAATAAACCAGGTCTGCCATGTAAGTGACAGGAACCCACTTCACTTGAGCCATCATTGCTGCCTCCCACAGACTGCATTAACAGGAAGCTGCAGTCATCAGCAGATCCTGGTTCTGAACTCTTGGCACTCTGATACAGGAATTTCTTTTTTTTTTTTTTAAAGATTTATTCATTTTATTACAGCCAGATATACACAGAGGAGGAGAGACAGGAAGATCTTCCGTTTGATGTTTCACTCCCCAAGTAGCGCAACGGCCAGTGTTGCGCCTATCCGAAGCCGGGAACCTGGAACCTCTTCTGGGTCTCCCACGCGGGTGCAGGGTCCCAATGCATTGGGCCGTCCTCAACTGCTTTCCCAGGCCACAAGCAGGGAGCTGGATGGGAAGTGGAGCTGCCGGGATTAGAACCTGCGCCCATATGGGACCCCGGGGCTTTCAAGGCGAGGACTTTAGCCGCTAGGCCACGCCGCCGGGCCTGACACAGGAATTTCATATCCTAACAGCATTCTAACTACCAGGCCAAATTTCTGCTCCATAAGGGGTTTAAGTGTATCATCTCATAGCTAACTAATGTTTAAATAACTATCTTTATTCCCATTTTATGAAGCAGAAATAGATATGAAGAAGTTTCACAACATTTCCAAGACTGCTCACCTAGTCATTAGCTGACTAAGACTTTGACAGGGTAATCTGGTTTCAGAAAAGAGAAGAAAAACAAAGATAATCTTAGGAATGTATAAGAAAAGGGGAAGAAAGATAAGAGCAGTGGTTAATGAAATGGATAATAAAGAGTAATTTGGAGTTAAAAAATAGATAAACTCATAACATTATGAAGAAACATACAAAAAATCAGTAATGTTTCAAGTAGCAGAAGGAGCAAGGGTACTAATGCACTAGAGATTTAAAAAGAACATGAAAACATAAAAGGCCTTAAAAATGAATCTGAAGACATAAATCCAATGGGGAGTTTTCTAAAAAATTATTATATTAGTCTATGCTGCTATAGCAAGCTGCCACAAATGGAGTAATTTATAAATACTAATTTGTTGCTCATCATTCTAGAGACTAGGAACATGAGGGCCAAGCCACAGGCAGGACTGTGTCCTCTGAAGGCGTTGTCTTCTGATATGGTGACTTGTTTTTATATTCTCCAAAGGAATAAAATGCTGTGTCCTCAGATAGCCAACCATCAGAGCACAGCACACCTACTGTCTTATACCCTTTCTTGAAACCCAGATCCCCTTCGTAACAGTGGAATCTTCATGAGCTAATCGTTTCTTAAGATTCCCCAATCCTTCATGTTACCCAATGGGAGTGAAATTTCAACATGAGCATGGGAAGGGATACATTCAGAAGTTAGGAATTGCTAGAATAGATTCAAGACAATTTAAAAATTTAAAGAAAAAAAGAAGAAAATCTTTAACCATTAAAGTTGAATAGATAAGGAAATAACATTGTGGCATGTGGATTAGGCTGTTGCATGTGATGCTGGCATTCTATGTCAGACTGTGGTCTGAGTCCCAGCTGTTCCACTTGCAATCCAGCTTCTTGTTAATGTGTCTGGGAAGGCAGCAGCAGGCAAAAATGCAATTACTTGAGTCCCTGACACCTATGAGGGAAACACCTGTATGGAAATACTCCTGGCTTCTACCTGACCTAGTCCTGGGAAGTACACTAGCGGATGCTATCTCCCTCTCTGTTTCTCCCACCTCCTCCCTCCCCCTTATCTCTATTCATCTGTTTCACTCTGCAATTTGCTCTACCCCTCCTCTCCCTTCCCCTCCCCTCTACCCCTCCCTTCTGGTCCCTACCCTGCCCCTCCCTTCTCTCCTGCTCTCCCCTCTGATCCGCTTCCCTCCCTACCCCTCCCCTTTCCTCCTATTTCCTCCTCTCCTTTCCCTTCCCCTCCCCCTTTCCTACCCCTCCCTTTTCCTCCTATTTCCTCCCCCTTCCTCTCCCCTTTCCCTTCCCCTCCCCTCCCCCTTCCCTGCCCCTCCCTTCCTTCCCCTCTCCTCCCTCCCCTCTCTTCACTCCTCCCCTCTCACTTCCTCTTCCTTTTCCTTTCTTCCTCTCCCCTCACCTTACATCTGCTAGGATCCCATATGGGTGCAAGTTGGAGTCTCAGCTGCTCCACTTCCCATCCAGCTCCCTGCTTGTGGCCTGGTATGGCAGTGGAGAATGGCCCAAAGCCTTAGGACCCTGCACCTGCATGGGAGACCTGGAAGAAGCTTCTGGCTCCTGACTTCGGATTGGATTAGCTCCGGCCATTGTGGCCACTTGGGGAGTTAATCAGCGACAGAAGATTTTTCTCTCTGTCTTTCCTCCTCTCTGTATATCTGACTTTCCAATTACAAAAAATTAATTTTAAAAAGCTAGGAATTTGAAAACCTGTGTAGAAGGATTACAGCAAGATACAGAGTAAATACATTGTGATACCATGTTGGAAATCCCAGTACTGCCCCCAAGGCTTCTTGATTTCCTAGGTCTTATAAGAGTCCAAAGAGCTATTACAAGTACAGTTTGGTTAAATAAAAGGAAATATTAAAATCAGCAAAGGGAAAAACCTCATGGAATGAGGTCAAGGAGGTAGTACGCACAAGCTTCCAAGTATATCCCATCCTAGTAGAATTGCACGATAATATGCTAATTTCTTCCAGCAATCATGTGTGACAATTTGTGTCAAGTTTTGTGTTCAGAGTGTTTATTGGAGGGTTGGTATTGTAGTATGTAGCATCCATGTGAGTATTGTTGGTTACTAAAATGTCTGCTGTCCTATTCCCTAGCAAATATGAGCAGATACTTCTCAATTTTTGATGGTGTTCTATCCTAATAAACTCACCCTGAGTTGAAAATACTGTAAGATTGTAAATACCTTTAGTATACCCACCCTACCAAGCATTGTAACTTAGCAACACAATTCACTATAGAGTATCTTTTGTTGACCCTGCTAGTTGCGTGGCTGACTGGGAGCTGCAACACTTTGCTGCTGCCCACACCACAGGAGATTACATTGTTTATTGCTGGTGTGAGAAAAGATCAACATTCAAAGTATGATTTCTGATGAATGTGTATTGCTTGTATATCATCATGAAGTTTAAAAGTAAGTCAAACCAATGGAATTTGGGGACTATCTCTGTATTCATAGTAATATATAAACATTCGTAGGTTGCTTATCTGATTTAAAGTGGGAATGGATTACTAGGAAAAGGTACTCAACTTCAGTTATTTATTTTTTATTTCTCAAAAAATCTTTAAATTAAAAAAATGATTTATTTGTTTGGAAGACTGAGAAGGGGTAATGAGGGAGAAGGAAAGAGAGAAAAATCTTTCATCTATTGGTTTCCTCTCTAAATGCCATCTCTCATGTGGGTATCAGGGACCCACCCTGACACTTGAGACATCATTTACACTTTTCCAGGCATATTAGCAGGAAACTGCACTGGAACTGCAGTAGCTGGGACTTCAATTTGTGCTCCAGTATAGGATCTGGAACTCTCAAGTGGCAGCCTAACCCACTGTGCAACAATCCTCCCAACAAATATTAATTATGTCTGTAATGTTTTCTACCTTCCTTCTTTCTTACCATCCTTCCTTCCTGTTTTCCTTGCTTCCGATTTATTTATTTATTGAAAGGACAGAATTACAGAGACTGAGAGAGAAACAGAAAGAAAATGATCTAATTTCAGGGAGATGGGAACATTGGCATTTGTTATAATCTTCCCAGTTCTCTGTTTATCTAGAAATATTTCATATTAATTTTTAAAATTAGTAAACTTATAAGATATTAATCAAAATGTTCACTTTAAAAATATAACTTTCTTAGTTTGAGAGACAAAGAGAGAGAGGCAGAACGAAAGAAATATGCTATCTGTTGGTTCACTCCGTGGATGCCCCTACTACCAGGCCTGGGGGAGGTTGAAAGTCGGGAGGTGATAGCTCAGTCTTTCATGTGGGTAGCAGAGACCCACAACTTGAGCCATTACCTACTGTCTCTCATGTTAGGGTGCACATTAAATTCAGGAACTCCAGTGGATGATACAGATATCCCAAGCAGCATCTTTTAGTGCTAGGCCAATTGCTACACCCCAAAGAAAATTTTCTGTAGAAAAGGCTTGCTCCAATCTTTAACGTTCTATAATATTATCTTGATGAATTTTTTTTTCTTGGTTTCAGTTCAGAAAGGCAATCAAACTTGGCAAATAAGAATTTGTTCTTCAGTTATTCTGAATGTTTAAAACTCTGATTTCTGAAGCTGAAGTGGTGTGTGCATATATTTTATGTAGTTGTCATACATATTTGTTGTATGCTTGGTATCACTTTGGAAGTTAGCAAATTATGTCCTATTTTAGATCACTTCATTCTGTGCTGATGCTTAGACAAGGAAAGGTAGGAAGATTAAGAAGATAAGGGAGGGGCTCGGCAGCGTGGCCTAGTGGCTAAGGTCCTCGGCTTGATCCCATATGGCCTCTGGTTCTAATCCCGGCAGCTCTACTTCCTCTTTGTCTCTCCTCCTCTCAGTGTATCTGACTTTGTAATAAAAATAAAATGAATCTTAAAAAAAAAAAGAAGATAAGGGAAAGTCTCTCCTCCTCTCAGTATATCTGACTTTGTAATAAAAATAAAATAAATCTTAAAAAAAAAAAGAAGATAAGGGAAAGAGGCAGAAGAGATTAGTATTTAACTTTCAGGGTAATCAAATTGTGTATTCCTCTTTGTTTCTTCTCTCATATAACATCAGTCTTATAAGAAAAAACTTAGGAAAAGTGATGCCTGTGGATTATGTCAAGAAGGGAAAAGAACAGTTAAACCTGCAGTAAAATTTTTAGCCATAAACTTTTGTTACCATGCTTCTTTCATGTCCTTGATTTCTCCTTTCCTTCCAGATTTTCCCCTTCAATAAGTAGTTGGTTAATAGTTTTCTTCCTATACTTCATACATGTAAGTCTGTACCTTTAGAAACAAAATCAGTTTAGTCTTATGGTTCCAGTATGTTCCTAATAATAAAATCATAGTAAACAAAATGCACTCATTAGTTTCCTTTTTAAAGTCATCTTTCCTTTTATTTTTCCTTAGATTTTTTATCATTTTTTGTTTTTGCATTTTAATATGATTTTAAAGAAATTTTTATTTATTTTAAAAGGCATGTAGATGAGAAAGAGAGAACAAGAGCAGGAGTGCTAAGAACTGAATCCAGTCTCCCCTGTGGTTGGCAGGAGCTCTGTTACTTGAGCCATCTCTGCTAACTCCAGTGTCTGCACTGGCAGGAAGCTGGTGTGAGGAGCCAGAACTGCTAGGAATCAAACCCAGGTACTCTGGGAGGGGAATGCAGGCAGCATTCCCAGATGGATTAGTGTCCTGTTGTAATCAAATTAAATGTGTTCTTTTGCTTATAATAGTGGTAATATATTAAACGAATGACACAAAAATGCAAATCCCTTTTCAAATAAAGTAGTTACAAGAGGAACCCACAGTGAACTGTGGGTCTAATTCTGTCAAGTCAAACCACAGAACCACCCGAAGAGTGCATAAACCGGGGATTGAGAGAGACCTGGGAGGGAAATAGTGGGCTCCTCCCTCTTGGGTTACTACTCCCACGGCAGGGCATGAAAACTAGGACCAGAGCTGGGGTCGCTAGACAGAGAGGCACTCAACAACATCAGTGAGGGCTGGATAGTTGAGCTGGTTAGATGGAACTAAGCTTTAATACCCAGTGACATGTACAAGAGCCAAATGGGATATGGAACAGACTGGACTAGTCAGCTACGCATACTGGCAAACCAGGATAGGGGGCGGGCCTGGTGGGGGTTATTGTGGGTCGCCCCAACTAGGCTGCAGCTCCCACTTGTTTATGTGAGGGCCGAGTGTGTGCTGGGCCGAACCAGACTGGACTGCAACACCCACTGGTTCCAGTGGAAGTCGGGACTAAAAACAGAACCAACCCAGGAATTGTAACCACCAGCTGATCGTGGTGATGGACTGTGCCGGGTCCTGTGCTTGCTAGAACATACAAGAATCTGGTCTGGGAATACCTCACAGTTTTTTTGGGGATCTCCCCAATCGAAATGGCGGACTCAGAACCCTAGCCAAGAGAAGACAGAAGAAAGAACAAGTCAATCAACCACCTCAGCTATATGTTGGCAGCGAAATACTGGACAGATGGAGACTCTATGATAGACTATGTCAATCAGTGGATTCTTCGATGACCTCATCGTGCTTGGAGTGGCGAGACTGGCAGCGATTCATGACTGGTGAACTATCAAAACCACTTGAGCAAGTATCTCAGAACATGCCCCACGTCCGGGATTTGGGGTGGGTGGGAAACTGGGTAGGGCTTCTCCCTCAATATCCCCCTTTACCTCAGATACAAGAAGGAAACAATATGGAAAGAATAGTCTTACCCACTTCCCTATAACCCTTGAACCTTTTTACCGTAATTAACTATGTAAAGATTGTAAAAAAATATAATAAAAAAAAGAAAAAAAAGATTTATTTTTATTGCAGTCAGATATACAGAGAGGATGAGAGACAGAGAGGAAGATCTTCCGTCCGATGGTTCACTCCCCAAGCAGTTGCAACAGCGGGAGCTGAGCCAGTTGGGAGCCAGGAGCTTCTTTTGGGTCTCCCATGCGCATGCAGGGTTCCAAAGCTTTGGACTGTCCTTGATCACTTTCCCAGGCCACAGGCAGGGAGCTGGATGGGAAACAGGTTAGCTGGGATTAGAACCGACACCCATATGGGATCCCAGTGTGTTCAAGGCGAGGACTTTAACCACTATGCTATCGCGCTGGGCCCTCCACAGTGAACTTTAAGCTACTCACACACTAAATACTATATCTTAGTATTTCATTTGATGTGCAATAAAGAACTAAAATAATTTGACATGTTTGAAATGTCCTTTTTGGTTGAGAAATGTTATTTTTGACACTTTTCATTTTCTATTTGTAGTTAGTTAAAGTTTATAGTTTGGTATTTGACATGTTTTAAAAAGTGTCTAGCATTCTATATGAAATTCTGTTGTTTAAACTGGGTTGAAAGGTATAGAAAAACTTAATGTTTTAGGTAATGTGAATTATATGCACTTCAACCACAGGTATATGAACCAAAGGAAGTAAGATGTATTAAAAAGTTTCTCACACATGCCATACCTGCTGATGTAGATTACTTTGATTAGGATGGCTCAGAAGAGGAATATAAATATTGAAAACAGTGTCTTCCAGTTTGTTTTTCAAACTTGATGCTGTTCAAAATACTTTGAATAAGCGTTTTAATATGTCACTTCTTTCTCAATAGTGTCACATTTAAATAGATAGGATCCTGTTATTTTATTGCTAAAGAGGTCTAATTCAGTCATTTACAGCCAGTCATGAGAATGAATATAATGTTTGTACAACTGTCACAGTGTAAGAAAATCTGGGTTTAAAAATTAAAATATAGGGCCCGGCGCAGTGGCCTAGCGGCTAAAGTCCTCGCCTTGAACGCCCCAGGATCCCATGTGGGGGCCAGTTCTAATCCCGGCAGCTCTACTTCCCATCCAGCTCCCTGCTTGTGGCCTGGGAAAGCAGTTGAGGACGGCCCAATGCTTTGGGACCCTGCCACCCCTGTGGGAGACCCGGAAGAGGTTCCTGGTTCCCGGCTTCAGATCAGCGTGCACTCACTGGCCATTGCGGCTCACTTGGGGAGTGAATCATCGGACAGAAGATCTTCCTCTCTGTCTCTCCTCCTCTCTGTATATCTGACTTTGTAATAAAATAAATAAATCTTTAAAAAAAAGAAATCAATTGTGTGTTTAAAAAAAATTAAATTAAAAAAATTAAAATTAAAATACACCTAGTGCAATGGCTCAACTAGCAAATCCTCCACCCAAAAGTACCAGCATCCCATATAGTTGCCAGTTTGTGTCCCAACTGCTTCATTTCCCATCCAGTTCCCTGCCTGTAGCTTGGGAATTTCAGTAGAGAATGGCCCAAAGCCTTGGGACATTACACCCAAGTGGGAGACCTGGAAGTAGCTCCTGCTCCTGATTCCTGGCTTCGGATCCACTTATCTCTGGCCATTGTAGCCATTTTGGGGATTGAACCAGTGGATGGAAGATCTTTTTCTCTCCTTCTCTCTGTAAACCTATCATTCCAATAAAAATAAGTAAATATTTAAAAATTTATATTCTATATTTGTGTTACTCCCCTAGCTAGTCACCGTTTTAAAATTGGAAAATTTGGGGCCTGGCGAGATAGTGTAGTGGTTAAGGTCCTCATCTTGAACACTCCAGGATCCTATATGGACGCCGGTTCTAATCCTGGCAGCTCCACTTCCCATCCAGCTCCCTGCCTGTGACCTGGGAATGCGATCAAGGACAGCCCAAAGCTTTGGGAGACCCAGAAGAAGCTCCTGGCTCCTAGCTTCAGATTGGCTCAGCTCCAGCCTTTGCAGCCACTTGGGGAATGAACCATCGGACAGAAGATCTTCCTCTCTGTCTCTTCTCTCTGTATATCCGCCTTTCCAATAAAAAATAAATAAGTCTTTAAAAAAATAATAAATTTGAAATTTTGAATTAAAGGGTATAAAATAGGTGAAATATTTTAGGGAGGTCTTGCTCAAAAGACATAACAGATGTATATAATCATGTGATAATTATGTGCTCATTGCTTCCTTTTGCCCTTTTTAAATATAGTTGATTCCCAAGGTCACGCCTTTGACTTAGAATGCTTCTGTAAATTGTTATTTCGTAAGAGAAATTATCTGTTGGGCCCGGCGGCGTGGCCTAGCGGCTAAAGTCCTCTCCTTGAACGCCCCGGGATCCCATATGGGCGCTGGTTCTAGTCCCATCCAGCTCCACTTCCCATCCAGCTCCCTGCTTGTGGCCTGGGAAAGCAGTAGAGGACGGCCCAGTGCATTGCGACACTGCACCTGCGTGGGAGACCTGGAAGAGGTTCCTGGTTCCCGGCTTTGGATCGGCGCGCACTGGCCCGTTGCGGCTCACTTGGGGAGTGAATCATTGGACAGAAGATCTTCCTCTCTGTCTCTCCTCCTCTCTCTGTATATCTGACTTTGTAATAAAAATAAATCTTTAAAAAAAAAAGAGAGAGAAATTGTCTGTTTACATTTTAACCTATCATCTTGAAATTCATGGAGGTTTTTTTTACATTTATTTTATGTTTATTAGCAAGTCAAATATACAGAGAGGAGAGACAGAGAGAAAGATCTTCTGTCCGATGATTCACCCCCCAAGTGACCGCAACAGCCAGAGCTGAGCCAATCCAAAGCCAGGAGCCAGGAACCAGGAACCTCCTCCAGGTCTCCCACGTGGGTGCAGGGTTCCAAAGCTTTGGGCCGTCCTTGATCTCATTCCCAGGTCACAGGCAGCGAACTGGATCGGAAGTGGGGCCGCTGGGACCAGAACTGGCTCCCATATGGGATCCTGGGCGTTCAAAGCAAGTTCCTTAATCACTACACTATCTCTCCAGGCCCAAAATGCATATTTTAAGTCTACATATTTAGCCCTCACTTCCCGCTTGGAATCCAAGATCTATGTTCCCATGTGTCTGGGAGGAGAATTTCATGTGAATATCTTAATGTAACCCAAACTCAGTATTTCTCTATAAAGCGACATTTGTTTTCCCATTCTTTTTTTTTTTTTTAGATCTATTTGTTTTTATTGCTAAGTCAGATGTACAGAGAGGAGGAGAGACAGAGAAGAAGACCTTCCATCTGATGATTCACTCCCCAAGTGACTGCAATGGCCAGTGCTGCGCTAATCCGAAGCCAGGCGCCAGGAACCTCCTCCAGGTCTCCCACGCGGGTACAGGGTCCTAAAGCCTTAGGTTGTCCTTGACTGCTTTCCCAGGCCACAAGCAGGGAGCTGGATGGGAAGTGGAGCTGCCAAGATTAGAACCGGCATCCATATGGGATCCCATTGCATTCAAGGTGAGGGCCGTAGCCGCTAGGCCCCAGCGCCAGGCCCTTGTTTTCCCATTCTTTTCCAATTGTTCCACTTTATGTGTAACTATCATTAGTTTCAGATTCTAGGCTATCATTATACAATCATTCTTTGACTCTGTTAAGCCATATCATCCATTTGTCATTATCATTATCATTAATTGACCCATTTGTAACATTTCCTATGTTCCAGATGCAAGTCTTCATAGCTTTTTTTGGTTTTGTTTTTAATTTTATTTGTCATGATAACAGTCGCATTGGCTCAGGGATTTCTCCCATCCTCTTCATTTCCCCTTGCTCCATTTGTTTTCCCTATATTTTTACAATAGTGTAGTCCTTCAGCAACAATCACAGCTTCTTACGTGACCAGATGCTAGAGAATGGTGTAGGGCATTAAGAAGAGGGGATTCCTGTTTGAAGGAGCTTTAACGAAATTACAACAACTGAGATTGCTTCCCATATAATGTTTGCATTGCCATCAAGTATAGCAGTGGTCTCCATTGTTTATATGTCACTTTCTATATCATTGTGCAATATAACATAGTTAATATCACTTTTTAATTATTTATACATCTTTCTTTCTTGCTAGCCTGAATAGCAGATGGTAATAGTAATTTTATTTTTGTATCATGGTGTCTGGTACAATACCTGTCATATACTTCAGTGAAATCTGTACTGGATATATGGATAAAAGCATTTTAAAGGGATCAGTGTTGGGGGGCCTCCTTTGTGGCACAAGCAGGTTGGACTACCGTTTGTGATGTCAGCATCCCATATGAACCCTCATTTGAGTTCTAGCTGTTTCACTTTGAGCCCACCTCCCTGCTAATGTACCTGGGAAATCAACGACAGATGGCCTGGGGACTTAGGCCCCTGCCAACTCCGTAAGAGGCCTGGATGGAATTCCAGGCCCTGCCTTTGGCCTGTCCCTGCCTTTGGCTGTTAAGACCATTTGAGGAGTGAGCCATGAGAAGGAAGATCTCTTTCTCTCCCTGTCTGTCTGCCTTTCAAATAAATAATTTTTTTTTTAACAAAGAGCATTGTAGATAACTTTCGTTGTACTTTGTCTTTTGCTTCAAAGACTTGTAAGCTGGTCTTAGGGAACCTTTTAAAAATTTCTAATTTGAAAAACATTCCATAACTATCTCTAATTTGCTTGTCCAAGCTTCTTAATACTGTTTTTATTTCTTATCTGTTCTTTGAATTCCTCTTTCCTTTTCTCTGTCATAGTCAATCATTTGCCTCCTTTTTGAAACCTTTGTTTCTGATTCTAACCGACAGTGACATGTTACCTGGCAACCATATATATTAACAGCCTGTTATATTGATCGGCATTATGCATCTTTATCTACATGGTCATATTTTATTCACTTTTTAATCTGAAGTTTGCTCTCCCAAACTTGACTGGCAACTTTGTGTGGTTAACACTGCTCTTTTCCTTTTCTTATTGTCTATTACAGTGTTGGAAATCCAGAGTTAAAGATTAGCTTCTATAGATAGGACAATTCTGTATGTGAAATGGCCCAGGTTAATATTTAACAAAAGCAAGATGATTGGGTTGATTGGTCATCTATTTTTGTTACTTATTTTTTATTGGCTCTGTCACTGTAATCATAATATTACATTTTTATGACTGAATTCAGGATGTCCAGATGATTAGTCAACTACTTTCAAAAAAAGAAACTTTGAATTGTTCTTCTGTGGGGCCGGCATTGAGGTTCAGCAGGTTAGGCCAGTACTTGCATTGCCGACATTGTATACAGGAGTGCCAGTTTGAGTCACATCTGCTGTGCTTCCTGCTCACATGTCCTAGGAAGCAGTGGATGATGGCCCTGGTGGCCCAGTAGATGGGCCCCTGCCAAGCATGTAGGAGACCCAGATGGAGTTCCTGGCTCCTGGCTTTAGCCTCAGCCAGCCCAGGCTATTGGGTCTATCTGGGGAGTAAGTCAATCAGTGGAAGATAAAACACTCAGTCTGTCTGTCTGTCTTTCTGTGCCTCTCTTTCCCCAACCCCTTGCTTCCTTTCTTTATCTTTATGCCGTACAAATAAGTAAAAAATAAAATCAATCTATTAAAAATATTCTGTGGAAGTATTACAAAAAGAATATATAGGTGGACCATTTAAGTAATTTACTATATTTGATAGTTAATAAATTAACTATATTTGATCTTTTTATCTTTATTTCATAACTGATAAAAATGGTAATGGCTACTTGGAAGAAATACCTGTTACCTATCATATTTAAGTGTTTATATGTTTAAAATAGCAGTTTTACATTGTATGAAGATTATTTAGCTGCACCACTTAATTTATCCATGAGTAAATACTGTATATTAGGAAAGGAAAATACAGAGTTCTGTAAATTTCCATTTTTTTCTGCTATTATTGGCATTATTTATTTTATCACCAGAAAAATATTGTAAAGTCGAAGAATGGTCATTGTGGCTCTGCAGATGTCAGGAATGGGACAGGATAAACCAAAATTATATGGGAAGGTTTTTTTCTCAAAACACATACTACTAGGGATTCTTTTTGTTTAATACTTATTTTTATTGCAAAGTCAGATCTACAGAGAGAAGAGACAGAAAGATCTTTTGTCTGCTACTTCATTCCCCAAGTGGCCACAAATGGCCAGAGCTGAGCAGATCTGAAGCCAGGGGCTTCTTCTGGGTCTGCTATGTGGGTGCAGGGTCCCACGGCATTGGGCTGTCCTCCACTGCTTTCCCAAACAGGGAACTGGATGGAAGTGGAGCAGCCAGAAATTATCTGGTGCCCATATGGGCATTAGCTACTAGGCTACCACTCTGGGCCCCCACTAGGGATTCTTATTCTGCCAACCCTTGCTTGGAAATGCATGACTGTAGGGAATCAGGTTTTTGTTTTTTTTTTTTTTGTAGGGAATCAGTTTTACTGATAAAGTTATCAAGCATGTTTGTCTGCTACTTATACTACTCATTTTTTTAAACTATTTTGAAAATGATTTGTGGAAAATTATATTTCATAAACAATACAGTGATGTTCAGATATGTATTGCATCTTATACTAAAATGATTTATTCTTATCCTTAAGTGTTGAATTAGAGAAATATTTATATTAAAATAAGTCATTATTAGGAAAACTACTCTGAAAATCATTCCCCTTTATTTAAGAAAACATCCAAATCTGAAGTAGCAAGAATTAAAAGTAACCCCAAAGGAGGAATTGTGGAATAAATGAAAGCTGTTTTCGAAGTCTTCACTCTTATTTACTTTTGCCTTGGCTAACCTTCATGAAATGTGTCTTTTTTTATAACCAATACTTTGAAAGTTGCCAGGTTTCACTTGTCTTGCTTTCTGATCTGCCTTCAGTTTAGGTCCCTTCGTTTCTTCTCTTTACTCTTGAATTAATCCTTTACCTACTTCACAGGCCGATTCTTTGATGAGAACGAATCCCCTGTTGATCCGCAACATGGCTCTAAACTGGCGGATTATAATGGGGATGATGGTAATGTAGGTGAGTACGAGGCAGACAAGCAGGCTGAGCTGGCTTACAATGAGGAAGAAGATGGTGATGGTGGAGAGGAAGACGTCCAAGGTGAGCGTGGGCCTTGTATCCATGCTGTGGCCATGAAACCCACCTCTAAGTTTTTCAGTTGAATTTGTGTAGAATTTTCCCCCACTTAACTAGAAGTAGTGTTGTCTTAATATCAATACACAGAGGTTCTATGCAGTTTTTAGAGATATTTTTGAAAAATATTAGTACTACTTGTAGACCTGCCAAATTCTTTTCAATTGTAGTTATTGTGTGTATTACTGATGAGTTTTAATTTGAAACTCAGAATCCTCAGTAATTTTAGAATTAAATTGTTTAAAATGGCTCTAGATTTTACCTAAGGCAAATATTTCCGGTAAAGAATCCTTTTCTATTTCTTATTAGAAAAACATCCTTTTTCTTATCAGAAAAGCCACAGAGGGGATGATCTCCCTGCTAATTTGGATAATGTTGTTGCTACAGCATGAGAAGGCTGTTTCTGAAATTTTCCTGAGACTTAGTTTCTATCAACATTCAAACAATGAGTTTGCAAGATTTATCTTTTTATGCTTAATACACAGATTCAACAAATTTTTCCTGTTAACTGTGTTACTTCTGAGCTTTTAACTTAGTGAAAGTTCAGAATCTGCCTGTGTGCATGCAGCCCCACCCATGCATGCTTGTCAGCATGTGTTGCTTTACTGTAAGTTTCTAGATCTGTTTTCTACCTGCTTGTATTGCTTAATAGTGCTTGTAGAGCTTTTTCTCTGTTTTATTAAAGTCGGGTATAACCTTTAGGATGTGATGTATTACCTTTTTATAGTATGATGCATGACATTTTTTTTCACTGTAACTTGTTGAAACTTCTTCCTTAGTTCTTTGCAAAGTAGTTACATTTTCATTTAGCTTTATATTAAGACTTGTTTTTATAAAACTCAAAAGAAAATAGAGTTCGCCTAGAATTTTATACTGTTGGCAGGTAAAGAGCAACTAGAGACTGACTTCCAACTCAGTGTTGTTTTTCATTGTGCCTCACATTTTTGGGAAAATACGGATATTGGGGGATAGAAGACAGACTGGGTCTGAGTGGAATATTAATGAGAATTTCTCAGATACTTTTTGTTAATATTGAGTAAATTATGCTTTCCTTTTGTATAATCTTATTCTATTTTCATAAACTTTAACCATTTTCCTTATTACTTTTGTGAGTTGTGTGTATTATATTTGCTTGCAGTTATTATAACATTTTAAGGCTTTTTCATGCATGAATATCATATCACCAATTAGACTAAGCTCTTGGAGGGCAGGAACTTTCATTTGCTTTCTCTTTTGCTTTGTATCCCTTCCTTTTCTTCCTTCATGGCCACCATCCACAATACCTTGCACACAGTGCCCTCAATAAATTTCATTAACTGATAATTTTTATGCTTTAATTTCTGTTCTTATACCCTTCCTTGTTTGCCCTTTGCTTCTATCATCTCTGTCATTTCATTGGGTGACTTTGAAATTTTCAAAAAAGCAAGTTCAACCATTATTAACAATTATTTCTTATATTTTTGGTTATGTTAAAGTTGATGACTTTTATCACAGAACTTAATTTTAATGTTTTTATCTTCTTTATCCACAGTAAATAAATCTGTTTAAAGTGTCTTATCTCTCCATCTCTTCTATTCTTTTTCCTCTCTACCCCTCATTCCTGTTGTCATATTTCATTTCAAACACACAGTATCCTCATTCTGCCTTTTCTTTCCATTTGAAAATAAGTTCATTGATTCTAAGGGATATAAGGAAGTTACCTAAGATGATAGCCTCAGTGAACAGGCAGACAGCTGTTAAATTTGGAGATTTCTGTACTTGCCAGTGAATCTTTCTTGAGGGGCAGGGTGGAATTGCTGTTTAACATTCTGCCATTTGGGGATTTACTTGATTGTGGCTGAAGGAGAGTAAAGCAGCTAAAATGGGGACTTGCTTATCATAGAAAACAGAAAGGTACAAGAAAATCAGCTCCAGCAGATAAAAGGGGGTAAGACTGGGCAAGCCTGCAGAAAAGGAATACCAAAAAAACCTAAATCATTTTAAACATGTTTTCAGTAATCTTTTAAATATATAATGTAACTGTCCAAAAACTGAAGGAAGTTATTATCACTAGTCCCTGTTTTATCAGCAAATTGGATTCTAAATGTTCATTATTTTATCAAAAAATGTGGAATTATGTAACTTTTTTTTAACTGTGCCAAAGTACAAATAATAGTTGGGTTCTCAGTCTGGTGTGTACTAGTAGCCAAAGTAGATAATAAGAGTGGTTAAAAGATTAGGCTGAGAGTCAAGAACATGCTGTGGATTCTTTTCAAGTTACTTAAGCTCTCTGGTCCAGGAACTCTTTATCTGTATGTGAGACAGTAGGACTAGAATAGATGGTCTTTCATGGTTTAAAAGAATATTTGTCCACGTTCACACAGTAATCACTTTTATGTGGAATCACATAAGTATTTTGGGAAAATAGATTTCTGTGATTTCAGGATGCCTGAAACACTTCTATTCCAAAACCTGGAAAATAAAGTAGAAACTTTACCCCACCATTGCAACTTTTCAGCTATTGGCATAAAAAGTGAAGCATGCCTTCCAGAGGCACTGTTAAGATTATAGTGTTAGGAGCTCTGCTCTGTGAATTTTTAAGTTTTTATCAAGTTAAGAGGATGCTAAAATTAGCGATTCCATCAGCAGGATGAGCTTCTGGCCTCACTTCAGTACAGTGTAGCTTTAGTCTCACAATTCTGAATTTGAAATAGAGTCTGGCAGCAGCGGTATAATTACGAAGTTGGAAGATTTTGGTCTTATGATGGTGATACCTATCGTATATATTGATCACTACAATCAACATTACTTGAAGAGTATTTTCCTGTAGAATTAATTAGGACTGATTTTTTCTGTGTTTACAATCATAGTTTATTTATATTTCTAATTGCTGATTTTTCTGAGGCATCATAAAAGTAATAATTTATTTGCATTGGCATAAAAATTGAATTTTAACACTACACATCTAGTGGATAATATATTTTTGATTAATTATTGTAATAAGGAGATGGGCATATGCAGATTTCCTTTATTCTTGTCCTTGATCCCATAGAAGTTTGAAACTTGTTTAATATGAAATGCATAGTTACTAAGGATATGTATGGAAGGAAGCTTAGCAGCATGTGTAAATAACCTGTACTGTGAAGCCAGACTGAAATTTTGAATAATAACTCCATTACTTACTAGCTCTATGAACTTGTGAATTAAATAGCCTGAGTTTCCTCAAGTGTAAAATAGGAATAATTGAAGTTATCTGCCTCAGTTGTTATATGGATTACAAAGTTTAATATTTGTTCAACAGTTGGAACAGGGTCTTCCACACTATAAGTACTACTTAAGTGTTCATTGAATGAAATGTTTAGAAAGTAAAAGCAAATCCAGAATTTTTTTCATTGGGTTATCTGCTTTGGAGAATAAATTATATATTTGGCTTATAGGTTAATTTATATTTCTTAGTAGGCCTTACTGGCTTGTTGCCCCCGATTCTTGGTTGCTAACAAAACTTTTTTAATGGAGAGCATCCTTTTTGGATGTACAGAGAGAATCAAATTGTGAATGCCATTGTGATTTTATTTCTTTTATTGGTCATTTAGCTATTTGTAGATCTTGTTGCTTCCTAAAAATAGCTAAAATTTTGATCCATATAAGTATACCCAGTGATTATCTATTATTTTATATATTGGGTTAGGTAACATTTAACAGATAACTGCAAAGAGTTTATTGGAGCATGGAAGACCTGGAAGAAACTCCTAACTCCTGGCTTTGAATTGGTCCCGTTGTGGTCATTTCTGGAGTGAACCAGTGGATGGAGATCTTTTTCTCTCCTCTGTAAAGCTACCTTTCCAATGAAGATAAATAAATCTTAAAAAAAGAAATTCCAAAAACTAGCAACATGTTTTTCTTTTCAAATAATTTTTAGTTTTTCTCTGGAAAAAGTTTCACTATTCCATTGTGATCACATTGTCATTTAATTACATTTTGAAAAATGTGTTTGCAGCCATTAAGATAAGATACCATAACTTGGATCTTAGAAAGAACTTTTTGAAGAGATGCTGGTAATTATATCCCCTTTGAAGATCAAGAATAAGGTGTTTATTTTTGCAGCACAGAGGATTGTTTGATAGATTGATCAACATGATTACAAAATACAATTGTGAATATAGATATAGTTCCAGCCTGTTTACATAATGGATTTGGGTTTCTAATCCCTCTCAGATTAAGCTTCAGTTTGTTAAGAATGTGGTGCAGGGGTAGCTGTTTAGCTTAGTGGTTAAGATATCCCACATACTGGGTCTTGGGTCCTGACTCCAGCTTCCTACCAGTGCAGATGCTGGGAAGCAGCAGGGATTGCCCAAGTAACTGACTGTCACCCATGTGGAAGATGTGGATTGAGCTCCCAGCTCCTGACTTGGGTCCTGTCCAACCCTTGCAGGTATTGGAAAAGTCAACCACAGGATGAGAGCACACATGTGCTCTATCTAAAAAAAAAAAAAAAATTGCAAAAATAAAATTATTTTGCCCACAGAATGGTACGGGATGATTGCTTACAATTCTAAATGAGAATTTCTCTAAGTTTATAAAAAGCCACTGAAAGGAAAGTGAAAGTTTGTTTGGAACTTTTTTTGTAAAGGTTTACTTATTTTTCTTGGAAATGCAGATTTACAGACAGAAGAAGAGACAGAGAAAAAGATCTTCCATCCACTGGTTCACTCTCCAACTGGCTGCAACAGCTGGAGCTAAGTTGATCTGAAGCCAGTGGTCAGGGACTTCCTTGGGGTCTCCCAAATGGGTGCAGGGTCCTAAGGCTTTAGGTCATCCTCCACTGCTTTCCCAAGCCATAAGCAGGGAGCTGACAAGAAAGTGGAGCAGGTAGGACAGGAACTGGCACCTTATAAGGGGAGGATTAGGGCCCGGCGGCAGTGGCCTAGCAGCTAAAGTCCTCGCCTTGAAAGCCCCAGGATCCCATGTGGGCGCCAGTTCTGATCCCGGCAGCTCCACTTCCCATCCAGCTCCCTGCTTGTGACCTGGGAAAGCAGTCAAGGACGGCCCAAGGCTTTGGGACCCTGCACCCGAGTGGGAGACCTGGAGGAGGTTCCTGGTTCCCGGCTTCGGATCGACGCGCACCGGCCCGTTGTGGCTCACTTGGGGAGTGAATCATCGGACGGAAGATTTCC
Organism: Ochotona princeps; assembly: GCF_030435755.1. Lineage (NCBI taxonomy): Eukaryota > Metazoa > Chordata > Mammalia > Lagomorpha > Ochotonidae > Ochotona > Ochotona princeps. The sequence continues at coordinate 34,446,738 of NC_080837.1, read as the reverse complement.
CTCTCTGTCTCTCCTCCTCTCTGTATATCTGACTTTGTAATCAAATAAATAAATATTTAAAAAAAAAAGGGGAGGATTAGCTGTTGAGCAATTGTGCTGGGCCCTATTTGGAACTTTTGAAACAGTAAAATTTTAGAATAAAATAAATGTAGATTTTATAAATCTATAGTGAAATCATAAATTTATTCCAATGTATAACTCATTCTATTATATAAAATCATATTTTCAATCACGGTAATAACATCTCAGTCTATGAGCAGCTAAGCGGTGGATGACAGCAGCTGTGAACCAAAAGCAAGAAAGGTTGTTTTTTTTTTTAAGTTAACAGAGAAGCCAAAAAATATCATTTAAAAAATGTACTCAAAAGGGAACTTATTTTCTTTATTACAGTGATCTTAGTTCTTGTTCTAACTTAATACACTTGAGCATTCTTACTTCAAAACCAGTGGTTTGAAAGAGAAATTAGAAAGAAGGGTTTGTACTAGCAGATAAACTGACAGCAGTGCCAAGTGACAGGTGACAGCAAAGGAGCCAGAGAAGGCTAATAATAGCTAAGTAAGTCAGACTCCAAAACACTATTTGGAGTCACTTTATGTAGCCATTGCAAGAGGCTTTGAGGATCTTACTGTCTAGCAATATTATGTAATTTTTTTTTCTTTTTGATAAGTAAAAGATGTAATTTTGGTTGGTATAGTATACTTAATACATCAAGGGCAAGCCATCTGCAAGGAAACAAAAGATTTTGTAAAATCGTGAAAGGTGGGATTATGAGTGAATTTATTTTCTAATTTTTACATTACCATAATGGATTACTTCTATAATTAGAAAAAAACACCTTTTGTTTTTAATGACCTGAATATGTATATAGCAAAGTTTTACCGCAACTTTAGTTCAAAGGACTAAATCTTTAGCTCTATAAAATTAACATGTTTGTGTAAAAGGATTAACACTTTAGTGTTTGTGGATTCCTCAAGTTTTGCAAGCTATGTATGTGTGTCTAACTACTTCTGCTTATGTGTCTGTGTACAAACTATTTGTTAAAATTAAATTATCTTCTAAATAGTTAAATTTGTCATTCTTAAGCCAAACAAATCAGAATGCTGTTTCTAGTAGGTGTAAAATAACAAGCAGAAAACTGCATTAAAGGTGAGATAAATTAAAACATGTTAAAACTGTGATTCTGCCATGATATTTAAAAAAATAATATTGTTGATACATAATTCTGTCACTTTCAGATGATGAAGAACGAGAGCTTCAGATGGACCCTGCAGACTACGGGAAGCAACATTTTAGTGATGTTCTTTGAGTCCTAGAGGAAAACTTCTGAAAACCTAAAGTGCTGTAAAAATGGAAATCATTTCTACATCATCATTTTTACTTTTGCTGTAAAGATTAGTTGTATCAGTTGTAAAGATACATTGATATAGATTTAAGGAAAATTTTAATGAAGGAATGTACCCATGTACATATGTGAGCCTTTTCCTATTGTATTATCAAAGCAGAGACTTTTTTGGTTATGATACAAATGAGCCAAAAATGGTTAATCTTTGCATTTAAAGCAAACTAATGTATATTTCACACTTTATTGAGCCTAATACTTTTTTCCACAAATAGACAACAGAAAATGGTTGTACATGTTATATGTTGCACACAGCCTAACCAGAATGAGAACAGTTATGCAGTTGAAAACTTTTTTATACCTTAAATGCATTGTTAGCCCAACTGATGTTCGGACTATCCCTTATTTCATGATGTTGAAGGAATCATGCCTACCATAATTACATAAAAAGGGGAATCTAGAACCAAACACTGGGCAACATATGTAGAAAATTCCCTCCCTCCTCCTTGTATTTACATGAGTGCTGATGTGTTTGTTCTGAGAGAGAAGTTTTCAGCTAGGGCCCAATGAAAGTTTGAGGTAAACTGCAGACATGTTGTTATTTGTGAGCTATACCTTCCCTCCTTCTTGAACTTGTGGAATGCATGTTTGCCATACCCGTTTTTATTTTTTCAAGTGATACCAGTACTACTTTAGTCTGGCCACCGGTGGCTAAAACTTTTATATTTTCGAAGTTGAAGTTGGTGAAGCTATTCATGACTAAATTGCCAGATCCTGAAAGGGGCTAAGGCTACTTTGAAATGAATCGGCAGTCAGTATTTCAAAGACTTTCTGGTAGTTTCAGTGATCTTATTTGAGTAGACTTTTTCTGAAGTACTAAATAATGAATTTTAACAGGTTTTTATTAATGCACAGATAAATGTAAGTACAGTGAGGTCTCCAGCTGTTTTAGTAAAATAGCTTAAAAGTTTGTAACAAAACGAATCTTTGTAATTAACATTAGTTAAGAGCCCATCACACTCATATTTGCTAGACTTACAAAATTATTTTAAAAACAGTTGTCTTTTTTTACTCTATTCAATACAATTTGTAAGCTAGCTAATCCTTGTTCTCTAATTTAAATCACTTTTAAATCTTATCCCACTATCCTAAAACAAAAAATTCTAATCAAAAATAGAAATTTAAGCTTACTAACTTTGTTTTTCAGGAGAATGACTGCTAATTACACATAAGCAACATGAAATGAATGTTCCCCTACTAAGGTTCCAGTCAAAATAAAGACTTACAGAGGAAAAAGTTTTTTTGCAATTTATTTAATAAACAAGACAGTATGCAGTTAATTGATTAAAATTGTTTTTCCCACCTTATCAAATGATTGGTGCCTTTGTTATCAGTAGGGTCAGGCCTGCAGTGAACAGGTATGATGGGTCACAGGTTTGTAAATGTACTTTAAAGAAGTGATATACATCTTTTGGGCATTAGTGTGAAAAGATGAGTCAGAAAATAGTTCTAGTAGTACTTCTTGCTATCTTCATTCTGTAAAATCTTTTTTTTTTTTTTTTTTAAATATTCATTTATTCATTAATTACATTGCATTACATGACACAATTTCATAGGCACTGGGACTCCCCCCCCCTTCACCCCAAACCCTTCCCCCATCTGTAAAATCTTTATGACAGAAAACCATGAAATTACCTGCCTTTGTCATAAAAACCATTACTTGGTTATATTCCTTAATTAGCAGCCTGGACATTTTATAAACTCAGAAATCTTGGACCAATTGATAATATTTCTCACTTTATTAACATTTTAGGGCAGCCAAATACTATGTGAATCTCAAAATGCTGACATTCTAAAGTCTATATAAGACATATTTTTTTATAATGTTTTACTTCTGCCTTAAGATTTAGGTTTGTTTTGTAAATGTATTTTTGCCCTGAATTAGTGTTAATTTGATGGAAATCATCACTCACTGGGTTCTAATAAATTAAGAATTAAACTTGCTTCACTGTTTACTAATTCTGATACATATACACATCACACTCATGTGAAACAAATTGTGACATTTTAACACTAAAATAAGAATGTATTGGGCCTGGCGCAATAATGTAGTCTTTGCCTTAAGCACACCGGGATCTCATATGGTCACCGGTTCTAATCCTGGCAGCTTCACTTCCCATCCAGCTCCCTACTTGGGACCTGGGAAAGCAGTCAAGGATGGCCCAAAGCCTTGGGACCCTGCACCTGCGTGGGAGACCTGGAGGAAGTTTCTGGCTCGCGGCTTCGGATCAGCGCAGCACTGACCATTGCGCTCACTTGGGGAGTGAATCATCGGACGGAAGATCTTTCTGTCTTTCTTCCTCTCTGTATATCTGCCTTTTCAAGAAAAATAAATAAATCTTAAAAAGAAAAAAGAAATGTACTTATTTTAAGTTAAACTACAATGGCAGAAATTTTTACACTAGGACTGTTTACTGCACCATTAATTTACTCAGCAAATATTGAATGCCTATTTGTGCTCAATGTCTCAGGCACTGAGATAAGTATGCAAGATAAAGAAGGTTGCTGTTGTTGGGGAGCTTACATTCTAGTGCCACTCAGAGATATTAAAAACAGAGTTCCAAAACTTTAAGGTCATAAAGGTTCCAAGTAATCATATTTACATTCTGCTGAAGCATTAGTTATGTAGGTTGAGTGTAATTAGCAAATGTGAAGAAATGAGACTGAAGGACTATAGAGATATGAAGTAGGAAGAACTAAGTTAATTCATTTCATTATCTTTTTTTTCTAATATTTATTTACTGGGACTGGCACAATGGATCACTGGCTAATGCTCTACTTTCTTTTTTTTTAAAAAGATTTATTTATTTTTATTGGAAAGGCAGATACACAGAGAGGAGAATCAGAGAGGAAGATTGTCTATCCAATGATTCACTCCCCAAGTGGCTACAATGGCTGAAGCTGAGCCGACCCGAAGCCAGGAGCCTGGAGCTTCTTCCGGGTCTCCCACATGGGGGCAGGGTCCCAAGGCTCTGGGCCATCCTCGACTGCTTTCCCAGGCCACAGGCAGGAAGCTGGATGGGAAGTGGAGCTGCCGGAATTAGAACCGGCATCCATATGGGATCCCGGGGCGTTCAAAGCGAGGGCTTTAGCCGCTAGGCCATCACACCAGGCCCCCTTTCATTGTCTTGAAGCAGAAATGCAAAGCCTAAACAGGGACCAGCACAATGGCTCAACTGGCTAATCCTCTACCTCCAAGCGCTGGGATCCCTAAGGGCTCATATTCTAGCTGCTCCACTTCTTGTCTAACTCTCTGCTTGTGGCCTGGGAAAGCTATAGAGAATGGCCTAAACCCTTGGGACCCATATAGGAGACCCAGAAGAGACCTGGAGAAGGCTCCTGGTTCCTTGGCTTCGGAAGCTCAGGTTGTTAAGGCCATCTGGGGAGTGAACCTGTAGATGGAAAATCTTTCTGTCTGTTATTTTCTCCATAAATCTCATCTGCCTTTCCAATCAAAATAATTTTATGTATAAAACATACATGGAAAATTAGAAGAAATGTGAATATAACTTCAAAATCAAAATGTATCACCTCATTTTTTTGAAACCTTAAGATTGTATGTCTTCTTGACTTCACTTGTATAATTATGCAAAAAAAATTTGCTGGAGTCTAAGGACAGAGAACCTGTCAAGTCCATAGTTGGAAGGGGAAATCACTTTCCATCGTGGTGGGCCTTGATGATTCTGCTTCCCTGCGTCTGGCCCTGTGACTCATTGAGACAACGTGACATCAGTGCATTTTCAAAGGTATGTATTACTGAATCTGGCTTTTTTTTTTTTTTGCTATTGTTTCTTTGTGTTTTCTGTTTTGTTTTTTATATTATTGAATCTTTTTTTTTTAAAGATTTTATTATTATTGGAAAGCTGGATATACAGAGAGGAGGAGAGACAGAGAGGAAGATCTTCCATCCGATGTTTCACTCCCCAAGTGAGCCGCAACGGGCCGGTGCGCGCCAATCTGAAGCAGGGACCAGGAACCTCTTCCAGGTCTCCCACGCGGGTGCAGGGTCCCAAAGCCTTGGGCCGTCCTCGACTGCTTTCCCAGGCCACAAGCAGGGAGCTGGATGGGAAGTGGAGCTGGATGGGATTAGAACCGGTACCCATATGTGATCCCGGGGCTTTCAAGGCGAGGACTTTATCCGCTAGACCATGCCGCCGGGCCCATATTATTGAATCTTAATGTCACATGTGGGCCATCAGCATTCACTTATAATTGGCTCACATCAAACCCAGTGCAGTTACTTTTTTTTTTAGATTTATTTTATTTTTATTGGAAAGTTAGATATACAGAGAGGAGGAGAGGCAGAGAGGAAAATCTGTCCAATGATTCACTCCCCAAGTGACCGCAATGGCGAGAACTGAGCTGATCCGAAGCCAGGAGCCAGGAGCTTCTTCTGGGTCGCTCATGCAGAGGCAGGCACTCAAGGCTTTTGTCTGCAAGCAGAGTGCTGGGTGGGAAGTAGGGCTGCTGGGATCAGAACTGATGCCCACATGGGATCCCAGTGCAATACAAGGCGAGGAATTTAGGCGCTAGGCTACCACGCTGGGCCCAATGCAGTTTCTTTTTACATTACCCAAGAGAACCAAATGAAACTTCAACCACAATTCCCAAGGAGACAGGGTAAATGATATAGCCTATGTAAGAAAACGCCATAAAGTGCAGGAGTCCCTGGCATTTGAGGTCAGTGAAGTGGCTGGTATCAGGTTTCTCTGTGTTAAGCCACTGTCAGTGACTCCCACATCCGCATGGCTCCATTTCTGATCCAGCTCCCTGCTCCTGACCCTGGGCAAACAGCAGAAGATGACCTGAATGCTTGGGCCTCTTGGGAGACCCGGATGGAGTTCCATACTGCTGACTTGGCATGGCCTAATCCAGCTGGTACAGCTATTTTTGGAGTGAACTGAAAGCAAAGCAGGTAGGTCTCAAACTGGCACTCAGATGAGGATGTTAGCGTCTCAAGCAGAGAGTTAACAAAAAGAGCCACAATGCAGGTCCTCTAGCTATATTTTATAGTTTAACTACCTGAGAATGATGGCTCTTTGCTCAGTTACACTTCAAAAAAATCTTAGGGATCAACTGTTTAGCCTGGCCGCTAAGACTCCAATTAGCAATGCTGTATCCTTGGGCCTGGAATGATGACTTAGGTGACTAAATCCTCACCTTGCATATTCCAATATTTCATACGTACACCAGTTCTTGTCCTGGCTGTTCCACTTCCCTTCCAGCTCCCTGCTTGTGGCCTGGGAAAGCAGTGGAGTACAGCCCAAAGCCTTGGGACCCTGCACCCACGTGGGAGACCCAGAGGAGGCTGCTGGCTTCTTGTCTTCAGATTGGCTCAGCTCTGGCTGTTGTGAACATTTGGGGAATGAACCATCAGATAGAAGAACTTTGTCGCTCCTCCCTGTGACCTGTCCTGCTTTTCCAATAATAAATAAATAAATCTTAAAACAACAACAACAACAATAAAACACTACTGCATCCCACATCAGAATGGCTGAGTAAAATTCCTGCTTGGTGGCTTCCTGCTGATGCAGAACCAAGGAAGCATCAGTTCCTGCTTTCCCTTGGAAAATCTCAGTTGAGTTTCTGATGGTACTCCAAACACAGGATTTGCAAACATTTGCAGAATGAACCAAAAACATAAGCGTGCCCTACCTCTCCTTTCTCTATAAATAAATAAATAAAATGGAAGGGAGGAGTTTTTTTATTTGAAAGGATAATTTTTCACAGAGAGAGAAGCAGAGACAGAAAGTTATTTCATACACTGGTTCACTCTCCAGATGGCTACAATGGCCAGAGCTGAGCCAATTCCATGCCAGGAACCAGGAGCTTCTTTTTGGAGCTCCCATGTGGGTGCAGGGTCCCAAGGATGTGAGCCATCCTACACGGCTTTCCCAGGACACATGCAGGGAGCTGGATAAGTAGTGGAACAGCTGGAACAGGAACTAGTGACCATATGGGATGCTGGTGCTTGCAGGCAAAAGATTACCCAATTGAGCCATCATGCTGGCTTCAGACGGAAGACTTCTGTTTCCAGTTATGATGGAGTAACTTGACTCAGATTAAAAGCAGCTATATAACTAGGGACAGTGAAGCAGCTGCTTTCAGGCAGCACAAAACTACCGTCTCTGAGAGCACAGATAGTAAGCACATGGCTCTCTGGTTCTACAGAGCTAACAAGCCAGAGATCACAGTATGGAGCTATTGAAACAGTTGGAATCCATGTGATGGAGTAACAGAAATGAAATTAAGAGAGGTGGCCCCAGAAATCTACACTTTGGGTCCGCACAAGCCCATAACTCTTGGTGATGCTGCACTACCATCTTGCTAGAGCAAGCTCATCTGATTGCAGTGGGTACAGGATTGAGAACAATCTAGATACCAAAGGTCAATAAATGTTGGGGCAAAAGTAGTACCAAGGGACATTAGATTTCTGGGCCTGCCAAGCTGGAGATATGAATTGTGGAATCAGATGGAACACGAGACAGGCTGTTCCACAGTAAGACTTAAACTCCTCACAGGCTCTGACAAAGCCATACAGACACTCACACAGACAAGGATCAAGTTCAGACAAGACTGACGTAGAAATCAGTATAGAAGATAAGTCCCGCCGAGTTAGAACTTGAAACTCTTTAGGCTTCCACAGCTAGAAAATAAAACACCAAGTATAGAAAAATTCAGGTGACCACTCAATAACTGAAATTCCTGCTAAAACAAGAATAAAGCAGTTTTCAGAGAAGATAACAGACTACAGAATCTGTCTCTACAACATGTTAGCAAGTTCACACTATCTGTTGTTCATAAAAAATACTGCCTACATATGGTACTGGAGCAAAAAACAGAAACAAAAAAACCCCACATATACAGGCCCGGAGCAATGACTCAATTGGCTAATTATCCCCTTGATGCACCGGGATTTCATATGGGCACTGGTTCATGTCCTGGCTGCTATAATTCACATCCAACTCCCTGCTTTTGGGCTAGGAAAGCAATAGATAATGACTCAAAGCCTTGGGAACCTGCACCCATGTGGGAGACCTGAAAGAAGTTCTTGGTTCCTGGTTTCAGATCAGTACAGCTTTGGCCATTGTAGTCATTTGGGGTGTGGATCAGCATATGGAAGACTTTTCTCTGTGTCTCTCCTTCTCTGCATAAATAAGCCTTTCTAATAAGAAATAAATCTGTACAAGAAAATGCCGGGCCCGGCGGCGTGGCCTAGCGGCTAAAGTCCTCGCCTTTAACACACTGGGATTCCATATGGGTGCTGGTTCTAATCCCAGCAGCCCCACTTCCCATCCAGCTCCCTGCTTGTGGCCTGGGAAAGCAGTCAAGGACATCTCAAAGCCTTGGGATCCCAAATTTTCTTGGGAGACCCAGAAGAGCCCCAGGCTCCTGGCTTCGGATTGGCTCAGCTCCAGCCGTTGAGGGCGTGCATCAACGGACAGAGGGTCTTAATTTCTGTATCTCCTCCTTTCTGTATATCTGACCTTACAAAAAAAATAAATAAATGAATCTTAAAAAAAAAAGTCTACACAAGAGCAGGCTTATGGCCTAGCAGTTAGAATGCTATTGGGGGCCTGGTGCGATAGGGTAGCAGTTAAAACCCTTGCCTTGAATGCGCTGGGATCCCATAAGGGCACCAATTCTTATCCTGGCAGCTCCACTTCCCATCCAGCTCCCTGTTTGTGGCCTGGGAAAACAGTAGAAGATGGCCCAATGGCTTGGGCTTTTGCACCTGTGTCAGAGACCTGTAAGAAGCTCCTGGTTTCAGATAAGTTCAGCTCCGGCCGCTGTAGCCAACTGGAGAGTGAACCATGAGATGGAGGATATTTCTGTCTCTTTTCATAAATATACATTTCCAATAAAAATAAGTAAATATTTAAATCTTTTTAAAAAAAGATTTATTGGGCCCGGCGGTGTGGCCTAGCAGCTAAAGTCCTCACCTTGAAAGCCCCGGGATCCCATATGGGCGCCGGTTCTAATCCTGGCAGCTCCACTTCCCATCCAGCTCCCTGCTTGTGGCCTGGGAAAGCAGTCAAGGACGGCCCAATGCATTGGGACACTGCACCCGCGTGGGAGACCCGGAAGAGGTTCCTGGTTCCTGGCTTCGGATCGGCGCAGCACCGGCCTGTTGCGTCTCACTTGGGGAGTGAATCATCGGATGGAGGATCTTCCTCTCTGTCTCTCCTCCTCTCTGTATATCTGACTTTGTAATAAAATAAATAAATCTTTAAAAAAAAAAGATTTATTTATTTTTATTGGAAAGTCAGTTATACAGAGAGAAGGAGAAAAAGAAGAAGACCTTAGGTCCATAGAGTCACTCCCCAAGTGGCCGCAACGCTGAGCCAATCTGAATCTAGGAACTTGGAGCCTCTCCCGGGTCTCCCACACGGGTGCAGTGTCCCAAGGCTTTGAGCCGTTCTCGACTGCTTTCCCAGGCCACAGGCAGGGAGCTGGATGGGAAGCAGGGCCACCAGAATTAGAACTGGCACCCATATGGGATCCCGGTGTGTGCAAGGCGAGGACTTTAGCTGCTAGGCTACCATGTCGGGCCCTTAATCTTTAATAAACCTTTTTTTTTCTTTTCTATTCTTTTTTTAAAAATTACTTCTTTTTATTATTATCATTATATGATATAGTTCTATAGGCCCTGGGATTTCCCTTCTCCCCTCCGAAATTCCCTCCCCCTCACTGAGTTCCCCTATATCCTTACTATAGTATAGTTCTTAATACACAGTCATATGTCCATTATTGCAGGCAAGGACAATGGCAGAGAGACCAGCATCCTATTGTTAAGATATAGTAAACAGTTTCATTGGGAATACATCTTTGTCTGAAAGTAGATATGCATACTGCATTGTATCCTCACATCTGGATATGACAGTCTCCATTACACAGTTACTATATGTCCCATTAAATGAAAAGCCACAATACAAAATCAACAACAGGAAGAAAAATAGAAATTTACAACACTGTGAAGTTAAATGACATGCTACTAGATATGACAGTCTCCATTACACAATTACTATACATCCCCTTAAATGAAAAAACACAAAACAAAGAACAGGAAGAAAAAAAGAAATTAACGACACCATGAAATTAAATAACATGCTACTGAATGACTAATGTGTCGCTGAAGAAATGAAAAAATCAAGAAACTTCTTGAAGAAAATGATACTTATGATCTATGAGTGATTGTAGAATTTAATCAGAAGAAAGTGTTTTGAAGAGATGAAATTCCTGTAGGCATCAAATAGATGGGTTTTTTTAATCCAGTCTACTAATCTATGATGTTTGATTGATTCGTTTAAACCATTTACATTCATTTACATACAAGTGGTTGGTAATTTGGTCCTGTCATTTTAACAATGCGTTGTTCATTGGTTTAGTCTACTATTGTTATTTTACTGGGATCTTCTTTGCATTTGCTTTTGGTTTTGGTGGGTGCTGTTCCTCTTCTCTGTCAAGAGAACATCTTTAAGGATCCTTTTAGGGCAGGTTTCGAAGAAGCATATTCTTTTAACTTTTCTTTACTGTGGAAGAATTTTATTTCATTTTCAAAGACAAAGGAAAGTTTTGCTGGGTACGTTATCCTGGGCCAACAATTTTTTTTCTTTTAGAATCTGGAATATGTCACTTTATTCTCTTCTGGCCTGTAGAGTTTCCTGTAGGAGGTCTCCTGTGAATTTAATTGGCTTTCCTTTGTATGTCGATTTTTTTTTTTCACATGCACATTTAAGGATCTTTATGTTCAATTGAAAAGAGCTTGATTCTCATGTGTCTTGGTGAAGATCACTTTTGGTCAAGCCTGTTGGGAGTTCTGTGCCCCTCCTGGATGTTGTTTCCCAATTCTTTCTCTAGATCAGAGAAATTTTCCCTTATTATTTCATTGAATACTCCTTTAATTCCAGCTTCTCTTTCTGCACCTTCTGGGACTCCCATAAATCTTTAATAAATCTTAAAAAAAATGAAAGCTAATGAATATTCTAATAACTAATGAGAAAAATTAATTCATTGGGGTAGATGTTTGGCTTGCTGGTTGGTATGTCCATATCCCATATTGGAGTGCTTGAGTTTCATTCCTAGTTCCAACTTTGAATTTCAGGTTCCTGCTGGCCAGACCCTGGGAGGCAACGGCTCAAATGAGTTGATTCCTATGGAAGCCATGTATTGAGTTCCTGGCTCATAGTTCCAGTCCTGGCTCTAATACAGGCGGCCGGGCATTTGAGGAGTGCACTAGCAGGTGAGGAGCTCTCTAAGCCACTTGAAAAAAAAAAAAAAGATTTGGGGCCTGCATTGTGACAGTTACAGCTTCCACCTTGCAATGTCAGCATGCAATATGAGCACTGGTTTGAATTCCAGCAGCTCCAAGTCTGATGCAATACCATGAAAATGCTCTTAGGGAAGCAGTGGAAGATGGCCTGTGGCTTCAGGTCCTTGCAACCATATGGGAGACCTGAAAGAAGCTGGATAGAAGATTGCCTCTCCCCTTCTGTAACTCTGCCTTTCAGTAAATACTTTTTTTTTAAAAAAGCGACTGAATAGATTTAATAGATTGAAGAAGGAATTGAAGACATACAGGTAAAGTTGTATACTATTTTAGAAACGTGGATTTGAGGGCCCAGTGCAGTAGTTTAGTTGTTAAGTCCTTGCTTTGCATTGGCTGGGATCCCATATGGGCTCTGGTTCATATTATGGCTGCTTCACTTCCCCTCCAGCTCTGTGCTTATGGCCTGGGAAAGCAGTAGGGGATGGCACAAAGCCTTGGAACCCTGTACCCACATGGGAGACCTGGAGGAAGCTTCTGGCTTCTAGTTTTGGACTGGTTCAACTCCAGCTGTTGTAGGTACTTGTAGAATGAAACAGAGGATGGAAGATCTTTCTCTGTCTTTCTTTCTGAAAATCTGGCTTTCCAATAAAAATAAATAATTCCTTTGGCAAACAAACAAACAAACAAACAAACAAAAAAAGGAAATACGGACTTGAGGGCCTGGCTAAATCCTTGCCTTGAATGCATTGGGTTCCCATATGGGCTCCGGTTCGTACCCAGTTGCTCTACTTCCCGTCTGGCTCCCTATTTGTGGCCTGGGAAAGCAGGAGAGAACGACTCAAGGCTTTGGGACCCTGCATCCACATGGGATACCCAGGACAAGCTCCTGGCACCTGGCTTTAGATCAGCTTATCTCTGGCCTTTGCAGCCACTTGGGGAATGAACCAGTGGACAGATCTTTCCGTTTCTCTTCTCCCTTTAATCTTTTTAATAAAAATAAATAAATCTTTTTTTAAAACAAGAAGTATGGACTTAATTCATTCATCAAGTGAATTACCATTCCTTATGATGCTGCCCATCCCACTTCCAAACAGAAGACTTTATTATTGAACAATGACCATTCTTTCAATGCTACTAATTTGTATATTAAATGATTCAGAACATGGGGTATATAGCCGTGACAAAGCCTTTAGTTTAAATAAACTTGTGTGCTAGAATGAGAGACAGTATTTTCCATATTTATTATTTTCCTGGTGGTGATAAATGTTGAGAAAAACAACCCAGAATGAAGAAGTGATGGAGATGGTGCTGTTTTAGATAGAATGATCAGGGATGTTGGTGATGAGAACATATATGATGTGACTGTCCTGTGTAGCCCTATTCTGCACTGTAGAATGAAAGCTACAATAGTAATTTAAAATTTTCTAACAACCACAAAATCAAATCTTGATATCTAATCAATATATTCAAAATATTGCCATTTAACATGTGATTAACATAGGATGCTACTGAAATACTTACATTTTTTTCTTTAGTATTAAACCTGAAACATTCTTACACATTTCAATTTGGCCACTAAATTGTCATTGGATATATTTATTGGTAATTAGTGTTCACAAAATTTATACCTGCAGAGGTTTTCAGATTTGAGGTAGGGAGGCAGTTGGCATAATGAGAACAGTTTAGACTTAGCCTGTTCAGTTGTCCTTCAGTACAAGAGGGAGAGGGAAACTGATTCCTGGACACCCTGTGGATACCAATACACGTAGATGCTGAAGTCCCATATATAACAGAACATTGCAATTGCATTTACCTAAATAACCCTCAATTGCCTTATGCAATGTAAATACTGTGTAGTTAGTTTTATGCCATGTTGTTTAGGGAATAGTGACAAGCAGAAATCTGTATCTGTTCAATACAGTATAAAAAAATATTTTCATGAACAGGTGCTGTGGTATATTGGGTTAAGCTGCCACCCGTAACGAAGGGCCATATAGGCACTGGTTCAACTTCAAATCCAATACCCTATTAATATATATGGGAAAGCAGTGCAAGGTGGGTTTGAGTCCTTGGGCTCCCGTACCCATTTGGGAGACCAGGATGAAGTTCCTAGCTTTGGTTTGGCTCAGTCCTTGAGCAGCCATTGTGGCCCTCTAGGGAGTGAACCAGCAGATGGACAATCTCTTTAATTCTGAGAACAAATAATCTTCTCAGCTCATGGTTGATTTATTTTACTTTCCAATGGATTGGACATTGATTCTGAGAAAGAAAGACTGCATTCAGTGCCATGAAGAGCCCTAAGGGCAAAGCAAGTCTGAGACCAAGTTAAAAGTTTAGTTTTGTCCATATGAAGTTTCAGGTGGCCATTGCCATCAGGTAATTGCAACACTAAAGAATAATGCAATTCTGATATTTCAATATTTAGTATATTACTACTTTAATGAATTGGGATGATAATGTAGTGTGGAATTAATATTAAAGGATTAATTACAAGGTACTTATATTTCACATAAAAAGTAAATTTATTTCATATACAGGCTGAGTATCCCTTGTCTGAAATGGTTGGGACAAGAACTATTTTGGATTTTAGATGTTTTTTTAAATTCTGAGCTATTTACATAAATATTTTGTGGGATGGGACCCAAGTATAAAAATAAAAATTCACTCATTTTTCATATATATTTTCTACTAAGTCTGGAGGAAGTTATATGCAATATTTTAAGTGCATGTGTGTGTTTTGACTATGCTATGAGATGGAAGTCAGGTGTGGAATTGTCTACATGTAATTTCATGATGGTACTCAAAAAGTTTTGGAGTTTGGACCATTTTAGGTTACAGATGTTTAACCTACACATCAGAATAAAGGTGTCTCTGAAGGAATGTTGAAGATATTTCTATAACATGGCTTTGTTTTCAATAGCAGGCGTCTTTTGAGAGCAGCTCTGGTTTAATAACGTAGGTAAAAATTCACGTCACTAGGAGTTTTTTTTTTTTTTTGCATTAGTTTTTTTTACCCCTGTGGCCTCTATTTTGCATGTATTCCTCAGTTTTTTTTTTTTTTTTGAAGGTTGATTTATTTGGAAGACAGAGTGACAGAGACAGTTAACTTCTACCGAGTGGTTCACACCCCAAATTCCGCTAACAGCCTGGGCAGCACCAGGCTGAAGCCAGCAGTGGGCCACTCCATCTGAGTCTTCCACGTGGGTGGCAAGAACCCACATTCTGGAGCCATCAGGGTGCGCATCAGCAGGAAGCTGCATGTCAGGTGGAGTAGCTGCTGACCCAGAGTTCCGTCCTATAGTGCCAGCACCCAAAGCGGCTGCCGAATGCTCGGGCGCCTCGATAATGCAAATCCCTCGGTCCAATAAAATGAGAGTGGCTTGCGGTTTTGGTTCAAAGATAACGCTCTTCTCCCCACTTGGAGTAGGCATTTCAAATACCTTTCCTGGGGGAACTGTGCGTCCCCGGACCCAGTGCAGAGAACGATCGTCGACTTAGCGTGGGATCCAAGGGCGTGCACTGGGATGAGTGAGTCGGGAGGCCACCTGCTCGGCTTTCTACCCGAGGGAGTCGGAAAGAACTCCTTCAGGGGCCCCTGGGATCCCAGGGAAAGGTGCGCGTTACACCTTTTTACCCGCCTCAGGCAGCGCTCTCCAGTAACCGCCTCCTCCTGCGCGCCAAGCCGTTAGACCCGCCCGGTCCGGCTCGGCTCCACCCATCTGGCGCGCCCACGCTGACTAAAGCTAGCCGCCCGGGAGCGCGACGCCATCCCAGCTCCGCCTCCGGGGCCCAGGGCGCGCTCCCCCTCCCAGCTCGGCCCCAGCGGTTCCGTTAGCGGCAGCCGGAGGGGAAAAAAAAAAAAAAAGTCCTTCGGGTCCCCGCCTCTCTACTCTCGACGCTCCCTACTGCCCCTGCGACCACTCCACAGGCGGCTACGGAGGCCCCTGAAGTACATACAACCCCCAGGCCCCCGTGCTTCCTGACAGGTTTTGTCCTTTCCGACTCCTTTCAGTCCAAAGACGCTGTGTTTAACTTTTGCCAGGAATTGGGACTCGTGAGTTTGTTTGGGCTTTCAGGAGCTTCCATCTTCTTCACGGAAGTAAAAGTGATTTTTTTTTTAATTCCGCCCCCTTCCCTCCTCCCGCATTCCTCCCCCCTCCCACCTCCTCGAATTGTGGCGGGAGGGGGAGGAGAAAACCAGAGCGCCTGCGCGGAGAGGCCGCTTTCCATCCGGGTCCCCGTCCGTGCGGTGCAGCAGGTCGGTAGGCGGGAAATGGCGACTGGCTGAAGGAGCTGGTTGTGTTGCTGCTACGGGCTATAAGCGAGAAAGACACCCCACGCTGCGCAGTCGGAACCATCGCCGGAGACCGAGGACACTTCTCTGTCGTCACAGTCAGGTAATCCCCTCTCGTCCCGATGCTGCCGCTGCGCTCCGCGCCTCAGTCCTCCTCTTCCCAGGGCCGTCTGCCGGGATCTCCTCCCCTTCTCAGCCCGGTCCTCCCGCGGCTCCGGCGCCTGGGTAGGCATGCCTGTGCTGGCGCCTCGTCCTTCCTCCGTGTGGAGCCGCTGTTCCCTGGACTTTCCCCTGGGGGACGGAGAGGGAGCTCACTTCCCGCCAGCTCGGGCTCCTGCGGCTGCGGCCTGTGTGTTGTGATTTCTGGGGTTAGATTTCACTTCGCTGCCCACCCCCGCCCCCCAACCCCCAAACCCAATCTCAGCGCGGAGAGTCCCCGACCCCCTGGTCCCTCCGGGTCGTTAAGTTACACCACCAAGGTTTCTAGCCTCTTTCTCTCTCTCTCTCTCTCTCTCTTTTTTTTTTGGACCCACTTGATGTTTTCAGTGCTTGGTTCTTTCGGGTAGGGTGCTTTTAGGTGGTTTGGGGGTGGGGGGCGTTGCTGTATCTCCGTGCTTCTCCACACCCTTCGAGAGGCTGGGAGAAGAGATTTTGGTTAAGTTCTGTGTGTCTGTTGTGCTGTGAAAACATCGAGTTGACACGGTTACTTTTCCAAATCGAGAGCGGCAGTGAGGACCAGCTCTTGGAGAAGGCCCCTGGTGTGCGCGGTGGTCAGTTCGCTGAAGGGTGAATTTGTGTTTCATGTTCTTTGCTTTCTTTGGGGATGAAATACCTGCATGTGCGTTCGCTTTTGCCTTCCTGGCCGGTCTTTTGGGGGGTAAATGGCTGCATAAGTGAGCCGTGTTTATTTACTTCTCACCCTAGTGGTGACGGGACGTGTGAATGATGTTCATAGCTTTAGAGTACCTTAGGGAAGTCTGAAGAGGTACTGCCTGTAAACTTTCCTCAGCTCCTGAAATGAAGTGGACTTGCTAGAGGTTCCTCCCGGGCAGGCAGTTATCTGTAATGCTAGCGAAGCGGTCCCTAAGATGCCTGCCCTCCACGGCCTTGCCAATTAGGGACTTGAAAGGATAGATTTATCTGCATAATGTTCAGCTTGTAGATTGCTCTGTGTTCTGTCTTTCCCTTTTTGTGTTACAGCTGCTATGCCAGTAAAAGTAGGGAAATGGCAAGTTTAAGCTAGCTTTCCTCATCTGTCTTTTTTTTCCTTTTCCTTTCAGTTACCTATAAAAAGAAATGTAGTAAGGAAGCTGTTGGTATTTTTCAGAATTTTGAGTTGAGTTTGAAGTTTTCCTATTTTTTTTTCTACCCATCAAAATAAATTTTGAAAATTCATGATACTTATCAATTAACATTAATAACCTTTTAGCTCATTTTAGAGAGCTTCACTGTTGTTAGTGTGATATTAGAATTAAAATTAAGTAATAAACAGAAATAGAAAATGTCATTCTAGTTTTCATTTGATAGACTTTGCCCAAGGTCATAAAGAAAGTCAAGGCAAATGTAGCTCTTATGTAAGTCAGTCTTTTAGGATTGAGTTGAACTTCATACTTCTTTTTCTAGGATCC
Source organism: Ochotona princeps (assembly GCF_030435755.1). NCBI lineage: Eukaryota > Metazoa > Chordata > Mammalia > Lagomorpha > Ochotonidae > Ochotona > Ochotona princeps. The sequence continues at coordinate 34,429,147 of NC_080837.1, read as the reverse complement.
GTACAATAGGGGGTGGAAAGTGGAGATGTGGGCATTTTGGATACTTGCTGAATTAATTTTTGTGAAAAATGGGAAATATATAATGTAAAGAGTTCCGGAATGTAGGTCTAGTGTGGACTTTGTATTTTAATTACTGTTTTGGGTAGTTTATAAATGTTAATATTTCAAGTAACTGAGCATTACTGAACATGTCTGGTAATTCTACAAAATTGTCTAGTACTACATTCATTCAGTGCCTTTCTTCTTTTTTAACAGGCTTCTCAGCATTGATTGAAAGCTGTAAGTGGTGTGGTTCTTTAGCTTTGTGATTTTTGGACAGGTAGTTTTTCATGAGACTATTAGGTAATATAATCCATCTAATTTTAGTTTAAGAAACTTAGACCAGTTGTTCAGAAAGGATATACTACATAGACTCTGCCAATTGAGTAAAATGGTATTAAATTATTTTAGTCTTAGGAGATTATGTTTTGGGTTAATTAGATAAAGAATAAAGTGTTTCTGCCAGAATTTGAAAAATGCAATATTCAATTATAGCTATAATTTATCTAGTTGCTATGCACCAGCCCCATGAACTTTTTGCAAGATCCCTTGTATGCACGGAATTCAAATTTTTTGTGCTAACATATACTTATCTTTAAATTCTATTTTTCATGTACTGTTTGAAATCCCCGTTTACATTTTTAGCCAAAGGGAGAAAAAATATTTTCAAACTGTATACATTATGACTAAATTGTTTTCTTAGAGGTCTGTTTATTTGAAAGCAGAAAGCGAGAGCGCGAGCAAGTGCATGCTTCGATCCACTGAATCACTCTCCAAATGGCTGCATTAATCAGAATTGAAGTCAGGAACTCCATTTTGGCTGCCCACCTGAGTGGCAGGGGCCCAAGTACTTGGTTCATCATTTTATGTCTCCGAAGATACATTAGCAGGAAACTGAATCAGAGCATTTGGGACTCAAACTGGTGCTTTAGAATGAGGTGCTGGCATCTCAAACATCTGTTTGACCTCATGTACCATAATACTGGGTCCTGTCACTGTTTTAATCCAAATGTCTCTGAACTAGTTAGGTACTTTCTACTAGTGTATTATCTTGTGTTTTGTTTTGAAGACAAATTCTTTTCCATTGTATCACTCCACAAATGTCTATACCAGCCTGAGCTGGACCAGGCCAAAGGCCAGGAGCTTGGAACTCCATCTGGCTTTCCCCTGTGTGGTGGCAGGAACTAAAGTACTGAGGTTATCATTTGATACCTCCCAAGATGTACATTAGCAGGAACCTGGATCCGAATCAGAATTAGGACTTAAACTAAGAACTCCGATGAGGATTGAGTTATTCTGAGCATGGACACAAGACTAAACCACATGATTTTTCAGAGCCTTTCTTTCTCTTTAAGATTTGTTTGTTTTTATTTGAGAGGCAAAGTTACAGAAGAATGAGGGAGAGGAGAGGAAGAAAGAAAGCCTCCACCCATTGTTTTATTCCCTGATGGCCAGATCTGAGCCAGTCTGAAGCCAGGAGCTTCTTCTGGTTCTCCCACGTGGGTGCAGGGTCTCAAGGCTTTGGGCCGTCCTCGACTGCTTTCCCAGGCCACAAGCAGGGAGCTGGATAGGAAGCGGGCTACTGGTACAGGAACTGGTGCTCACATAGGATCCTGGAAAATGCAAGGTAAAGATTTAGCAACTGAGCCATCATGCTCGGGCCAGTTCACTCCCCAGATGGCCACAGCTAAAGCTGAGCCATTTAAAGCCAGGTGCCTCCATCTGGTCTCCCACATGGTTGCAGGGTCACAAGGAATTGGGCCGTCTCTGCTGTTTTTCCAGGCCACAAGCAGCGAGCTGGATGGGAAGTGGGACTGCCGGGATTAGAACTGGCACCCATATGGGATCCCAGCGCGTTCAAGGCGAGGACTTTAACCGCTAGGCCATTGCTTCAAGCCCTGGGTGCAGTTGTTTTAACTAGCAACCTACCTTGAGGCCTGAGACCTCCTACTCCCATACTTTTTGATGAACCCTCATACATTGTGAAATTGGGAATGAAAAAGCAAAGAAGTTATTAGACATGAGAAGAGGAAATTAAGGCCCTGAGGCAATGTAACTTGTTAGTTTGAGTTTCTCACTTTGACCAATTAGTTTTTTAAAAGACTTATTAACTTACTTGAAAAACGGTGATGGGGAAAGAGACAGAGAAAAGATCTTCCATCTGCTAGTTCATGCTTCCAAATGCCTACAGCAGTCAGTTTTGGCAAGGCTGAATCTAGGAGCTAGGCACTGCACCTGTGTCGTTGACATGAATAGCAGGAACCCTACTTGGACTATTACCTGTTGCTGCTTCCCAGGCACATAAGCAGGAAGCTGGTTAAGAGGCAGTGTAACTTGGACTTGCGTTGACACACCAATATAGGATGCAGTTTTACCAAGTAGTTGCTTAATTCGCTGTGCCACAATGCTTACGCTTAACATAAGCTTTAGGAATGATTAAGAGTCTTATTAAAATTAAAATAATTGTATAATCATTGAGCTTTTATGATGTACAAATATGATTTGAAAAATATTCACTATCATTTTGAATAGCTATTTCAGCTATTTTCAGAATATATCGTTTTACTTTTTAATTAGTAGCAAATGAGTATAGAAAATTATGATTATATCTAATCTTTGGCTGGTTATTTATTTGTTTTGAATTTTAATTTGAAAAGCAGAGACAAGTCAGAGAGCAAGAGCTCCCCTCTATTCCTTCATTGCCCAAATGGTTACAACAGCTGGAACTGGGTCAGAGCCAGCTGGGAACTCAGTATATGTTTCCTACAAGTGGCAGGAACCTGCACACTTGAGCCATCCCTGTTGTCTCTATAAATCTGACTTTCAAATAAATAAATGAATCTTTAAAAAAATCAGTTTCTATTTTGAAATCAGTAGTCATCAATAATTTAGTAATTACATATGATTTCTCCAAAGAAAAAATATTTAGGAAAAGCGTTCTTTCTGTTCCTTAAAGAGACTAGGAGGGGGCATTTGCCCTAATGGTTAAGATGCTGCCCTTTTGGGGCCCGGCGCTGTGGCCTAGCAGCTAAAGTCCTCGCCTTGAAAGCCCCGGGATCCCATATGGGTGCCGGTTCTAATCCCGGCAGCTCCACTTCCCATCCAGCTCCCTGCTTGTGGCCTGGGAAAGCAGTCGAGGACGGCCCAATGCCTTGGGACCCTGCACCGGCGTGGGAGACCCGGAAGAGGTTCCTGGTTCCCGGCTTTGGATCAGCGCGCACCGGCCCGTTGCGGCTCACTTGGGGAGTGAATCATCGAATGGAAGATCTTCCTCTCTGTCTCTCCTCCTCTCTGTATATCCGGCTTTCCAATAATAATAATAAAATCTTTAAAAAAAAAAAAAAGGTGCTGCCCTTTTACATGGTAGTGACTGGGTTCCATATCTGGCTTCAGCTCCTGTCTCCAGCTTCCGTCTAGTTCCAACATGGGAGAGGAACTGGGTTCCTGCCACCCACATGAGAGACCTGGATTGCATTCTCTACTCTGGATCTGGGCCTTATCCCAGCCTCAGCCATTGCAGGTATTTTGGGAATGAACAGGCAGGTGCAAGTGCTCGTGTTGGTGCTCGCTTGCTGGCTCACATAGTTACTCTCTTCCAATTATCTCAAATAAAGTAAAAGCAAAATTTTAAGGTGGATAAATTAATTTTATCAGCCTAATTCCACCAGTCTGTTATTTTTAGTGTAGTCTTTATAGTTTGCCAAGTGTTTTTGATTGTAAGATTATTATATTTAGCAGTACCTAGAGAATTGTTTAGTTGTAGCTACTTCTACAGAGAGTATCTGATGCAGCAGTTAAGACTCTACAATGTCCACATCTGCTATCGAGTGCCATGTTCAAGTCCCAGCTCCTGCACACCCTATAAGGCGGCATCTGATATATCAAGTACCCGGATCCCTGTTACCCTTGTGAGAGATCTAGACTGGAATCTGGGCTCCTGTGTTTGGCCTGGCCCACCTCTTGGCTGATATGAGCATTTGGGGGATGGCAGTGGATGGCAGTGGATGGCAGTAGATGGAAGAGCTCTGTCTTTACCTTTCAAAGAAAGTGAAAAGAAATACATGCATACATATACTACTGCATGTGACTACCTTTCTTTGTCACAGACTTTGTTTTGCAAGAAATTGAAAGAATTTTGTAATTCTTATTTTTTATGTCCTAGTGGACATAGGATATTTAGTAGATGATTAGGTGAGAGAGTAACCTCTTCGCTTAATGACTTACGGAAATGATAGAAAGTAAAAGTAGACTCTTCTTGCAATACCTGAAGTTGACTTCTAATTAGACTAGAATCATCGACTAAGTGGAACCAGATGTTACTGCTTTTGAAAATATGTATTTTTAAAAAGATTTATTTATTTTTATTGCAAAGTCAGATATACAGAGAGGAGGAGAGACAGAGAGGAAGGTCTTCCATCTGTTGATTCACTCCCCATGTGACCACAACGGCCAGATCTGTGTTGATCCAAAGCCAGGAGTCAGGAGGTTATTCTGGGTCTCCCACATGGGTGCAGGGTTCCAAGGCTTTGGGCCATCCTCGACTGCTTTCCCAGGCCACAAGCAGGGAGCTGGATGGGAAGTGGGACATCAGGGACTAGAACCGGTGTCCATATGGGATCCCAGTGCATTCAAGGTGAGGACTTTAGCCTCTAGGGCACCACGCCAGGCCCAAGCTCTTGGTTTTCTTGTTAGCATTGATCAAACGCCTTTTTCTTAGCATTGATTAATGCAAATGGTTCAGTTTGGCATGATTTGTAGTGAAGAAAGGCTAATTGCATCGGTGGCTCTAGATTGCCTTTTCTTCTGTGGTCTTGATTCTCCCAAAGTTGTGTTGTGAGTCAGGTCCTCTACAATTTTTTTTGTCATTTTTTTCTCCATTTCCCTCCAAGGACTGCTTAGTCTTTCATTTTATCTGCAATTAATGTAATGCCCATGGAAACCATGTGTGTGTTTGTTTTTTAAATTGGAAAGGAAGATCACATTTATAGTGAGGAGAACTAGAGAAAGATCTCCATCTGCTGATTCACTCCCCGTGTAGCCACAGCAGTTGGAGTTGAGCCCAATCTAAAGCCAGGAGCTTCTTCCGGGTCTCCCACATGGGTGCAGGGTCCCAAGGCTTTGGGCCATCCTCTACTGCTTTCCAGGCCTAAAACAGGAAGCTGAATGGGAAGTGAAACAGCCAGGAATGAACCGGAGGCCATATGGGATACTGCAACTTGTAGGTGGAGGGTTAGCCAATTGAGCCATTGCAATAACCTTGAAATTTATTTTTATTTGAAAGGCAGCTACAAATTCTTTTTAATTTTTAAAAAATTGGTATTAATATTCCTTTTATTCCTGATTTTTGAGTTGAATTTTTTAACAGATTTATTTATAATTTTTATTGGAAAGGTAAATATACAGAGAAGAGGAGGAGGAGAGACAGAGAGGAAGATCTTCTGTCACATGATTCACTCCCCAAGTGACTGCATTGGCTTGAGCTGAGCCAATCTGAAACTGGGAGCCAGGAGCCTCTTCTGGGTCTCCCACATGGGTGCAGGGTCTCAAGGCCTCGGGCTGTCCTCAGCTGCTTCCCAAGGCCACGAGTGGGGAGCTGGATAGGAAGTGGAGCTGCTGGGATTAGAACCAGTGCCCACATTGGGATCCTGGGGTGATCAAGGGCGTGTTCAAGGCGAGGACTTTAGCCACTAGGCCACCACACTGGGCCCAAGTTTAAGGTTTTTCTTAAAGATTTATTTTATTTTGTTTAGAAAGCAGTGGGAGAGAGAGAGATCTTCCATCTGCTTATTCACCCCCCACCCCAAGAGACCCAAGCGCTTGGGCCATCTTCTGCTGCCTTCCGAAATGCATTAGCAGGGAGCTAGATTGGAAAAGGAGCAGCTGGGACTTGAACTGGTACCCATGTGGGATGCCAGCATGTTAGGCCTTGGCTTTACCCATTTACCCCAGGATGCTGATTTAGAAGCAGAAGCAAGACCTGATTCCAGGCACTGAAATGTGGAATATGGGTATCCCAAGCATTACATAACTGCTTATTTGTTTATTTGAAAGTCACAGTTACACAGAGGAAAAGATAGAAAGAGACCTTCCATCTGCTAGTTCACTCCCCAGATGCCTTCAAGCCTGTTACTGGGCTGGCCAAAGCCAGGAGTCTGGGACTTCTTCCATATCTCAGACTTTAGTGCAGGGACCCAAGCATTTGGGCCATTTCTCTGATGCATTAGTAGGGAGCTGGATTAGAGTGGAGCAGATCAGATGGCCTTGAACCTCGTAGTCATATGGAATGCTGGCATCTCAGGCCATGACTTTACATGGTTCACTAAAACAACAGCCCTGGCTTTGTTTATTTTATTGGCCTTTTTAAAGAGCCAGGTTTAGTTTTCTGGATTTTTCTCTGTTTTTCCTGTTACTTATTTCTCTTATTTCCTTTGTGTAATTTGCTTTGGTTTTAGTTTTGTTCTTTGGTTTCATAAGGTGGAATTACTCATTTAGCATCACTATTAAAGTAAGATTTAAAGCTCTTTGAGCATTGCTTACCTTACATCTTATATGTTTGATTTCCATTTTCATTTGTGTTGAAATATTTTTTAACGTTCCCTGTGATTTCTTGTGTGATATAATGGTGGGGTGCTTAGGAGTTTGTTTAAATTTCTCTGTATTTGTTGATTTCTCAAATGTCCTTCATGATTTAAATCTGATTGCATTAGGGTTGGAGACCATATACTTGTACAATTTCAGTCCTTTTAAATTTAGTAAGATTGTTTTATGGTCTGTGTACTCTGCTGGAGCCTGTTCCATGTGTTGGTGAAGGGTATTCTGTTGTTTTTGTAGTGCACTGTGGGTGTTAGTTCTAGGGAATTGTTTGGATCTTCTTCCTGATTCTTTGTCTAGTTATTATCCCCATTACTGTAAGTGTTCCTAATCTTTTTCACTTCATTTATAATTTTTTTTTTTAGATCTGGGGGGTTCCCTCAGGTGCCCACATGTATATTTTGCCTCCCAGAAATTTTGATGTTTCACTTTTACTAGTTTTCAGTTCAAAATGTTTTTGAAATTTTAGTATTTTTATTGGAAAGGCAGATTTACAGAGAGGAGAGACAGATGAAGATTTTCTATCCACTAGTTCACTCCCTAAGTGGCCACAATGGCTCAGGCTGAGTCGATCCTAAGCCAGGAGCCAGGAGCCAGGAGCTTCTTCTGGGTTTCCCACGTGGTTATAGGTTCCCATAACTTTGGCCATCCTCTACTGCTTTCTCAGGACACAAGCAGGGAGCTAATTGGGAAGTGGGTGGAGGAGCTGGGATATGAACTGGTGCTCATACGGGATCCCGGCACTTGCAAGGTTAAGATTTAACCATTGAGCTATTGTGCTGGGCCCTGTTTATTTTTCTTAATTTGAAAGGCAGAGAGAGAAAGATGGGTATCCTTATCTACTGGGCCGCTCCTTAAATGCCTTAACAATTAGGGCTGGACAAGGCTGGAGCCAGGAGTCAGGAGGAATTCCATCTGGGTCTCCCCCTTGAACCCTATGTGTTACCTCCCAGAGCTTGGGTTAAAGGGAAGCAAAATCAAAAAGTCTGCCAAGGCACTCCTTTATAGCACAGATATCCTATGTGGTGGCTTAGTACACTGTGCCACAACAACCCCTACCAAATGTATTTGTGTGTGTGTAAATCATTTACTCATTTTAGAGAATTTATTTTTAAATTTCTATTTGGTACTGAAAATTTTTGTATATTGATTTATACTTAATTTATAATTTTGGTCAGAGTGAATGTTTAGTCTTGAAATAAGACTTATCAAATGAGCATTTCATTTAAAATTGAGAACCATGTGTTTATTTTGTTGTGTGATCAGTTTGTGCAAGTTCATTAGGATATTAGCAAGTTAGGAACTTCAGAGAATACATTGGGCAAAATCTTTATACTTCATTTTTCAAATCTCTATTTTATTTTTTAATTTTATTTTTCTTTTTAATATTTACATAACTGAGAGGAATGCAGATCTATATGGGTGTCTGATAGGGTGGGGAGGGTCAGGAATGGAAAAAGGTGGGTGGGACAGATGTTTCAGGGTTTTTTCCCCTACTGTCTGCGGGGTGGGGGGGCAGTACGGGGGAAGTGCACAACTTGCTGTCAAATTACATGAGCACCTGGGATGGAGGACAGTCATTTGATGATGCCTTCCAGACCCACATGTGAGGAAGAGTTTTCTGAGGGTGTTACTTAGGTTTGGTAGTTCTGAGAAGTTGTTGGTTTCATTGCTCCAGGGTTGAGAAAATCTTACAAGGTCTGTTAGTTGACCAAGTCCACCTTAGTGCATCCACAGGCCCAGGAACATGCTGCAAAGCTTGACCAGGAGAATTTTCTGCTTTCCATCCTCTGATGAGGCAGGCTATGTTCTCTACTGGCCATCATCATTATCTAGATGAGCTGCCCATCATGTCCCACATATGCATCTGGACATGTTGTCCACTGCACAAACATCAGCAACTGAGAAAGCCCAGTTCAACAGCTGACCACACATCCCGTGATTTTCCTTGTGGCTGGGGTCTGAATTCAGCTGTCTCGTTGGGGAACTCCCTAAGAAACCTCCTCTTGGGTGGTCTCCCACCTGACTTGTGTGTACCAGCCACTGTATTTACTAGAGGATGCAGCTGCTTGGTTAGTTCCACCCCAGCTCCATCTCATGTGAACGGACAGGTGCTGTGGCATAGCCTAGCCTCTTTTGTCTTTATTTCTAGCCTTTTATTATGTTTTATTTCGGAAGACCTTTTTTCTTGAACTTTCCAGAATCCTCCACTTTGTCCATACAAAATGGTCTAGTATTTTGTGTATATAATATGGTAAGTGTATATTGTAGTTACCTGCTGAACTTTTTGCTTCTCATGTGCAGACATACTTTTCAAAAAACCTTTTGTTTTCAGCTTGTGGCAGGTGACCAATAAATATTTAATGAGCTGAACCTCTTAAGACTGGAGTACTTTATATATGTCTTTGGTCTTAAGACCTACTTAACATATTGTTTCCATGATTCCCATTTAATGATTCTCTGTTTAAAAATGTTTACTTGTGGGTATTTAAATAAATCTGAAAAAATTACATGAATTGATTTAATGTAACTGTAAGAGCTTGGTGTTTGTTGAAGCAGTTAAGCCACTGTTTAGGGTTCCTGCCTCCCTAGCAGAGTACCTAGATAGGACTCTGAGTTCTGTTCTTCCAGCTGGCGTGCAGCGTGGGAGGCAGCAGGTGATGCCTCAAGTAGTGAGGTTCCTGCCACCCGCTGGGGAGACCCAAACTGAGCTCCAGGCTCCCAACTCTGAATGTCACAAACATTTGAGGAATAAACTGGCACGTAGGTGAGCTCTCTCTCTGTTTCTGTCTTTCAAATAAATTCGAAAATATTAAAAAGGAAATCGTTAAAATTTCCCTGTGTATTTGCCATACATAAATTTTCCTTTTCTAGGGAATTCCCTGAAGAAAAAAAGGATTCCAACAAAATGTATACAATTTAAATAGTATTATTAAGTAAATACTGTATGACTCAAATAATAAATCTTTTTGTACTTGAACATTCACTCTCTAGGAGAAAACATAATTTTTTAAAGATTTACTTATTTTTATTGCAAAGTCAGATATACAGAGAGGAGGAGAGACAGAGAGGAAGGTCTTATGTCTGATGGTTCACTCCCCAAGTGACTGCTATGGTCTCTGCTGTGCCGATCCAAAGCCGTGAGCCAGGAACTTTCTACAGCTCTCCCGTGTGGGTGCAGGGTCCCAAGGCTTTGGGCTGTGCTCCTCTGCTTTCCCAGGCCACAAGCAGGGAGCTGGATGGGAAGTGGGGCTGCTGGGATTAGAACCGGGACCCATATGAGATCCTGGTGTGTTCAAGGCGAGGACTTTAGCCACTAGGCCACTGCGCTGGGCCCTAGAAAGCATAATATTTTGTTTCTGGTTGGCAATTTAAGCCTGGGTACTGTTTGGTTATGGGATAAAATCACTTCTGTGAGATGTTTTGGTACTTTGTGGGTAAGCCCTTTTTATTTAGGGATATCTTATTCTGTTTAAGTTACTGTAGAAATAATACAAAACAGACAATTGTTGTGGTGTTACAGATGAAACTGTCCCTCCCTGATTCTGGCATTTCATTTGGATGCCAGTTTAAGTTCCAGCTACTTCACTTCTGATCCAGCTCCCTGCTAATGCACCTGAAAAAGCAGAGGAGCATGACAGTTCTCTGGATCCTGTACCCATTGGAGAGATCCACAAGAAGCTGTTGGCTGTTGAGCTTTCACACACTGCTGTCTCCTTGCTGTAACTTCATATGGATCTAGGGATTTTTCTGGGAAATCTATATAAGCACTCACTAATCCATTTCATGAGGCCTGCACCATATTGATCTGATCACTTCCCAAGTAGCTTACCTTCAAAGCTGTCACATTGAGAACTAAGTTTAAACACATGAACTTGGGAGGAGACCACACATTCACTCTCTAGTGGTGTTTTGTTGCTATTGTTTTTGCTTTTGCTATTATTGATGTAGCATCAGATTTAATGTAGCTTCAATGTTTAAAAAATTATTCTTTTTTCCTTTGTCTTTTGTGTTAGTAAAAGCTAAACTGAGACTATACAGTTTGTAAGAATCTTCATCTTAACCTTTGTTGGAAGTTTCGGTACGTTATGTGGTTCAGAGTGCTTAATTGGAGTTAGACTTTTCTGTGAATGCATTCACTGTTGGAAATAGTTTCACTTCCTCTGTGTTTTATAGCCTTTCCTATTCCTTTTTCATTTTGAGACTCAAAATAGTTAAATTCAGTCATTGTTTGGTATTGTAGGGAACTAATTCAGATCCCCATGGGTGCTAAAATCGGTGAATCTGTCAGTGTTCCACTGTGTATAACAAGATTGTGTATTATTTCCAAAAAGCTACACATTTCATTCTGTATAATTTAAATCTTCTCTAGATTACATATAACTTCTGTGTAAGTAATTAAACTGTGGTGTTTAGTGACTGATGGGGAAAAGTCTGTACTATAGGCTTTTTGTGCGGGGAAGCACATTTCCAATTCATGATTTTTTTTTTTTAAGATTTATTCATTTTTTATTACAGCCAGATATACAGAGAGGAGGAGAGACAGAGAGGAAGATCTTCCGTCCAATGACTCACTCCCCAAGTGAGCCGCAACGGCCAGTGCGCGCTGATCCAAAGCCAGGAACCGGGAACCTCTTCCGGGTCTCCCACACGGGTGCAGTGTCCCAATGCATTGGGCTGTCCTCAACTGCTTTCCCAGGCCACAAGCAGGGAGCTGGATGGGAAGTGGAGGTGCCGGGATTAGAACCGGCGCCCATATGGGATCCCGGGGCTTTCAAGGCGAGGACTTTAGCCGCTAGGCCACGCCGCCGGGCCCTTCAATTCATGATTGATTGTCTTGCTGTGAGAACGTAGATAACCAGGGAATGGGTGCTGATTATATATTCTTTATTCAGGTCAAAAACGACAGTTCAGTGACTTTTTTTAAAGATTTATTTATTTGTATTGGAAAGTCAGATTTACAGAGAGTAGAGATAAAAATCTTCTATCTGCTAGTTTACTCCTTCAGTTGCCCTAATGACTGGTGCTGAGCTGCTCTGAAGCCAGGAGCCAGGAGCTTTTTCTGGGTCTTCCACATCGGTGCAGGGTTCCAAGGTTTTGGGCTGTCTTTGTTTTCCCAGGCCACAAGCCGAGAGCTAGAAGTGAAGTAGAACAGCCACGATTCGAACCGGTGCCTGTATGGGATCCTGGCGTGTGCAAGGCAAGGACTATAGATACTAGGCCACTGTGCTGGGCACAGTGATTTTTTTGTTAGCTGTGACAGAAGTAATACTAGAACTTATATCTCTTAATTCTTACTTTAGTAGTCTTTATAATTCAGTGTGTGTTTACTTCTTAGTGTTGGGACAATTTTTTTTTTAAATTTATTGTATTGTTGACAGTGGTTACATAGTTAATTACGATTAAAAAAAGAAAGGTTCAGGGGTATAGGGAAGTGGGTAATACTGTTATGTCCATATTGTTTCCATCATGTATCCGAGGTAAAGGGGAATATTGAGGGAGAAGCCCCACCCGGATTCCCGCCCACCCCAAGTCCCGGATGTGGGGCATGCTCTCAGATACTTGCTCAAGTGGTTTTAATAGTTCAGCAGTAGGGCCCGGCGGTGTGGCCTAGCAGCTAAAGTCCTCGCCTTGAAATCCCCAGGATCCCATATGGGCGCTGGTTCTAATCCCAGCAGCTCCACTTCCCATCCAGCTCCCTGCTTGTGTCCTGGGAAAGCAGTCGAGGACGGCCCAAGGCTTTGGGACCCTGCACCCTTGTGGGAGACCCGGAAGAGGTTCCTGGTTCCTGGCTTTGGATCGGCGCGCACCGGCCCGTTGCAGCTCACTTGGGGAGTGACTCATGGGACAGAAAACCTCCCTCTCTGTCTCTCCTCCTCTCTGTATATCTGACTTTATAATAAAATAAATAAATCTTTAAAAAAAAATAGTTCTCCAGTTATGAATTGCTGCCAGTTTTGCTTGATGAGGTCATCCACTGATTGATATGGTCCATCATAAAGTCTCCGTTCACCCCATATTTCACTGCCAACAACATACAGCTGAGATGAATGATTGACCTGTTCTGTCTTCTGTCTTTTTTTGGTTAGAGTTCTGAGTCCAGCAGTTCGATTGGGGAGATCTCCAAAGAAACTTTGAGGTATTCCCAGACTAGATTCTTGTATGTTCTAGCAAGCACAGGGCCCGGCACAGTCCATCACCCCGATCAGCTGGTGGTTGCAATTGCTGGGTTGGTTCTGTTTCCAGCACTGTCTTCCACTGGAACCAATGGGTGTTGCAGTCCAGCCTGGTTCGGCCCAGCACATACTCGGCCCTTACATCAACTAGTGGGAGCTGCAGCCTAGTCGGGACGACCCACGATAACCCCCACCAGGCCTGCTCCCTACCCTGGTTTGCCAGTAAGTGTAGCAGAAGACCAGTCTGTCCCCCATCCCATTTGGCTCTTGTACATGTCACTGGGTATTAAAGCTTAGTTGCATCTAACCAACTCAACCATCCAGCCCTCACGGATGTTGTTGAGTGCCTCTCTGTCTAACCACCCCAGCCCGCGTCCTAGTTTTATTGCCCTCCCACAGGAGTAGTAACCCAAGAAGAGGAAACCCACTTTTTCCCTCCCAGGTCTCTCTCAGTCCCGGTTTATGCACTCTTCAGGTGGTTCTGTGGTTTAACTTGACAGAATTAGTCTCCAGTGCCAGCTGATGCTGCGGCTAAGCACAAACATCCCTCACCCACTCTAATTTATGCTTGTACCAGCAGGAATAATCAGCCCAGTCTGGCTTTTCCCTGATCTAGTCCACATGCAGTGCACAGGTGTTGCAGCCTTGCTTAGTCTGGTCTGTCCCCATCCCAGCCCACGCTCTCCAGTGGGAGTAGCTGTCTGGTGAGGGGACCAGCCCCTTAATCCCCTTGCCAGCTCTGCCCCTCCCTTCCTGGATCTCACGTGTGCTGGTTGGGTGCTGCTGTCAAATCCAGTACAGGCAACCACGCCCTGGCATTCCATAATGTGTACTTGTTTTGTCGCGACCAAACCCGGCTCAACCCACACTCTGTTCTGGTGATCGGATTTGCCAGAGGATGACATGAACTGATTCAGCCTGGTCTGCTCCTGATCCATGCCGAATGTGTGCCAGTGGGAAACTTTCCATGGCCTATTCTGGGCTGTTTCCTATCATGCTTCTTGCGCTTACCTGCAGGGACTGTGTCCTGCCAGAGGGGTTGCCCAGGCTCCTCCATCAGAACCCCTCCCAATGCCAGATTTTGCGCATATCAGGGGGTCCTTGAGCCAACCCTACTCAGTTCACCTCCTGTCCTAGCAGGAATAGTGGCTTTTCCTGGCTGACTTTCACCCCATTCTGGTTCTTGTTGGATGTTTCAGCCCAGCCATGGCTCGTCCATACCCACATACAGCTCGCACATGACTTAGTAGGAGGTTGAGACCCAGCCTAGTCAGTCCCACGTCTACCCTGGTTCTCCATGACACCAGATGGTGTTGGGGTCTGAACTGGCCTGGTGCATCCAATCCCAGCTCACACTAGTGCCTTGGGTGACTATGACTGTTTCCTAGATAGAACGCAGCCCCCATTACAGCACATGCACCCCTTCGTGGGAACCTCAACCCAGTTAGGGTGTCCCCTTACCTCCCCATTTGGGCCTGTTCCTAGCCATAAATCGTGCACCTGCCCGTGGTTGCTCTGAGGACCAGTAGGTGCAAGAGTCTAGCTCGGTATGACCTGTGCTCCATGCTGGTTTCTAGTTTTGCTTGTAGGCTAAGGTTTGCTTAGTCCTGCCCAGTACAGTCCGTTCCATTACCAGTTTCACAGCTCAGCATTGTTAAGTGATTAGAAGTTCTTCAAAGGAAGAGTTACTGGCATTGGAAATCTTTAGGATTGACTCAGATCCCAGAAAAAGTGTGGTCAGCCTGGAGCTACCTAAGCGGCAATTCAGACAACCAATACCCCAGAGCTCCCTGGCCGGTTGGCCAGCAGGCTCAGCCTGGCGCCAAATGGCGCACTGGCCGCCCGGCTCCAGCTCAGCATGAGCACATGTTGGCTGGGATCGGGATCCGTGCTAGACGCTCCCTCCTGCAGCCCCCAGCAGCCTCCTGGCTGCTGAAGTTTAAACCCGTGTTGGGACAATTTTACTGTACTTTCATTTTCTTGTCAATAAGAGTTGAAGTAGGTGACTTCATGTGTTTCTTTGGATGTGAATTTTTTTCTTTTTTTTTTCTTTTTAATTCAGGGAGGTAGATTGTTGATATCTCCCACTTACAGTTGACTCCCTAAGTGCCCAAACAGTGGTATCTGAACCCAGGTCTAAAGTCAGGAGCCTGGAACAATTAGGGTCTCTATGGGCCCGGCGGTGTGGCCTAGCAGCTAAAGTCCTCGTCTTGAAAGCCCCAGGATCCCATATGGGCGCCGGTTCTAATCCCAGCAGCTCCACTTCCCATCCAGCTCCCTGCTTGTGGCCTGGGAAAGCAGTCGAGGACGGCCCAAGGCTTTGGGACCCTGCACCCGTGTGGGAGACCCGGAAGAGGTTCCCGGTTCCTGGCTTTGGATCAGCGCGCACTGGCCGTTGCGGCTCACTTGGGGAGTGAGTCATTGGACGGAAGATCTTCCTCTTTGTTTCTCCTCCTCTCTGTATATCTGACTTTGTAATAAACTGAATAAATCTTTAAAAAACCAATTAGGGTCTCTAGGTAGGAGGTGAGGACCCAACTACTTAAGCCATTGCCTACTGCAGTTAACATTGTAAGTGATAGTAGTAGGAAGCTGGACTCTAGAGCAGAGCCAGGACTAGAACCCAGTGTTGGATGCAGATGTTCGTGTGATGTATAAACTGCTGCACTGAACAGTTGTCTCTGAATTTCGTGTTTAAAGTATTATTGTGCATCTTTAGAAATGATCCAGCCATCATTGTGAAACCTGAAGGGCAGAGTGAAGAGAGATACGGGCAGAGACAGAGACGGACAGATTCCTGTGCCAACAAGGATTAGACTGAGCTGCAACTGAGAGCTGGAAATTAATCCAGGTATCTCTTGACAGGAACCTGGAATCAGGGAGAAATAAAACCCAGGTTTCCACAGTGAGATGCATCTTTTTTTTTTTTTTTTTAAGAAAGATCTGTTCTAGTTATTTGAAAAGCAGACTGACAGATCTCTCACCTGTGAATCAACTCCCAGGTGACTGCAGCAGCTGGTCCTGGCCAAATCAAAGCTAGGATCCTTCCAGGCCATGTGGGTGACAGGGACTACAAGCCCTTGGACCATCATCTGCTGGCAAGCACTTTTTTTTTTTTTTTTTAACATTTTAAAAATTACTGTTGTTTTATTTGAGAGAGCGCAAGAAAACTAAACAGATCTCTGCCTGCTGTTTTTTTTTTTTTTCCTCCAAGTATTTGCAGCAGCTAGGATTGGGCCAAGCTAAAACTAGGATCCCAGAATTCTAATGAGGTCTCCTGTGTGGGTGGCAGAGTCCCAAGTACTTGAGCCATCCTCTGTTGTGTTCCAGGATATGCATCCGCTGGAAGCGGGATCTGAAGGGGAGGAGTCAGGACTCACATCAGACCTCCAGTAGGGGACACAGGCCTCCTAAGTGGCTGTTTAATCAGTATGTCACCCACCCCCCCCCCCCCCGTGTGTGTGCCTTAACTAGTGACTTAGCTGCTTGGCCAGCTCCTCCTTGTTTTGTTTATTAGTTGAGTTGTATTCCTGGAATTCATTTATTAACTGACTGATGATTTTTCCCATTGTATTGTAATTTCAGAAGGGTAAAATCTTTCTATATCTTATTTATTACTTTCTCATTGTTTACCTAGCCTGGTGCCTGAGTGTGCTTAAGTGCTCAATAAGTATTTGTGAAGCAGATGCTGATGTTATAGGTGAAGATAGCATGTATACGTGCTGTTTAGTATGCGATAATATTTCAGAAGTTGTTGCAAATATTGCTCATGATAATATAAAATAGAAGGCATAACTTAACTTTAAGTGTTAAAGTTTTGGGGATACACTTTTGCACAGTGACTAAATTTCCAGGTGATAGTGTGGTGACACAGCAAGCTAATCTTCCACCTGTGGTGCTGACACCTATTGGGGTGATAGTTCCTGTTCCAGCTTTTCCACTTCTTCTACTTCTGTTTTGTTTTGCTTTGTTTCAAGATTTATTCATTCTTATTGGAAACTCAGATTTACAGAGAGTAGAAGAGACAGAAAGATTTTCCATATTGGTTCACTCCCTGAGTGGCCACCATAGCCAAAGCTGAGTCACTTCGGAGCCAGGAGCTAGGAGCTTGTTCTGGGTCTCCCATGTTGGTGCAGGGTCCCAGGGTTTTGGGCCGTCCTTAACTACTTTCCAAGGGAGCTAGATGGGAAGCAGAACAGCCAGGACGTGAACCAATGCCTATATGTGATCCCAGAGCTTGAATGGGGAGGATTTCGCCATTTGAACCATTGCCTGGGACGCTCAGCTGCTGCACTTCTGACCCAGCTTCCCTGCTGGTGGCCTGGGAAAGCAGGGGAGAGTGGCTTAGGTCCTTGAACCCCTTCTCCCACATTGGAGATCTGGAGCAAGTTCTTGCCTCCTGGCTTCTGACTGTTCCAGCTCCAGCTATTGCAACCATGTGGAGAGTAAAGCAGTAGATGGAAGATATCTCTCTCTCTTTAAATATGGCTTTCAAATAAATATAAATACAAATATTTAAAGAAGAAAAAAGAATGCTTGTATTATCACACATTGGAGTGACTAGATTTGGATCCTGGTACCACTTCTGATTACCGCTTTTGCTGTTACCTACCCTGGGAGGTGTTAAAATGATGGGTGATGGTTCATGGGAAATAGGGATTGGGTTCCCAGTTCTGGGTATTGGGGATGTTCCGGCGGGGCAGGGGTTAACCAGTGGATAAAAGACGTCTATCTCTCTCTGCCTTTTTCCCTCTCTTCCTGTCTTTAAGATAGCTTTATTTATGTGCATGTATATGTATGTCACAGAGCGAGAAAAGGAGATAGTCAAGAGATGTTTCGTCTGCTGTTTCTCTTCCTAAGTGGCCCTTATTGCCAGATCTCTGAGCCAGGTTGAAGTCAGGAACTCCATCCTGGTCTCCCATTGGTCTCCAGCCCAGGGGCGGAGGAGGGTTAGGGTCATCCTCACTCTTTGTTGTTGTTGTTAGATATTTATATATTTGAAAGGCACAATCACAGAGAGTAATGAAGAAACAGAGATATCTTCCATGTACCTTAAATGGCCTTAGGGGCTGGAGCTGTGCCAATTTGAAGCCAGAAGCCAGAAACAACTTCTGAGTCTCCCATGTGGGTGTAGGAATTTCAACACTTGGACCATGTCTGCTGCTTTCCAAGGCAGATGAGCAGGGAGCTGGATTGGAAGTGGAACAGCTGGGACTCAAACTGACACTCATATGAAATGCTGCCATTGTAGGCAGCAGCTTTAGCTGATATGCCTTGGTGCTGGCCCAGATGCTTTCACTGTCTTTACAAGGTACATTATCAGGAAGTTGCATAGGAAGTGGAGAAGCTGGAACTTGATCCTGGGTAACCTTCTGTGCCCATAGTGCCTGCCCATTTGGTTTTGCAATAAACTTCCATACAATCTGGACATTTAAAAAGCTACTTTTTGGGTTAATATTTACTTGTTTTTTGTTTGAAAGGCAGGGCTACAGAAAGAAGACACAGAGAGGTCTTCTATCCACTGACTGACTGTATTTGCTGCAATGAGCAGAGCTGGGGCTGTCTGAAACCAGGAATCAGCAGCTTCTTCTGGGTCGGCTACATGGATATAAGAGCCCAAACTTGAGCCATCTTCGTGGCCTTCCCAAGCCATAAGCAGGCATGGACTTTAGACTACTATGCCATGGTGTCCCCTAAAAAACTTTTTTTAAAAAGTTAATTTCTTGGGCCCGGCTTGGTAGCCTAGTGCCTAAAGTCCTCGCCTTGAACATGTTGGAATTCCATCTGGACGCCGGTTCTAATCCCAGCAGCCCCACTTCCCATTCAGCTCCCTGCTTGTGGTCTGGGAAAGCAGTTGAGCACGGCCCAGAACCTTGGGATCCTACACCCGCATGGGAGACCCAGAAGAGGCTCTTGGCTCCTGGCTTTGGATTGGCTCAGCTCCAGCCATTGCGACCACTTGGGGGAGTGAACTATCAGATTCAAGATCTTCCTCTCTGTCACTCTCCTCTCTGTATGTCTGTCTTTCCAATAAAAATAATAAATAAATCTTTAAAAATTAATTTTTTATTTGAAACCTTTTTTAAGATAAATAGTTTTAGAGCTTAGCCTCTGCCTGAGGGCCAGCATCTCATATAGGTGCTGGTTTGAGTTCTGGCTACTCCATTTCCTTCTTTCCTTCTTTCCTTCTTTCCTCCCTCCCTTCTTTCTTTCTTCCCTTCCTTCCTTCCTTCCTTTCTCTCTCTCTCTCTCTCTCTGTCTCTAACACTTACTTATATTGTTTTATTGGAAAGTCAGATTTACAGAGAGAAAGATCTTACATCTGCTGGTTCATTCCCCAAGTTGCTGCAATGGCTGAAACTGAACTGATCAGGATCCAGGAGCTGCTTCTGGGTCTCCCAGCCAGATGCAGGGTACCAAGGCTTTGGGCCATCCTCTGATACTTTCCCAGGCCACAAGCAGGGAGCTGGAAGAGAAGTGGAACAGCTAGGGTATGAACTGGCACCCATATGGGATCCTAATGTATGCAAGGCAAATGCTTTATTTGCTACGCTATCGCACTAGGCCCAACTGCTCCATTTTTGATCCAGCTCCCTACTAATGCTCCTGGGAAATAGTGGAAGATGGCCCAAATAATTGGACCCCTATGCCAACTTTAGAGACCCAGAAGAAGCTTCGAGCTTCTGGCTTTGGACTGGCCTAGCTCTGGTCATTGGGAAAGTAAACCAGCAGATGGAAGATTTGTCCTCCTCTGTCTGTAAATATGTCTTTCAAATAAAAATAAATAAATCTTAAAAGAATTGTTTTTTGGGGGGTCTGGCTTTTTAAAAATTATTTTTATTTTTGATGATTTTTACATAGTTGATTAGGGTGATTAGGGTCAGGGCTACAGGAAGGTGGTTGAAATCACCATTTCCACATTCTCTTTGTTTATCTTCCAGTATCTGGGGTAAGGGCGGAGATAAAGGGAGAAGCCATACCTAGCCTCCCAAATATTCTGCACCCTGGGATGGAGGCCAGCCACCCAACACCACTCCAGTGTCCCTGATGTGGGGCATGCTTGAGGGTCCTGCTTATGAGGTTTCGATATTTCGACAGTGTCGAATTACTAATATTGCTGCTCTGAGGACAATGAAATTTCTCCAGACTCCACCGGTTGACATAGTCCACCTTAGAGTCTCCGTTTGCCCAGTTATTCACTGCCAACACTTTGCTGTGATAGTTGATCAATTTGTTCTGTCCTCCATCTTCTGTTCTGGTACCAGGTGTCCTCTGCAGATTCCAGTGTACTGCCATGTCTTCCATGTGCACCTGGATATGCTATCCAGTGCTCCATCTAAGCCATTGAGGAGGCTCAGCTCTGACACATATACTCCATGGCAGACCATGGTACCTGCAATTCTCTCCATGGTTGGGGTTCTGAGTCCAGCAATTCAGTTGGAGGGATCCCCAGAGGAACTTCGTCTGAGGTGATCCCAGACCTGATTCTTGTGTGCTTGCCAATAGAGGGTCTGGCACAAACCATTGCCCCAATCAGCTTGTGCACATGCTGGTGGTTGCAATTACTGGGTCAGTTCTGTTTCCAGCCATGTCTTCTGTACAAACCAGTGGGTGTTGCAGCCCAGCCCAATCCTCCCCACCACACACACAGACCTCACACAACCCAATGGGAGCTGCAGCCTAGTCAGAGTGACTCACAATAATCACCCCCCAGGCCTTCCCCCAGCCTGGTTCCCCTGCTTGCCAGTATGTAAAACAGACTGGTCTAGTCTGTCCCACATCCCATTCAACTCTCTTACATGTCAATGGGCATTGTAGCTTAGTTCAATTTTTTTTTTCTCTGTATTTTTATTTTGTTGATGATCTTTACATAGTGGATCAGGGCACTGCGGATCAAGGGATAGAGAAAAGTGGGTCAGTCCATGGTTATCACACTCCTTTTTTTCGTTCTTGTATCTGGGGGAAGGGGAGAGATAAGGGGAAAAGCATAACCCAGCCTCCCAACCATCCCAGTGTCCCTGATGTAGGGCCTACTCCAAGGGCTCCACTCAAGTGGTTCATAATTGAACAGTCCTGAATTGCTGTTGATCTTGCCACTCCAGGCACAATGAAATCTCTCCAGAATCCGCTGGCTGACATAGTCTATCTTAGAGTCTCCATTTTTGTAGATTATCACTGCCAACCCTTGCCTGTCCTCCATCCTCTGTTCTGGTGCCAGATGTCCTCTGCAGGTTCTAATGTACTGTTATATCCTCCATGTGAAATTGGCCATGCTGTCCATTGTTTCATCTAAGCCACCGAGGCCCAGCTCTGACATAAGCATTCCATGGTTAAACCATGGACCCTGCAATTTTCTCAATGGTTAAAGTTCTGAGTCCAGTGGTTCAGTTGGAGGGATCCCCAAAGCTACCTCATCTGAGGTAATCCCAGACCTGATTCTTGTGTTTGCCAATACAGAGACTGGCACAGATACTATATAGGGGCTAGCACTATATTATACCAGGCCAAGCCTCTGTCTGTGGCACCAGCATTCCATATGGGCACTGGTTCTAGTCTAACGTGCTGTATTTCTAATCCAGCTCCCTGCTGATGTGCATGGGAAAGCAGTAGAGGATAGCCCAGAAACCCAGAAGATACTCCTGACTCCTGGCTTTTGACTAGTCCACTTCTGGCCATTGCAGCCATTTGAGGAATGAACCAGCAGATGGAAAACCTGTCTCTCCTCCTTTCCTCTGTTTTTGTAAATAAAGTAAAAATAAAAAAGCAAATAAATAAATAATTCAAATAAAGATAAATGGATCTTTTTTATAATGCAAGTTCTTTTTTTTTTAATTTATTTATTACAAAGTCAGATATACAGAGAGGAGGAGAGGAGGAGAGGAAGAGGAGGAAGATCTTCCGTCCGATGATTCACTCCCCAAGTGAGAGCAACGGCTGGTGCTGTGCCGATCCGAAGCCGGGAACCAGGAACCTCTTCCGGGTCTCCCACGCGGGTGCAGTGTCCCAAAGCTTTGGGCTGTCCTCTCCTGCTTTCCCAGGCCACAAGCAGGGAGCTGGATGGGAAGTGGAGCTTCCGGGATTAGAACCAGTGCCCATATGGGATCCCGGTGCGTTCAAGGCAAGGACTTTAGCTGCTAGGCCACGCTGCCGGGCCTGATAAATGGATCTTAACAACAAAAACAAAAAAGATGTAGGGTCTGGCTACCAGTTAAAAAATACATATTTAAGCTGAACATATTTGGGTTGAATTTTAATAACCTGTGTTGTTTTTTTCTTACAGTTTTACATGCGGCACCCGTGAAAGATGAGGCTGAGAACAAGGAAAACGTCTCAGCAATCAAATCAAATACAAACCCAGCGCACTGCCAGAGCAAAGAGGAAATTTTCAGAAGTTGATGATAGTCTACCCTCAGGAGGAGAAAAACCACCCAAGAATGAAACCGGCTTGTTGTCTTCAATTAAAAAATTCATTAAAGGAAGCACACCCAAGGTAATGGTTTTGTTTTGTATTTATATATCATTCAAAGGGAAGTTTAGCATGTTTGTGCATGTATAGATCATAAACTACTGTTGGTATAATCTGTTCTAAGGAGATGTCTACATAAAGGTGTTATTTTACTGTTAAAATATTACTTGAATATTCAGAATATGTAATGGCAGTTCAAGAACATAACTGGTTCCCCTAGACTAATCCACTTAGCTTTGTATCTTTTCAGTAAAGCATTAATGTGACTCAAAATTTTGCTTTCTTTTAATGAATTTTTTAATTTTTATTTCAAAGAAAAGTTAGTGTGTAATCATGGAGATGATTTTTTTAATCTGAATTCTAACATTTGAACAATAAAATTGTATTTGTTAAAGAGCAAACATTTATTAGAAGAAATTAGAAACTGAGCTGTAGTCATGTGCTTTTAATTTAAGCTTGTAGACCAAGTTGAGTCATTTTCATATACCTCTTAGAACATCAAGATGATAGTAAAATGAGACTAATACTGATTGCTTATCTGTATATGAATTGCTTTCAGATTAGGTGTTATAACAGGAGGAAAAGCTGTTTGGAAAACTTGAATGCACTTTGTGAATGTTATTCGTTGTAGATAAGTTATGACTACTGCTTTTTTATTTCTGGGGAAAATAATTTATATAATGAAATTTTCATTCTACTTTAAGCATATCCTTTTGATAAATAGAAAAACAGGTCACTTCATTGATTTATTCATGGTTTTAGATTTTGCTTCAAATAATTAATTAAGCCTAGTTATTGTGAACTGTTGGTCAAGATTAATAAGAAATATCTTATTTGTGTAGGCTTTTATTTAATTGTGCTTTAAAATATTTTTTGTTGATAGTATTTTGAGGGAGAGCGAGACCTGTGGGTAGAGTGACAGAGAGGCAGAGAATGTGATCAAGTGCCACTTTGCTGGTTCACTCTCCAGATGTCCTCGGTGCCAGCCAGGGACTCAGTCTAGGCTTCTCATGTGGTTGGCAGGAATCCGGGCACTTGAACCGTAACCACTGCCCTAAAGTTGGAACTGCCCTAAACGTTGGAATCAGGAGCTGTGGTTGAGAATTGAATTCAAATATTCAAATATGGAGCATAGATACTTTCCTTTCTTTTTCTTTTTATCTTTCTCCCTTTCTTTCTGTCCCCTGCTTCATTCCTTTTCTTCCCCTCCCTCCTCATTACTACCTTCCTCCCTTTTTCCTTTCCTGTTATTCTTTCCTCTTATTTTGTATTTACTTGAGAGAAACAGGACTGAGGCAAGCCAATCTTCCATCCACTGGTTCACATTCCAAATGCCCAGAACCTAAGAAAGGAGCTGGAAGGTCAGTCTAGGTCTAAGTGGATAGGTCTGAGTGTGGGCTTGGGTCCTTGAGCCATCACCTGCTGCTTCTGGGGTATGTATTACGGGAGGCTGGAATTGGAAATAGAGCAAGAATCAGCCAGGCACTGTTGAGAATGAGAAGTGAGACTCTGAAGCAGTGGACCTGGACGGACGTCCACTGGTGTCTTAATAGGCAAACCAAATGCCACCTGTTTGTTAATTTTGAATAAACATGTTTTTAAAAAGTTTTTGAGTTCATTTATAGAAACCTACACATTTCTAGTATTATATAGCATGGATTAAATGCCTTCTAGAAATGTAAATTCTCATTTTGTAAATTTCTGATGGATTGTTATTAACTTCTGTTGGTAAAAAAACTTACTGTTCCATGGTGGGAGGGTTTGGGGAGGGGTGGGGAGAACCCAAGTATCTATGTAACTGTGTCACATAATACAATGTAATTAATGAAGTTAAATAATAAATAATTAAAAAAAAAAAAGAAAAAAAAACTTACTGTTTTTCTATTTCATTTTTCTAAACAGTTGTACTTGTTATAAAGTGCTTTTTTCCTTTTTTACATTCTTTCACTTGAAAATAAATAATGTGGTTATACATGTGCAAGTGAAAGCCCTTGGTCATGATTTAACCTAAACATATTCTGAGTATGTATCACTGTCTTGATCACTTTATGTTATTCATGAAAGAAAAATATAAGCATTTTTTCCTATTGGAAAGTCAAATATACAGAGAGGCAGAGAGACAGAGAAGGTCTTCCATCTGCTGATTCACTCCCCAAGTGGCTGCAACAGCCAGTGCTGAGCTAATCCAAAGCCAGGATGCCGGAGCCTCTTCTGGGTCTCGTATGTGGATGCAGGGTCCCAAAGCTTTGGGACATCCTCTGCTTTCCCAGGCCACAAGCAGGGAACTGGATGGGAAGTGGAGCTGCCGGGATTAGAACCAGCGCCCATATGGGATCCCGGGGCTTTCAAGGTGAGGACTTTAGCCGCTAGGCCACTGCGCTGGACCCTACCACTGCCTTTTCAAACCTGTTTTGAAAATCCCTGTGCTGCCAGTTTGATTTCCCTGGTACTTTTTTGCTGAAGCTGTATGCTTGAAACTGGATTTAAAAAAAAAAAAAAAAAAAAACAACTTTTTTTTTTTTTTTTTTTTTAAGATTTATTTATTTTTACCACAAAGTCAGACATACAGAGAGGAGGAGAGACAGAGAGGAAGATCTTCCATCCGATGATTCACTCCCCAAGTGAGTCGCAACGGGCCGGTGCTGCGCCCATCTGAAGCTGGGAACCAGGAACCTCCTCCGGGTCTCCCACGCGGGTGCAGGGTCCCAGTGCTCCAGGCCGTCCTCAACTGCTTTCCCAGGCCACAGGCAGGGAGCTGGATGGGAAGTGGGGCTGCCGGGATTAGAACCAATGCCCATATGGGATCCCGGCGCTTCAAGGCGAGAACTTTAGCTGCTAGGCCACGCCACCGGGCCCAACAACTTTTTTTTTTAAGCTGTGGTTTTGACATCGCCTTTCACACTAATGATTCTGACTTGTAGAAATTTGCTTTCCTCCTTTTTTTTTTTCACTGTGACAATTTCTAGAACTTTATATGTCTGCTGGTGTTTTTGCTATTTTTCACATTAAGTGCTCATTTTACAGG
This sequence comes from Ochotona princeps, assembly GCF_030435755.1. NCBI lineage: Eukaryota > Metazoa > Chordata > Mammalia > Lagomorpha > Ochotonidae > Ochotona > Ochotona princeps. The sequence continues at coordinate 34,403,850 of NC_080837.1, read as the reverse complement.
GAGAGTCTTTTGTTGTTATTGTTTACTTAATTGAAAGACAGAGAGGGACGGGCAGGCAGACAAAAGACAGATTCTTTATCTACTGGTTTGCTCCCTAACTGCCACTAAGAGAGCAGGACCAGGCTGGAACCAGAAGACTGAAATTGGACCCAAGTTTCCCAAGTGGGTGGCCAGGACCCAAGTATGGAAACTATTACCTGCTACCTCTCAAGGTTAACAGGACACTGGAATAAAAAATTACTTGATTCCAAACATTCTGATATAGTATGTAGGCTTCACAAGTCACATTTCAACAGTACATTCTTATCCCACCTGCCAATTTTAATGTGTTCTAGTAGTAACTTTGCCATAAATTATCCATGAGAATATTAACGTAAACTAAACATAGGTTGTTGTTCATTTATGGATATAAGGAATGAGTGTATTAGCTTCTCAGGGTTGCTGTAACAAAATATTTACATAAATGGCTAGAAACAGAAAGTATGTTTTTTTTTTTTTAAAGATTTATTTATTTTTACTGGAAAGGCGGGTATACAGAGAGGAGGAGAGACAGAGAGGAAGATCTTCCGTCCGATGATTCACTCCCCAAGTGAGCACAACGGCCAGTACTGCGCCGATCCGAAGCTGGGAAGCTGGAACCTCTTCTGGGTCTCCCACGTGGGTGCAGGGTCCCAAAACTTTGGGCCGTCCTCAACTGTTTTCCCAGGCCAGAAGCAGGGAGCTGGATGGGAAATGGAGCTGCCGGGATTAGAACCAGCGCCCATGTGGGATCCTGGGCCTTTGCAAGGCAAGGACTTTAAGCACTACGCTATTGTGCCGGGCCCAGTATGTTGTTTTTATTCAAAGTTTTGTAGTCTGTAAATCCAAGACCAAGATGCTAGCAGAATTATTACTTCTAATGCCTCTGCCTTTAACTTGCGAATGGTCACCTGCTTCCTGTGTGCCAAGTGATTACTTCTTTAACTGTATCTTGGTGTTCAGAGGCTTGTTAGATTACTTAAGGATCTCTTAAGTTATCCTCAGGTATGTCACATTCTGAAGTACTCAGGGTTAGGGCTTTCAATGCATGCATTTTAGGTGGGTGGGGGACAAAATGGGTCATGTACGAGAAAAAGTTGACATTTTTGGTCTCTTCAAATCCAGATCTGTGATTCAAAGAGTTACTGCTTCTCTGAAAATTCTCTAAAAATTATGAATGATCATTAAGGAAAGCCAAGAATCATTCATGTATACCCTTTCTACTTTTAATGCAATGAGATTTCCTTCTTTTTAAAAATTTACCTATCTGTTTGTTTATTTGTTTGGAAGGGGAGAGAGCAAGCAAGCGAACAAGCTTCCATCATTTGGGTCTCTTATGTGAGTGGTGACAGGAGCCCAACCAGTCAGGCCAATTCTCCTTCTTTCTCCAGACATGTTATTAGAGAGCTGGAGCACAAGTGGAGCAGCGAAGACAGGAACCAGCATTTATATGGGATGCTGGCATTGCAGGTGGTAGCTTAACTTAATGCACCACAACGCCGGCCCTCTAAATTTCTCTATATTTAATAAAGTGAAGGCCTAATAACTAAAGAATATTTGTTTTTTACCAGGAATCTCTCTACACCCAGATATGTGGTTTCTACAGTATCTTCTTCTTTTTTTTCTAAAGATTTATTTATTTTTATTGCAAAGTCAGATATACAGAGAGGAGGAGAGACAGAGAGGAAGATCTTCCATCTGATGGTTCACTCCCCAAGTGAGCACAACGGCCGGTGCTGCGCCGAACCGAAGCCAGGAACCTGGAACATCCTTCAGGTCTCCCACAAGGGTGTAGGAGACCAAGGCTTTGGGCTGTCCACAACTGCTTTCCCAGGCCACAAGCAGGGAGCTGGATGGGAAGTGGAGCCACCGGGATTAGAACCGGCGCCCATATAGGATCCCGGTGCATCCAAGGCGAGGACTTTAGCTGCTAGGCCACGCTGCCGTGCCTGTCCCTGCAGTCTTAAAGTCTTTCCACACTGTACTTACTGGTGCTTTATGTGCCACTACTAGAATTCTTGACCTGCTGGCCGCCAGGTCTGAAGGGCTACCCAGACATATCTTGGGTGGAACCTGTAGGCTATTTACCCACTAGAATATTGTTGCAGGCCCTCTGTTATTATGGCCTTGAAACAGATAAACATATAATACATACATACATTCCTTAAAAATTGGGGAAAAGCAAGGGGTTCCTTCCTCTACCCACACCAATATGAATATCCAGTTAATCAAGCGATTTTTTTTTTATTACATTGCATTATGAGACAACAGTTTTATAGGTACTGGGATTCTCCCCACCCCTCCCCAAACCCTATCCCCATGGTGGATTCCTCCACCTTGCTGCATTTCCACAGTTCAAGTTCAGTTGGGATTCTTTCATTGCAAGCATATACCAAGCATAGAGTCCAGTATCTTATTGTCCAGATAAGTTCAATGGCTTGTTGGGGAGACCATCTCTGGCCTTAAGGTAGAGCCGGCAGAGTATCATCCCGATCAGTTGAAAGCCCCAACGAAACATCAGCAACAATTTATAACGTTATGGAATTAGTGGACATAGTATTGAGTAATCAATATGCTTAAAAAATTGCAAGTTCTTAACCACATCCTGTGACTTCTTCATTGACATTTTGATTTTAGTTTATATACAGCCTGGTTCTATACACCTTAAAATGGCTATACTGGGCCCGGCGGCTGGCCTAGTGGCTAAAGTCCTCGCCTTGAACGCGCTGGGATCCCACATGGGCGCCGGTTCTAATCCCAGCAGCCCCGCTTCCCATCCTGCTCCCTGCTTGTGGCCTGGGAAAGCAGTTGAGGACAGCCCAGTGCTTTGGGACCCTGCACCCGCGTGGGAGACCCGGAAGAGGTTCCAGGTTCCCGGCATCGGATCGGTGCAGCACCGGCCGTTGTGGCTCACTTGGGGAGTGAATCATCGGACGGAAGATCTTCCTCTCTGTCTCTCTTCCTCTGTATGTCTGACTTTGTAATAAAAATAAATAAATCTTTAAAAAAAAAATGGTTATACTATTCAGTTGTCTCGTGTCTATTTTCAGTGTAGTATTTAGCTTTTTATAGCGTTGAAGCGTAATTTTGGTGAACCTGGCTTTTTTTTTTTTTTTCCGGAAGTCTAAACGGCTTATAACTCTAACAAGACATATGTTAACAGTTTAGGTGCAGAACAGTTTTATGGAGGGGTGTGCAGAGAAATCTTCAATGCCCTAGAGAGGAGTAACTAATCTTTGTGTCCCACCTAGTAAGATATAAGTGAGTCCACGCTGACCGCTTCCTGTCTGATTCTAGGCTTTCCTTGTTCTCTGTCTATCTATTCTAGATTTTTTGTTCGTTTGTTTGGTTGGTTATTTGTTTGTTTTGAGGGGTTTCTGGAGCGATCCTGATGGTCATTGCCAGAGAGGGAGTGGACCGAAAGTTGGAACCAAGCGAGGACCAGAGAGAGCTCCTCTCATGAGCTCTTCTTCCATCCCCACATGGGATGGAAGGAAGAAGTCCAAATCCTCCCTCACAGGATCCAAGAGCATCAGAACAACAGCCAGGAGCCCTGAACAGTCCACAGAAACAGAAGAACAGTAAACTTCCTTCGGGAGTAGCGAGGGGAACTCTCAAGCGATATTTTTTAAGAAGAATTTTCTGTTTGCATTAGATTGAATTTTGGAAGTCAAAAGCCATTTTTTTTTTTAAAAGATTTATTTTAGTTTTATTTGGCAGAAATACAGAGAGGAGAGACAGAGAGGAAGATCTTCCATCTGATGATTCACTCCCCAAGTGGCCGCAACTGCTGGAGCTGAGCCAATCCAAAGCCAGGAGCCTCTTCCGGATCTCCCACGTGGGTGCAGGGTCCAAAGCTGTGGGATGTCCTCAACTGCTTTCCCAGGCCACAAGCGGGGAGCTGGATGGGAAGTGGGGCTGCAAGATTAGAACTGGCGCCCATGTGGGATCCTGGCACATTCAAGGCCAGGGCTTTAGCCGCTGGGCACAGCTATGCCTGTTTTTTTTTTTTTTTTTTTCCGTTATATGCCTTATGCCTTATTAGCAGAGTATTTACTCTTCTGTATGTGGTTCATTATAATAATTTTGCATGGAATTTGACTTTTTAAAATTTATTTATTTACATATTTTTAAAAGATACTTATTTTTATTGGAAAGTCAGATTTACAGAGAGAAGGAGAGACAGAAAGATCTTCTATCCACTGGTTCACTATCCAAGTGTCCACAGTGGCTGGAGCGGAGCCCATTTGAAGCCAGGAGATTCTTCCAGGTCTCTCTCGTGGGCATAGGGTCTCAAGGCTTTGGACCATCCTCTGCTGCTTTCCTAGGTAATAAGCAGGGAGCTGAAAGGAAGTGGAGCAGCTGGGATTTGAATTAATGCCTTATGGGATCCCAGTGCATACAAGGCGAGGACTTTTAACTGCTAGATGATCACACTGGACACTATTTAATTATTTCTAGATAATTAGAAGGTGGGGAGGGAGGGAGGGAGGGAGAGAAGGAGAGAGGGAGAGAAGGAGAGAGGGAAGGAGGGAAGGAGGGAGATAGTTCATTTAATTCCCAGATGGCTGCAGATGGCAGGTCTAGGCCAAGTCTGGGTACTTCTTCCTGGTGTCCCATGCGGGTGGCAGTGTTGTGCCATCTTCCAATTGCTTTTGAAGTCCATTAGCAGGGAGCAGATTGGAAGTGAGCAGTCCTGATGCAAACTGGCTCAGTATCTGATACTGGTGCCATAGGTGGCAGCTTTACCTGATAATGCCACAATACCAGCTTTGACATTTGTACTTACTTCTGTTTTTTATGAAAAATTGCAGAAGATTGTATAGCTTGGAGTTTTTTCAGGCTACTTGTGTGTGTGTGTGTGTGTAGCATTTAAAAAAAACAGTAATTCTCTTTAAGTTCTTTATTCCTAACCTTGTTTTATCTGAAACTTCTCTTTGTTTCTCTAATTGAACGTATTCTCAATTTTGATAACTGTCCAGGCACTTCATTCTGAATGTGAATTCCTGTACTAGAATGGGAGCCATTTTTGTCTGATTTTAAGAATCCTTGTTTTGTTCTGGCCCAGCTTTGTCTGTTGTGGGTATTTGGGAAATGGGTCACGGGATGGAGGATCAATTTTCACTTCAATTCCCTGTCCCCTTTTAAGTAAAATGAAAACAAGCAAACAACAAACAAAAAGATATATATTGGCCACTGTTGTGGCTTAGGTGGTAAAGCCACAGCCAACAATGCCTGGCATCTCATGAATGCAGATTCAAGTCCCATCTGCTCTGCTTCCAGCTCCCTGCTAAGACGCTTGGGAAAGCAGCCAACAATGACCCAAAGTACTTGGGCCCCTGCCAACCTCTTGGGAGACTCAGATTGAGTTCTAGGTTTCTTGCTTCAGCTGGACCCAGTCCTGGCATTGTGACCATGTGGGGAGTGACAGCAGATCTTTCTCTTTTTTTCCTGTGACTTTTTTTTTTTAAGATTTTATTATTATTATTGGAAAGCCGGATATACAGAGAGGAGGAGAGACAGAGAGGAAGATATTCCATCCGATGTTTCACTCCCCAAGTGAGCCTCAACGGGCCGGTACGCGCCAATCCGATGCCGGGACCAGGAACCTCTTCCGGGTCTCCCACGCGGGTGCAGGGTCCCAAAACTTTGGGCCATCCTCGACTGCTTTCCCAGGCCACAGGCAGGGAGCTGGATGGGAAATGGAGCTGCCGGGATTAGAACCGGCGCCCATATGGGATCCCGGGGCTTTCAAGGCGAGGACTTTAGCTGCTAGGCCACTCCGCCTGGCCCTTTCCTGTGACTTTTTAAAATTATTTGAAGGGCATATTTTATAGACTGAGAAAGAGAAAGACAAAGAGAGATAAAGATCTTCCATTTGCTAGTTAAGTCTCCAAATGGCCACAATGCCTGGAGCTGACCTAGGAGCTTCCTCAGGTTTCCCACACCGATGCAGGGGCCCAAGGACTTGAGTCATCTTTCTCTGCTTTCCCAGGCCATAAGCAGGGATCTGGATCAAAAGTGGAGAAGCCAGGACAAGAACCTGCACCCATATGCCTACATTTGTAGGCCGAGGATTAGTGTGCTATGCCACCATGTCAGTGCCTGTAACTCTTCCTTTTAAAAAAATAAATCCTAAACAAACAAAAACAATGTGATTCTCTTTCCAGGACTTCCTGTTTAACAGCTTATTGTAGATTGCTTAGGAAATGGAAATTCCAGAGAAGACATTGTAGAGTGTTAGATTTATACTAAAACAGCCTATGTAGTAATGGAAAAGTCTCATTTCTCCTTATTTTAAAAATAATAACTGTTTGAATGCTGTCCCCACATTATGTACAGGTGTGCGTCACTTAATGGCCAAAGGTTCTGAGAAATGCTTCATTTAGGTAATGTTGTCATTGAGAGAACATCCAGAGCTGCCTACACAGACCTGAGGTCAGTCATTTGACATGACCTTGTAATGTTGTCAAGAGGCATAGTAAACATGAAATATATGATGAGATTGCTAACAACATGGAATACCATTTTTATAGTAAATTATTGCAGTTGGAGTACAGTAAAATAGTGTAGTAAAAATACAAACCAGCCGGAAAGTGATTCATTAACTAGTATTGTACATAATTGTATATGCTTTATTTTTGCATAGCAGTACAGTAGGTTTTTTTTGCCACACTCGCTATCATCAGAATAGGTTTGTTTGTACCAGCATCACCCCAAACACATGAGCAGTGTTTTGCATTAAGGCGCTATGACTAGGAATTTTTCAGCTTCACTGTTGTGTGGGTCACCATCATATGTGCTATCTATCCATCTTTGACTTAAACAACATTGCATACCATATAACTTAAATGAACAAACTGATTCAGTGGTCTGTCTCATATTTTCTTCCAGAATTGGATCCTTTTTTTGTGTTTGTTTATTTTTTTTCCTTTTTTCTTTTTCTTTTGTTTTTTTTTTTTGTTTGTTTTTCTTATTTTTTTGTTTTTTGATTCGGAATTGGATCCTTATCAAGATAATTGAATGTATTTTCTGAAGAGTTGGGTTTAACTGTCACTGACTGCAAACTTCCAGTACTGATGTTAATAGCTTTCTTTTCCTTTCCAGGGCTGTTAGCTAAATCTTTTGAATGTGTTCTCAACTGACCACAGTTTAACCTGTTCTGCTATAGTATGTGGTTGCCTCCGTACTGTCAATTAGCTAATATGCTCTTAGTAAATAGGGGATGGTTTCAGTATAATGTAAGTGATACCTTGGTTTATCTGTCTTTTTTCTCAACTAGACAAAGAAGCATGGTGTGGTGGCATAACACGTTTCCCATATAGGTGCTGATTTGTATCTTAGCTGCTCCAGTTATGATCCAGCTCCCTGTCAACCACAGTGGGAGATGCAGAAGCAGCTCCTGGCTTCTCTCTGACTCTTCACACACCTGGCTATTGCAGCAGTCTGGGGAGTTAATAGGAGATGGAAAATTGTGCTCTGCTCAGACTTTCAAATAAATCTTAAAAAAAAAAATACACCGACAAATATCCTGAATAATAAGAGTTGGATTTTATATTTCCTCAGGAAAGAAATCTTCAAATCAGCTCTTATACAGGCACAAGCTCTTTGACCTGTTTGTTTTTTAATTGAAAGTAAACACTTGGGAACCAATGAATTGATTCAACTGGCTAGTTGTGCACCGGCAAGTTCCAGTATCCTATATGGATGTCAGTTTGTGCCCTGGCTGCTCAGCTTCCCATCCCTCTCCCTACTTATGGCCTGTGAAAGTAGCAGAGGATGGCCCAAGACTGTGGGTCCTTGCACCCACATAGGAGACCCAGAAGATACTCCTGACTTTGGATCAGCTCGGCTCTGGGTATTGCAGCCATTTGGGAAGTTATTCAGCAGGTGGAAGATCTTTCTTTCCTTCTTCCTATAAATCTGCCTCTCCACATAAATAAATTGGAAAAAAAGAAAAAGGAAAAATGAAAAAGTGAGTGGATGCTATGGATTAGACTTGGATATCTAGCACCCTATGTTGGAATAATTGTTTCAGTTCTAGCCACTCTACATCTCTCGTGCCCCTCCACCCTGCTGGAGCTCTGACAGTCTGGCTGTTGCTGACATTTGGGGTGTAAACATGATAGGCAGAACAGCATCACAGTGATGACCCTTAAGTAATTTTTCCTAAGAAGGTGATAACACATAGTGCATGGTTCCTCACAAAAGCATACACTGGTCTGGCGGGTGCCCCTTGATTGTCGCAGTGGACATTTCCTCTGGTGCCTATCTTTATACCATTCCACTTGGCTTAAAGGCTGCTCTTCCGGTCCCAAGAGCCCTTGTTTCTTGCTTTTTTTTTTTTTTTAATGCCCTAAGGTGTCAATGTTACCTCTGAAGGGTCCTCATCTTTTTTTTGTTAGTACTGTGGTTACAGAGTTGCAGTGGCATTAAATAATTTTTTTAAAGGAGTTATTCATTCCTACTGCAAAGCTTTTAAAGAGAGGAGATGAGGCAGAGAGAAATATGTTCTGTCAACTGGTTCACTCCCCACGTGGTGGCAGTGGCCGGAGCTGAGCTGATCCAAAACCAGGAGCCAGGGGCTTCCTGCAGGTCCTGCACACAGGTGCAGGGTCCCAAGGCTTTGGGTCATCCTCTACTTCTTTCCCAGGCCACAGGCAGGAAGCTGGATGGGAAATGGAGCAGCCGGAACATAAACTGGCACCCATACGGGATGCTGGCATGTGTAAGGTGAGGATTTTAGCCACTAAGCAATTGCACCCGGCCAGGCATTAATTTGCGCCCGTGTTGTGGGCTAAGGAGTTGATTAGCACTCATTAAGCTGAGCACTACAGGAAATGGGCTTGTGGCTAAAAACACCAGGTCTAATGGGACTCATTGGCATCCTATTGTTCGGTTAAAGTGCTTGGGGGAAAGAGTATATAAGGAGTAATAAAGAGAGGCTTGAGAGAGACTTCCACCATCTCTGGTCTCCTGTCCGTGCTTCATCCCCAGACCCTCGCCAGAGCTCGCCAGTAACCTTTCTCCCCTTCTGGACCCTTATTGTCCATAAATTTTGTTATTTTTACTAGTACAAAACGGTGGGGTTTCAGGAACATATATAATATTCATTTTACAGTAACTGTATTAGTAAAACTTCAAAAAAAGGCAGGTGTTTAGTGTAGCTGAAGATTTGTTATATTATTTCTACTGTAAAAAGATTTTCTATATAGAACCTATATTTTCTGGTATTGGAGATCCCCATTTGGGGTAGGATTCATCAGTTTACACATAATGGTAGGTGATTGACTCCGTGATTAAGGCACGACATGGGGCTTCTGCATCCTGTATCTGGTCTCCATTCTAGTTTTCTGTAAATGTGCATTGTGGCGATAGATTGCTTGGGATTGTGTCACCTATGTGGGAGACCCAGATTGGTTTCTGAACTGTTGTAAGCGTCTGAGGAGTATACTAGGGGACGTAAAGTGTTTCTCTTTCTCTCTCCCAGTTCTTAGCCTTTCAAATAACTAAGTTTAAAATATAAAGGTAAAGATAATGATTTGCAGATTTTTGTTGATCACCAAAGCATTATTTTGCACAGTTAGGCCATATTGTTTTGATGAAATTACCTAAAATTTACCTAAAAATTCAATGCTGAGTGATATTTGCCTATGAAATATGAGTTGTACAGTGCCTAGATTTGTTTCCAAATAAAAATGTTTAGCCTTTAGAAAATGCATGGTAATATGTATGTCTGTGGAACTCAGATATGTGCATGTTTGTATTTATATGTCTGTCATGTATATATGCCATACATATATCTGCCACATATATACACACACATATGTCAGATGTACGGAGAAAGAGAGACAGAGAAAGATCTTTCATCTACTGGTTCATTCCCCAAATGGCCGCAACATCTGGAACTGAGCCAGTGTGAAGCCAGGATCCTCCTCCTGGTCTCCCATGTAGGTGCAGGTTCCCAAGGACTTGGGCCATCCTCCACTGCTTTCCCAGGACATACACAGGGAACTGGATGGCAAGTAGAATAGCCATGACACAAACCATGCCCTTATGGGATCTCGGCATTTTCAAAGGGAGGACTAGCCAACTGAGCTATCATGCTGGTGCCATGGTAGTGTTTTATTAGTTCTTATGAAGTAAGAAAATAAAAACAATAAGGATGTTATTCCAGTTCAGTGAGAGTTGATTATTTGTGTAAATTATATAGGGTATATAGATTTGAAAATGAATTCATTTTTTTTTTTCTAGAGATTTCAGCTAGATCATGAACACAGCAGGTATGAAACATAGGTGACTACAGAGAAAATTTACCATGAGAGAAAGAGATGTATAAATAGAAAAAAGGTTCGTGTTTGGAAGTAAACTTTTTTTTGAAGATTTATCTATTTTTATTGTAAAGTCAAATATACAGAGAGGAGGAAAGACAGAGAGGAAGATATTCTGTCTGCTGATTCATTCCCTAAGTGACTGCAGTGCCTGAAGCTGAGCTGTTCCAAAGCTAGGATCTCAGAGCCTCTTCCGGATCTCCCACACGGGTGCAGGGTCCCAAGGCTTTGGACCATCCTCTACTGCTTTCCCAGGCCACAAGCAGGGAACTGGATGGGGAACTGGATGGGAAACAGGGCTTCCGGGATTAGAACTAGTACCCGTATGGAATCCCTGCACATCCAAGGCCAGGACTTTAGCTGCTTGCTCTGGGCCTGGCAATAAAACTCATGATGTGGAGTTGCTTCAGATAAGGCAGGAAGGAGAGCTTGGCTGAAGGGTGGCGCTTGTTGGTGGTAATTTGAGCATTAAATGAGACTGGTGGACTGTGGCAGTGGTAGACCTGTTTTTTGATAATGTAAAAGTGCCAGGCTTTGGGCCCGGCAGCGTGGCCTAGTGGCTAAAGTCTTCGCCTTGAACGCCCTGGGATCCCATATGGGCGCTGGTTCTAATCCTGGCAGCTCCACTTTGCATCCAACTCCCTGCTTGTGGCCTGGGAAAGCAGTCCAGGACGCCCCAAAGCCTTGGGACACTGCACCCGCGTAGGAGACCTGGAAAAAGCTGCTGGTTCCCGGCTTCGGATCATCGCAGTAATGGCCATTGCGGTCACTTGGGGACTGAATCAATGGACAGAAGATCTTCCTCCCTGTCTCTCCTCCTCTCTGTCTATCTGACTTTGTAATAAAAATAAATAAATCTTTAAGAAAAAGTGCCAGGCTTTTTACTACCCTGAGGCCCTCAAGAAAATGATCTCTGTTTCTTACATACTTGTAAAATAAAGAAAAATTGCTGTGAATTCAGAGCATGTTGTACAAATTAGCGTTTTGTTAACAAAGAAAATTTAGTGGAACACCAAGGAAAGGATCTGAATTCTAAAGATGCTATAGCTTGTATATTTGCAGTTGCATTTATGCTTCTCAGATTTTCCTGTTTTCTGCCATCAATGATATTAATTGTATTTTATTTCTCCTGAATATTAAAAATAGAAAAATATGAGAGTACTTCCAAAAGCTAATAGAAGATAGAATTAAAAGATAAGTTCATTTTTGTACATACTTGGAAGCCATCATGCCAAATTTTGTCATTTTACAAGTGTAAGCTTATGACCAAGTGACTGTACTCATTGTTTTTTTTTCTTGTATCTTAAGGAAGAGAGAGAAAATCCTTCGAAACGGAGTAGAGTTGAACGTGATATAGATAATAATTTGATCACATCAACACCAAGAGCAGGAGAAAAGCCTAACAAACAGATATCACGAGTAAGACGGAAAAGTCAAGTAAATGGAGGTTTGTTAATATTTCGACATTGTTTTATTTAGGTATAATCAGAGTTCTCACCTGATGTGAACAGCTCTATACTATTTAGCATAAAAACGTTTATGAACCAACATTTTTGACCTCTGATAATATTCATTTAAGCAGTGACAATTGTGACTTAATTGAAATGTGTAGAAAAATTTGTTTTTAGTCATGCTATTTAAACGAGTTCAGCAGATACTTCATCATTTATGCCAATAGGTTTTAACTAGATACATTGTGTTTCCTGTGTGATTTGTCAGTATCTAGAGTTGTCTTAGTTTGAGTTATCAAACTGTGGAGGAGTTATTGCTCATATTTATAGAAGGAAGCTCTCAGAGACACTGCTAAACATCCTTCTTTGCCCATCACAGCACCTCACAACATAGATTATCAGGCCAAAATAGGAGTACTCCAAGTGTTGATAAACCTGTTAACACCTGCTGCATATCTGAGAAACTCATCAGAGTCAGAAAAGGAGAAAAACTTTAAAGACAGGCCTGGAAGATTCAAAGAACAACACTTCACCAATTGTTATCTTAAACAAAAGTTTGACCCTTCATCTCCCTGCAGTGAAGTCATCAATAGTGAGAAAAAGGCATTGAAATAAGACAGGACAGGAGGGAGAAAGGGAGAGAAACAAATTAAAGTTAAAAAAGAGTAAGGAAGGGCCCGGCGGCGTGGCCTAGCGGCTTAAGTCCTCGCCTTGAAAGCCCCGGGATCCCATATGGGTGCCGGTTCTAATCCCAGCAGCTCCACTTCCCATCCAGCCCCCTGCTTGTGGCCTGGGAAAGCAGGAGAGGACGGCCCAAAGCTTTGGGACCCTGCATCCTTGTGGGAGACCCGGAGGAGGTTCCTGGTTCCCGGCTTTGGATCGGCGCGCACCGGCCCGTTGCGGCTCACTTGGGGAGTGAAACATCGGAAGGAGGATCTTCCTCTCTGTTTCTCCTCCTCCTCTCTGTATATCCGGCTTTCCAATAATAATAAAATCTAAAAAAAAAGAGTAAGGAAGGGAATAGATCTGTTACACAGCAGGTCAGAATTCTGGAGGATCAGGCAATGATTATCAATTTGTATGATTTTTTACTTTTAAAAGTCTGTAAAAATTTTTTTACTTAGAAATACTTAAAAATGACTCGTTTCTTTTTTTTCTAACTATTCTGAAATGGTGACTCTGTACCTATAAGTAATCTTTGACACTGTTCGTGTGATTTGCTGGAGCTATGTTACTTTGTAACAGAATCGTGAATTTCTGAAACTGGTAACTTGTTTGGTAATTTGCCAGATAATTTCCTTGTTATGTACTCTTGATTTTGAAGCCTTCTGCTCTCTATATATTTTAGGTATAAACCTATTTTGAAAAACTGTCAATGTTATATCTGTAAAACATCATTTATATATAAAGATGATTTTATTTACTAGTGATTTACCTCAATTTCTTTACTGTGACGTCTTGAACATTAATGCTAACCAGGTTTCAAGAAGTATTTGGGGGTAGAAAAATATTTATAAAATGATTTACAGTTCATTTCTGAAAGTGTTTTCTGTATCGTAATTTTTTCCTTTGTTTCTTAGAAGCTGGTAGTTATGAAATCACAAATCAGCATGTAAAGCAAAATGGAAAATTAGAAGATACTTCTTCTGGCAGTCCTCCAAGGACTACGTTGTTGGGGACCATATTTTCTCCTGTCTTCAACTTTTTCTCACCAGCAAATAAAAATGGTAATTATAAACTCTTTATAGTAATGTGGGCTATAATAAATCGCGTTTCAAGGTTTTTTGTAAAGATCTTTTTCGTTTTACAAGCATGTTTGTCACTGTTTTATGTGTGATTTCAGCTTTATTAAATGCATATTGTTCCTTAAAAATAAGCATTTAAGTGAATGAAATAAAGATAAATTGCCATGTATTAAACTGTTTTTATCATCTGAAAATGTAAATGGTAAGCTGTGGCCAGGAGAGAAAAATTTACTTTTTCTCTGCTAGGTTGACTTATATAAAGCCTTGATTGTTAAGGAAATAATCCAGAAACATCTTCAATATTCTGTCTGGATCACTGAAATTAAATGTATTGACTTAAATTTTTCTTTTAATTTATTTGAGGGGCCAGTACAGTGTCAGGCTAACTCTCTGCTTGTGGTGTTGGCATCCTATACAGGTACCAGTTAAGTCCCAGCTTCCTGCTTATGGCCAGGGAAAGCAACAGAGGATGGCCCAAGTCTTTGGCCCCTGCACCCCCATGGGAAACCCGGAAAAAGCTCTTGATCTTCAGCTTCAGCCCAGCCCATCATGTTGCTGTCATGATGATTTGGGGGACCATTCAGTGGATGGAAATCTCTCTGTCTTGATATATCTCTTTCTCTCACTCTATTTAACTCTGATTTATTTATTTCCAGCGAAATCAATAAATCTTATTTTAAAAAAAAAGAAGGGTTTATTTGCAGGTCAGAGTTAGAGGGGAGAGAGCTTTGATTTGCTGGTTTGCTGCCCAAATGACTGGCCAGGACTGGCCAGGCAGAAGTGCAGTTCCACTTGGTGGTCTGCTGTTTTCACAGATGCATTAGTACGAATCAGAAACTTGAACAGATGCTGATATGGGAATGCTGGCATTGCAGGTAGCAGCTTAATTCACTACGCCACAGTGCTGGCCCCTGGCTTTCTGCTTCCCTTCCTTTCCCTTCCCTTCCCCTTTCTCCCTTTCCTTTTCCCTTCCTCCCTTTCCTTTTTCTTCCCCTACTCTTTTCCTTCCTTTTACCTTTCCTCTTTCCTTCCTTTATCCTCCCTCCCTCTCTTTCTTTCCTTGAGATTCTTCCATTATTTTGAAAGGCAGAGTTACAGAGGGAGAAGAGAGAAACAGAGCTTCCATCCACTGATTTATGCTGCAAATAGCTCCAATGACTGGAGCTGATCTGGTCTAAGGCCAGAAGCCTGGAGATTTTTTGGGGTCTTCCACATGGATGCAGGGACCTGAGCTCTTGGAAATTTTTTGTCTGCTTTCCCGGGCACATTAACAGGCAGCTGGATTGGAAGTGGAGCAGACAGGACGGGAACCTGTGCCCATAAGGCATGCCAGCACCACAGGTGGAGGCTTAATCTACTATGCCATGGTGCCAGTCCCTGTTTATATTATTTGAAAAGCAGAATTACAGAGCAAGATAGGAGAGAAAATGAACAGCTGAACTGGGTCAGCCTAACACCTGAAGCTCCTTTTAGATCTCCTAGTACTTGCAATGTCTTCGTCTCCTATCCCAGGCACATTGTTAGAGAGCTGAATCAGAAGTGAAACAGCAGGGAGTAGAACTGGCATGCATGTGGGATCCCAAGTGTTAATCTGGCAGTTTGACCCACTGTGCCACAACACCAACCCCTTATTAACTGTTTTTTAAGTGAACTGAAGCTAGAAGAATTTTTTGTAATTTAATTTATTGTTATTATTTGCTTGATACTTTCATGGATTTTCATTCTCACTTAAAAAAAAATCTAACTCAAATCAGTTTAAGGTTCTATTAACTCATGTTTTACCAAAAGGATCAACATTAAAGAGTAGATGCTTGGTGCCACTGTTTAGATGAAGCTTAGGAACACCTCAGCCTCACCAGAGTGCTGAGGTTTGAGTCCTGGTTTTGCTGCCAGTTTCACTTTCCTACTAGTGTACATGCTGGTCCACCCTAGGCTCAGGTGCTGCTTGGGTCGCTACTAGTTGTATTGGAGACTCAGAGTGAGTTAGGTTTCTGGCTTTGGCCTGGCCCAGTTTTTCCTGTTGTGGGCATTTGGGGAATGAAAACATGGATGAAAAATCGATTTCTTGACTCAACCTTCTACCCTGCTCTCTGTGTTTTAAATAAAATGAAAGCAAAAACTAAAAATTTTGGCTGGCATTGGGACTTAGTGAGGAGAACAACTGCTGGTAATGCCAACATCCCATATGGGTGGTAGTTTGAGATGCAGGTGCACCACTTCAGATCCAATTTCTTGATAATACACCTGGAAAATCAGCAGAGGATGGCCAAAGTCCTTGGTCTCTTCTTACATCCACATGGGACACCCAGAAGAAGGTCCTGGCTTCCAGCTTAGACCAGCACAGTTCTGGCCATGGCGGCAATTAGGCGAGTGAACCAGCTGATGGAAGATATCTGTCTTTTTTTTTTTTTTAAGATTTATTTATTCTTATTGGAAAGGCAGATATACAGAGAGGAGGAGGGACAGAGAGGAAGATCCTTCATCTGATGGTTCACTCCCAAAGTGGCCTCAACGGCTGGAGCTGAGACAATCTGAAGCCAGGAGCCTGGAGCTTCTTCCCGGTCTCCCACGCAGGTACAGGGTCCCAAAGCTTTGGGTCATCCTCCATTGCTTTCCCAGGGCTACAAACAGGGAGCTGAATGAGAAGTTGGGCCACTGGGATTAGAACCGGCGACTTTATGGGATCCCAGCACGTTCAAGGCAAGGACTTTAGCTGCTAGGCCACCGTGCTGGGCCCGGTATCTGTCTTTTTTCTGTCTTTATAATTCTTTCAGGTAAAAATAAATCTTTAAAAAGAGAGAGCAAGAATGGGAATTTTAGGTGGAAAGAGAATTATGAGCAGAGGCCCTATAGGATGCAAGAAATACTGTAGCAACTGATGGCGCGTTGGATCTCAGAAGGTGTAAGATAGAGTTACAGATTAGGGAGCCAATAAAGTCGAATGTGAAGTTTATCCTTAGTTGCTGCGGAGTGATGGTTTTAAATGGATGAATAATATGCGTAAATGGATAGGTTTAGTTCTAAAGAGACTAGAGGCTGGGAAAAATAATAGAAGCCCCTGTGAGACATTATGAGATATCAGTTGTAATATTAGAGAGGAAGGACAAAGAATGTAAAAATGGACATATTTGGAGCACGTGCCAGAGGTACAAGAGAGTTCCAGACAATACAAAGGTATGGGATTGAAAAAGAAATTTCCAGGGAGAGTAGAGTTCAGCTGGGTTTAATTGGGGTGTGCTGATTTAGAGATAAAGTGAAACAAATAAAGATGTGTAGCTGCTACTTATTGTGGTGTGGACCTCAGAATTCTGAGTTGAAGCCATACTCACATGTAGGTGTTAATTAAAACCAGTAGAGTAAATGGCTTATTTGGCTTAGCAAAATACAGCCAGGATCCATGAGAAATACATTAAAGGACTGAGCAAACTAAATGGAGCCAACAAAGGAAGATATGGGAAACCAGAAGACAAAAGAGAAAAGACTATAAAAAAATCTAGGGCCATACAGTTGTAAAGAAAGAAGCTAGGAAGTGAGGTTTGAACATACACAAGTGGACATGAAAATTAAAAGATCGTTAGTTTCGAAGGAGCATTTAGATTTAGAAGTCTGTTTTAATTGAGTTTGAAGAATAGTATGGAGAATAATGTGAGAGGTAGCAGTGTAGGTTACTGTTAGAGGAGCTTTAATGTGAGAGAACTAGGGGGAGGTTTCAAGAGATAGTTTTGTGTTTATAAGAAGCAAACATGTTCTTCGGCCTCTAAAGGAAGGGGGAAAGAGTAATCAGTGAAGCAAGTTTCTGGTGACTGTTGGCAAAGAAGGTATCAAAATGATTGCTTCTGAAAAAGAGGAAAAGGGAAAGAAACTGTAATCGATGTTCGTTAGTTACAGTTCTTTCTTTGCAAGAGATGAAATTTACTGAGGTACTTCTGATGGCAGTGACCTAACAAAAATGATTAAAGTTTAGAATGGTTGCTCTGGGGACTAACAAGGGCCTAAGAAACACACACAAGAGTGCTTAGTAGCATGCTTTGGTTAAGATATGATCTGATAGCAGTGATGTAGATAAATGAGTTCTGATTCAATTACTGCATCAGATAGAGGAGAATGAAGAACATTGAGGGGAGGATATTAGGAAGAAAGATATGTATAAGGA